>NW_027206687.1:0-600000 GCF_032191515.1 Phaenicophaeus curvirostris
GATCTTGTCCGCCCCTCTTTGCCCTTGTCCCGTATTCTCCGATCTTGTCCGCCCCTCTTTGCCCTTGTCCCGTCTCCTCCGTTGCCCTTGTCCGCCCCTCTTTGCCCTTTGTCCGCCCCTCTTTGCCCTTGTCCGCCCCTCTTTGCCCTTGTCCGCCCCTCTTTGCCCTTGTCCGCCCCTCTTTGCCCTTGTCCGCCCCTCTTTGCCCTTGTCCGCCCCTCTTTGCCCTTGTCCGCCCCTCTTTGCCCTTGTCCGCCCCTCTTTGCCCTTGTCCGCCCCTCTTTGCCCTTGTCCGCCCCTCTTTGCCCTTGTCCGCCCCTCTTTGCCCTTGTCCGCCCCTCTTTGCCCTTGTCCGCCCCTCTTTGCCCTTGTCCGCCCCTCTTTGCCCTTGTCCGCCCCTCTTTGCCCTTGTCCGCCCCTCTTTGCCCTTGTCCGCCCCTCTTTGCCCTTGTCCGCCCCTCTTTGCCCTTGTCCGCCCCTCTTTGCCCTTGTCCGCCCCTCTTTGCCCTTGTCCGCCCCTCTTTGCCCTTGTCCGCCCCTCTTTGCCCTTGTCCGCCCCTCTTTGCCCTTGTCCGCCCCTCTTTGCCCTTGTCCGCCCTCTTCTGCCGATCTTGTCCGCCCCTCTTTGCCCTTGTCCGCCCCTCTTTGCCCTTGTCCGCCCCTCTTTGCCCTTGTCCGCCCCTCTTTGCCCTTGTCCGCCCCTCTTTGCCCTTGTCCGCCCCTCTTTGCCCTTGTCCGCCCCTCTTTGCCCTTGCTGTCCGCCCCTCTTTGCCCTTGTCCCGTATTCTCCGATCTTGTCCGCCCCTCTTTGCCTTGTCGCCCCTCTTTGCCCTTGTCCGTATTCTCCGATTGCCTTGTCCGCCCCTCTTTGCCCTTGTCCCGTATTCTCCGATCTTGTCCGCCCCTCTTTGCCCTTGTCCCGTATTCTCCGATCTTGTCCGCCCCTCTTTGCCCTTGTCCGCCCCTCTTTGCCCTTGTCCGCCCCTCTTTGCCCTTGTCCGCCCCTCTTTGCCCTTGTCCGCCCCTCTTTGCCCTTGTCCGCCCCTCTTTGCCCTTGTCCGCCCCTCTTTGCCCTTGTCCGCCCCTCTTTGCCCTTGTCCGCCCCTCTTTGCCCTTGTCCCGTATTCTCCGATCTTGTCCGCCCCTCTTTGCCCTTGTCCGCCCCTCTTTGCCCTTGTCCGCCCCTCTTTGCCCTTGTCCCGTATTCTCCGATCTTGTCCGCCCCTCTTTGCCCTTGTCCGCCCCTCTTTGCCCTTGTCCGCCCCTCTTTGCCCTTGTCCGCCCCTCTTTGCCCTTGTCCGCCCCTCTTTGCCCTTGTCCCGTATTCTCCGATCTTGTCCGCCCCTCTTTGCCCTTGTCCGCCCCTCTTTGCCCTTGTCCCGTATTCTCCGATCTTGTCCGCCCCTCTTTGCCCTTGTCCGCCCCTCTTTGCCCTTGTCCCGTATTCTCCGATCTTGTCCGCCCCTCTTTGCCCTTGTCCGCCCCTCTTTGCCCTTGTCCCGTATTCTCCGATCTTGTCCGCCCCTCTTTGCCCTTGTCCGCCCCTCTTTGCCCTTGTCCGCCCCTCTTTGCCCTTGTCCGCCCCTCTTTGCCCTTGTCCGCCCCTCTTTGCCCTTGTCCGCCCCTCTTTGCCCTTGTCCGCCCCTCTTTGCCCTTGTCCGCCCCTCTTTGCCCTTGTCCGCCCCTCTTTGCCCTTGTCCGCCCTCTTTGCCCTTGTCCGCCCCTCTTTGCCCTTGTCCGCCCTCTTTGCCCTTGTCCGCCCCTCTTTGCCCTTGTCCGCCCCTCTTTGCCCTTGTCCGCCCCTCTTTGCCCTTGTCCGCCCCTCTTTGCCCTTGTCCGCCCCTCTTTGCCCTTGTCCGCCCCTCTTTGCCCTTGTCCGCCCCTCTTTGCCCTTGTCCGCCCCTCTTTGCCCTTGTCCGCCCCTCTTTGCCCTTGTCCGCCCCTCTTTGCCCTTGTCCGCCCCTCTTTGCCCTTGTCCGCCCCTCTTTGCCCTTGTCCGCCCCTCTTTGCCCTTGTCCGCCCCTCTTTGCCCTTGTCCGCCCCTCTTTGCCCTTGTCCGCCCCTCTTTGCCCTTGTCCGCCCCTCTTTGCCCTTGTCCGCCCCTCTTTGCCCTTGTCCGCCCCTCTTTGCCCTTGTCCGCCCCTCTTTGCCCTTGTCAGCCCCTCTTTGCCCTTGTCCGCCCCTCTTTGCCCTTGTCCGCCCCTCTTTGCCCTTGTCCGCCCCTCTTTGCCCTTGTCCGCCCCTCTTTGCCCTTGTCCGCCCCTCTTTGCCCTTGTCCGCCCCTCTTTGCCCTTGTCCGCCCCTCTTTGCCCTTGTCCGCCCCTCTTTGCCCTTGTCCGCCCCTCTTTGCCCTTGTCCGCCCCTCTTTGCCCTTGTCCGCCCCTCTTTGCCCTTGTCCCGTATTCTCCGATCTTGTCCGCCCCTCTTTGCCCTTGTCCCGTATTCTCCGATCTTGTCCGCCCCTCTTTGCCCTTGTCCCGTATTCTCCGATCTTGTCCGCCCCTCTTTGCCCTTGTCCCGTATTCTCCGATCTTGTCCGCCCCTCTTTGCCCTTGTCCCGTATTCTCCGATCTTGTCCGCCCCTCTTTGCCCTTGTCCCGTATTCTCCGATCTTGTCCGCCCCTCTTTGCCCTTGTCCCGTATTCTCCGATCTTGTCCGCCCCTCTTTGCCCTTGTCCGCATTCTCCGATCTTGTCCGCCCCTCTTTGCCCTTGTCCGCATTCTCCGATCTTGTCCGCCCCTCTTTGCCCTTGTCCGCATTCTCCGATCTTGTCCGCCCCTCTTTGCCCTTGTCCCGTATTCTCCGATCTTGTCCGCCCCTCTTTGCCCTTGTCCGCCCCTCTTTGCCCTTGTCCGCCCCTCTTTGCCCTTGTCCGCCCCTCTTTGCCCTTGTCCGCCCCTCTTTGCCCTTGTCCGCCCCTCTTTGCCCTTGTCCGCCCCTCTTTGCCCTTGTCCGCCCCTCTTTGCCCTTGTCCGCCCCTCTTTGCCCTTGTCCGCCCCTCTTTGCCCTTGTCCGCCCCTCTTTGCCCTTGTCCGCCCCTCTTTGCCCTTGTCCCGTATTCTCCGATCTTGTCCGCCCCTCTTTGCCCTTGTCTGCCCCTCTTTGCCCTTGTCCCGTATTCTCCGATCTTGTCCGCCCCTCTTTGCCCTTGTCCCGTATTCTCCGATCTTGTCCGCCCCTCTTTGCCCTTGTCCCGTATTCTCCGATCTTGTCCGCCCCTCTTTGCCCTTGTCCGCCCCTCTTTGCCCTTGTCCCGTATTCTCCGATCTTGTCCGCCCCTCTTTGCCCTTGTCCCGTATTCTCCGATCTTGTCCGCCCCTCTTTGCCCTTGTCCCGTATTCTCCGATCTTGTCCGCCCCTCTTTGCCCTTGTCCGCCCCTCTTTGCCCTTGTCCCGTATTCTCCGATCTTGTCCGCCCCTCTTTGCCCTTGTCCGCCCCTCTTTGCCCTTGTCCGCCCCTCTTTGCCCTTGTCCCGTATTCTCCGATCTTGTCCGCCCCTCTTTGCCCTTGTCCGCCCCTCTTTGCCCTTGTCCCGTATTCTCCGATCTTGTCCGCCCCTCTTTGCCCTTGTCCGCCCCTCTTTGCCCTTGTCCCGTATTCTCCGATCTTGTCCGCCCCTCTTTGCCCTTGTCCGCCCCTCTTTGCCCTTGTCCGCCCCCTCTTTGCCCTTGTCCGCCCCTCTTTGCCCTTGTCCGCCCCTCTTTGCCCTTGTCCGCCCCTCTTTGCCCTTGTCCGCCCCTCTTTGCCCTTGTCCGCCCCTCTTTGCCCTTGTCCGCCCCTCTTTGCCCTTGTCCGCCCCCTCTTTGCCCTTGTCCGCCCCTCTTTGCCCTTGTCCGCCCCTCTTTGCCCTTGTCCGCCCCTCTTTGCCCTTGTCCGCCCCCTCTTTGCCCTTGTCCGCCCCTCTTTGCCCTTGTCCGCCCCTCTTTGCCCTTGTCCGCCCCTCTTTGCCCTTGTCCGCCCCTCTTTGCCCTTGTCCGCCCCTCTTTGCCCTTGTCCGCCCCTCTTTGCCCTTGTCCGCCCCTCTTTGCCCTTGTCCGCCCCTCTTTGCCCTTGTCCGCCCCTCTTTGCCCTTGTCCGCCCCTCTTTGCCCTTGTCCGCCCCTCTTTGCCCTTGTCCGCCCCTCTTTGCCCTTGTCCGCCCCCTCTTTGCCCTTGTCCGCCCCCTCTTTGCCCTTGTCCGCCCCTCTTTGCCCTTGTCCGCCCCTCTTTGCCCTTGTCCGCCCCTCTTTGCCCTTGTCCGCCCCTCTTTGCCCTTGTCCGCCCCTCTTTGCCCTTGTCCGCCCCTCTTTGCCCTTGTCCCGTATTCTCCGATCTTGTCCGCCCCTCTTTGCCCTTGTCCGCCCCTCTTTGCCCTTGTCCCGTATTCTCCGATCTTGTCCGCCCCTCTTTGCCCTTGTCCGCCCCTCTTTGCCCTTGTCCCGTATTCTCCGATCTTGTCCGCCCCTCTTTGCCCTTGTCCGCCCCTCTTTGCCCTTGTCCCGTATTCTCCGATCTTGTCCGCCCCTCTTTGCCCTTGTCCGCCCCTCTTTGCCCTTGTCCCGTATTCTCCGATCTTGTCCGCCCCCCTTTGCCCTTGTCCGCCCCCCTTTGCCCTTGTCCGCCCCCCTTTGCCCTTGTCCGCCCCCCTTTGCCCTTGTCCGCCCCCCTTTGCCCTTGTCCGCCCCCCTTTGCCCTTGTCCGCCCCCCTTTGCCCTTGTCCGCCCCCCTTTGCCCTTGTCCGCCCCCCTTTGCCCTTGTCCGCCCCCCTTTGCCCTTGTCCGCCCCCCCTTTGCCCTTGTCCGCCCCCCTTTGCCCTTGTCCGCCCCCCTTTGCCCTTGTCCGCCCCCCTTTGCCCTTGTCCGCCCCCCTTTGCCCTTGTCCGCCCCCCTTTGCCCTTGTCCGCCCCCCTTTGCCCTTGTCCGCCCCCCTTTGCCCTTGTCCGCCCCCTCTTTGCCCTTGTCCGCCCCCCTTTGCCCTTGTCCGCCCCTTGCCTGTCGCCCCCTTTGCCTTGTCCGCCCCTCTTTGCCCTTGTCCGCCCCTCTTTGCCCTTGTCCGCCCCTCTTTGCCCTTGTCCGCCCTCTTTGCCCTTGTCCGCCCCTCTTTGCCCTTGTCCGCCCCTCTTTGCCCTTGTCCGCCCCCTTTGCCCTTGTCCGCCCCTCTTTGCCCTTGTCCGCCCCTCTTTGCCCTTGTCCCGTATTCTCCGATCTTGTCCGCCCCTCTTTGCCCTTGTCCGCCCCTCTTTGCCCTTGTCCGCATTCTCCGATATTGTCCGCCCCTCTTTGCCCTTGTCCGCCCCTCTTTGCCCTTGTCCGCCCCTCTTTGCCCTTGTCCGCCCCTCTTTGCCCTTGTCCTCTTTGCCCTTGTCCGCCCCTCTTTGCCCTTGTCCGCCCCTCTTTGCCCTTGTCCGCCCCTCTTTGCCCTTGTCCGCCCCTCTTTGCCCTTGTCCGCCCCTCTTTGCCCTTGTCCGCCCCTCTTTGCCCTTGTCCGCCCCTCTTTGCCCTTGTCCGCCCCTCTTTGCCCTTGTCCGCCCCTCTTTGCCCTTGTCCGCCCCTCTTTGCCCTTGTCCGCCCCTCTTTGCCCTTGTCCGCCCCTCTTTGCCCTTGTCCGCCCCTCTTTGCCCTTGTCCGCCCCTCTTTGCCCTTGTCCGCCCCTCTTTGCCCTTGTCCGCCCCTCTTTGCCCTTGTCCGCCCCTCTTTGCCCTTGTCCGCCCCTCTTTGCCCTTGTCCGCCCCTCTTTGCCCTTGTCCGCCCCTCTTTGCCCTTGTCCGCCCCTCTTTGCCCTTGTCCGCCCCTCTTTGCCCTTGTCCGCCCCTCTTTGCCCTTGTCCGCCCCTCTTTGCCCTTGTCCGCCCCTCTTTGCCCTTGTCCGCCCCTCTTTGCCCTTGTCCGCCCCTCTTTGCCCTTGTCCGCCCCTCTTTGCCCTTGTCCGCCCCTCTTTGCCCTTGTCCGCCCCTCTTTGCCCTTGTCCGCCCCTCTTTGCCCTTGTCCGCCCCTCTTTGCCCTTGTCCGCCCCTCTTTGCCCTTGTCCGCCCCTCTTTGCCCTTGTCCGCCCCTCTTTGCCCTTGTCCGCCCCTCTTTGCCCTTGTCCGCCCCTCTTTGCCCTTGTCCCGTATTCTCCGATCTTGTCCGCCCCTCTTTGCCCTTGTCCGCCCCTCTTTGCCCTTGTCCGCATTCTCCGATATTGTCCGCCCCTCTTTGCCCTTGTCCGCCCCTCTTTGCCCTTGTCCGCCCCTCTTTGCCCTTGTCCGCGTTCTCCGATCTTGTCCGCCCCTCTTTGCCCTTGTCCGCCCCTCTTTGCTCTTGTCCGCATTCTCCGATATTGTCCGCCCCTCTTTGCCCTTGTCCGCCCCTCTTTGCCCTTGTCCGCCCCTCTTTGCCCTTGTCCGCCCCTCTTTGCCCTTGTCCGCCCCTCTTTGCCCTTGTCCGCCCCTCTTTGCCCTTGTCCGCCCCTCTTTGCCCTTGTCCGCCCCTCTTTGCCCTTGTCCGCCCCTCTTTGCCCTTGTCCGCCCCTCTTTGCCCTTGTCCGCCCCTCTTTGCCCTTGTCCGCCCCTCTTTGCCCTTGTCCGCCCCTCTTTGCCCTTGTCCGCCCCTCTTTGCCCTTGTCCGCCCCTCTTTGCCCTTGTCCGCCCCTCTTTGCCCTTGTCCGCCCCTCTTTGCCCTTGTCCGCCCCTCTTTGCCCTTGTCCGCCCCTCTTTGCCCTTGTCCGCCCCTCTTTGCCCTTGTCCGCCCCTCTTTGCCCTTGTCCGCCCCTCTTTGCCCTTGTCCGCCCCTCTTTGCCCTTGTCCGCCCCTCTTTGCCCTTGTCCGCCCCTCTTTGCCCTTGTCCCGTATTCTCCGATCTTGTCCGCCCCTCTTTGCCCTTGTCCGCCCCTCTTTGCCCTTGTCCGCCCCTCTTTGCCCTTGTCCGCCCCTCTTTGCCCTTGTCCGCCCCTCTTTGCCCTTGTCCGCCCCTCTTTGCCCTTGTCCGCCCCTCTTTGCCCTTGTCCCGCCCTCTTTGCCCTTGTCCGCCCCTCTTTGCCCTTGTCCGCCCCTCTTTGCCCTTGTCCGCCCCTCTTTGCCCTTGTCCGCCCCTCTTTGCCCTTGTCCGCCCCTCTTTGCCCTTGTCCGCCCCTCTTTGCCCTTGTCCGCCCCTCTTTGCCCTTGTCCGCCCCTCTTTGCCCTTGTCCGCCCCTCTTTGCCCTTGTCCGCCCCTCTTTGCCCTTGTCCGCCCCTCTTTGCCCTTGTCCGCCCCTCTTTGCCCTTGTCCGCCCCTCTTTGCCCTTGTCCGCCCCTCTTTGCCCTTGTCCGCCCCTCTTTGCCCTTGTCCGCCCCTCTTTGCCCTTGTCCGCCCCTCTTTGCCCTTGTCCGCCCCTCTTTGCCCTTGTCCGCCCCTCTTTGCCCTTGTCCCGTATTCTCCGATCTTGTCCGCCCCTCTTTGCCCTTGTCCGCCCCTCTTTGCCCTTGTCCGCATTCTCTGATATTGTCCGCCCCTCTTTGCCCTTGTCCGCCCCTCTTTGCCCTTGTCCGCCTTCTCCGATCTTGTCCGCCCCTCTTTGCCCTTGTCCGCCCCTCTTTGCCCTTGTCCGCCCCTCTTTGCCCTTGTCCGCCCCTCTTTGCCCTTGTCCGCATTCTCCGATCTTGTCCGCCCCTCTTTGCCCTTGTCCGCCCCTCTTTGCCCTTGTCCGCCCCTCTTTGCCCTTGTCCGCCCCTCTTTGCCCTTGTCCGCCCCTCTTTGCCCTTGTCCGCCCCTCTTTGCCCTTGTCCGCCCCTCTTTGCCCTTGTCCGCATTCTCCGATCTTGTCCGCCCCTCTTTGCCCTTGTCCGCCCCTCTTTGCCCTTGTCCGCCCCTCTTTGCCCTTGTCCGCCCCTCTTTGCTCTTGTCCGCCCCTCTTTGCCCTTGTCCGCATTCTCCGATCTTGTCCGCCCCTCTTTGCCCTTGTCCGCCCCTCTTTGCCCTTGTCCGCCCCTCTTTGCCCTTGTCCGCCCCTCTTTGCCCTTGTCCGCCCCTCTTTGCCCTTGTCCGCCCCTCTTTGCCCTTGTCCCGTATTCTCCGATCTTGTCCGCCCCTCTTTGCCCTTGTCCGCCCCTCTTTGCCCTTGTCCGCCCCTCTTTGCCCTTGTCCGCATTCTCCGATATTGTCCGCCCCTCTTTGCCCTTGTCCGCCCCTCTTTGCCCTTGTCCGCCCCTCTTTGCCCTTGTCCGCCCCTCTTTGCCCTTGTCCGCATTCTCCGATCTTGTCCGCCCCTCTTTGCCCTTGTCCGCCCCTCTTTGCCCTTGTCCGCCCCTCTTTGCCCTTGTCCGCATTCTCCGATCTTGTCCGCCCCTCTTTGCCCTTGTCCGCCCCTCTTTGCCCTTGTCCGCCCCTCTTTGCCCTTGTCCGCCCCTCTTTGCCCTTGTCCGCCCCTCTTTGCCCTTGTCCGCCCCTCTTTGCCCTTGTCCGCCCCTCTTTGCCCTTGTCCGCCCCTCTTTGCCCTTGTCCGCCCCTCTTTGCCCTTGTCCGCCCCTCTTTGCCCTTGTCCGCCCCTCTTTGCCCTTGTCCGCCCCTCTTTGCCCTTGTCCGCCCCTCTTTGCCCTTGTCCGCCCCTCTTTGCCCTTGTCCGCCCCTCTTTGCCCTTGTCCGCCCCTCTTTGCCCTTGTCCGCCCCTCTTTGCCCTTGTCCGCCCCTCTTTGCCCTTGTCCGCCCCTCTTTGCCCTTGTCCGCCCCTCTTTGCCCTTGTCCGCCCCTCTTTGCCCTTGTCCGCCCCTCTTTGCCCTTGTCCGCCCCTCTTTGCCCTTGTCCGCCCCTCTTTGCCCTTGTCCGCCCCTCTTTGCCCTTGTCCGCCCCTCTTTGCCCTTGTCCGCCCCTCTTTGCCCTTGTCCGCCCCTCTTTGCCCTTGTCCGCCCCTCTTTGCCCTTGTCCGCCCCTCTTTGCCCTTGTCCGCCCCTCTTTGCCCTTGTCCGCCCCTCTTTGCCCTTGTCCGCCCCTCTTTGCCCTTGTCCGCCCCTCTTTGCCCTTGTCCGCCCCTCTTTGCCCTTGTCCGCCCCTCTTTGCCCTTGTCCGCCCCTCTTTGCCCTTGTCCCGTATTCTACGAACTTGTCCGCCCCTCTTTGCCCTTGTCCGCCCCTCTTTGCCCTTGTCCGCCCCTCTTTGCCCTTGTCCGCCCCTCTTTGCCCTTGTCCGCCCCTCTTTGCCCTTGTCCCGTATTCTACGAACTTGTCCGCCCCTCTTTGCCCTTGTCCGCCCCTCTTTGCCCTTGTCCCGTATTCTACGAACTTGTCCGCCCCTCTTTGCCCTTGTCCGCCCCTCTTTGCCCTTGTCCGCCCCTCTTTGCCCTTGTCCCGTATTCTACGAACTTGTCCGCCCCTCTTTGCCCTTGTCCGCCCCTCTTTGCCCTTGTCCCGTATTCTACGAACTTGTCCGCCCCTCTTTGCCCTTGTCCGCCCCTCTTTGCCCTTGTCCGCCCCTCTTTGCCCTTGTCCGCCCCTCTTTGCCCTTGTCCGCCCCTCTTTGCCCTTGTCCGCCCCTCTTTGCCCTTGTCCGCCCCTCTTTGCCCTTGTCCGCCCCTCTTTGCCCTTGTCCGCCCCTCTTTGCCCTTGTCCGCCCCTCTTTGCCCTTGTCCGCCCCTCTTTGCCCTTGTCCGCCCCTCTTTGCCCTTGTCCGCCCCTCTTTGCCCTTGTCCGCCCCTCTTTGCCCTTGTCCGCCCCTCTTTGCCCTTGTCCGCCCCTCTTTGCCCTTGTCCGCCCCTCTTTGCCCTTGTCCGCCCCTCTTTGCCCTTGTCCGCCCCTCTTTGCCCTTGTCCGCCCCTCTTTGCCCTTGTCCGCCCCTCTTTGCCCTTGTCCGCCCCTCTTTGCCCTTGTCCGCCCCTCTTTGCCCTTGTCCCGTATTCTACGAACTTGTCCGCCCCTCTTTGCCCTTGTCCGCCCCTCTTTGCCCTTGTCCGCCCCTCTTTGCCCTTGTCCGCCCCTCTTTGCCCTTGTCCGCCCCTCTTTGCCCTTGTCCCGTATTCTCCGATCTTGTCCGCCCCTCTTTGCCCTTGTCCGCCCCTCTTTGCCCTTGTCCGCCCCTCTTTGCCCTTGTCCGCCCCTCTTTGCCCTTGTCCGCCCCTCTTTGCCCTTGTCCGCCCCTCTTTGCCCTTGTCCGCCCCTCTTTGCCCTTGTCCGCCCCTCTTTGCCCTTGTCCGCCCCTCTTTGCCCTTGTCCGCCCCTCTTTGCCCTTGTCCGCCCCTCTTTGCCCTTGTCCGCCCCTCTTTGCCCTTGTCCGCCCCTCTTTGCCCTTGTCCGCCCCTCTTTGCCCTTGTCCGCCCCTCTTTGCCCTTGTCCGCCCCTCTTTGCCCTTGTCCGCCCCTCTTTGCCCTTGTCCGCCCCTCTTTGCCCTTGTCCGCCCCTCTTTGCCCTTGTCCGCCCCTCTTTGCCCTTGTCCGCCCCTCTTTGCCCTTGTCCGCCCCTCTTTGCCCTTGTCCGCCCCTCTTTGCCCTTGTCCGCCCCTCTTTGCCCTTGTCCGCCCCTCTTTGCCCTTGTCCGCCCCTCTTTGCTCTTGTCCCGTATTCTACGAACTTGTCCGCCCCTCTTTGCCCTTGTCCGCCCCTCTTTGCCCTTGTCCGCCCCTCTTTGCCCTTGTCCGCCCCTCTTTGCCCTTGTCCGCCCCTCTTTGCCCTTGTTCGCCCCTCTTTGCCCTTGTCCGCCCCTCTTTGCCCTTGTCCGCCCCTCTTTGCCCTTGTCCGCCCCTCTTTGCCCTTGTCCGCCCCTCTTTGCCCTTGTCCGCCCCTCTTTGCCCTTGTCCGCCCCTCTTTGCCCTTGTCCGCCCCTCTTTGCCCTTGTCCGCCCCTCTTTGCCCTTGTCCGCCCCTCTTTGCCCTTGTCCGCCCCTCTTTGCCCTTGTCCGCCCCTCTTTGCCCTTGTCCGCCCCTCTTTGCCCTTGTCCGCCCCTCTTTGCCCTTGTCCGCCCCTCTTTGCCCTTGTCCGCCCCTCTTTGCCCTTGTCCGCCCCTCTTTGCCCTTGTCCGCCCCTCTTTGCCCTTGTCCGCCCCTCTTTGCCCTTGTCCGCCCCTCTTTGCCCTTGTCCCGTATTCTACGAACTTGTCCGCCCCTCTTTGCCCTTGTCCGCCCCTCTTTGCCCTTGTCCGCCCCTCTTTGCCCTTGTCCGCCCCTCTTTGCCCTTGTCCGCCCCTCTTTGCCCTTGTCCGCCCCTCTTTGCCCTTGTCCGCCCCTCTTTGCCCTTGTCCGCCCCTCTTTGCCCTTGTCCGCCCCTCTTTGCCCTTGTCCGCCCCTCTTTGCCCTTGTCCGCCCCTCTTTGCCCTTGTCCGCCCCTCTTTGCCCTTGTCCGCCCCTCTTTGCCCTTGTCCGCCCCTCTTTGCCCTTGTCCGCCCCTCTTTGCCCTTGTCCGCCCCTCTTTGCCCTTGTCCGCCCCTCTTTGCCCTTGTCCGCCCCTCTTTGCCCTTGTCCGCCCCTCTTTGCCCTTGTCCCGTATTCTACGAACTTGTCCGCCCCTCTTTGCCCTTGTCCGCCCCTCTTTGCCCTTGTCCGCCCCTCTTTGCCCTTGTCCGCCCCTCTTTGCCCTTGTCCCGTATTCTACGAACTTGTCCGCCCCTCTTTGCCCTTGTCCCGTATTCTACGAACTTGTCCGCCCCTCTTTGCCCTTGTCCGCCCCTCTTTGCCCTTGTCCGCCCCTCTTTGCCCTTGTCCCGTATTCTACGAACTTGTCCGCCCCTCTTTGCCCTTGTCCGCCCCTCTTTGCTCTTGTCCCGTATTCTACGAACTTGTCCGCCCCTCTTTGCCCTTGTCCTGTATTCTACGAACTTGTCCGCCCCTCTTTGCCCTTGTCCGCCCCTCTTTGCCCTTGTCCGCCCCTCTTTGCCCTTGTCCGCCCCTCTTTGCCCTTGTCCGCCCCTCTTTGCCCTTGTCCGCCCCTCTTTGCCCTTGTCCGCCCCTCTTTGCCCTTGTCCGCCCCTCTTTGCCCTTGTCCGCCCCTCTTTGCACTTGTCCGCCCCTCTTTGCCCTTGTCCGCCCCTCTTTGCCCTTGTCCGCCCCTCTTTGCCCTTGTCCCGTATTCTACGATCTTGTCCGCCCCTCTTTGCCCTTGTCCCGTATTCTACGAACTTGTCCGCCCCTCTTTGCCCTTGTCCGCCCCTCTTTGCCTTTGTCCCGTATTCTACGAACTTGTCCGCCCCTCTTTGCCCTTGTCCGCCCCTCTTTGCCTTTGTCCCGTATTCTACGAACTTGTCCGCCCCTCTTTGCCCTTGTCCGCCCCTCTTTGCCCTTGTCCGCCCCTCTTTGCCCTTGTCCGCCCCTCTTTGCCCTTGTCCGCCCCTCTTTGCCCTTGTCCGCCCCTCTTTGCCCTTGTCCGCCCCTCTTTGCCCTTGTCCGCCCCTCTTTGCCCTTGTCCGCCCCTCTTTGCCCTTGTCCGCCCCTCTTTGCCCTTGTCCGCCCCTCTTTGCCCTTGTCCGCCCCTCTTTGCCCTTGTCCGCCCCTCTTTGCCCTTGTCCGCCCCTCTTTGCCCTTGTCCGCCCCTCTTTGCCCTTGTCCGCCCCTCTTTGCCCTTGTCCGCCCCTCTTTGCCCTTGTCCGCCCCTCTTTGCCCTTGTCCGCCCCTCTTTGCCCTTGTCCGCCCCTCTTTGCCCTTGTCCGCCCCTCTTTGCCCTTGTCCGCCCCTCTTTGCCCTTGTCCGCCCCTCTTTGCCCTTGTCCGCCCCTCTTTGCCCTTGTCCGCCCCTCTTTGCCCTTGTCCGCCCCTCTTTGCCCTTGTCCGCCCCTCTTTGCCCTTGTCCGCCCCTCTTTGCCCTTGTCCGCCCCTCTTTGCCCTTGTCCGCATTCTCCGATATTGTCCGCCCCTCTTTGCCCTTGTCCGCCCCTCTTTGCCCTTGTCCGCCCCTCTTTGCCCTTGTCCGCCCCTCTTTGCCCTTGTCCGCGTTCTCCGATCTTGTCCGCCCCTCTTTGCCCTTGTCCGCCCCTCTTTGCTCTTGTCCGCATTCTCCGATATTGTCCGCCCCTCTTTGCCCTTGTCCGCCCCTCTTTGCCCTTGTCCGCCCCTCTTTGCCCTTGTCCGCCCCTCTTTGCCCTTGTCCGCGTTCTCCGATCTTGTCCGCCCCTCTTTGCCCTTGTCCGCCCCTCTTTGCCCTTGTCCGCATTCTCCGATCTTGTCCGCCCCTCTTTGCCCTTGTCCGCCCCTCTTTGCCCTTGTCCGCCCCTCTTTGCCCTTGTCCGCCCCTCTTTGCCCTTGTCCGCCCCTCTTTGCCCTTGTCCGCCCCTCTTTGCCCTTGTCCGCCCCTCTTTGCCCTTGTCCGCCCCTCTTTGCCCTTGTCCGCCCCTCTTTGCCCTTGTCCGCCCCTCTTTGCCCTTGTCCGCCCCTCTTTGCCCTTGTCCGCCCCTCTTTGCCCTTGTCCGCCCCTCTTTGCCCTTGTCCGCCCCTCTTTGCCCTTGTCCGCCCCTCTTTGCCCTTGTCCGCCCCTCTTTGCCCTTGTCCGCCCCTCTTTGCCCTTGTCCGCCCCTCTTTGCCCTTGTCCGCCCCTCTTTGCCCTTGTCCGCCCCTCTTTGCCCTTGTCCGCCCCTCTTTGCCCTTGTCCGCCCCTCTTTGCCCTTGTCCGCCCCTCTTTGCCCTTGTCCGCCCCTCTTTGCCCTTGTCCGCCCCTCTTTGCCCTTGTCCCGTATTCTCCGATCTTGTCCGCCCCTCTTTGCCCTTGTCCGCCCCTCTTTGCCCTTGTCCGCCCCTCTTTGCCCTTGTCCGCCCCTCTTTGCCCTTGTCCGCCCCTCTTTGCCCTTGTCCGCCCCTCTTTGCCCTTGTCCGCCCCTCTTTGCCCTTGTCCGCCCCTCTTTGCCCTTGTCCGCCCCTCTTTGCCCTTGTCCGCCCCTCTTTGCCCTTGTCCGCCCCTCTTTGCCCTTGTCCGCCCCTCTTTGCCCTTGTCCGCCCCTCTTTGCCCTTGTCCGCCCCTCTTTGCCCTTGTCCGCCCCTCTTTGCCCTTGTCCGCCCCTCTTTGCCCTTGTCCGCCCCTCTTTGCCCTTGTCCGCCCCTCTTTGCCCTTGTCCGCCCCTCTTTGCCCTTGTCCGCCCCTCTTTGCCCTTGTCCGCCCCTCTTTGCCCTTGTCCGCCCCTCTTTGCCCTTGTCCGCCCCTCTTTGCCCTTGTCCGCCCCTCTTTGCCCTTGTCCCGTATTCTCCGATCTTGTCCGCCCCTCTTTGCCCTTGTCCGCCCCTCTTTGCCCTTGTCCGCATTCTCCGATATTGTCCGCCCCTCTTTGCCCTTGTCCGCCCCTCTTTGCCCTTGTCCGCCTTCTCCGATCTTGTCCGCCCCTCTTTGCCCTTGTCCGCCCCTCTTTGCCCTTGTCCGCCCCTCTTTGCCCTTGTCCGCCCCTCTTTGCCCTTGTCCGCATTCTCCGATCTTGTCCGCCCCTCTTTGCCCTTGTCCGCCCCTCTTTGCCCTTGTCCGCCCCTCTTTGCCCTTGTCCGCATTCTCCGATCTTGTCCGCCCCTCTTTGCCCTTGTCCGCCCCTCTTTGCCCTTGTCCGCCCCTCTTTGCTCTTGTCCGCCCCTCTTTGCTCTTGTCCGCCCCTCTTTGCCCTTGTCCGCATTCTCCGATCTTGTCCGCCCCTCTTTGCCCTTGTCCGCCCCTCTTTGCCCTTGTCCGCCCCTCTTTGCCCTTGTCCGCCCCTCTTTGCCCTTGTCCGCCCCTCTTTGCCCTTGTCCGCCCCTCTTTGCCCTTGTCCGCCCCTCTTTGCCCTTGTCCCGTATTCTCCGATCTTGTCCGCCCCTCTTTGCCCTTGTCCGCCCGTCTTTGCCCTTGTCCGCCCCTCTTTGCCCTTGTCCGCATTCTCCGATATTGTCCGCCCCTCTTTGCCCTTGTCCGCCCCTCTTTGCCCTTGTCCGCCCCTCTTTGCCCTTGTCCGCATTCTCCGATCTTGTCCGCCCCTCTTTGCCCTTGTCCGCCCCTCTTTGCCCTTGTCCGCCCCTCTTTGCCCTTGTCCGCATTCTCCGATCTTCTCCGCCCCTCTTTGCCCTTGTCCGCCCCTCTTTGCCCTTGTCCGCCCCTCTTTGCCCTTGTCCGCCCCTCTTTGCCCTTGTCCGCCCCTCTTTGCCCTTGTCCGCCCCTCTTTGCCCTTGTCCGCCCCTCTTTGCCCTTGTCCGCCCCTCTTTGCCCTTGTCCGCCCCTCTTTGCCCTTGTCCGCCCCTCTTTGCCCTTGTCCGCCCCTCTTTGCCCTTGTCCGCCCCTCTTTGCCCTTGTCCGCCCCTCTTTGCCCTTGTCCGCCCCTCTTTGCCCTTGTCCGCCCCTCTTTGCCCTTGTCCGCCCCTCTTTGCCCTTGTCCGCCCCTCTTTGCCCTTGTCCGCCCCTCTTTGCCCTTGTCCGCCCCTCTTTGCCCTTGTCCGCCCCTCTTTGCCCTTGTCCGCCCCTCTTTGCCCTTGTCCGCCCCTCTTTGCCCTTGTCCGCCCCTCTTTGCCCTTGTCCGCCCCTCTTTGCCCTTGTCCGCCCCTCTTTGCCCTTGTCCGCCCCTCTTTGCCCTTGTCCGCCCCTCTTTGCCCTTGTCCGCCCCTCTTTGCCCTTGTCCGCCCCTCTTTGCCCTTGTCCGCCCCTCTTTGCCCTTGTCCGCCCCTCTTTGCCCTTGTCCGCCCCTCTTTGCCCTTGTCCGCCCCTCTTTGCCCTTGTCCGCCCCTCTTTGCCCTTGTCCCGTATTCTACGAACTTGTCCGCCCCTCTTTGCCCTTGTCCGCCCCTCTTTGCCCTTGTCCCGTATTCTACGAACTTGTCCGCCCCTCTTTGCCCTTGTCCGCCCCTCTTTGCCCTTGTCCGCCCCTCTTTGCCCTTGTCCGCCCCTCTTTGCCCTTGTCCGCCCCTCTTTGCCCTTGTCCGCCCCTCTTTGCCCTTGTCCGCCCCTCTTTGCCCTTGTCCGCCCCTCTTTGCCCTTGTCCGCCCCTCTTTGCCCTTGTCCGCCCCTCTTTGCCCTTGTCCGCCCCTCTTTGCCCTTGTCCGCCCCTCTTTGCCCTTGTCCGCCCCTCTTTGCCCTTGTCCGCCCCTCTTTGCCCTTGTCCGCCCCTCTTTGCCCTTGTCCGCCCCTCTTTGCCCTTGTCCGCCCCTCTTTGCCCTTGTCCGCCCCTCTTTGCCCTTGTCCGCCCCTCTTTGCCCTTGTCCGCCCCTCTTTGCCCTTGTCCGCCCCTCTTTGCCCTTGTCCCGTATTCTACGAACTTGTCCGCCCCTCTTTGCCCTTGTCCGCCCCTCTTTGCCCTTGTCCCGTATTCTACGAACTTGTCCGCCCCTCTTTGCCCTTGTCCGCCCCTCTTTGCCCTTGTCCGCCCCTCTTTGCCCTTGTCCGCCCCTCTTTGCCCTTGTCCGCCCCTCTTTGCCCTTGTCCGCCCCTCTTTGCCCTTGTCCGCCCCTCTTTGCCCTTGTCCGCCCCTCTTTGCCCTTGTCCGCCCCTCTTTGCCCTTGTCCGCCCCTCTTTGCCCTTGTCCGCCCCTCTTTGCCCTTGTCCGCCCCTCTTTGCCCTTGTCCGCCCCTCTTTGCCCTTGTCCGCCCCTCTTTGCCCTTGTCCGCCCCTCTTTGCCCTTGTCCGCCCCTCTTTGCCCTTGTCCGCCCCTCTTTGCCCTTGTCCGCCCCTCTTTGCCCTTGTCCGCCCCTCTTTGCCCTTGTCCGCCCCTCTTTGCCCTTGTCCGCCCCTCTTTGCCCTTGTCCGCCCCTCTTTGCCCTTGTCCGCCCCTCTTTGCCCTTGTCCGCCCCTCTTTGCCCTTGTCCGCCCCTCTTTGCCCTTGTCCGCCCCTCTTTGCCCTTGTCCGCCCCTCTTTGCCCTTGTCCGCCCCTCTTTGCCCTTGTCCGCCCCTCTTTGCCCTTGTCCGCCCCTCTTTGCCCTTGTCCGCCCCTCTTTGCCCTTGTCCGCCCCTCTTTGCCCTTGTCCGCCCCTCTTTGCCCTTGTCCGCCCCTCTTTGCCCTTGTCCCGTATTCTACGAACTTGTCCGCCCCTCTTTGCCCTTGTCCGCCCCTCTTTGCCCTTGTCCGCCCCTCTTTGCCCTTGTCCGCCCCTCTTTGCCCTTGTCCGCCCCTCTTTGCCCTTGTCCGCCCCTCTTTGCCCTTGTCCGCCCCTCTTTGCCCTTGTCCGCCCCTCTTTGCCCTTGTCCGCCCCTCTTTGCCCTTGTCCGCCCCTCTTTGCCCTTGTCCGCCCCTCTTTGCCCTTGTCCGCCCCTCTTTGCCCTTGTCCGCCCCTCTTTGCCCTTGTCCGCCCCTCTTTGCCCTTGTCCGCCCCTCTTTGCCCTTGTCCGCCCCTCTTTGCCCTTGTCCGCCCCTCTTTGCCCTTGTCCGCCCCTCTTTGCCCTTGTCCGCCCCTCTTTGCCCTTGTCCGCCCCTCTTTGCCCTTGTCCGCCCCTCTTTGCCCTTGTCCCGTATTCTACGAACTTGTCCGCCCCTCTTTGCCCTTGTCCGCCCCTCTTTGCCCTTGTCCGCCCCTCTTTGCCCTTGTCCGCCCCTCTTTGCCCTTGTCCGCCCCTCTTTGCCCTTGTCCGCCCCTCTTTGCCCTTGTCCGCCCCTCTTTGCCCTTGTCCGCCCCTCTTTGCCCTTGTCCCGTATTCTACGAACTTGTCCGCCCCTCTTTGCCCTTGTCCGCCCCTCTTTGCCCTTGTCCGCCCCTCTTTGCCCTTGTCCGCCCCTCTTTGCCCTTGTCCCGTATTCTACGAACTTGTCCGCCCCTCTTTGCCCTTGTCCCGTATTCTACGAACTTGTCCGCCCCTCTTTGCCCTTGTCCGCCCCTCTTTGCCCTTGTCCCGTATTCTACGAACTTGTCCGCCCCTCTTTGCCCTTGTCCGCCCCTCTTTGCTCTTGTCCCGTATTCTACGAACTTGTCCGCCCCTCTTTGCCCTTGTCCTGTATTCTACGAACTTGTCCGCCCCTCTTTGCCCTTGTCCGCCCCTCTTTGCCCTTGTCCGCCCCTCTTTGCCCTTGTCCGCCCCTCTTTGCCCTTGTCCGCCCCTCTTTGCCCTTGTCCGCCCCTCTTTGCCCTTGTCCGCCCCTCTTTGCCCTTGTCCGCCCCTCTTTGCCCTTGTCCGCCCCTCTTTGCCCTTGTCCGCCCCTCTTTGCCCTTGTCCGCCCCTCTTTGCCCTTGTCCCGTATTCTACGATCTTGTCCGCCCCTCTTTGCCCTTGTCCCGTATTCTACGAACTTGTCCGCCCCTCTTTGCCCTTGTCCGCCCCTCTTTGCCCTTGTCCGCCCCTCTTTGCCCTTGTCCGCCCCTCTTTGCCTTTGTCCCGTATTCTACGAACTTGTCCGCCCCTCTTTGCCCTTGTCCGCCCCTCTTTGCCTTTGTCCCGTATTCTACGAACTTGTCCGCCCCTCTTTGCCCTTGTCCGCCCCTCTTTGCCCTTGTCCGCCCCTCTTTGCCCTTGTCCGCCCCTCTTTGCCCTTGTCCGCCCCTCTTTGCCCTTGTCCGCCCCTCTTTGCCCTTGTCCGCCCCTCTTTGCCCTTGTCCGCCCCTCTTTGCCCTTGTCCGCCCCTCTTTGCCCTTGTCCGCCCCTCTTTGCCCTTGTCCGCCCCTCTTTGCCCTTGTCCGCCCCTCTTTGCCCTTGTCCGCCCCTCTTTGCCCTTGTCCGCCCCTCTTTGCCCTTGTCCGCCCCTCTTTGCCCTTGTCCGCCCCTCTTTGCCCTTGTCCGCCCCTCTTTGCCCTTGTCCGCCCCTCTTTGCCCTTGTCCGCCCCTCTTTGCCCTTGTCCGCCCCTCTTTGCCCTTGTCCGCCCCTCTTTGCCCTTGTCCGCCCCTCTTTGCCCTTGTCCGCCCCTCTTTGCCCTTGTCCGCCCCTCTTTGCCCTTGTCCGCCCCTCTTTGCCCTTGTCCGCCCCTCTTTGCCCTTGTCCGCCCCTCTTTGCCCTTGTCCGCCCCTCTTTGCCCTTGTCCGCCCCTCTTTGCCTTTGTCCCGTATTCTACGAACTTGTCCGCCCCTCTTTGCCCTTGTCCGCCCCTCTTTGCCCTTGTCCGCCCCTCTTTGCCCTTGTCCGCCCCTCTTTGCCCTTGTCCGCCCCTCTTTGCCCTTGTCCGCCCCTCTTTGCCCTTGTCCGCCCCTCTTTGCCCTTGTCCGCCCCTCTTTGCCCTTGTCCGCCCCTCTTTGCCCTTGTCCGCCCCTCTTTGCCCTTGTCCGCCCCTCTTTGCCCTTGTCCGCCCCTCTTTGCCCTTGTCCGCCCCTCTTTGCCCTTGTCCGCCCCTCTTTGCCCTTGTCCGCCCCTCTTTGCCCTTGTCCGCCCCTCTTTGCCCTTGTCCCGTATTCTACTAACTTGTCCGCCCCTCTTTGCCCTTGTCCGCCCCTCTTTGCCCTTGTCCGCCCCTCTTTGCCCTTGTCCGCCCCTCTTTGCCCTTGTCCGCCCCTCTTTGCCCTTGTCCCGTATTCTACTAACTTGTCCGCCCCTCTTTGCCCTTGTCCGCCCCTCTTTGCCCTTGTCCGCCCCTCTTTGCCCTTGTCCGCCCCTCTTTGCCCTTGTCCGCCCCTCTTTGCCCTTGTCCGCCCCTCTTTGCCCTTGTCCGCCCCTCTTTGCCCTTGTCCGCCCCTCTTTGCCCTTGTCCGCCCCTCTTTGCCCTTGTCCGCCCCTCTTTGCCCTTGTCCGCCCCTCTTTGCCCTTGTCCGCCCCTCTTTGCCCTTGTCCGCCCCTCTTTGCCCTTGTCCGCCCCTCTTTGCCCTTGTCCGCCCCTCTTTGCCCTTGTCCGCCCCTCTTTGCCCTTGTCCGCCCCTCTTTGCCCTTGTCCGCCCCTCTTTGCCCTTGTCCGCCCCTCTTTGCCCTTGTCCCGTATTCTACGAACTTGTCCGCCCCTCTTTGCCCTTGTCCGCCCCTCTTTGCCCTTGTCCGCCCCTCTTTGCCCTTGTCCCGTATTCTACGAACTTGTCCGCCCCTCTTTGCCCTTGTCCGCCCCTCTTTGCCCTTGTCCGCCCCTCTTTGCCCTTGTCCGCCCCTCTTTGCCCTTGTCCGCCCCTCTTTGCCCTTGTCCGCCCCTCTTTGCCCTTGTCCGCCCCTCTTTGCCCTTGTCCGCCCCTCTTTGCCCTTGTCCGCCCCTCTTTGCCCTTGTCCGCCCCTCTTTGCCCTTGTCCGCCCCTCTTTGCCCTTGTCCGCCCCTCTTTGCCCTTGTCCGCCCCTCTTTGCCCTTGTCCGCCCCTCTTTGCCCTTGTCCGCCCCTCTTTGCCCTTGTCCGCCCCTCTTTGCCCTTGTCCGCCCCTCTTTGCCCTTGTCCGCCCCTCTTTGCCCTTGTCCGCCCCTCTTTGCCCTTGTCCGCCCCTCTTTGCCCTTGTCCGCCCCTCTTTGCCCTTGTCCGCCCCTCTTTGCCCTTGTCCGCCCCTCTTTGCCCTTGTCCGCCCCTCTTTGCCCTTGTCCGCCCCTCTTTGCCCTTGTCCGCCCCTCTTTGCCCTTGTCCGCCCCTCTTTGCCCTTGTCCGCCCCTCTTTGCCCTTGTCCGCCCCTCTTTGCCCTTGTCCGCCCCTCTTTGCCCTTGTCCGCCCCTCTTTGCCCTTGTCCCGTATTCTACGAACTTGTCCGCCCCTCTTTGCCCTTGTCCGCCCCTCTTTGCCCTTGTCCCGTATTCTACGAACTTGTCCGCCCCTCTTTGCCCTTGTCCGCCCCTCTTTGCCCTTGTCCGCCCCTCTTTGCCCTTGTCCGCCCCTCTTTGCCCTTGTCCGCCCCTCTTTGCCCTTGTCCGCCCCTCTTTGCCCTTGTCCGCCCCTCTTTGCCCTTGTCCGCCCCTCTTTGCCCTTGTCCGCCCCTCTTTGCCCTTGTCCGCCCCTCTTTGCCCTTGTCCGCCCCTCTTTGCCCTTGTCCGCCCCTCTTTGCCCTTGTCCGCCCCTCTTTGCCCTTGTCCGCCCCTCTTTGCCCTTGTCCGCCCCTCTTTGCCCTTGTCCGCCCCTCTTTGCCCTTGTCCGCCCCTCTTTGCCCTTGTCCGCCCCTCTTTGCCCTTGTCCGCCCCTCTTTGCCCTTGTCCCGTATTCTCCGATCTTGTCCGCCCCTCTTTGCCCTTGTCCCGTATTCTCCGATCTTGTCCGCCCCTCTTTGCCCTTGTCCCGTATTCTCCGATCTTGTCCGCCCCTCTTTGCCCTTGTCCGCCCCTCTTTGCCCTTGTCCGCCCCTCTTTGCCCTTGTCCGCCCCTCTTTGCCCTTGTCCGCCCCTCTTTGCCCTTGTCCGCCCCTCTTTGCCCTTGTCCGCCCCTCTTTGCCCTTGTCCGCCCCTCTTTGCCCTTGTCCGCCCCTCTTTGCCCTTGTCCGCCCCTCTTTGCCCTTGTCCGCCCCTCTTTGCCCTTGTCCGCCCCTCTTTGCCCTTGTCCGCCCCTCTTTGCCCTTGTCCGCCCCTCTTTGCCCTTGTCCGCCCCTCTTTGCCCTTGTCCCGTATTCTACGAACTTGTCCGCCCCTCTTTGCCCTTGTCCGCCCCTCTTTGCCCTTGTCCCGTATTCTACGAACTTGTCCGCCCCTCTTTGCCCTTGTCCGCCCCTCTTTGCCCTTGTCCCGTATTCTACGAACTTGTCCGCCCCTCTTTGCCCTTGTCCGCCCCTCTTTGCCCTTGTCCGCCCCTCTTTGCCCTTGTCCGCCCCTCTTTGCCCTTGTCCGCCCCTCTTTGCCCTTGTCCGCCCCTCTTTGCCCTTGTCCGCCCCTCTTTGCCCTTGTCCGCCCCTCTTTGCCCTTGTCCGCCCCTCTTTGCCCTTGTCCGCCCCTCTTTGCCCTTGTCCGCCCCTCTTTGCCCTTGTCCGCCCCTCTTTGCCCTTGTCCGCCCCTCTTTGCCCTTGTCCGCCCCTCTTTGCCCTTGTCCGCCCCTCTTTGCCCTTGTCCGCCCCTCTTTGCCCTTGTCCGCCCCTCTTTGCCCTTGTCCGCCCCTCTTTGCCCTTGTCCGCCCCTCTTTGCCCTTGTCCCGTATTCTACGAACTTGTCCGCCCCTCTTTGCCCTTGTCCGCCCCTCTTTGCCCTTGTCCCGTATTCTACGAACTTGTCCGCCCCTCTTTGCCCTTGTCCGCCCCTCTTTGCCCTTGTCCCGTATTCTACGAACTTGTCCGCCCCTCTTTGCCCTTGTCCGCCCCTCTTTGCCCTTGTCCGCCCCTCTTTGCCCTTGTCCGCCCCTCTTTGCCCTTGTCCGCCCCTCTTTGCCCTTGTCCGCCCCTCTTTGCCCTTGTCCGCCCCTCTTTGCCCTTGTCCGCCCCTCTTTGCCCTTGTCCGCCCCTCTTTGCCCTTGTCCGCCCCTCTTTGCCCTTGTCCGCCCCTCTTTGCCCTTGTCCGCCCCTCTTTGCCCTTGTCCGCCCCTCTTTGCCCTTGTCCGCCCCTCTTTGCCCTTGTCCGCCCCTCTTTGCCCTTGTCCGCCCCTCTTTGCCCTTGTCCGCCCCTCTTTGCCCTTGTCCGCCCCTCTTTGCCCTTGTCCGCCCCTCTTTGCCCTTGTCCGCCCCTCTTTGCCCTTGTCCGCCCCTCTTTGCCCTTGTCCGCCCCTCTTTGCCCTTGTCCGCCCCTCTTTGCCCTTGTCCGCCCCTCTTTGCCCTTGTCCGCCCCTCTTTGCCCTTGTCCGCCCCTCTTTGCCCTTGTCCGCCCCTCTTTGCCCTTGTCCGCCCCTCTTTGCCCTTGTCCCGTATTCTCCGATCTTGTCCGCCCCTCTTTGCCCTTGTCCGCCCCTCTTTGCCCTTGTCCGCATTCTCCGATATTGTCCGCCCCTCTTTGCCCTTGTCCGCCCCTCTTTGCCCTTGTCCGCCCCTCTTTGCCCTTGTCCGCCCCTCTTTGCCCTTGTCCGCCCCTCTTTGCCCTTGTCCGCATTCTCCGATATTGTCCGCCCCTCTTTGCCCTTGTCCGCCCCTCTTTGCCCTTGTCCGCCCCTCTTTGCCCTTGTCCGCCCCTCTTTGCCCTTGTCCGCCCCTCTTTGCCCTTGTCCGCCCCTCTTTGCCCTTGTCCGCCCCTCTTTGCCCTTGTCCGCCCCTCTTTGCCCTTGTCCGCATTCTCCGATATTGTCCGCCCCTCTTTGCCCTTGTCCGCCCCTCTTTGCCCTTGTCCGCCCCTCTTTGCCCTTGTCCGCCCCTCTTTGCCCTTGTCCGCATTCTCCGATATTGTCCGCCCCTCTTTGCCCTTGTCCGCCCCTCTTTGCCCTTGTCCGCCCCTCTTTGCCCTTGTCCGCCCCTCTTTGCCCTTGTCCGCCCCTCTTTGCCCTTGTCCGCCCCTCTTTGCCCTTGTCCGCCCCTCTTTGCCCTTGTCCGCCCCTCTTTGCCCTTGTCCGCCCCTCTTTGCCCTTGTCCGCCCCTCTTTGCCCTTGTCCGCCCCTCTTTGCCCTTGTCCGCCCCTCTTTGCCCTTGTCCGCCCCTCTTTGCCCTTGTCCGCCCCTCTTTGCCCTTGTCCGCCCCTCTTTGCCCTTGTCCGCCCCTCTTTGCCCTTGTCCGCCCCTCTTTGCCCTTGTCCGCCCCTCTTTGCCCTTGTCCGCCCCTCTTTGCCCTTGTCCCGTATTCTCCGATCTTGTCCGCCCCTCTTTGCCCTTGTCCGCCCCTCTTTGCCCTTGTCCGCATTCTCCGATATTGTCCGCCCCTCTTTGCCCTTGTCCGCCCCTCTTTGCCCTTGTCCGCCCCTCTTTGCCCTTGTCCGCCCCTCTTTGCCCTTGTCCGCATTCTCCGATCTTGTCCGCCCCTCTTTGCCCTTGTCCGCCCCTCTTTGCCCTTGTCCGCCCCTCTTTGCCCTTGTCCGCCCCTCTTTGCCCTTGTCCGCCCCTCTTTGCCCTTGTCCGCATTCTCCGATCTTGTCCGCCCCTCTTTGGCCTTGTCCGCCCCTCTTTGCCCTTGTCCGCCCCTCTTTGCCCTTGTCCGCCCCTCTTTGCCCTTGTCCGCCCCTCTTTGCCCTTGTCCGCATTCTCCGATCTTGTCCGCCCCTCTTTGCCCTTGTCCGCCCCTCTTTGCCCTTGTCCGCCCCTCTTTGCCCTTGTCCGCCCCTCTTTGCCCTTGTCCGCCCCTCTTTGCCCTTGTCCGCCCCTCTTTGCCCTTGTCCGCCCCTCTTTGCCCTTGTCCGCCCCTCTTTGCCCTTGTCCGCCCCTCTTTGCCCTTGTCCGCCCCTCTTTGCCCTTGTCCGCCCCTCTTTGCCCTTGTCCGCCCCTCTTTGCCCTTGTCCGCCCCTCTTTGCCCTTGTCCGCCCCTCTTTGCCCTTGTCCGCCCCTCTTTGCCCTTGTCCGCCCCTCTTTGCCCTTGTCCGCCCCTCTTTGCCCTTGTCCCCTATTCTCCGATCTTGTCCGCCCCTCTTTGCCCTTGTCCCCTATTCTCCGATCTTGTCCGCCCCTCTTTGCCCTTGTCCCGTATTCTCCGATCTTGTCCGCCCCTCTTTGCCCTTGTCCGCCCCTCTTTGCCCTTGTCCGCATTCTCCGATATTGTCCGCCCCTCTTTGCCCTTGTCCGCCCCTCTTTGCCCTTGTCCGCCCCTCTTTGCCCTTGTCCGCCCCTCTTTGCCCTTGTCCGCCCCTCTTTGCCCTTGTCCGCCCCTCTTTGCCCTTGTCCGCCCCTCTTTGCCCTTGTCCGCATTCTCCGATCTTGTCCGCCCCTCTTTGCCCTTGTCCGCCCCTCTTTGCCCTTGTCCGCATTCTCCGATCTTGTCCGCCCCTCTTTACCCTTGTCCGCCCCTCTTTGCCCTTGTCCGACCCTCTTTTCCCTTGTCCGCATTCTCCGATCTTGTCCGCCCCTCTTTGCCCTTGTCCGCCCCTCTTTGCCCTTGTCCGCCCCTCTTTGCCCTTGTCCGCATTCTCCGATATTGTCCGCCCCTCTTTGCCCTTGTCCGCCCCTCTTTGCCCTTGTCCGCCCCTCTTTGCCCTTGTCCGCCCCTCTTTGCCCTTGTCCGCCCCTCTTTGCCCTTGTCCGCCCCTCTTTGCCCTTGTCCGCCCCTCTTTGCCCTTGTCCGCATTCTCCGATCTTGTCCGCCCCTCTTTGCCCTTGTCCGCCCCTCTTTGCCCTTGTCCGCATTCTCCGATCTTGTCCGCCCCTCTTTACCCTTGTCCGCCCCTCTTTGCCCTTGTCCGACCCTCTTTTCCCTTGTCCGCATTCTCCGATCTTGTCCGCCCCTCTTTGCCCTTGTCCGCCCCTCTTTGCCCTTGTCCGCCCCTCTTTGCCCTTGTCCGCCCCTCTTTGCCCTTGTCCGCCCCTCTTTGCCCTTGTCCGCCCCTCTTTGCCCTTGTCCGCCCCTCTTTGCCCTTGTCCGCCCCTCTTTGCCCTTGTCCGCCCCTCTTTGCCCTTGTCCGCCCCTCTTTGCCCTTGTCCGCCCCTCTTTGCCCTTGTCCGCCCCTCTTTGCCCTTGTCCGCCCCTCTTTGCCCTTGTCCGCCCCTCTTTGCCCTTGTCCGCCCCTCTTTGCCCTTGTCCGCCCCTCTTTGCCCTTGTCCGCCCCTCTTTGCCCTTGTCCCGTATTCTCCGATCTTGTCCGCCCCTCTTTGCCCTTGTCCGCCCCTCTTTGCCCTTGTCCGCCCCTCTTTGCCCTTGTCCGCATTCTCCGATATTGTCCGCCCCTCTTTGCCCTTGTCCGCATTCTCCGATCTTGTCCGCCCCTCTTTGCCCTTGTCCGCATTCTCCGATCTTGTCCGCCCCTCTTTGCCCTTGTCCGCCCCTCTTTGCCCTTGTCCGCATTCTCCGATCTTGTCCGCCCCTCTTTGCCCTTGTCCGCCCCTCTTTGCCCTTGTCCCGTATTCTACGAACTTGTCCGCCCCTCTTTGCCCTTGTCCGCCCCTCTTTGCCCTTGTCCGCCCCTCTTTGCCCTTGTCCGCCCCTCTTTGCCCTTGTCCGCCCCTCTTTGCCCTTGTCCGCCCCTCTTTGCCCTTGTCCGCATTCTCCGATCTTGTCCGCCCCTCTTTGCCCTTGTCCGCATTCTCCGATCTTGTCCGCCCCTCTTTGCCCTTGTCCGCATTCTCCGATCTTGTCCGCCCCTCTTTGCCCTTGTCCGCCCCTCTTTGCCCTTGTCCGCCCCTCTTTGCCCTTGTCCGCCCCTCTTTGCCCTTGTCCGCCCCTCTTTGCCCTTGTCCGCCCCTCTTTGCCCTTGTCCGCCCCTCTTTGCCCTTGTCCGCCCCTCTTTGCCCTTGTCCGCCCCTCTTTGCCCTTGTCCGCCCCTCTTTGCCCTTGTCCGCCCCTCTTTGCCCTTGTCCGCCCCTCTTTGCCCTTGTCCGCCCCTCTTTGCCCTTGTCCGCCCCTCTTTGCCCTTGTCCGCCCCTCTTTGCCCTTGTCCGCCCCTCTTTGCCCTTGTCCGCCCCTCTTTGCCCTTGTCCGCCCCTCTTTGCCCTTGTCCGCCCCTCTTTGCCCTTGTCCGCCCCTCTTTGCCCTTGTCCGCCCCTCTTTGCCCTTGTCCGCCCCTCTTTGCCCTTGTCCCGTATTCTCCGATCTTGTCCGCCCCTCTTTGCCCTTGTCCGCCCCTCTTTGCCCTTGTCCGCATTCTCCGATATTGTCCGCCCCTCTTTGCCCTTGTCCGCATTCTCCGATCTTTTCCGCCCCTCTTTGCCCTTGTCCGCCCCTCTTTGCCCTTGTCCGCCCCTCTTTGCCCTTGTCCGCCCCTCTTTGCCCTTGTCCGCATTCTCCGATCTTGTCCGCCCCTCTTTGCCCTTGTCCGCCCCTCTTTGCCCTTGTCCGCCCCTCTTTGCCCTTGTCCGCCCCTCTTTGCCCTTGTCCGCCCCTCTTTGCCCTTGTCCGCCCCTCTTTGCCCTTGTCCGCCCCTCTTTGCCCTTGTCCGCCCCTCTTTGCCCTTGTCCGCCCCTCTTTGCCCTTGTCCGCATTCTCCGATCTTGTCCGCCCCTCTTTGCCCTTGTCCGCCCCTCTTTGCCCTTGTCCGCATTCTCCGATCTTGTCCGCCCCTCTTTGCCCTTGTCCGCCCCTCTTTGCCCTTGTCCGCATTCTCCGATCTTGTCCGCCCCTCTTTGCCCTTGTCCGCATTCTCCGATCTTGTCCGCCCCTCTTTGCCCTTGTCCGCCCCTCTTTGCCCTTGTCCGCCCCTCTTTGCCCTTGTCCGCCCCTCTTTGCCCTTGTCCGCATTCTCCGATCTTGTCCGCCCCTCTTTGCCCTTGTCCGCCCCTCTTTGCCCTTGTCCGCCCCTCTTTGCCCTTGTCCGCCCCTCTTTGCCCTTGTCCGCCCCTCTTTGCCCTTGTCCGCATTCTCCGATCTTGTCCGCCCCTCTTTGCCCTTGTCCGCCCCTCTTTGCCCTTGTCCGCCCCTCTTTGCCCTTGTCCGCATTCTCCGATCTTGTCCGCCCCTCTTTGCCCTTGTCCGCCCCTCTTTGCCCTTGTCCGCCCCTCTTTGCCCTTGTCCGCATTCTCCGATCTTGTCCGCCCCTCTTTGCCCTTGTCCGCATTCTCCGATCTTGTCCGCCCCTCTTTGCCCTTGTCCGCCCCTCTTTGCCCTTGTCCGCCCCTCTTTGCCCTTGTCCGCCCCTCTTTGCCCTTGTCCGCCCCTCTTTGCCCTTGTCCGCCCCTCTTTGCCCTTGTCCGCCCCTCTTTGCCCTTGTCCGCCCCTCTTTGCCCTTGTCCGCCCCTCTTTGCCCTTGTCCGCCCCTCTTTGCCCTTGTCCGCCCCTCTTTGCCCTTGTCCGCCCCTCTTTGCCCTTGTCCGCCCCTCTTTGCCCTTGTCCGCCCCTCTTTGCCCTTGTCCGCCCCTCTTTGCCCTTGTCCGCCCCTCTTTGCCCTTGTCCGCCCCTCTTTGCCCTTGTCCGCCCCTCTTTGCCCTTGTCCGCCCCTCTTTGCCCTTGTCCGCCCCTCTTTGCCCTTGTCCGCCCCTCTTTGCCCTTGTCCGCCCCTCTTTGCCCTTGTCCGCCCCTCTTTGCCCTTGTCCGCCCCTCTTTGCCCTTGTCCCGTATTCTACGAACTTGTCCGCCCCTCTTTGCCCTTGTCCGCCCCTCTTTGCCCTTGTCCCGTATTCTACGAACTTGTCCGCCCCTCTTTGCCCTTGTCCGCCCCTCTTTGCCCTTGTCCCGTATTCTACGAACTTGTCCGCCCCTCTTTGCCCTTGTCCGCCCCTCTTTGCCCTTGTCCCGTATTCTACGAACTTGTCCGCCCCTCTTTGCCCTTGTCCGCCCCTCTTTGCCCTTGTCCGCCCCTCTTTGCCCTTGTCCGCCCCTCTTTGCCCTTGTCCGCCCCTCTTTGCCCTTGTCCGCCCCTCTTTGCCCTTGTCCGCCCCTCTTTGCCCTTGTCCGCCCCTCTTTGCCCTTGTCCGCCCCTCTTTGCCCTTGTGCCGTATTCTACGAACTTGTCCGCCCCTCTTTGCCCTTGTCCGCCCCTCTTTGCCCTTGTCCGCCCCTCTTTGCCCTTGTCCCGTATTCTACGAACTTGTCCGCCCCTCTTTGCCCTTGTCCGCCCCTCTTTGCCCTTGTCCCGTATTCTACGAACTTGTCCGCCCCTCTTTGCCCTTGTCCGCCCCTCTTTGCCCTTGTCCCGTATTCTACGAACTTGTCCGCCCCTCTTTGCCCTTGTCCGCCCCTCTTTGCCCTTGTCCGCCCCTCTTTGCCCTTGTCCGCCCCTCTTTGCCCTTGTCCGCCCCTCTTTGCCCTTGTCCGCCCCTCTTTGCCCTTGTCCGCCCCTCTTTGCCCTTGTCCCGTATTCTCCGATCTTGTCCGCCCCTCTTTGCCCTTGTCCCGTATTCTACGATCTTGTCCGCCCCTCTTTGCCCTTGTCCGCCCCTCTTTGCCCTTGTCCGCCCCTCTTTGCCCTTGTCCGCATTCTCCGATATTGTCCGCCCCTCTTTGCCCTTGTCCGCCCCTCTTTGCCCTTGTCCGCATTCTCCGATATTGTCCGCCCCTCTTTGCCCTTGTCCGCCCCTCTTTGCCCTTGTCCGCCCCTCTTTGCCCTTGTCCGCCCCTCTTTGCCCTTGTCCGCCCCTCTTTGCCCTTGTCCGCCCCTCTTTGCCCTTGTCCGCCCCTCTTTGCCCTTGTCCGCCCCTCTTTGCCCTTGTCCGCCCCTCTTTGCCCTTGTCCGCCCCTCTTTGCCCTTGTCCGCCCCTCTTTGCCCTTGTCCGCCCCTCTTTGCCCTTGTCCGCCCCTCTTTGCCCTTGTCCGCCCCTCTTTGCCCTTGTCCGCCCCTCTTTGCCCTTGTCCGCCCCTCTTTGCCCTTGTCCCGTATTCTCCGATCTTGTCCGCCCCTCTTTGCCCTTGTCCGCCCCTCTTTGCCCTTGTCCGCATTCTCCGATATTGTCCGCCCCTCTTTGCCGTTGTCCGCCCCTCTTTGCCCTTGTCCGCCCCTCTTTGCCCTTGTCCGCCCCTCTTTGCCCTTGTCCGCCCCTCTTTGCCCTTGTCCGCATTCTCCGATCTTGTCCGCCCCTCTTTGCCCTTGTCCGCCCCTCTTTGCCCTTGTCCGCATTCTCCGATCTTGTCCGCCCCTCTTTGCCCTTGTCCGCCCCTCTTTGCCCTTGTCCGACCCTCTTTTCCCTTGTCCGCATTCTCCGATCTTGTCCGCCCCTCTTTGCCCTTGTCCGCCCCTCTTTGCCCTTGTCCGCCTCTCTTTGCCCTTGTCCGCATTCTCCGATCTTGTCCGCCCCTCTTTGCCCTTGTCCGCCCCTCTTTGCCCTTGTCCGCCCCTCTTTGCCCTTGTCCGCCCCTCTTTGCCCTTGTCCGCCCCTCTTTGCCCTTGTCCGCCCCTCTTTGCCCTTGTCCGCCCCTCTTTGCCCTTGTCCGCCCCTCTTTGCCCTTGTCCGCCCCTCTTTGCCCTTGTCCGCCCCTCTTTGCCCTTGTCCGCCCCTCTTTGCCCTTGTCCGCCCCTCTTTGCCCTTGTCCGCCCCTCTTTGCCCTTGTCCCGTATTCTCCGATCTTGTCCGCCCCTCTTTGCCCTTGTCCGCCCCTCTTTGCCCTTGTCCGCCCCTCTTTGCCCTTGTCCGCCCCTCTTTGCCCTTGTCCGCATTCTCCGATATTGTCCGCCCCTCTTTGCCCTTGTCCGCATTCTCCGATCTTGTCCGCCCCTCTTTGCCCTTGTCCGCATTCTCCGATCTTGTCCGCCCCTCTTTGCCCTTGTCCGCCCCTCTTTGCCCTTGTCCGCATTCTCCGATCTTGTCCGCCCCTCTTTGCCCTTGTCCGCCCCTCTTTGCCCTTGTCCGCCCCTCTTTGCCCTTGTCCCGTATTCTACGAACTTGTCCGCCCCTCTTTGCCCTTGTCCGCCCCTCTTTGCCCTTGTCCGCCCCTCTTTGCCCTTGTCCGCCCCTCTTTGCCCTTGTCCGCCCCTCTTTGCCCTTGTCCGCATTCTCCGATCTTGTCCGCCCCTCTTTGCCCTTGTCCGCATTCTCCGATCTTGTCCGCCCCTCTTTGCCCTTGTCCGCATTCTCCGATCTTGTCCGCCCCTCTTTGCCCTTGTCCGCCCCTCTTTGCCCTTGTCCGCCCCTCTTTGCCCTTGTCCGCCCCTCTTTGCCCTTGTCCGCCCCTCTTTGCCCTTGTCCGCCCCTCTTTGCCCTTGTCCGCCCCTCTTTGCCCTTGTCCGCCCCTCTTTGCCCTTGTCCGCCCCTCTTTGCCCTTGTCCGCCCCTCTTTGCCCTTGTCCGCCCCTCTTTGCCCTTGTCCGCCCCTCTTTGCCCTTGTCCGCCCCTCTTTGCCCTTGTCCGCCCCTCTTTGCCCTTGTCCGCATTCTCCGATATTGTCCGCCCCTCTTTGCCCTTGTCCGCATTCTCCGATCTTGTCCGCCCCTCTTTGCCCTTGTCCGCCCCTCTTTGCCCTTGTCCGCCCCTCTTTGCCCTTGTCCGCCCCTCTTTGCCCTTGTCCGCATTCTCCGATCTTGTCCGCCCCTCTTTGCCCTTGTCCGCCCCTCTTTGCCCTTGTCCGCCCCTCTTTGCCCTTGTCCGCCCCTCTTTGCCCTTGTCCGCCCCTCTTTGCCCTTGTCCGCCCCTCTTTGCCCTTGTCCGCATTCTCCGATCTTGTCCGCCCCTCTTTGCCCTTTTCCGCCCCTCTTTGCCCTTGTCCGCATTCTCCGATCTTGTCCGCCCCTCTTTGCCCTTGTCCGCCCCTCTTTGCCCTTGTCCGCATTCTCCGATCTTGTCCGCCCCTCTTTGCCCTTGTCCGCATTCTCCGATCTTGTCCGCCCCTCTTTGCCCTTGTCCGCCCCTCTTTGCCCTTGTCCGCCCCTCTTTGCCCTTGTCCGCCCCTCTTTGCCCTTGTCCGCATTCTCCGATCTTGTCCGCCCCTCTTTGCCCTTGTCCGCCCCTCTTTGCCCTTGTCCGCCCCTCTTTGCCCTTGTCCGCCCCTCTTTGCCCTTGTCCGCCCCTCTTTGCCCTTGTCCGCATTCTCCGATCTTGTCCGCCCCTCTTTGCCCTTGTCCGCCCCTCTTTGCCCTTGTCCGCCCCTCTTTGCCCTTGTCCGCATTCTCCGATCTTGTCCGCCCCTCTTTGCCCTTGTCCGCCCCTCTTTGCCCTTGTCCGCATTCTCCGATCTTGTCCGCCCCTCTTTGCCCTTGTCCGCATTCTCCGATCTTGTCCGCCCCTCTTTGCCCTTGTCCGCCCCTCTTTGCCCTTGTCCGCCCCTCTTTGCCCTTGTCCGCCCCTCTTTGCCCTTGTCCGCCCCTCTTTGCCCTTGTCCGCCCCTCTTTGCCCTTGTCCGCCCCTCTTTGCCCTTGTCCGCCCCTCTTTGCCCTTGTCCGCCCCTCTTTGCCCTTGTCCGCCCCTCTTTGCCCTTGTCCGCCCCTCTTTGCCCTTGTCCGCCCCTCTTTGCCCTTGTCCGCCCCTCTTTGCCCTTGTCCGCCCCTCTTTGCCCTTGTCCGCCCCTCTTTGCCCTTGTCCGCCCCTCTTTGCCCTTGTCCGCCCCTCTTTGCCCTTGTCCGCCCCTCTTTGCCCTTGTCCGCCCCTCTTTGCCCTTGTCCGCCCCTCTTTGCCCTTGTCCGCCCCTCTTTGCCCTTGTCCGCCCCTCTTTGCCCTTGTCCGCCCCTCTTTGCCCTTGTCCGCCCCTCTTTGCCCTTGTCCGCCCCTCTTTGCCCTTGTCCGCCCCTCTTTGCCCTTGTCCGCCCCTCTTTGCCCTTGTCCGCCCCTCTTTGCCCTTGTCCGCCCCTCTTTGCCCTTGTCCCGTATTCTACGAACTTGTCCGCCCCTCTTTGCCCTTGTCCGCCCCTCTTTGCCCTTGTCCCGTATTCTACGAACTTGTCCGCCCCTCTTTGCCCTTGTCCGCCCCTCTTTGCCCTTGTCCCGTATTCTACGAACTTGTCCGCCCCTCTTTGCCCTTGTCCGCCCCTCTTTGCCCTTGTCCCGTATTCTACGAACTTGTCCGCCCCTCTTTGCCCTTGTCCGCCCCTCTTTGCCCTTGTCCCGTATTCTACGAACTTGTCCGCCCCTCTTTGCCCTTGTCCGCCCCTCTTTGCCCTTGTCCGCCCCTCTTTGCCCTTGTCCGCCCCTCTTTGCCCTTGTCCGCCCCTCTTTGCCCTTGTCCGCCCCTCTTTGCCCTTGTCCGCCCCTCTTTGCCCTTGTCCGCCCCTCTTTGCCCTTGTCCCGTATTCTACGAACTTGTCCGCCCCTCTTTGCCCTTGTCCGCCCCTCTTTGCCCTTGTCCGCCCCTCTTTGCCCTTGTCCCGTATTCTACGAACTTGTCCGCCCCTCTTTGCCCTTGTCCGCCCCTCTTTGCCCTTGTCCCGTATTCTACGAACTTGTCCGCCCCTCTTTGCCCTTGTCCGCCCCTCTTTGCCCTTGTCCCGTATTCTACGAACTTGTCCGCCCCTCTTTGCCCTTGTCCGCCCCTCTTTGCCCTTGTCCGCCCCTCTTTGCCCTTGTCCGCCCCTCTTTGCCCTTGTCCGCCCCTCTTTGCCCTTGTCCGCCCCTCTTTGCCCTTGTCCGCCCCTCTTTGCCCTTGTCCGCCCCTCTTTGCCCTTGTCCGCCCCTCTTTGCCCTTGTCCGCCCCTCTTTGCCCTTGTCCCGTATTCTCCGATCTTGTCCGCCCCTCTTTGCCCTTGTCCCGTATTCTACGATCTTGTCCGCCCCTCTTTGCCCTTGTCCGCCCCTCTTTGCCCTTGTCCGCCCCTCTTTGCCCTTGTCCGCATTCTCCGATATTGTCCGCCCCTCTTTGCCCTTGTCCGCCCCTCTTTGCCCTTGTCCGCATTCTCCGATATTGTCCGCCCCTCTTTGCCCTTGTCCGCCCCTCTTTGCCCTTGTCCGCCCCTCTTTGCCCTTGTCCGCCCCTCTTTGCCCTTGTCCGCCCCTCTTTGCCCTTGTCCGCCCCTCTTTGCCCTTGTCCGCCCCTCTTTGCCCTTGTCCGCCCCTCTTTGCCCTTGTCCGCCCCTCTTTGCCCTTGTCCGCCCCTCTTTGCCCTTGTCCGCCCCTCTTTGCCCTTGTCCGCCCCTCTTTGCCCTTGTCCGCCCCTCTTTGCCCTTGTCCGCCCCTCTTTGCCCTTGTCCCGTATTCTCCGATCTTGTCCGCCCCTCTTTGCCCTTGTCCGCCCCTCTTTGCCCTTGTCCGCATTCTCCGATATTGTCCGCCCCTCTTTGCCCTTGTCCGCCCCTCTTTGCCCTTGTCCGCCCCTCTTTGCCCTTGTCCGCCCCTCTTTGCCCTTGTCCGCATTCTCCGATCTTGTCCGCCCCTCTTTGCCCTTGTCCGCCCCTCTTTGCCCTTGTCCGCATTCTCCGATCTTGTCCGCCCCTCTTTGCCCTTGTCCGCCCCTCTTTGCCCTTGTCCGCCCCTCTTTGCCCTTGTCCGCCCCTCTTTGCCCTTGTCCGCCCCTCTTTGCCCTTGTCCGCCCCTCTTTGCCCTTGTCCGCCCCTCTTTGCCCTTGTCCGCCCCTCTTTGCCCTTGTCCGCCCCTCTTTGCCCTTGTCCGCCCCTCTTTGCCCTTGTCCGCCCCTCTTTGCCCTTGTCCGCCCCTCTTTGCCCTTGTCCGCCCCTCTTTGCCCTTGTCCGCCCCTCTTTGCCCTTGTCCCGTATTCTCCGATCTTGTCCGCCCCTCTTTGCCCTTGTCCGCCCCTCTTTGCCCTTGTCCGCCCCTCTTTGCCCTTGTCCGCATTCTCCGATATTGTCCGCCCCTCTTTGCCCTTGTCCGCCCCTCTTTGCCCTTGTCCGCCCCTCTTTGCCCTTGTCCGCATTCTCCGATCTTGTCCGCCCCTCTTTGCCCTTGTCCGCATTCTCCGATCTTGTCCGCCCCTCTTTGCCCTTGTCCGCATTCTCCGATCTTGTCCGCCCCTCTTTGCCCTTGTCCGCCCCTCTTTGCCCTTGTCCGCCCCTCTTTGCCCTTGTCCGCCCCTCTTTGCCCTTGTCCGCCCCTCTTTGCCCTTGTCCGCCCCTCTTTGCCCTTGTCCGCCCCTCTTTGCCCTTGTCCGCCCCTCTTTGCCCTTGTCCGCCCCTCTTTGCCCTTGTCCGCCCCTCTTTGCCCTTGTCCGCCCCTCTTTGCCCTTGTCCGCCCCTCTTTGCCCTTGTCCGCCCCTCTTTGCCCTTGTCCGCCCCTCTTTGCCCTTGTCCGCCCCTCTTTGCCCTTGTCCGCCCCTCTTTGCCCTTGTCCGCCCCTCTTTGCCCTTGTCCGCCCCTCTTTGCCCTTGTCCGCCCCTCTTTGCCCTTGTCCGCCCCTCTTTGCCCTTGTCCGCCCCTCTTTGCCCTTGTCCGCCCCTCTTTGCCCTTGTCCGCCCCTCTTTGCCCTTGTCCGCCCCTCTTTGCCCTTGTCCGCCCCTCTTTGCCCTTGTCCCGTATTCTACGAACTTGTCCGCCCCTCTTTGCCCTTGTCCGCCCCTCTTTGCCCTTGTCCCTTATTCTACGAACTTGTCCGCCCCTCTTTGCCCTTGTCCCGTATTCTACGAACTTGTCCGCCCCTCTTTGCCCTTGTCCGCCCCTCTTTGCCCTTGTCCGCCCCTCTTTGCCCTTGTCCGCCCCTCTTTGCCCTTGTCCGCCCCTCTTTGCCCTTGTCCGCCCCTCTTTGCCCTTGTCCGCCCCTCTTTGCCCTTGTCCGCCCCTCTTTGCCCTTGTCCGCCCCTCTTTGCCCTTGTCCGCCCCTCTTTGCCCTTGTCCGCCCCTCTTTGCCCTTGTCCGCCCCTCTTTGCCCTTGTCCGCCCCTCTTTGCCCTTGTCCGCCCCTCTTTGCCCTTGTCCGCCCCTCTTTGCCCTTGTCCGCCCCTCTTTGCCCTTGTCCGCCCCTCTTTGCCCTTGTCCGCCCCTCTTTGCCCTTGTCCGCCCCTCTTTGCCCTTGTCCCGTATTCTACTAACTTGTCCGCCCCTCTTTGCCCTTGTCCGCCCCTCTTTGCCCTTGTCCGCCCCTCTTTGCCCTTGTCCGCCCCTCTTTGCCCTTGTCCGCCCCTCTTTGCCCTTGTCCGCCCCTCTTTGCCCTTGTCCGCCCCTCTTTGCCCTTGTCCGCCCCTCTTTGCCCTTGTCCGCCCCTCTTTGCCCTTGTCCGCCCCTCTTTGCCCTTGTCCGCCCCTCTTTGCCCTTGTCCGCCCCTCTTTGCCCTTGTCCGCCCCTCTTTGCCCTTGTCCGCCCCTCTTTGCCCTTGTCCGCCCCTCTTTGCCCTTGTCCGCCCCTCTTTGCCCTTGTCCGCCCCTCTTTGCCCTTGTCCGCCCCTCTTTGCCCTTGTCCGCCCCTCTTTGCCCTTGTCCGCCCCTCTTTGCCCTTGTCCCGTATTCTACTAACTTGTCCGCCCCTCTTTGCCCTTGTCCGCCCCTCTTTGCCCTTGTCCGCCCCTCTTTGCCCTTGTCCGCCCCTCTTTGCCCTTGTCCGCCCCTCTTTGCCCTTGTCCGCCCCTCTTTGCCCTTGTCCGCCCCTCTTTGCCCTTGTCCGCCCCTCTTTGCCCTTGTCCGCCCCTCTTTGCCCTTGTCCGCCCCTCTTTGCCCTTGTCCGCCCCTCTTTGCCCTTGTCCCGTATTCTACGAACTTGTCCGCCCCTCTTTGCCCTTGTCCGCCCCTCTTTGCCCTTGTCCGCCCCTCTTTGCCCTTGTCCGCCCCTCTTTGCCCTTGTCCGCCCCTCTTTGCCCTTGTCCGCCCCTCTTTGCCCTTGTCCCGTATTCTACGAACTTGTCCGCCCCTCTTTGCCCTTGTCCCGTATTCTACGAACTTGTCCGCCCCTCTTTGCCCTTGTCCGCCCCTCTTTGCCCTTGTCCGCCCCTCTTTGCCCTTGTCCGCCCCTCTTTGCCCTTGTCCGCCCCTCTTTGCCCTTGTCCGCCCCTCTTTGCCCTTGTCCGCCCCTCTTTGCCCTTGTCCGCCCCTCTTTGCCCTTGTCCGCCCCTCTTTGCCCTTGTCCGCCCCTCTTTGCCCTTGTCCGCCCCTCTTTGCCCTTGTCCGCCCCTCTTTGCCCTTGTCCGCCCCTCTTTGCCCTTGTCCCGTATTCTACGAACTTGTCCGCCCCTCTTTGCCCTTGTCCGCCCCTCTTTGCCCTTGTCCGCCCCTCTTTGCCCTTGTCCGCCCCTCTTTGCCCTTGTCCGCCCCTCTTTGCCCTTGTCCGCCCCTCTTTGCCCTTGTCCGCCCCTCTTTGCCCTTGTCCGCCCCTCTTTGCCCTTGTCCGCCCCTCTTTGCCCTTGTCCGCCCCTCTTTGCCCTTGTCCGCCCCTCTTTGCCCTTGTCCGCCCCTCTTTGCCCTTGTCCGCCCCTCTTTGCCCTTGTCCGCCCCTCTTTGCCCTTGTCCGCCCCTCTTTGCCCTTGTCCGCCCCTCTTTGCCCTTGTCCGCCCCTCTTTGCCCTTGTCCGCCCCTCTTTGCCCTTGTCCGCCCCTCTTTGCCCTTGTCCGCCCCTCTTTGCCCTTGTCCCGTATTCTACGAACTTGTCCGCCCCTCTTTGCCCTTGTCCGCCCCTCTTTGCCCTTGTCCCGTATTCTACGAACTTGTCCGCCCCTCTTTGCCCTTGTCCGCCCCTCTTTGCCCTTGTCCGCCCCTCTTTGCCCTTGTCCGGCCCTCTTTGCCCTTGTCCGCCCCTCTTTGCCCTTGTCCGCCCCTCTTTGCCCTTGTCCGGCCCTCTTTGCCCTTGTCCGCCCCTCTTTGCCCTTGTCCGCCCCTCTTTGCCCTTGTCCGCCCCTCTTTGCCCTTGTCCGCCCCTCTTTGCCCTTGTCCGCCCCTCTTTGCCCTTGTCCGCCCCTCTTTGCCCTTGTCCGCCCCTCTTTGCCCTTGTCCGCCCCTCTTTGCCCTTGTCCGCCCCTCTTTGCCCTTGTCCGCCCCTCTTTGCCCTTGTCCGCCCCTCTTTGCCCTTGTCCGCCCCTCTTTGCCCTTGTCCGCCCCTCTTTGCCCTTGTCCGCCCCTCTTTGCCCTTGTCCGCCCCTCTTTGCCCTTGTCCGCCCCTCTTTGCCCTTGTCCGCCCCTCTTTGCCCTTGTCCCGTATTCTACGAACTTGTCCGCCCCTCTTTGCCCTTGTCCGCCCCTCTTTGCCCTTGTCCCGTATTCTACGAACTTGTCCGCCCCTCTTTGCCCTTGTCCTCCCCTCTTTGCCCTTGTCCCGTATTCTACGAACTTGTCCGCCCCTCTTTGCCCTTGTCCGCCCCTCTTTGCCCTTGTCCGCCCCTCTTTGCCCTTGTCCGCCCCTCTTTGCCCTTGTCCGCCCCTCTTTGCCCTTGTCCGCCCCTCTTTGCCCTTGTCCGCCCCTCTTTGCCCTTGTCCGCCCCTCTTTGCCCTTGTCCCGTATTCTACGAACTTGTCCGCCCCTCTTTGCCCTTGTCCGCCCCTCTTTGCCCTTGTCCCGTATTCTACGAACTTGTCCGCCCCTCTTTGCCCTTGTCCGCCCCTCTTTGCCCTTGTCCCGTATTCTACGAACTTGTCCGCCCCTCTTTGCCCTTGTCCGCCCCTCTTTGCCCTTGTCCCGTATTCTACGAACTTCTCCGCCCCTCTTTGCCCTTGTCCGCCCCTCTTTGCCCTTGTCCCGTATTCTACGAACTTCTCCGCCCCTCTTTGCCCTTGTCCGCCCCTCTTTGCCCTTGTCCGCCCCTCTTTGCCCTTGTCCGCCCCTCTTTGCCCTTGTCCGCCCCTCTTTGCCCTTGTCCGCCCCTCTTTGCCCTTGTCCCGTATTCTACGAACTTGTCCGCCCCTCTTTGCCCTTGTCCGCCCCTCTTTGCCCTTGTCCGCCCCTCTTTGCCCTTGTCCCGTATTCTACGAACTTGTCCGCCCCTCTTTGCCCTTGTCCGCCCCTCTTTGCCCTTGTCCGCCCCTCTTTGCCCTTGTCCGCCCCTCTTTGCCCTTGTCCGCCCCTCTTTGCCCTTGTCCGCCCCTCTTTGCCCTTGTCCGCCCCTCTTTGCCCTTGTCCGCCCCTCTTTGCCCTTGTCCGCCCCTCTTTGCCCTTGTCCGCCCCTCTTTGCCCTTGTCCGCCCCTCTTTGCCCTTGTCCGCCCCTCTTTGCCCTTGTCCGCCCCTCTTTGCCCTTGTCCGCCCCTCTTTGCCCTTGTCCGCCCCTCTTTGCCCTTGTCCGCCCCTCTTTGCCCTTGTCCGCCCCTCTTTGCCCTTGTCCGCCCCTCTTTGCCCTTGTCCGCCCCTCTTTGCCCTTGTCCGCCCCTCTTTGCCCTTGTCCGCCCCTCTTTGCCCTTGTCCGCCCCTCTTTGCCCTTGTCCGCCCCTCTTTGCCCTTGTCCGCCCCTCTTTGCCCTTGTCCGCCCCTCTTTGCCCTTGTCCGCCCCTCTTTGCCCTTGTCCGCCCCTCTTTGCCCTTGTCCGCCCCTCTTTGCCCTTGTCCGCCCCTCTTTGCCCTTGTCCGCCCCTCTTTGCCCTTGTCCGCCCCTCTTTGCCCTTGTCCGCCCCTCTTTGCCCTTGTCCGCCCCTCTTTGCCCTTGTCCGCCCCTCTTTGCCCTTGTCCCGTATTCTACGAACTTGTCCGCCCCTCTTTGCCCTTGTCCGCCCCTCTTTGCCCTTGTCCGCCCCTCTTTGCCCTTGTCCGCCCCTCTTTGCCCTTGTCCGCCCCTCTTTGCCCTTGTCCGCCCCTCTTTGCCCTTGTCCGCCCCTCTTTGCCCTTGTCCGCCCCTCTTTGCCCTTGTCCGCCCCTCTTTGCCCTTGTCCGCCCCTCTTTGCCCTTGTCCCGTATTCTACGAACTTGTCCGCCCCTCTTTGCCCTTGTCCGCCCCTCTTTGCCCTTGTCCGCCCCTCTTTGCCCTTGTCCGCCCCTCTTTGCCCTTGTCCGCCCCTCTTTGCCCTTGTCCGCCCCTCTTTGCCCTTGTCCGCCCCTCTTTGCCCTTGTCCGCCCCTCTTTGCCCTTGTCCGCCCCTCTTTGCCCTTGTCCGCCCCTCTTTGCCCTTGTCCGCCCCTCTTTGCCCTTGTCCGCCCCTCTTTGCCCTTGTCCGCCCCTCTTTGCCCTTGTCCCGTATTCTACGAACTTGTCCGCCCCTCTTTGCCCTTGTCCGCCCCTCTTTGCCCTTGTCCGCCCCTCTTTGCCCTTGTCCGCCCCTCTTTGCCCTTGTCCGCCCCTCTTTGCCCTTGTCCGCCCCTCTTTGCCCTTGTCCCGTATTCTACGAACTTGTCCGCCCCTCTTTGCCCTTGTCCGCCCCTCTTTGCCCTTGTCCGCCCCTCTTTGCCCTTGTCCGCCCCTCTTTGCCCTTGTCCGCCCCTCTTTGCCCTTGTCCGCCCCTCTTTGCCCTTGTCCGCCCCTCTTTGCCCTTGTCCCGTATTCTACGAACTTGTCCGCCCCTCTTTGCCCTTGTCCCGTATTCTACGAACTTGTCCGCCCCTCTTTGCCCTTGTCCCGTATTCTACGAACTTGTCCGCCCCTCTTTGCCCTTGTCCGCCCCTCTTTGCCCTTGTCCGCCCCTCTTTGCCCTTGTCCGCCCCTCTTTGCCCTTGTCCGCCCCTCTTTGCCCTTGTCCGCCCCTCTTTGCCCTTGTCCGCCCCTCTTTGCCCTTGTCCGCCCCTCTTTGCCCTTGTCCGCCCCTCTTTGCCCTTGTCCGCCCCTCTTTGCCCTTGTCCGCCCCTCTTTGCCCTTGTCCGCCCCTCTTTGCCCTTGTCCGCCCCTCTTTGCCCTTGTCCGCCCCTCTTTGCCCTTGTCCGCCCCTCTTTGCCCTTGTCCGCCCCTCTTTGCCCTTGTCCGCCCCTCTTTGCCCTTGTCCCGTATTCTACGAACTTGTCCGCCCCTCTTTGCCCTTGTCCCGTATTCTACGAACTTGTCCGCCCCTCTTTGCCCTTGTCCGCCCCTCTTTGCCCTTGTCCGCCCCTCTTTGCCCTTGTCCGCCCCTCTTTGCCCTTGTCCGCCCCTCTTTGCCCTTGTCCGCCCCTCTTTGCCCTTGTCCGCCCCTCTTTGCCCTTGTCCCGTATTCTACGAACTTGTCCGCCCCTCTTTGCCCTTGTCCGCCCCTCTTTGCCCTTGTCCGCCCCTCTTTGCCCTTGTCCGCCCCTCTTTGCCCTTGTCCGCCCCTCTTTGCCCTTGTCCCGTATTCTACGAACTTGTCCGCCCCTCTTTGCCCTTGTCCCGTATTCTACGAACTTGTCCGCCCCTCTTTGCCCTTGTCCGCCCCTCTTTGCCCTTGTCCGCCCCTCTTTGCCCTTGTCCGCCCCTCTTTGCCCTTGTCCGCCCCTCTTTGCCCTTGTCCGCCCCTCTTTGCCCTTGTCCGCCCCTCTTTGCCCTTGTCCGCCCCTCTTTGCCCTTGTCCGCCCCTCTTTGCCCTTGTCCGCCCCTCTTTGCCCTTGTCCGCCCCTCTTTGCCCTTGTCCGCCCCTCTTTGCCCTTGTCCGCCCCTCTTTGCCCTTGTCCGCCCCTCTTTGCCCTTGTCCGCCCCTCTTTGCCCTTGTCCGCCCCTCTTTGCCCTTGTCCGCCCCTCTTTGCCCTTGTCCGCCCCTCTTTGCCCTTGTCCGCCCCTCTTTGCCCTTGTCCGCCCCTCTTTGCCCTTGTCCGCCCCTCTTTGCCCTTGTCCGCCCCTCTTTGCCCTTGTCCGCCCCTCTTTGCCCTTGTCCGCCCCTCTTTGCCCTTGTCCGCCCCTCTTTGCCCTTGTCCGCCCCTCTTTGCCCTTGTCCGCCCCTCTTTGCCCTTGTCCCGTATTCTACGAACTTGTCCGCCCCTCTTTGCCCTTGTCCGCCCCTCTTTGCCCTTGTCCGCCCCTCTTTGCCCTTGTCCGCCCCTCTTTGCCCTTGTCCGCCCCTCTTTGCCCTTGTCCGCCCCTCTTTGCCCTTGTCCGCCCCTCTTTGCCCTTGTCCGCCCCTCTTTGCCCTTGTCCGCCCCTCTTTGCCCTTGTCCGCCCCTCTTTGCCCTTGTCCGCCCCTCTTTGCCCTTGTCCGCCCCTCTTTGCCCTTGTCCGCCCCTCTTTGCCCTTGTCCGCCCCTCTTTGCCCTTGTCCGCCCCTCTTTGCCCTTGTCCGCCCCTCTTTGCCCTTGTCCGCCCCTCTTTGCCCTTGTCCGCCCCTCTTTGCCCTTGTCCGCCCCTCTTTGCCCTTGTCCGCCCCTCTTTGCCCTTGTCCCGTATTCTACGAACTTGTCCGCCCCTCTTTGCCCTTGTCCGCCCCTCTTTGCCCTTGTCCCGTATTCTACGAACTTGTCCGCCCCTCTTTGCCCTTGTCCGCCCCTCTTTGCCCTTGTCCGCCCCTCTTTGCCCTTGTCCGCCCCTCTTTGCCCTTGTCCGCCCCTCTTTGCCCTTGTCCGCCCCTCTTTGCCCTTGTCCGCCCCTCTTTGCCCTTGTCCGCCCCTCTTTGCCCTTGTCCGCCCCTCTTTGCCCTTGTCCCGTATTCTACGAACTTGTCCGCCCCTCTTTGCCCTTGTCCGCCCCTCTTTGCCCTTGTCCCGTATTCTACGAACTTGTCCGCCCCTCTTTGCCCTTGTCCGCCCCTCTTTGCCCTTGTCCCGTATTCTACGAACTTGTCCGCCCCTCTTTGCCCTTGTCCGCCCCTCTTTGCCCTTGTCCGCCCCTCTTTGCCCTTGTCCGCCCCTCTTTGCCCTTGTCCCGTATTCTACGAACTTGTCCGCCCCTCTTTGCCCTTGTCCGCCCCTCTTTGCCCTTGTCCGCCCCTCTTTGCCCTTGTCCGCCCCTCTTTGCCCTTGTCCGCCCCTCTTTGCCCTTGTCCCGTATTCTACGAACTTGTCCGCCCCTCTTTGCCCTTGTCCCGTATTCTACGAACTTGTCCGCCCCTCTTTGCCCTTGTCCCGTATTCTACGAACTTGTCCGCCCCTCTTTGCCCTTGTCCGCCCCTCTTTGCCCTTGTCCGCCCCTCTTTGCCCTTGTCCGCCCCTCTTTGCCCTTGTCCGCCCCTCTTTGCCCTTGTCCGCCCCTCTTTGCCCTTGTCCGCCCCTCTTTGCCCTTGTCCGCCCCTCTTTGCCCTTGTCCGCCCCTCTTTGCCCTTGTCCGCCCCTCTTTGCCCTTGTCCGCCCCTCTTTGCCCTTGTCCGCCCCTCTTTGCCCTTGTCCGCCCCTCTTTGCCCTTGTCCGCCCCTCTTTGCCCTTGTCCGCCCCTCTTTGCCCTTGTCCGCCCCTCTTTGCCCTTGTCCGCCCCTCTTTGCCCTTGTCCGCCCCTCTTTGCCCTTGTCCCGTATTCTACGAACTTGTCCGCCCCTCTTTGCCCTTGTCCGCCCCTCTTTGCCCTTGTCCGCCCCTCTTTGCCCTTGTCCGCCCCTCTTTGCCCTTGTCCGCCCCTCTTTGCCCTTGTCCGCCCCTCTTTGCCCTTGTCCGCCCCTCTTTGCCCTTGTCCGCCCCTCTTTGCCCTTGTCCGCCCCTCTTTGCCCTTGTCCGCCCCTCTTTGCCCTTGTCCGCCCCTCTTTGCCCTTGTCCGCCCCTCTTTGCCCTTGTCCGCCCCTCTTTGCCCTTGTCCGCCCCTCTTTGCCCTTGTCCGCCCCTCTTTGCCCTTGTCCGCCCCTCTTTGCCCTTGTCCCGTATTCTACGAACTTGTCCGCCCCTCTTTGCCCTTGTCCGCCCCTCTTTGCCCTTGTCCCGTATTCTACGAACTTGTCCGCCCCTCTTTGCCCTTGTCCGCCCCTCTTTGCCCTTGTCCGCCCCTCTTTGCCCTTGTCCGCCCCTCTTTGCCCTTGTCCGCCCCTCTTTGCCCTTGTCCGCCCCTCTTTGCCCTTGTCCGCCCCTCTTTGCCCTTGTCCGCCCCTCTTTGCCCTTGTCCGCCCCTCTTTGCCCTTGTCCGCCCCTCTTTGCCCTTGTCCCGTATTCTACAAACTTGTCCGCCCCTCTTTGCCCTTGTCCGCCCCTCTTTGCCCTTGTCCCGTATTCTACAAACTTGTCCGCCCCTCTTTGCCCTTGTCCGCCCCTCTTTGCCCTTGTCCCGTATTCTAAAAACTTGTCCGCCCCTCTTTGCCCTTGTCCGCCCCTCTTTGCCCTTGTCCGCCCCTCTTTGCCCTTGTCCGCCCCTCTTTGCCCTTGTCCGCCCCTCTTTGCCCTTGTCCGCCCCTCTTTGCCCTTGTCCGCCCCTCTTTGCCCTTGTCCGCCCCTCTTTGCCCTTGTCCGCCCCTCTTTGCCCTTGTCCCGTATTCTACGAACTTGTCCGCCCCTCTTTGCCCTTGTCCGCCCCCCTTTGCCCTTGTCCGCCCCTCTTTGCCCTTGTCCGCCCCTCTTTGCCCTTGTCCGCCCCTCTTTGCCCTTGTCCGCCCCTCTTTGCCCTTGTCCGCCCCTCTTTGCCCTTGTCCGCCCCTCTTTGCCCTTGTCCGCCCCTCTTTGCCCTTGTCCGCCCCTCTTTGCCCTTGTCCGCCCCTCTTTGCCCTTGTCCCGTACTCTACGAACTTGTCCGCCCCTCTTTGCCCTTGTCCGCCCCTCTTTGCCCTTGTCCGCCCCTCTTTGCCCTTGTCCGCCCCTCTTTGCCCTTGTCCCGTACTCTTTGCCCTTGTCCCGTACTCTACGAACTTGTCCGCCCCTCTTTGCCCTTGTCCGCCCCTCTTTGCCCTTGTCCGCCCCTCTTTGCCCTTGTCCCGTACTCTACGAACTTGTCCGCCCCTCTTTGCCCTTGTCCGCCCCTCTTTGCCCTTGTCCGCCCCTCTTTGCCCTTGTCCCGTACTCTACGAACTTGTCCGCCCCTCTTTGCCCTTGTCCGCCCCTCTTTGCCCTTGTCCGCCCCTCTTTGCCCTTGTCCGCCCCTCTTTGCCCTTGTCCGCCCCTCTTTGCCCTTGTCCGCCCCTCTTTGCCCTTGTCCGCCCCTCTTTGCCCTTGTCCCGTACTCTACGAACTTGTCCGCCCCTCTTTGCCCTTGTCCGCCCCTCTTTGCCCTTGTCCGCCCCTCTTTGCCCTTGTCCGCCCCTCTTTGCCCTTGTCCGCCCCTCTTTGCCCTTGTCCGCCCCTCTTTGCCCTTGTCCGCCCCTCTTTGCCCTTGTCCGCCCCTCTTTGCCCTTGTCCGCCCCTCTTTGCCCTTGTCCGCCCCTCTTTGCCCTTGTCCGCCCCTCTTTGCCCTTGTCCGCCCCTCTTTGCCCTTGTCCGCCCCTCTTTGCCCTTGTCCGCCCCTCTTTGCCCTTGTCCGCCCCTCTTTGCCCTTGTCCGCCCCTCTTTGCCCTTGTCCGCCCCTCTTTGCCCTTGTCCGCCCCTCTTTGCCCTTGTCCGCCCCTCTTTGCCCTTGTCCGCCCCTCTTTGCCCTTGTCCGCCCCTCTTTGCCCTTGTCCCGTATTCTACGAACTTGTCCGCCCCTCTTTGCCCTTGTCCCGTATTCTACGAACTTGTCCGCCCCTCTTTGCCCTTGTCCCGTATTCTACGAACTTGTCCGCCCCTCTTTGCCCTTGTCCCGTATTCTACGAACTTGTCCGCCCCTCTTTGCCCTTGTCCGCCCCTCTTTGCCCTTGTCCGCCCCTCTTTGCCCTTGTCCGCCCCTCTTTGCCCTTGTCCGCCCCTCTTTGCCCTTGTCCGCCCCTCTTTGCCCTTGTCCGCCCCTCTTTGCCCTTGTCCGCCCCTCTTTGCCCTTGTCCGCCCCTCTTTGCCCTTGTCCGCCCCTCTTTGCCCTTGTCCGCCCCTCTTTGCCCTTGTCCGCCCCTCTTTGCCCTTGTCCGCCCCTCTTTGCCCTTGTCCGCCCCTCTTTGCCCTTGTCCGCCCCTCTTTGCCCTTGTCCGCCCCTCTTTGCCCTTGTCCGCCCCTCTTTGCCCTTGTCCGCCCCTCTTTGCCCTTGTCCGCCCCTCTTTGCCCTTGTCCGCCCCTCTTTGCCCTTGTCCCGTATTCTACGAACTTGTCCGCCCCTCTTTGCCCTTGTCCGCCCCTCTTTGCCCTTGTCCCGTATTCTACGAACTTGTCCGCCCCTCTTTGCCCTTGTCCGCCCCTCTTTGCCCTTGTCCGCCCCTCTTTGCCCTTGTCCGCCCCTCTTTGCCCTTGTCCGCCCCTCTTTGCCCTTGTCCGCCCCTCTTTGCCCTTGTCCGCCCCTCTTTGCCCTTGTCCCGTATTCTACGAACTTGTCCGCCCCTCTTTGCCCTTGTCCCGTATTCTACGAACTTGTCCGCCCCTCTTTGCCCTTGTCCCGTATTCTACGAACTTGTCCGCCCCTCTTTGCCCTTGTCCCGTATTCTACGAACTTGTCCGCCCCTCTTTGCCCTTGTCCGCCCCTCTTTGCCCTTGTCCGCCCCTCTTTGCCCTTGTCCGCCCCTCTTTGCCCTTGTCCGCCCCTCTTTGCCCTTGTCCGCCCCTCTTTGCCCTTGTCCGCCCCTCTTTGCCCTTGTCCGCCCCTCTTTGCCCTTGTCCGCCCCTCTTTGCCCTTGTCCGCCCCTCTTTGCCCTTGTCCGCCCCTCTTTGCCCTTGTCCGCCCCTCTTTGCCCTTGTCCGCCCCTCTTTGCCCTTGTCCCGTATTCTACGAACTTGTCCGCCCCTCTTTGCCCTTGTCCCGTATTCTACGAACTTGTCCGCCCCTCTTTGCCCTTGTCCCGTATTCTACGAACTTGTCCGCCCCTCTTTGCCCTTGTCCCGTATTCTACGAACTTGTCCGCCCCTCTTTGCCCTTGTCCCGTATTCTACGAACTTGTCCGCCCCTCTTTGCCCTTGTCCGCCCCTCTTTGCCCTTGTCCGCCCCTCTTTGCCCTTGTCCGCCCCTCTTTGCCCTTGTCCGCCCCTCTTTGCCCTTGTCCGCCCCTCTTTGCCCTTGTCCGCCCCTCTTTGCCCTTGTCCGCCCCTCTTTGCCCTTGTCCGCCCCTCTTTGCCCTTGTCCGCCCCTCTTTGCCCTTGTCCGCCCCTCTTTGCCCTTGTCCGCCCCTCTTTGCCCTTGTCCGCCCCTCTTTGCCCTTGTCCGCCCCTCTTTGCCCTTGTCCGCCCCTCTTTGCCCTTGTCCGCCCCTCTTTGCCCTTGTCCGCCCCTCTTTGCCCTTGTCCGCCCCTCTTTGCCCTTGTCCGCCCCTCTTTGCCCTTGTCCGCCCCTCTTTGCCCTTGTCCGCCCCTCTTTGCCCTTGTCCCGTATTCTACGAACTTGTCCGACCCTCTTTGCCCTTGTCCGCCCCTCTTTGCCCTTGTCCCGTATTCTACGAACTTGTCCGCCCCTCTTTGCCCTTGTCCGCCCCTCTTTGCCCTTGTCCCGTATTCTACGAACTTGTCCGCCCCTCTTTGCCCTTGTCCGCCCCTCTTTGCCCTTGTTCCGTATTCTACGAACTTGTCCGCCCCTCTTTGCCCTTGTCCGCCCCTCTTTGCCCTTGTCCGCCCCTCTTTGCCCTTGTCCGCCCCTCTTTGCCCTTGTCCGCCCCTCTTTGCCCTTGTCCGCCCCTCTTTGCCCTTGTCCCGTATTCTAAGAACTTGTCCGCCCCTCTTTGCCCTTGTCCGCCCCTCTTTGCCCTTGTCCCGTATTCTACGAACTTGTCCGCCCCTCTTTGCCCTTGTCCGCCCCTCTTTGCCCTTGTCCCGTATTCTACGAACTTGTCCGGCCTTCTTTGCCCTTGTCCGCCCCTCTTTGCCCTTGTCCCGTATTCTACGAACTTGTCCGCCCCTCTTTGCCCTTGTCCGCCCCTCTTTGCCCTTGTCCCGTATTCTACGAACTTGTCCGTCCCTCTTTGCCCTTGTCCCGTATTCTACGAACTTGTCCGCCCCTCTTTGCCCTTGTCCCGTTTTCTACGAACTTTTCCGCCCGTCTTTGCCCTTGTCCCGTATTCTACGAACTTGTCCGCCCCTCTTTGCCCTTGTCCGCCCCTCTTTGCCCTTGTCCGCCCCTCTTTGCCCTTGTCCGCCCCTCTTTGCCCTTGTCCGCCCCTCTTTGCCCTTGTCCGCCCCTCTTTGCCCTTGTCCGCCCCTCTTTGCCCTTGTCCGCCCCTCTTTGCCCTTGTCCGCCCCTCTTTGCCCTTGTCCGCCCCTCTTTGCCCTTGTCCGCCCCTCTTTGCCCTTGTCCGCCCCTCTTTGCCCTTGTCCGCCCCTCTTTGCCCTTGTCCGCCCCTCTTTGCCCTTGTCCGCCCCTCTTTGCCCTTGTCCGCCCCTCTTTGCCCTTGTCCGCCCCTCTTTGCCCTTGTCCGCCCCTCTTTGCCCTTGTCCCGTATTCTACGAACTTGTCCGCCCCTCTTTGCCCTTGTCCCGTATTCTACGAACTTGTCCGCCCGTCTTTGCCCTTGTCCGCCCCTCTTTGCCCTTGTCCGCCCCTCTTTGCCCTTGTCCGCCCCTCTTTGCCCTTGTCCCGTATTCTACGAACTTGTCCGCCCCTCTTTGCCCTTGTCCCGTATTCTACGAACTTGTCCGCCCCTCTTTGCCCTTGTCCCGTATTCTACGAACTTGTCCGCCCCTCTTTGCCCTTGTCCCGTATTCTACGAACTTGTCCGCCCCTCTTTGCCCTTGTCCCGTATTCTACGAACTTGTCCGCCCCTCTTTGCCCTTGTCCCGTATTCTACGAACTTGTCCGCCCCTCTTTGCCCTTGTCCGCCCCTCTTTGCCCTTGTCCGCCCCTCTTTGCCCTTGTCCGCCCCTCTTTGCCCTTGTCCGCCCCTCTTTGCCCTTGTCCGCCCCTCTTTGCCCTTGTCCGCCCCTCTTTGCCCTTGTCCGCCCCTCTTTGCCCTTGTCCGCCCCTCTTTGCCCTTGTCCGCCCCTCTTTGCCCTTGTCCGCCCCTCTTTGCCCTTGTCCGCCCCTCTTTGCCCTTGTCCGCCCCTCTTTGCCCTTGTCCGCCCCTCTTTGCCCTTGTCCGCCCCTCTTTGCCCTTGTCCGCCCCTCTTTGCCCTTGTCCGCCCCTCTTTGCCCTTGTCCGCCCCTCTTTGCCCTTGTCCGCCCCTCTTTGCCCTTGTCCCGTATTCTACGAACTTGTCCGCCCCTCTTTGCCCTTGTCCGCCCCTCTTTGCCCTTGTCCGCCCCTCTTTGCCCTTGTCCCGTATTCTACGAACTTGTCCGCCCCTCTTTGCCCTTGTCCCGTATTCTACGAACTTGTCCGCCCCTCTTTGCCCTTGTCCCGTATTCTACGAACTTGTCCGCCCCTCTTTGCCCTTGTCTGCCCCTCTTTGCCCTTGTCCCGTATTCTACGAACTTGTCCGCCCCTCTTTGCCCTTGTCCGCCCCTCTTTGCCCTTGTCCGCCCCTCTTTGCCCTTGTCCGCCCCTCTTTGCCCTTGTCCGCCCCTCTTTGCCCTTGTCCGCCCCTCTTTGCCCTTGTCCGCCCCTCTTTGCCCTTGTCCGCCCCCTTTGCCCTTGTCCGCCCCTCTTTGCCCTTGTCCGCCCCTCTTTGCCCTTGTCCGCCCCTCTTTGCCCTTGTCCGCCCCTCTTTGCCCTTGTCCGCCCCTCTTTGCCCTTGTCCGCCCCTCTTTGCCCTTGTCCGCCCCTCTTTGCCCTTGTCCGCCCCTCTTTGCCCTTGTCCGCCCCTCTTTGCCCTTGTCCGCCCCTCTTTGCCCTTGTCCGCCCCTCTTTGCCCAAGTCCCGTATTCTACGAACTTGTCCGCCCCTCTTTGCCCTTGTCCGCCCCTCTTTGCCCTTGTCCGCCCCTCTTTGCCCTTGTCCGCCCCTCTTTGCCCTTGTCCCGTATTCTACGAACTTGTCCGCCCCTCTTTGCCCTTGTCCGCCCCTCTTTGCCCTTGTCCGCCCCTCTTTGCCCTTGTCCGCCCCTCTTTGCCCTTGTCCGCCCCTCTTTGCCCTTGTCCGCCCCTCTTTGCCCTTGTCCGCCCCTCTTTGCCCTTGTCCGCCCCTCTTTGCCCTTGTCCGCCCCTCTTTGCCCTTGTCCCGTATTCTACGAACTTGTCCGCCCCTCTTTGCCCTTGTCCGCCCCTCTTTGCCCTTGTCCGCCCCTCTTTGCCCTTGTCCCGTATTCTACGAACTTGTCCGCCCCTCTTTGCCCTTGTCCGCCCCTCTTTGCCCTTGTCCGCCCCTCTTTGCCCTTGTCCGCCCCTCTTTGCCCTTGTCCGCCCCTCTTTGCCCTTGTCCGCCCCTCTTTGCCCTTGTCCGCCCCTCTTTGCCCTTGTCCGCCCCTCTTTGCCCTTGTCCAGTATTCTACGAACTTGTCCGCCCCTCTTTGCCCTTGTCCCGTATTCTACGAACTTGTCCGCCCCTCTTTGCCCTTGTCCGCCCCTCTTTGCCCTTGTCCCGTATTCTACGAACTTGTCCGCCCCTCTTTGCCCTTGTCCGCCCCTCTTTGCCCTTGTCCGCCCCTCTTTGCCCTTGTCCCGTATTCTACGAACTTGTCCGCCCCTCTTTGCCCTTGTCCCGTATTCTACGAACTTGTCCGCCCCTCTTTGCCCTTGTCCCGTATTCTACGAACTTGTCCGCCCCTCTTTGCCCTTGTCCGCCCCTCTTTGCCCTTGTCCGCCCCTCTTTGCCCTTGTCCGCCCCTCTTTGCCCTTGTCCGCCCCTCTTTGCCCTTGTCCGCCCCTCTTTGCCCTTGTCCGCCCCTCTTTGCACTTGTCCGCCCCTCTTTGCCCTTGTCCGCCCCTCTTTGCCCTTGTCCGCCCCTCTTTGCCCTTGTCCGCCCCTCTTTGCCCTTGTCCGCCCCTCTTTGCCCTTGTCCGCCCCTCTTTGCCCTTGTCCGCCCCTCTTTGCCCTTGTCCGCCCCTCTTTGCCCTTGTCCGCCCCTCTTTGCCCTTGTCCGCCCCTCTTTGCCCTTGTCCCGTATTCTACGAACTTGTCCGCCCCTCTTTGCCCTTGTCCGCCCCTCTTTGCCCTTGTCCGCCCCTCTTTGCCCTTGTCCGCCCCTCTTTGCCCTTGTCCGCCCCTCTTTGCCCTTGTCCGCCCCTCTTTGCCCTTGTCCGCCCCTCTTTGCCCTTGTCCCGTATTCTACGAACTTGTCCGCCCCTCTTTGCCCTTGTCCGCCCCTCTTTGCCCTTGTCCGCCCCTCTTTGCCCTTGTCCGCCCCTCTTTGCCCTTGTCCGCCCCTCTTTGCCCTTGTCCAGTATTCTACGAACTTGTCCGCCCCTCTTTGCCCTTGTCCCGTATTCTACGAACTTGTCCGCCCCTCTTTGCCCTTGTCCGCCCCTCTTTGCCCTTGTCCGCCCCTCTTTGCCCTTGTCCGCCCCTCTTTGCCCTTGTCCGCCCCTCTTTGCCCTTGTCCGCCCCTCTTTGCCCTTGTCCGCCCCTCTTTGCCCTTGTCCGCCCCTCTTTGCCCTTGTCCGCCCCTCTTTGCCCTTGTCCGCCCCTCTTTGCCCTTGTCCGCCCCTCTTTGCCCTTGTCCGCCCCTCTTTGCCCTTGTCCGCCCCTCTTTGCCCTTGTCCGCCCCTCTTTGCCCTTGTCCGCCCCTCTTTGCCCTTGTCCGCCCCTCTTTGCCCTTGTCCGCCCCTCTTTGCCCTTGTCCGCCCCTCTTTGCCCTTGTCCGCCCCTCTTTGCCCTTGTCCGCCCCTCTTTGCCCTTGTCCGCCCCTCTTTGCCCTTGTCCCGTATTCTACGAACTTGTCCGCCCCTCTTTGCCCTTGTCCGCCCCTCTTTGCCCTTGTCCGCCCCTCTTTGCCCTTGTCCGCCCCTCTTTGCCCTTGTCCGCCCCTCTTTGCCCTTGTCCGCCCCTCTTTGCCCTTGTCCGCCCCTCTTTGCCCTTGTCCGCCCCTCTTTGCCCTTGTCCGCCCCTCTTTGCCCTTGTCCGCCCCTCTTTGCCCTTGTCCGCCCCTCTTTGCCCTTGTCCGCCCCTCTTTGCCCTTGTCCGCCCCTCTTTGCCCTTGTCCGCCCCTCTTTGCCCTTGTCCGCCCCTCTTTGCCCTTGTCCGCCCCTCTTTGCCCTTGTCCCGTATTCTACGAACTTGTCCGCCCCTCTTTGCCCTTGTCCGCCCCTCTTTGCCCTTGTCCGCCCCTCTTTGCCCTTGTCCGCCCCTCTTTGCCCTTGTCCGCCCCTCTTTGCCCTTGTCCGCCCCTCTTTGCCCTTGTCCGCCCCTCTTTGCCCTTGTCCGCCCCTCTTTGCCCTTGTCCGCCCCTCTTTGCCCTTGTCCCGTATTCTACGAACTTGTCCGCCCCTCTTTGCCCTTGTCCGCCCCTCTTTGCCCTTGTCCGCCCCTCTTTGCCCTTGTCCGCCCCTCTTTGCCCTTGTCCGCCCCTCTTTGCCCTTGTCCGCCCCTCTTTGCCCTTGTCCGCCCCTCTTTGCCCTAGTCCGCCCCTCTTTGCCCTTGTCCGCCCCTCTTTGCCCTTGTCCGCCCCTCTTTGCCCTTGTCCGCCCCTCTTTGCCCTTGTCCGCCCCTCTTTGCCCTTGTCCGCCCCTCTTTGCCCTTGTCCGCCCCTCTTTGCCCTTGTCCGCCCCTCTTTGCCCTTGTCCGCCCCTCTTTGCCCTTGTCCGCCCCTCTTTGCCCTTGTCCGCCCCTCTTTGCCCTTGTCCGCCCCTCTTTGCCCTTGTCCGCCCCTCTTTGCCCTTGTCCGCCCCTCTTTGCCCTTGTCCGCCCCTCTTTGCCCTTGTCCCGTATTCTACGAACTTGTCCGCCCCTCTTTGCCCTTGTCCGCCCCTCTTTGCCCTTGTCCGCCCCTCTTTGCCCTTGTCCGCCCCTCTTTGCCCTTGTCCGCCCCTCTTTGCCCTTGTCCGCCCCTCTTTGCCCTTGTCCCGTATTCTACGAACTTGTCCGCCCCTCTTTGCCCTTGTCCGCCCCTCTTTGCCCTTGTCCGCCCCTCTTTGCCCTTGTCCCGTATTCTACGAACTTGTCCGCCCCTCTTTGCCCTTGTCCGCCCCTCTTTGCCCTTGTCCCGTATTCTACGAACTTGTCCGCCCCTCTTTGCCCTTGTCCGCCCCTCTTTGCCCTTGTCCCGTATTCTACGAACTTGTCCGCCCCTCTTTGCCCTTGTCCGCCCCTCTTTGCCCTTGTCCGCCCCTCTTTGCCCTTGTCCGCCCCTCTTTGCCCTTGTCCGCCCCTCTTTGCCCTTGTCCGCCCCTCTTTGCCCTTGTCCGCCCCTCTTTGCCCTTGTCCGCCCCTCTTTGCCCTTGTCCCGTATTCTACGAACTTGTCCGCCCCTCTTTGCCCTTGTCCCGTATTCTACGAACTTGTCCGCCCCTCTTTGCCCTTGTCCCGTATTCTACGAACTTGTCCGCCCCTCTTTGCCCTTGTCCCGTATTCTACGAACTTGTCCGCCCCTCTTTGCCCTTGTCCGCCCCTCTTTGCCCTTGTCCGCCCCTCTTTGCCCTTGTCCGCCCCTCTTTGCCCTTGTCCGCCCCTCTTTGCCCTTGTCCGCCCCTCTTTGCCCTTGTCCGCCCCTCTTTGCCCTTGTCCGCCCCTCTTTGCCCTTGTCCGCCCCTCTTTGCCCTTGTCCGCCCCTCTTTGCCCTTGTCCGCCCCTCTTTGCCCTTGTCCGCCCCTCTTTGCCCTTGTCCGCCCCTCTTTGCCCTTGTCCGCCCCTCTTTGCCCTTGTCCCGTATTCTACGAACTTGTCCGCCCCTCTTTGCCCTTGTCCCGTATTCTACGAACTTGTCCGCCCCTCTTTGCCCTTGTCCCGTATTCTACGAACTTGTCCGCCCCTCTTTGCCCTTGTCCCGTATTCTACGAACTTGTCCGCCCCTCTTTGCCCTTGTCCCGTATTCTACGAACTTGTCCGCCCCTCTTTGCCCTTGTCCGCCCCTCTTTGCCCTTGTCCGCCCCTCTTTGCCCTTGTCCGCCCCTCTTTGCCCTTGTCCGCCCCTCTTTGCCCTTGTCCGCCCCTCTTTGCCCTTGTCCGCCCCTCTTTGCCCTTGTCCGCCCCTCTTTGCCCTTGTCCCGTATTCTACGAACTTGTCCGCCCCTCTTTGCCCTTGTCCGCCCCTCTTTGCCCTTGTCCGCCCCTCTTTGCCCTTGTCCGCCCCTCTTTGCCCTTGTCCGCCCCTCTTTGCCCTTGTCCGCCCCTCTTTGCCCTTGTCCGCCCCTCTTTGCCCTTGTCCGCCCCTCTTTGCCCTTGTCCGCCCCTCTTTGCCCTTGTCCGCCCCTCTTTGCCCTTGTCCCGTATTCTACGAACTTGTCCGCCCCTCTTTGCCCTTGTCCGCCCCTCTTTGCCCTTGTCCGCCCCTCTTTGCCCTTGTCCGCCCCTCTTTGCCCTTGTCCGCCCCTCTTTGCCCTTGTCCGCCCCTCTTTGCCCTTGTCCGCCCCTCTTTGCCCTTGTCCGCCCCTCTTTGCCCTTGTCCCGTATTCTACGAACTTGTCCGCCCCTCTTTGCCCTTGTCCGCCCCTCTTTGCCCTTGTCCCGTATTCTACGAACTTGTCCGCCCCTCTTTGCCCTTGTCCGCCCCTCTTTGCCCTTGTCCGCCCCTCTTTGCCCTTGTCCGCCCCTCTTTGCCCTTGTCCGCCCCTCTTTGCCCTTGTCCGCCCCTCTTTGCCCTTGTCCCGTATTCTACGAACTTGTCCGCCCCTCTTTGCCCTTGTCCGCCCCTCTTTGCCCTTGTCCCGTATTCTACGAACTTGTCCGCCCCTCTTTGCCCTTGTCCGCCCCTCTTTGCCCTTGTCCGCCCCTCTTTGCCCTTGTCCGCCCCTCTTTGCCCTTGTCCGCCCCTCTTTGCCCTTGTCCGCCCCTCTTTGCCCTTGTCCGCCCCTCTTTGCCCTTGTCCGCCCCTCTTTGCCCTTGTCCGCCCCTCTTTGCCCTTGTCCGCCCCTCTTTGCCCTTGTCCGCCCCTCTTTGCCCTTGTCCGCCCCTCTTTGCCCTTGTCCCGTATTCTACGAACTTGTCCGCCCCTCTTTGCCCTTGTCCGCCCCTCTTTGCCCTTGTCCGCCCCTCTTTGCCCTTGTCCGCCCCTCTTTGCCCTTGTCCGCCCCTCTTTGCCCTTGTCCGCCCCTCTTTGCCCTTGTCCGCCCCTCTTTGCCCTTGTCCGCCCCTCTTTGCCCTTGTCCGCCCCTCTTTGCCCTTGTCCGCCCCTCTTTGCCCTTGTCCGCCCCTCTTTGCCCTTGTCCGCCCCTCTTTGCCCTTGTCCGCCCCTCTTTGCCCTTGTCCGCCCCTCTTTGCCCTTGTCCGCCCCTCTTTGCCCTTGTCCGCCCCTCTTTGCCCTTGTCCGCCCCTCTTTGCCCTTGTCCGCCCCTCTTTGCCCTTGTCCGCCCCTCTTTGCCCTTGTCCGCCCCTCTTTGCCCTTGTCCGCCCCTCTTTGCCCTTGTCCGCCCCTCTTTGCCCTTGTCCGCCCCTCTTTGCCCTTGTCCGCCCCTCTTTGCCCTTGTCCGCCCCTCTTTGCCCTTGTCCGCCCCTCTTTGCCCTTGTCCCGTATTCTACAAACTTGTCCGCCCCTCTTTGCCCTTGTCCGCCCCTCTTTGCCCTTGTCCGCCCCTCTTTGCCCTTGTCCGCCCCTCTTTGCCCTTGTCCCGTACTCTACGAACTTGTCCGCCCCTCTTTGCCCTTGTCCGCCCCTCTTTGCCCTTGTCCGCCCCTCTTTGCCCTTGTCCCGTACTCTACGAACTTGTCCGCCCCTCTTTGCCCTTGTCCGCCCCTCTTTGCCCTTGTCCGCCCCTCTTTGCCCTTGTCCGCCCCTCTTTGCCCTTGTCCCGTACTCTACGAACTTGTCCGCCCCTCTTTGCCCTTGTCCGCCCCTCTTTGCCCTTGTCCGCCCCTCTTTGCCCTTGTCCGCCCCTCTTTGCCCTTGTCCGCCCCTCTTTGCCCTTGTCCGCCCCTCTTTGCCCTTGTCCGCCCCTCTTTGCCCTTGTCCGCCCCTCTTTGCCCTTGTCCGCCCCTCTTTGCCCTTGTCCGCCCCTCTTTGCCCTTGTCCCGTATTCTACGAACTTGTCCGCCCCTCTTTGCCCTTGTCCGCCCCTCTTTGCCCTTGTCCGCCCCTCTTTGCCCTTGTCCGCCCCTCTTTGCCCTTGTCCGCCCCTCTTTGCCCTTGTCCGCCCCTCTTTGCCCTTGTCCGCCCCTCTTTGCCCTTGTCCGCCCCTCTTTGCCCTTGTCCGCCCCTCTTTGCCCTTGTCCGCCCCTCTTTGCCCTTGTCCGCCCCTCTTTGCCCTTGTCCGCCCCTCTTTGCCCTTGTCCCGTATTCTACAAACTTGTCCGCCCCTCTTTGCCCTTGTCCGCCCCTCTTTGCCCTTGTCCGCCCCTCTTTGCCCTTGTCCGCCCCTCTTTGCCCTTGTCCCGTATTCTACGAACTTGTCCGCCCCTCTTTGCCCTTGTCCGCCCCTCTTTGCCCTTGTCCGCCCCTCTTTGCCCTTGTCCGCCCCTCTTTGCCCTTGTCCGCCCCTCTTTGCCCTTGTCCGCCCCTCTTTGCCCTTGTCCCGTATTCTACGAACTTGTCCGCCCCTCTTTGCCCTTGTCCCGTATTCTACGAACTTGTCCGCCCCTCTTTGCCCTTGTCCCGTATTCTACGAACTTGTCCGCCCCTCTTTGCCCTTGTCCGCCCCTCTTTGCCCTTGTCCGCCCCTCTTTGCCCTTGTCCGCCCCTCTTTGCCCTTGTCCGCCCCTCTTTGCCCTTGTCCGCCCCTCTTTGCCCTTGTCCGCCCCTCTTTGCCCTTGTCCGCCCCTCTTTGCCCTTGTCCGCCCCTCTTTGCCCTTGTCCCGTATTCTACGAACTTGTCCGCCCCTCTTTGCCCTTGTCCGCCCCTCTTTGCCCTTGTCCGCCCCTCTTTGCCCTTGTCCGCCCCTCTTTGCCCTTGTCCGCCCCTCTTTGCCCTTGTCCCGTATTCTACGAACTTGTCCGCACCTCTTTGCCCTTGTCCCGTATTCTACGAACTTGTCCGCCCCTCTTTGCCCTTGTCCGCCCCTCTTTGCCCTTGTCCGCCCCTCTTTGCCCTTGTCCGCCCCTCTTTGCCCTTGTCCGCCCCTCTTTGCCCTTGTCCGCCCCTCTTTGCCCTTGTCCGCCCCTCTTTGCCCTTGTCCGCCCCTCTTTGCCCTTGTCCCGTATTCTACGAACTTGTCCGCCCCTCTTTGCCCTTGTCCGCCCCTCTTTGCCCTTGTCCCGTATTCTACGAACTTGTCCGCCCCTCTTTGCCCTTGTCCGCCCCTCTTTGCCCTTGTCCGCCCCTCTTTGCCCTTGTCCGCCCCTCTTTGCCCTTGTCCGCCCCTCTTTGCCCTTGTCCCGTATTCTACGAACTTGTCCGCCCCTCTTTGCCCTTGTCCGCCCCTCTTTGCCCTTGTCCCGTATTCTACGAACTTGTCCGCCCCTCTTTGCCCTTGTCCGCCCCTCTTTGCCCTTGTCCGCCCCTCTTTGCCCTTGTCCGCCCCTCTTTGCCCTTGTCCGCCCCTCTTTGCCCTTGTCCGCCCCTCTTTGCCCTTGTCCGCCCCTCTTTGCCCTTGTCCCGTATTCTACGAACTTGTCCGCCCCTCTTTGCCCTTGTCCGCCCCTCTTTGCCCTTGTCCCGTATTCTACGAACTTGTCCGCCCCTCTTTGCCCTTGTCCGCCCCTCTTTGCCCTTGTCCGCCCCTCTTTGCCCTTGTCCGCCCCTCTTTGCCCTTGTCCGCCCCTCTTTGCCCTTGTCCGCCCCTCTTTGCCCTTGTCCGCCCCTCTTTGCCCTTGTCCGCCCCTCTTTGCCCTTGTCCGCCCCTCTTTGCCCTTGTCCGCCCCTCTTTGCCCTTGTCCGCCCCTCTTTGCCCTTGTCCGCCCCTCTTTGCCCTTGTCCGCCCCTCTTTGCCCTTGTCCGCCCCTCTTTGCCCTTGTCCGCCCCTCTTTGCCCTTGTCCGCCCCTCTTTGCCCTTGTCCGCCCCTCTTTGCCCTTGTCCGCCCCTCTTTGCCCTTGTCCGCCCCTCTTTGCCCTTGTCCGCCCCTCTTTGCCCTTGTCCGCCCCTCTTTGCCCTTGTCCGCCCCTCTTTGCCCTTGTCCGCCCCTCTTTGCCCTTGTCCGCCCCTCTTTGCCCTTGTCCGCCCCTCTTTGCCCTTGTCCGCCCCTCTTTGCCCTTGTCCGCCCCTCTTTGCCCTTGTCCGCCCCTCTTTGCCCTTGTCCGCCCCTCTTTGCCCTTGTCCGCCCCTCTTTGCCCTTGTCCGCCCCTCTTTGCCCTTGTCCGCCCCTCTTTGCCCTTGTCCGCCCCTCTTTGCCCTTGTCCCGTATTCTACGAACTTGTCCGCCCCTCTTTGCCCTTGTCCGCCCCTCTTTGCCCTTGTCCGCCCCTCTTTGCCCTTGTCCGCCCCTCTTTGCCCTTGTCCCGTACTCTACGAACTTGTCCGCCCCTCTTTGCCCTTGTCCGCCCCTCTTTGCCCTTGTCCCGTACTCTACGAACTTGTCCGCCCCTCTTTGCCCTTGTCCGCCCCTCTTTGCCCTTGTCCGCCCCTCTTTGCCCTTGTCCGCCCCTCTTTGCCCTTGTCCCGTACTCTACGAACTTGTCCGCCCCTCTTTGCCCTTGTCCGCCCCTCTTTGCCCTTGTCCGCCCCTCTTTGCCCTTGTCCGCCCCTCTTTGCCCTTGTCCGCCCCTCTTTGCCCTTGTCCGCCCCTCTTTGCCCTTGTCCGCCCCTCTTTGCCCTTGTCCGCCCCTCTTTGCCCTTGTCCGCCCCTCTTTGCCCTTGTCCCGTACTCTACGAACTTGTCCGCCCCTCTTTGCCCTTGTCCGCCCCTCTTTGCCCTTGTCCGCCCCTCTTTGCCCTTGTCCGCCCCTCTTTGCCCTTGTCCGCCCCTCTTTGCCCTTGTCCGCCCCTCTTTGCCCTTGTCCGCCCCTCTTTGCCCTTGTCCGCCCCTCTTTGCCCTTGTCCGCCCCTCTTTGCCCTTGTCCGCCCCTCTTTGCCCTTGTCCGCCCCTCTTTGCCCTTGTCCGCCCCTCTTTGCCCTTGTCCGCCCCTCTTTGCCCTTGTCCCGTATTCTACGAACTTGTCCGCCCCTCTTTGCCCTTGTCCGCCCCTCTTTGCCCTTGTCCCGTATTCTACGAACTTGTCCGCCCCTCTTTGCCCTTGTCCGCCCCTCTTTGCCCTTGTCCGCCCCTCTTTGCCCTTGTCCGCCCCTCTTTGCCCTTGTCCGCCCCTCTTTGCCCTTGTCCGCCCCTCTTTGCCCTTGTCCGCCCCTCTTTGCCCTTGTCCCGTATTCTACGAACTTGTCCGCCCCTCTTTGCCCTTGTCCCGTGTTCTACGAACTTGTCCGCCCCTCTTTGCCCTTGTCCCGTATTCTACGAACTTGTCCGCCCCTCTTTGCCCTTGTCCCGTATTCTACGAACTTGTCCGCCCCTCTTTGCCCTTGTCCCGTATTCTACGAACTTGTCCGCCCCTCTTTGCCCTTGTCCGCCCCTCTTTGCCCTTGTCCGCCCCTCTTTGCCCTTGTCCGCCCCTCTTTGCCCTTGTCCGCCCCTCTTTGCCCTTGTCCGCCCCTCTTTGCCCTTGTCCGCCCCTCTTTGCCCTTGTCCGCCCCTCTTTGCCCTTGTCCGCCCCTCTTTGCCCTTGTCCGCCCCTCTTTGCCCTTGTCCGCCCCTCTTTGCCCTTGTCCGCCCCTCTTTGCCCTTGTCCGCCCCTCTTTGCCCTTGTCCGCCCCTCTTTGCCCTTGTCCGCCCCTCTTTGCCCTTGTCCCGTATTCTACGAACTTGTCCGCCCCTCTTTGCCCTTGTCCGCCCCTCTTTGCCCTTGTCCCGTATTCTACGAACTTGTCCGCCCCTCTTTGCCCTTGTCCGCCCCTCTTTGCCCTTGTCCGCCCCTCTTTGCCCTTGTCCGCCCCTCTTTGCCCTTGTCCGCCCCTCTTTGCCCTTGTCCCGTATTCTACGAACTTGTCCGCCCCTCTTTGCCCTTGTCCCGTATTCTACGAACTTGTCCGCCCCTCTTTGCCCTTGTCCCGTATTCTACGAACTTGTCCGCCCCTCTTTGCCCTTGTCCGCCCCTCTTTGCCCTTGTCCGCCCCTCTTTGCCCTTGTCCGCCCCTCTTTGCCCTTGTCCGCCCCTCTTTGCCCTTGTCCGCCCCTCTTTGCCCTTGTCCGCCCCTCTTTGCCCTTGTCCGCCCCTCTTTGCCCTTGTCCGCCCCTCTTTGCCCTTGTCCGCCCCTCTTTGCCCTTGTCCGCCCCTCTTTGCCCTTGTCCGCCCCTCTTTGCCCTTGTCCCGTATTCTACGAACTTGTCCGCCCCTCTTTGCCCTTGTCCGCCCCTCTTTGCCCTTGTCCCGTATTCTACGAACTTGTCCGCCCCTCTTTGCCCTTGTCCGCCCCTCTTTGCCCTTGTCCGCCCCTCTTTGCCCTTGTCCGCCCCTCTTTGCCCTTGTCCGCCCCTCTTTGCCCTTGTCCGCCCCTCTTTGCCCTTGTCCGCCCCTCTTTGCCCTTGTCCGCCCCTCTTTGCCCTTGTCCGCCCCTCTTTGCCCTTGTCCGCCCCTCTTTGCCCTTGTCCCGTATTCTACGAACTTGTCCGCCCCTCTTTGACCTTGTCCCGTGTTCTACGAACTTGTCCGCCCCTCTTTGCCCTTGTCCCGTATTCTACGAACTTGTCCGCCCCTCTTTGCCCTTGTCCCGTATTCTACGAACTTGTCCGCCCCTCTTTGCCCTTGTCCCGTATTCTACGAACTTGTCCGCCCCTCTTTGCCCTTGTCCGCCCCTCTTTGCCCTTGTCCGCCCCTCTTTGCCCTTGTCCGCCCCTCTTTGCCCTTGTCCGCCCCTCTTTGCCCTTGTCCGCCCCTCTTTGCCCTTGTCCGCCCCTCTTTGCCCTTGTCCGCCCCTCTTTGCCCTTGTCCGCCCCTCTTTCCCATTGTCCGACCCTCTTTGCCCTTGTCCGACCCTCTTTGCCCTTGTCCACCCCTCTTTGCCCTTGTCCCGAATTCTCAGCACTTGTCCGCTACTCTTTGCCTTTGTCCACCCCTCTTTGCACTTGCCCGCCCCTACTTGCACTTGTCCCGTATTCTCAGCACTTGTCTGCCCCTCTTTGCCCTTGTTCACCCCTCTTTGCCCTTGTCCGCCCCTCTTTGCCCCTGACCCGAATTCTCAGCACTTGTCCGCCCCTCTTTGCGCTTGTCTGCCCCTCTTTGCCCTTGTCCGCCCCTCTTTGCCCTTGTCCGCCCCTCTTTGCCCTTGTCCGCCCCTCTTTGCACTTGCCCGCCCCTCTTTGCCCTTTTCCCGTACTCTCAGCACTTGTGTGCCCCTCTTTGCCCTTGTCCGCCCCTCTTTGCCCTTGTCCGCCCCTCTTTGCCCTTGTCCGCCCCTCTTTTATCTTGTCTGCCCTTTCTTTGCCCTTGTCCCGAATTCTCAGCACTTGTCCGCCTCTCTTTGCCTTTGTCCGCCCCTCTTTGCCCTTGTCCGCCCCTCTTGGCCCTTGTCCGCCCGTCTTTGCTCTTGTCCGCCGCTCTTTACCCTTGTCCGCCCTACTGTGCAATTGTCCGCCCCTCTTTGCCCTTGTCCGACTTTCTATGCCCTTGTCCCGTATTCTCAGCACTTGTCCGCCCCTCTTTGCCCTTGTCCCCCCCTTTTTGCACTTGTCCCGTATTCTCAGCACTTGTCCGCCCCTCTTTGCCCTTGTCCGCCCCTCTTTGCACTTGTCCGCCCCTCTTTGCACTTGTCCGCCCCTCTTTGCCCTTGTCCGCCCCTCTTTGCCCTTGTCCGCCCCTCTTTGCCCTTGTCACGTACTCTCAGCACTTGTCCGCCCCTCTTTGCCCTTGTCCCGTATTCTCAGCACTTATCCGCCCCTCTTTGCCCTTGTCCGCCCCTCTTTGCCCTTGTCTGACCCTTTTGCCCTTGTCCCATATTCTCAGCACTTGTCCGCCCCTCTTTCCCTTGTCCGCCCCTCTTTGCCCTTGTCCGCCACTCTTTGCCCTTGTCTGCCCCTCTTTCCCCTTGTCAGCCCTTCTTTGCCCTTGTCCGCCCCTCTTTGACCTTGTCCCATATTCTCCGCTCTTGTCTGCACCTCTTTCCACTTGTTCGCGCCTCTTTGCCCTTGTCCGCCCCTCTTTGCCCTTGTCCGCCAATATTTGCAATTGTCCGCCCCTCTTTGCCCTTGTCCGTCCCTCTTTGATCTTGTCCCATATTCTCAGCACTTATCCGACCCTCTTTGCCCTTGACCGCCCCTTTTTGCCCTTGTCCGCCCCTCTTTGCCCTTGTCCGCCCCTCTTTGCACTTGCCCGCCCCTCTTTGCCCTTTTCCCGTACTCTCAGCACTTGTGTGCCCCTCTTTGCCCTTGTCCGCCCCTCTTTGCCCTTGTCCGCCCCTCTTTGCTCTTGTCTGCCCTTTCTTTGCCCTTGTCCCGAATTCTCAGCACTTGTCCGCCTCTCTTTGCCTTTGTCCGCCCCTCTTTGCCCTTGTCCGCCCCTCTTGGCCCTTGTCCGCCCGTCTTTGCCCTTGTCCGCCGCTCTTTCCCCTTGTCCGCCCTACTGTGCAATTGTCCGCCCCTCTTTGCCCTTGTCCGACTTTCTATGCCCTTGTCCCGTATTCTCAGCACTTGTCCGCCCCTCTTTGCCCTTGTCCCCCCCTTTTTGCACTTGTCCCGTATTCTCAGCACTTGTCCGCCCCTCTTTGCCCTTGTCCCGTATTCTCAGCACTTATCCGCCCCTCTTTGCCCTTGTCCGCCCCTCTTTGCCCTTGTCTGACCCTTTTGCCCTTGTCCCATATTCTCAGCACTTGTCCGCCCCTCTTTCCCTTGTCCGCCCCTCTTTGCCCTTGTCTGCCACTCTTTGCCCTTGTCTGCCCCTCTTTCCCCTTGTCAGCCCTTCTTTGCCCTTGTCCGCCCCTCTTTGACCTTGTCCCATATTCTCCGCTCTTGTCTGCACCTCTTTCCACTTGTTCGCGCCTCTTTGCCCTTGTCCGCCCCTCTTTGCCCTTGTCCGCCAATATTTGCAATTGTCAACCCCTCTTTGCCCTTGTCCGTCCCTCTTTGATCTTGTCCCATATTCTCAGCACTTATCCGACCCTCTTTGCCCTTGACCGCCCCTCTTTGCCCTTTTCCGCCCCTCTTTGCCCTTGTCCGCCCCTCTTTGCCCTTTTCCGCCCCTGTTTGCCCTTGTTCGCCCCTCTTTGCCCTTGTCCCGTATTCTCAGCATTTGTCCGCCCCTCTTTGCCCTTGTCCGACCCTCTTTGCCCTTGTCCCGTATTCTCAGCACTTGTCCGCCCCTCTTTGCACTTGTCCGTCCCTCTTTGCCCTTGTCATGTGTTCTCAGCACTTGTCCGCCTATCTTTGCCCTTGTTCTCCCCTCTTTGCCCTAGTCCCGTATTCTCAGCGCTTGTCCGCCCCTCTTTGCCCTTGTCCGCGCCTCTTTGCCCTTGTCCGCCCCTCTTTGCCCTTGTCAGCCACTCTTTGCCCTTTTCCGCCACTCTTTGCCATTGTCCGCTCCTCTTTGCCCTTGTCCCGAATTCTCAGCACTTGTCCGCCACTCTTTGCCCTTTTCTGCCCCTCTTTGTACTTGTCCGCCCCTCTTTGCCCTTGTCCGCCCCTCTTTGCCCTTGTCCGCCCCTCTTTGCCATTGTCTGCCCCTCTTTGCACTCTTCCCTTATTCTCAGCACTTGTCCGCTCCTCTTTGCACTTGTCCGCCCCTCTTTGACCTTGTCCTGTATTCTCAGCACTTGTCCGCCCCTCTCTGCCCTTGTCCGCCCGTCTTTGCTCTTGTACCGTATTCTCAGGACTTGTCCGCCCCTCTTTGCCCTTGTCCCATATTCTCAGCCCTTGTCCGCCCCTCTCTGCCCTTGTCCGCACCTCTTTGCCCTTGTCTTTCCCTCTTTGCCCTTGTCCGCCCCTCTTTGCCCTTGTCCCGTATTCTCAGCACTTGTCCGCCCCTCTTTGCCCTTGTCCGCCCCTCTTTGCGCTTGTCCGCCCCTCTTTGCCATTGTCCCTTATTCTCAGCACTTGTCCGCCCCTCTTTGCCCTTGTCCGCCCCTCTTTGCCCTTGTCCCCCCCTTTTTGCCCTTGTCGCCCCCCTTTGCCCTTTTCCGCCCATCTTTGCCCTTGTCCGACCCTGTTTGCCCTTGTCCGGCCCTCTTTGTATTTGTCCGCTTCTCTTTGCTCTTGTCCGCCCCTCTTTGCACTTTTCCACCACTCTTTGCCCTTGTCCGCCCCTCTTTTCCATTGTCGGCCCCTCTTTGACCTTGTTGCCCCTCTTTGCCCTTGACCGCACCTCTTTGCCCTTGTCTGCTCCTCTTTGCCCTTCTCTGCCCCTCTTTGCCCTTGTCTGCCCCTCTTTGCCCTTGTCTGCCCCTCTTTGCCCTTGTCCGCCCCTCTTTGCCCTTGTCCCGTATTCTCAGCACATTTCAGACCCTCTTTGCCCTTGTCCGCCCCTCTTTGCGCTGTCCGCCCCTCTTTGCCCTTGTCCCGTATTCTCAGCACTTGTCCGCCCGTCTTTGCCCTTGTCCGGCCCTCTTTGCCCTTGTCCGCCCCTCTTTTATCTTGTCCGCCCCTCTTTGCCCTTGTCTCGTATTCTCAGCACTTGTCCGCCCCTCTTTGCCCTTGTCCGCCCCTCTTTGCCCTTGTCCGCCCCTCTTTGCCCTTGTCCGCCCCTCTTTGCCCTTGTCCGCCCCTCTTTGCCCTTGTCCGCCCCTCTTTGCCCTTGTCCGCCCCTCTTTGCCCTTGTCCGCCCCTCTTTGCCCTTGTCCGCCCCTCTTTGCCCTTGTCCGCCCCTCTTTGCCCTTGTCCGCCCCTCTTTGCCCTTGTCCGCCCCTCTTTGCCCTTGTCCGCCCCTCTTTGCCCTTGTCCGCCCCTCTTTGCCCTTGTCCGCCCCTCTTTGCCCTTGTCCGCCCCTCTTTGCCCTTGTCCGCCCCTCTTTGCCCTTGTCCGCCCCTCTTTGCCCTTGTCCGCCCCTCTTTGCCCTTGTCCGCCCCTCTTTGCCCTTGTCCGCCCCTCTTTGCCCTTGTCCGCCCCTCTTTGCCCTTGTCCGCCCCTCTTTGCCCTTGTCCGCCCCTCTTTGCCCTTGTCCGCCCCTCTTTGCCCTTGTCCCGTATTCTACGAACTTGTCCGCCCCTCTTTGCCCTTGTCCGCCCCTCTTTGCCCTTGTCCGCCCCTCTTTGCCCTTGTCCGCCCCTCTTTGCCCTTGTCCCGTACTCTACGAACTTGTCCGCCCCTCTTTGCCCTTGTCCGCCCCTCTTTGCCCTTGTCCCGTACTCTACGAACTTGTCCGCCCCTCTTTGCCCTTGTCCGCCCCTCTTTGCCCTTGTCCGCCCCTCTTTGCCCTTGTCCCGTACTCTACGAACTTGTCCGCCCCTCTTTGCCCTTGTCCGCCCCTCTTTGCCCTTGTCCGCCCCTCTTTGCCCTTGTCCGCCCCTCTTTGCCCTTGTCCGCCCCTCTTTGCCCTTGTCCGCCCCTCTTTGCCCTTGTCCGCCCCTCTTTGCCCTTGTCCGCCCCTCTTTGCCCTTGTCCGCCCCTCTTTGCCCTTGTCCCGTACTCTACGAACTTGTCCGCCCCTCTTTGCCCTTGTCCGCCCCTCTTTGCCCTTGTCCCGTACTCTACGAACTTGTCCGCCCCTCTTTGCCCTTGTCCGCCCCTCTTTGCCCTTGTCCGCCCCTCTTTGCCCTTGTCCCGTACTCTACGAACTTGTCCGCCCCTCTTTGCCCTTGTCCGCCCCTCTTTGCCCTTGTCCGCCCCTCTTTGCCCTTGTCCGCCCCTCTTTGCCCTTGTCCGCCCCTCTTTGCCCTTGTCCGCCCCTCTTTGCCCTTGTCCGCCCCTCTTTGCCCTTGTCCGCCCCTCTTTGCCCTTGTCCGCCCCTCTTTGCCCTTGTCCCGTACTCTACGAACTTGTCCGCCCCTCTTTGCCCTTGTCCGCCCCTCTTTGCCCTTGTCCGCCCCTCTTTGCCCTTGTCCGCCCCTCTTTGCCCTTGTCCGCCCCTCTTTGCCCTTGTCCGCCCCTCTTTGCCCTTGTCCGCCCCTCTTTGCCCTTGTCCGCCCCTCTTTGCCCTTGTCCGCCCCTCTTTGCCCTTGTCCGCCCCTCTTTGCCCTTGTCCGCCCCTCTTTGCCCTTGTCCCGTATTCTACGAACTTGTCCGCCCCTCTTTGCCCTTGTCCGCCCCTCTTTGCCCTTGTCCCGTATTCTACGAACTTGTCCGCCCCTCTTTGCCCTTGTCCGCCCCTCTTTGCCCTTGTCCGCCCCTCTTTGCCCTTGTCCGCCCCTCTTTGCCCTTGTCCGCCCCTCTTTGCCCTTGTCCGCCCCTCTTTGCCCTTGTCCCGTATTCTACGAACTTGTCCGCCTCTCTTTGCCCTTGTCCCGTGTTCTACGAACTTGTCCGCCCCTCTTTGCCCTTGTCCCGTATTCTACGAACTTGTCCGCCCCTCTTTGCCCTTGTCCCGTATTCTACGAACTTGTCCGCCCCTCTTTGCCCTTGTCCCGTATTCTACGAACTTGTCCGCCCCTCTTTGCCCTTGTCCGCCCCTCTTTGCCCTTGTCCGCCCCTCTTTGCCCTTGTCCGCCCCTCTTTGCCCTTGTCCGCCCCTCTTTGCCCTTGTCCGCCCCTCTTTGCCCTTGTCCGCCCCTCTTTGCCCTTGTCCGCCCCTCTTTGCCCTTGTCCGCCCCTCTTTGCCCTTGTCCGCCCCTCTTTGCCCTTGTCCGCCCCTCTTTGCCCTTGTCCGCCCCTCTTTGCCCTTGTCCGCCCCTCTTTGCCCTTGTCCGCCCCTCTTTGCCCTTGTCCCGTATTCTACGAACTTGTCCGCCCCTCTTTGCCCTTGTCCGCCCCTCTTTGCCCTTGTCCCGTATTCTACGAACTTGTCCGCCCCTCTTTGCCCTTGTCCGCCCCTCTTTGCCCTTGTCCGCCCCTCTTTGCCCTTGTCCGCCCCTCTTTGCCCTTGTCCGCCCCTCTTTGCCCTTGTCCCGTATTCTACGAACTTGTCCGCCCCTCTTTGCCCTTGTCCCGTATTCTACGAACTTGTCCGCCCCTCTTTGCCCTTGTCCCGTATTCTACGAACTTGTCCGCCCCTCTTTGCCCTTGTCCGCCCCTCTTTGCCCTTGTCCGCCCCTCTTTGCCCTTGTCCGCCCCTCTTTGCCCTTGTCCGCCCCTCTTTGCCCTTGTCCGCCCCTCTTTGCCCTTGTCCGCCCCTCTTTGCCCTTGTCCGCCCCTCTTTGCCCTTGTCCGCCCCTCTTTGCCCTTGTCCCGTATTCTACGAACTTGTCCGCCCCTCTTTGCCCTTGTCCGCCCCTCTTTGCCCTTGTCCCGTATTCTACGAACTTGTCCGCCCCTCTTTGCCCTTGTCCGCCCCTCTTTGCCCTTGTCCGCCCCTCTTTGCCCTTGTCCGCCCCTCTTTGCCCTTGTCCGCCCCTCTTTGCCCTTGTCCGCCCCTCTTTGCCCTTGTCCGCCCCTCTTTGCCCTTGTCCGCCCCTCTTTGCCCTTGTCCGCCCCTCTTTGCCCTTGTCCGCCCCTCTTTGCCCTTGTCCGCCCCTCTTTGCCCTTGTCCGCCCCTCTTTGCCCTTGTCCGCCCCTCTTTGCCCTTGTCCCGTATTCTACGAACTTGTCCGCCCCTCTTTGACCTTGTCCCGTGTTCTACGAACTTGTCCGCCCCTCTTTGCCCTTGTCCCGTATTCTACGAACTTGTCCGCCCCTCTTTGCCCTTGTCCCGTATTCTACGAACTTGTCCGCCCCTCTTTGCCCTTGTCCCGTATTCTACGAACTTGTCCGCCCCTCTTTGCCCTTGTCCGCCCCTCTTTGCCCTTGTCCGCCCCTCTTTGCCCTTGTCCGCCCCTCTTTGCCCTTGTCCGCCCCTCTTTGCCCTTGTCCGCCCCTCTTTGCCCTTGTCCGCCCCTCTTTGCCCTTGTCCGCCCCTCTTTGCCCTTGTCCGCCCCTCTTTGCCCTTGTCCGCCCCTCTTTGCCCTTGTCCGCCCCTCTTTCCCATTGTCCGACCCTCTTTGCCCTTGTCCGACCCTCTTTGCCCTTGTCCACCCCTCTTTGCCCTTGTCCCGAATTCTCAGCACTTGTCCGCTACTCTTTGCCTTTGTCCACCCCTCTTTGCACTTGCCCGCCCCTACTTGCACTTGTCCCGTATTCTCAGCACTTGTCTGCCCCTCTTTGCCCTTGTTCACCCCTCTTTGCCCTTGTCCGCCCCTCTTTGCCCCTGACCCGAATTCTCAGCACTTGTCCGCCCCTCTTTGCGCTTGTCTGCCCCTCTTTGCCCTTGTCCGCCCCTCTTTGCCCTTGTCCGCCCCTCTTTGCCCTTGTCCGCCCCTCTTTGCACTTGCCCGCCCCTCTTTGCCCTTTTCCCGTACTCTCAGCACTTGTGTGCCCCTCTTTGCCCTTGTCCGCCCCTCTTTGCCCTTGTCCGCCCCTCTTTGCCCTTGTCCGCCCCTCTTTTATCTTGTCTGCCCTTTCTTTGCCCTTGTCCCGAATTCTCAGCACTTGTCCGCCTCTCTTTGCCTTTGTCCGCCCCTCTTTGCCCTTGTCCGCCCCTCTTGGCCCTTGTCCGCCCGTCTTTGCTCTTGTCCGCCGCTCTTTACCCTTGTCCGCCCTACTGTGCAATTGTCCGCCCCTCTTTGCCCTTGTCCGACTTTCTATGCCCTTGTCCCGTATTCTCAGCACTTGTCCGCCCCTCTTTGCCCTTGTCCCCCCCTTTTTGCACTTGTCCCGTATTCTCAGCACTTGTCCGCCCCTCTTTGCCCTTGTCCGCCCCTCTTTGCACTTGTCCGCCCCTCTTTGCACTTGTCCGCCCCTCTTTGCCCTTGTCCGCCCCTCTTTGCCCTTGTCCGCCCCTCTTTGCCCTTGTCACGTACTCTCAGCACTTGTCCGCCCCTCTTTGCCCTTGTCCCGTATTCTCAGCACTTATCCGCCCCTCTTTGCCCTTGTCCGCCCCTCTTTGCCCTTGTCTGACCCTTTTGCCCTTGTCCCATATTCTCAGCACTTGTCCGCCCCTCTTTCCCTTGTCCGCCCCTCTTTGCCCTTGTCCGCCACTCTTTGCCCTTGTCTGCCCCTCTTTCCCCTTGTCAGCCCTTCTTTGCCCTTGTCCGCCCCTCTTTGACCTTGTCCCATATTCTCCGCTCTTGTCTGCACCTCTTTCCACTTGTTCGCGCCTCTTTGCCCTTGTCCGCCCCTCTTTGCCCTTGTCCGCCAATATTTGCAATTGTCCGCCCCTCTTTGCCCTTGTCCGTCCCTCTTTGATCTTGTCCCATATTCTCAGCACTTATCCGACCCTCTTTGCCCTTGACCGCCCCTTTTTGCCCTTGTCCGCCCCTCTTTGCCCTTGTCCGCCCCTCTTTGCACTTGCCCGCCCCTCTTTGCCCTTTTCCCGTACTCTCAGCACTTGTGTGCCCCTCTTTGCCCTTGTCCGCCCCTCTTTGCCCTTGTCCGCCCCTCTTTGCTCTTGTCTGCCCTTTCTTTGCCCTTGTCCCGAATTCTCAGCACTTGTCCGCCTCTCTTTGCCTTTGTCCGCCCCTCTTTGCCCTTGTCCGCCCCTCTTGGCCCTTGTCCGCCCGTCTTTGCCCTTGTCCGCCGCTCTTTCCCCTTGTCCGCCCTACTGTGCAATTGTCCGCCCCTCTTTGCCCTTGTCCGACTTTCTATGCCCTTGTCCCGTATTCTCAGCACTTGTCCGCCCCTCTTTGCCCTTGTCCCCCCCTTTTTGCACTTGTCCCGTATTCTCAGCACTTGTCCGCCCCTCTTTGCCCTTGTCCCGTATTCTCAGCACTTATCCGCCCCTCTTTGCCCTTGTCCGCCCCTCTTTGCCCTTGTCTGACCCTTTTGCCCTTGTCCCATATTCTCAGCACTTGTCCGCCCCTCTTTCCCTTGTCCGCCCCTCTTTGCCCTTGTCTGCCACTCTTTGCCCTTGTCTGCCCCTCTTTCCCCTTGTCAGCCCTTCTTTGCCCTTGTCCGCCCCTCTTTGACCTTGTCCCATATTCTCCGCTCTTGTCTGCACCTCTTTCCACTTGTTCGCGCCTCTTTGCCCTTGTCCGCCCCTCTTTGCCCTTGTCCGCCAATATTTGCAATTGTCAACCCCTCTTTGCCCTTGTCCGTCCCTCTTTGATCTTGTCCCATATTCTCAGCACTTATCCGACCCTCTTTGCCCTTGACCGCCCCTCTTTGCCCTTTTCCGCCCCTCTTTGCCCTTGTCCGCCCCTCTTTGCCCTTTTCCGCCCCTGTTTGCCCTTGTTCGCCCCTCTTTGCCCTTGTCCCGTATTCTCAGCATTTGTCCGCCCCTCTTTGCCCTTGTCCGACCCTCTTTGCCCTTGTCCCGTATTCTCAGCACTTGTCCGCCCCTCTTTGCACTTGTCCGTCCCTCTTTGCCCTTGTCATGTGTTCTCAGCACTTGTCCGCCTATCTTTGCCCTTGTTCTCCCCTCTTTGCCCTAGTCCCGTATTCTCAGCGCTTGTCCGCCCCTCTTTGCCCTTGTCCGCGCCTCTTTGCCCTTGTCCGCCCCTCTTTGCCCTTGTCAGCCACTCTTTGCCCTTTTCCGCCACTCTTTGCCATTGTCCGCTCCTCTTTGCCCTTGTCCCGAATTCTCAGCACTTGTCCGCCACTCTTTGCCCTTTTCTGCCCCTCTTTGTACTTGTCCGCCCCTCTTTGTACTTGTCCGCCCCTCTTTGCCCTTGTCCGCCCCTCTTTGCCATTGTCTGCCCCTCTTTGCACTCTTCCCTTATTCTCAGCACTTGTCCGCTCCTCTTTGCACTTGTCCGCCCCTCTTTGACCTTGTCCTGTATTCTCAGCACTTGTCCGCCCCTCTCTGCCCTTGTCCGCCCGTCTTTGCTCTTGTACCGTATTCTCAGGACTTGTCCGCCCCTCTTTGCCCTTGTCCCATATTCTCAGCCCTTGTCCGCCCCTCTCTGCCCTTGTCCGCACCTCTTTGCCCTTGTCTTCCCCTCTTTGCCCTTGTCCGCCCCTCTTTGCCCTTGTCCCGTATTCTCAGCACTTGTCCGCCCCTCTTTGCCCTTGTCCGCCCCTCTTTGCGCTTGTCCGCCCCTCTTTGCCATTGTCCCTTATTCTCAGCACTTGTCCGCCCCTCTTTGCCCTTGTCCGCCCCTCTTTGCCCTTGTCCCCCCCTTTTTGCCCTTGTCGCCCCCCTTTGCCCTTTTCCGCCCATCTTTGCCCTTGTCCGACCCTGTTTGCCCTTGTCCGGCCTTCTTTGTATTTGTCCGCTTCTCTTTGCTCTTGTCCGCCCCTCTTTGCACTTTTCCACCACTCTTTGCCCTTGTCCGCCCCTCTTTTCCATTGTCGGCCCCTCTTTGACCTTGTTGCCCCTCTTTGCCCTTGACCGCACCTCTTTGCCCTTGTCTGCTCCTCTTTGCCCTTCTCTGCCCCTCTTTGCCCTTGTCTGCCCCTCTTTGCCCTTGTCTGCCCCTCTTTGCCCTTGTCCGCCCCTCTTTGCCCTTGTCCCGTATTCTCAGCACATTTCAGACCCTCTTTGCCCTTGTCCGCCCCTCTTTGCGCTGTCCGCCCCTCTTTGCCCTTGTCCCGTATTCTCAGCACTTGTCCGCCCGTCTTTGCCCTTGTCCGGCCCTCTTTGCCCTTGTCCGCCCCTCTTTTATCTTGTCCGCCCCTCTTTGCCCTTGTCTCGTATTCTCAGCACTTGTCCGCCCCTCTTTGGCCTTGTCCGCCCCTCTTTGCCCTTTTCCGCCCCTCTTTGCCCTTGTCCCGTATTCTCAGCACTTGTCCACCCCTCTTTGGCCTTGTCCGCCCCTCTTTGGCCTTTTCAGCCCCTCTTTGCCCTTGTCCGCCCCTCTTTGCCCTTGTCCGCCCGTCTTTGCCCTTGTCCCGTATTCTCAGCACTTGTCCGCCCCTCTTTGCCCTTGTCCTGTATTCTAAGCACTTGTCCGCCCCTCATTGCCCTTGTCCGCACCTCTTTGCCCTTGTCCCGTTTTCTCAGCACTTGTCCGCCCCTCTTTGCCGTTGTCCGCCCCTCTTTAGCTTTGTCCCGTATTCTCAGGACTTGTCTGCCCCTCTTTGCCCTTGTCCGCGCCTCTTTGCCCTTGTCCCGTATTCTCAGCACTTGTCCGCCCCTCTTTGCCCTTGTCCCGTATTGTCAGCCCTTGTCAGCCCCTCTTTGCCCTTGTCCGCACCTCTTTGCACTTGTCCGCCCCTCTTTGCTCTTGTCCGCCCCTCTTTGCTCTTGTCCGCCCCTCTTTGCCCTTGTCCGCCCCTCTTTGCCCTTGTCCCGTATTCTCAGCACTTGTCCGCCCCTCTTTGCCCTTGTCCCGTATTCTCAGCACTTGTCCGCACCTCTTTGGACTTGTCCGCCCCTCTTTGCACTTTTCCGTCCCTCTTTGATCTTGTCCCATATTCTCAGCACTTATCCGACCCTCTTTGCCCTTGACCGCCCCTCTTTGCCCTTTTCCGCCCCTCTTTGCCCTTGTCCGCCCCTCTTTGCACTTGTCCGTCCCTCTTTGCCCTTGTCCGCCCCTCTTTGCCCTTTTCCGCCCCTGTTTGCCCTTGTTCGCCCCTCTTTGTCCTTGTCCCGTATTCTCAGCATTTGTCCGCCCCTCTTTGCCCTTGTCCGACCCTCTTTGTCCTTGTCCCGTATTCTCAGCACTTGTCCGCCCCTCTTTGCACTTGTCCTTCCCTCTTTGCCCTTGTCATGTGTTCTCAGCACTTGTCCGCCCCTCTTTGCCCTTGTCCTCCCCTCTTTGCCCTAGTCCCGTATTCTCAGTGCTTGTCCGCCCCTCTTTGCCCTTGTCCGCCCCTCTTTGCCCTTGTCAGCCCGTCTTTGCCCTTGTCAGCCCGTCTTTGCCCTTGTCAGCCACTCTTTGCCCTTTTCCGCCCCTCTTTGCCATTGTCCGCTCCTCTTTGCCCTTGTCCCGAATTCTCAGCACTTGTCCGCCACTCTTTGCCCTTTTCTGCCCCTCTTTGTACTTGTCCGCCCCTCTTTGCCCTTGTCCGCCCCTCTTTGCCCTTGTCCGCCCCTCTTTGCCATTGTCTGCCCCTCTTTGCACTCTTCCCTTATTCTCAGCACTTGTCCGCTCCTCTTTGCACTTGTCCGCCCCTCTTTGACCTTGTCCTGTATTCTCAGCACTTGTCCGCCCCTCTCTGCCCTTGTCCGCCCGTCTTTGCTCTTGTACCGTATTCTCAGGACTTGTCCGCCCCTCTTTGCCCTTGTCCCATATTCTCAGCCCTTGTCCGCCCCTCTCTGCCCTTGTCCGCACCTCTTTGCCCTTGTCCGCCCCTCTTTGCCCTTGTCCCGTATTCTCAGCACTTGTCCGCCCCTCTTTGCCCTTGTCCGCCCCTCTTTGCGCTTGTCCGCCCCTCTTTGCCATTGTCCCTTATTCTCAGCACTTGTCCGCCCCTCTTTGCCCTTGTCCGCCCCTCTTTGCCCTTGTCCCCCCCTTTTTGCCCTTGTCGCCCCCTTTTGCCCTTTTCCGCCCATCTTTGCCCTTGTCCGACCCTGTTTGCCCTTGTCCGGCCCTCTTTGTATTTGTCCGCTTCTCTTTGCTCTTGTCCGCCCCTCTTTGCACTTTTCCACCACTCTTTGCCCTTGTCCGCCCCTCTTTTCCATTGTCGGCCCCTCTTTGACCTTGTTGCCCCTCTTTGCCCTTGACCGCACCTCTTTGCCCTTGTCTGCTCCTCTTTGCCCTTCTCTGCCCCTCTTTGCCCTTGTCTGCCCCTCTTTGCCCTTGTCTGCCCCTCTTTGCCCTTGTCCGCCCCTCTTTGCGCTTGTCCCGTATTCTCAGCACTTGTCCGCCCGTCTTTGCCCTTGTCCGGCCCTCTTTGCCCTTGTCCGCCCCTCTTTTATCTTGTCCGCCCCTCTTTGCCCTTGTCTCGTATTCTCAGCACTTGTCCGCCCCTCTTTGGCCTTGTCCGCCCCTCTTTGCCCTTTTCCGCCCCTCTTTGCCCTTGTCCCGTATTCTCAGCACTTGTCCACCCCTCTTTGGCCTTGTCCGCCCCTCTTTGGCCTTTTCAGCCCCTCTTTGCCCTTGTCCGCCCCTCTTTGCCCTTGTCCGCCCGTCTTTGCCCTTGTCCCGTATTCTCAGCACTTGTCCGCCCCTCTTTGCCCTTGTCCTGTATTCTAAGCACTTGTCCGCCCCTCATTGCCCTTGTCCGCACCTCTTTGCCCTTGTCCCGTTTTCTCAGCACTTCTCCGCCCCTCTTTGCCGTTGTCCGCCCCTCTTTAGCTTTGTCCCGTATTCTCAGGACTTGTCTGCCCCTCTTTGCCCTTGTCCGCCCCTCTTTGCCCTTGTCCCGTATTCTCAGCACTTGTCCGCACCTCTTTGGACTTGTCCGCCCCTCTTTGCCCTTGTCCGCCCCTCTTTGCCCTTGTCCGGCCCTCTTTGCCCTTGTCCGCCCCTCTTTGCCATTGTCCCGTATTCTCAACACTTGCCCGCCCCTCTTTGCACTTGTTCGCCCCTCTTTGCCCTTGTCCCCCCCTTTTTGCCCTTGTCGCCCCCCTTTGCAATTTTCCGCCCCTCTTTGCCCTTGTCCGACCCTGTTTGCCCTTGTCCGGTCCTCTTTGCATTTGTCTGCTCCTCTTTGCCCTTGTCCGCCCCTCTTTGCACTTTTCCACCCCTCTTTGCCCTTGTCCGCCCCTCTTTTCCCTTGTCCCCCACTCTTTTCCCTTGTCCTCCCCGCTTTGCCCTTGTTGCCCCTCTTTGCAGTTGTCCAGTATTCTCAGCAATTGTCAGCCCCTCTTTGCCCTTGTCCGCCCCTCTTTGCCCTTGTCCCGCATTCTCTGCACATCTCAGCCCCTCTTTGCACTTGTCCGCCCCTCTTTGCCCTTGTCCGCCCCTCTTTGCCCTTGTCCGCACCTCTTTGCCCTTGTCCGCACCTCTTTGCCCTTGTCTGCCCCTCTTTGCCCTTGCCTGCCCCACTTTGCCCTTGTCTGCCCCTCTTTGCCCTTGTCTGCCACTCTTTGCCCTTGTCTGCCCCTCTTTGCCCTTGTCCCGTATTCTCAGCACATTTCCGACCCTCTTTGCCCTTGTCCGCCCCTCTTTGTGCTGTCCGCCCCTCTTTGCCCTTGTCCCGTATTCTCAGCACTTGTCCGCCCCTCTTTGCCCTTGTCCGCCCCTCTTTGCCCTTGTCCGCCCCTCTTTGCCCTTGTCCGCCCCTCTTTGCCCTTGTCCGCCCCTCTTTGCTCTTGTCCGCCCCTCTTTGCCCTTCTCCCGTATTCTCAGCCCTTGTCAGCCCCTCTTTGGCCTTGTCCGCCCCTCTTTGCTCTTGTCCGCCCCCCTTTGCACTTGTCCTGTATTCTCAGCACCTGTCCGCCCCTCTTTGCCCCTGTCTGCCCCTCTTTGCCCTTGTCCGCCACCCTTTGGCCTTGTCCGCCCCTCTTTGCCCTTTTCCCGTATTCTCAGCACTTGTCGGGCCCTCTTTGTCCTTGTCCGCCCCTTTTTGCCCTTGTCCCGTATTCTCCGCTATTGTCCGCCCCACTTTGCCCTTGTCCGCCCCACTTTGCCCTTGTCCGCCCCTCTTTGCCCTTGTCCGCCCCTCTTTGCCCTTGTCCGCCCCTCTTTACACTTGTCCGCCCCTCTTTGCACTTGTCCGCCCCTCTTTGCACTTGTCCGCCCCTCTTTGCCCTTTTCCGCCCCTCTTTGCCCTTGTCCGCCCCTCTTTGACCTTGTCCCGTATTCTCAGCACTTGTCCGCCCCTCTTTGCCCTTGTCCCGTATTCTCAGCACTTATCCGCCCCTCTTTGCCCTTGTCCGCCCCTCTTTCCCTTGTCCGCCCCTCTTTGCCCTTGTCTGCCCCTCTTTGCCCTTGTCTGCACCTCTTTGCCCTTGTCCGCCCCTCTTTGCCCTTGTCCCATATTCTCCGCTCTTGTCTGCACCTCTTTCCACTTGTCCGCGCCTCTTTGCCATTGTCCGCCCGTCTTTGCCCTTGTCCGCCAATATTTGCCATAGTCCCATATTCTCAGCACTTATCCGCCCCTCTTTGCCCTTGTCCGCCACTCTTTGACCTTGTCCCATATTCTCAGCACTTATCCGCCCCTCTTTGCCCTTGTCCGCCCCTATTTGCCCTTGTCCGACCCTCTTTGCCCTTGTCCGAACCTCTTTGCCCTTGTCCGACCCTCTTTGCCCTTGTCCGCCCCTCTTTGCCCTTGTCCCGTATTCTCAGCATTTGTCCGCCCTCTTTGCCCTTGTCCGACCCTCTTTGCCCTTGTCCCGTATTCTCAGCACTTGTTCGCCCCTCTTTGCCCTTGTCCGTACCTCTTTGCCCTAGTCCCGTATTCTGAGCGCTTGTCCGCCCCGCTTTGCCCTTGTCCGCGCCTCTTTGCCCTTGTCAGCCCGTCTTTGCCCTTGTCAGCCACTCTTTGCCCTTTTCCGCCCCTCTTTGCCATTGTCCGCTCCTCTTTGCCCTTGTCCAGAATTCTCAGCACTTGTCCACCCCTCTTTGCACTTGTCCCGAATTCTCAGCACTTGTACGCCACTCTTTGCCCTTGTCAGCCCCTCTTTGTACTTGTCCGCCCCTCTTTGCACTTGTCCGCCCCTCTTTGCCATTGTTAGAACCTCTTTGCACTTGTCCGCCCCTCTTTGCCCTTGTCCCATATTCTAAGCACTTGTCCGCCCCTCATTGCCCTTGTCCGCCCCTCTTTGCCCTTGTCCGCCCCTCTTTGCCCTTGTCCCGTATTCTCAGAACTTGTCCACCCCTCTTTGCCCTTGTCCGCCCCTCTTTGCCCTTGTCCCGTGTTCTCAGAACTTGTGCGCCCCTGTTTGCCCTTGTGCGCCCCTGTTTGCCCTTGTCCGCCCCTGTTTACACTTGTCCGTCCCTCTTTGCCCTTGTCCCGTATTCTCAGCACTTGTCCGCCCCTCTTTGCCCTTGTCCGCCCCTCTTTGCCCTTGTCCCCTATTCTCAGCACTTGTCTGCCCCTCTTTGCCCTTGTCCGCCCCTCTATGCCCTTGTCCGCCCCCCTTTGACCTTGTCTGTCACTCTTTGCCCTTGTCCGCCCCTCTTTGCCCTTGTCCCTTATTCTCAGCACTTGTCCGCCCCTCATCCCCCTTGTCCGCCCCTCTTTCCCCTTGTCCGCCCCTGTTTCCCCTTGTCCGCACCTCTTTCCCCTTCTCCGCCCCTCTTTGCCGTTGTCCGCCCTTCTTTGCCCTTGTCCCCTATTCTCAGCACTTGTCCGTCCCTCTTTGCACTTGTCCGCCCCTGTTGCCCTAGTCCACCCCTCTTTGCACTTGTCCGTCCCTCTTTGCACTTGTCCGCCATTCTTTGCCCTTGTCCGCCCCTCTTTGCCCTTGTCCCGTATTCTAAGCACTTGTCCGCCCCTCTTTGCCCTTGTCCGCCCCTCTGTGCCCTTGTCCGCCCCTCTTTGCCCTTGTCCTGTATTCTCAGCACTTGTGCGCCTCTCTTTGCCCTTGTCCGCCCCTCTTTGCCCTTGTCCGCCCCTCTTTGCCCTTGTCCGCCCCTCTTTGCCCTTGTCCGCCCCTCTTTGCCCTTGTCCCGTATTCTCTGCACTTGTCCGAACCCTCTTTGCACTTGTCCCAACCCTCTTTGCACTTGTCCGCCCCCTTTGCCCTTGTCGGCCCCTCTTTGCCCTTTTCCGCCCCTCTTTGCCCTTGTCCCGTATTCTCAGCACTTGTCGGCCCCTCTTTGCCCTTGTCCGCCCCTCTTTGCCCTTCTCCCATATTCTCATCACTTGTCCGCCCCTATTTGCCCTTGTCCGCCCCTCTTTGCCCTTGTCCGCCCTTCTTTGACGTTGTCCGCCCCTCTTTGCCCTTTTCCGCCCTTCTTTGCCGTTGTCCGCCCCTCTTTGCCCTTGTCCCGTATTCTCAGCACTTGTCCGCCCCTCTTTGCCCTTGTCCGCCCCTCTTTGCCCTTGTCCGCCCCTCTTTGCCCTTGTCCGCCCCTCTTTGCCCTTGTCCGCCCCTCTTTGCCCTTGTCCTCCCCCCTTTGCACTTGTCCCGTATTCTCAGCAATTGTCCGTCCCTCTTTGCCCTTGTCCACCCCTCTTTGCCCTTGTCCGACCCTCTTTACCCTTCTCCCGTATTCTCAGCACTTATCCGCCCCTCTTTGCCCTTGTCCGCTCCTCTTTGCCCTTGCCCGCCCCTCTTTGCCCTTGTCCGCCCCTCTTTGCCCTTGTCCGCCCCTCTTTGCCCTTGTCCGCCCCTCTTTGCCCTTGTCCGCCCCTCTTTGCCCTTGTCCGCCCCTCTTTGCACTTGTCCCGTATTCTCAGCACTTTTCCGTCCCTCTTTGCCCTTGTCCACCCCTCTTTGCCCTTGTCCGCCCCTATTTACCCTTCTCCCGTATTCTCAGCACTTATCCGCCCCTCTTTGCCCTTGTCCGCTCCTCTTTGCCCTTGCCCGCCCCTCTTTGCCCTTGTCTGCCCCTCTTAGTCCTTGACCCTTATTCTCCTCAATTCTCTGCCCCTCTTTGCCCTTGTCCGTTCCTCTTTGCCCTTGTGCGCCCCTCTTTGCCCTTGTCCGCCCCTCTTTGCCCTTGTCCGCCCCTCTTAGCCCTTGTCCACCCCTCTTTGCCCTTGTCCGCCAATCTTTGATCTTGTCCCTTATTCTCCGCACTTGTCCCCCCCACTTTGTCCTTGTCCCGTATTCTCAGCACTTGTCCGCCCCTCTTTGACCTTGTCCCATATTCTCCGCACTTATCCGCCCCTATTTGCCCTTGTCCAGGGTTCTCAACACTTGTCCGCCCCTCTTTGCCCTTGTCCGATATTCTCAAGCTCTTGTCCACCCCTCCTGGGCTTTCTCCGCCCCTGTTGGCACTTGTGCCTCCCTCTTGGCCCTTGTCTACCACTCTTGGCCCTTGTCCCATATTCTTCGAACTTGTCCGCCCCTCTTTGCCCTTGTCCGCCCCTCTTTGCCCTTGTCCGTTCATCTTTGCCTTTGTCCCGTATTCTCAGCACTTATCCGCCCCTCTTTGCCCTTGTCCGCTCCTCTTGGCACTTGCCCGCCCCTCTTTGCCCTTGCCCGCCCCTCTTTGCCCTTGTCCGCCCCTCTTTGCCCTTGTCCGCCCCTCTTTGCCCTTGTCCGCCCCTCTTTGCCCTTGTCCGCCCCTCTTTGCCCTTGTCCGCCCCTCTTTGCCCTTGTCCGCCCCTCTTTGCACTTGTCCCGTATTCTCAGCACTTTTCCGTCCCTCTTTGCCCTTGTCCACCCCTCTTTGCCCTTGTCCGCCCCTATTTACCCTTCTCCCGTATTCTCAGCACTTATCCGCCCCTCTTTGCCCTTGTCCGCTCCTCTTTGCCCTTGTCCGCTCCTCTTTGCCCTTGCCCGCCCCTCTTTGCCCTTGTCCGCCCCTCTTTGCCCTTGTCCGTTCATCTTTGCCTTTGTCCCGTATTCTCAGCACTTGTCGCCCCTCTTTTTTCCCTTTCCGGAATTTTCACCACTTGTCCGCCCCACTTGGCACTTGTCCCGTATTCTCAGCACTTGTCTGCCCCTCTTTGCCCTTGTCCCGTATTCTCAGCATTTGTCCACCCCTCTTTGCCCTTGTCCGCCCCTCTTTGCCCTTGCCCGCCCCTCTTTGCCCTTGTCCGCCCCTCTTAGTCCTTGTCCCATATTCTCCGCAATACTCTGCCCCTCTTTGCCCTTGTCCGCCCCTCTTTGCCCTTGTCCGCCCCTCTTTGCCCTTGTCCGCCACTCTTTGACCTTGTCCCTTATTCTCCGCACTTGTCCCCACCTCTTTGCCCTTGTCCCGTATTCTCAGAACTTGTCCGCCCCTCTTTGCCCTTGTCCTGTATTCTCCGCACTTATCCGCCCCTATTTGCCCTTGTCCAGTATTCTCAACACTTGTCCGCCCCTCTTTGCCCTTGTCCCGTATTCTCAAGCTCTTGTCCACCCCTCTTGGCCTTTGTCCGCCCCTGTTGGCACTTGTGCCTCCCTCTTGGCCCTTGTCTACCACTCTTGGCCCTTGTCCCATATTCTTCGAACTTGTCCCCCCCTCTTTGCCCTTGTCCGCCCCTCTTTCCATTTGTCCGACCGTCTTTGCCCTTGTCCCGTATTCTCAGCCCTTGTCCGCCCCTTTTTGCCCTTGTCCCGTATTCTCAGCCCTTGTCGGGCCCTCTCCGCACTTGTCAGACCCTCTTTGCCCTTGTCCGCACCTCTTTGCCCTTGTCCCGTATTCTCAGCACTTGTCCGCCCCTCTTTGCCCTTGTCCTATATTCTCAGCACTTCTCCGCCCCTCTTTGGCCTTGTCCGCCACTCTCAGACCTTGTCCGCCCCTCTTGGCCCTTGTCCGCGCGTCTTTGCACTTGTTCCATATTCAAAGCCATTCCCCGCCCCTCTTTGCCTTTGTCCAGAATTCTCAGCACTTGTCCGCCCCTCTTTGCCCTTGTCCGCCCCTCTTTGCCCTTGTCCGACCCTCTTTGCCCCTGTCCCGTATTCTCAACCCTTGTCCGCCCCTCTTTGCCCTTGTCCCGTATTCTCAGCCCTTGTCCGCCCCTCTTTGCCCTTGTCCCGTATTCTCAGCCCTTGTCCGCCCCTCTTCGCCCTTGTCCCGTATTCTCAGCACTTTTCCGCCCCTATTTGCCCTTGACCCGTATTCTCAGCATTTGTCCGCCCCTCTTTGTCCTTGTCCGCCCCTCTTTGCCCTTGCCCGCCCCTCTTTGCCCTTTTCCGCCCCTCTTATACCTTGTCCCATATTCTCTGCAATTCTCTGCCCCTCTTTCCCTTGTCCGTTCCTCTTTGCCCTTGTCCGCCCCTCTTTGCTCTTGTCCGCCCCTCTTTGCTCTTGTCCGCCCCTCTTTGCCCTTGTCCGCCACTCTTTGACCTTGTCCCTTATTCTCCGCACTTGTCCCCACCTCTTTGCCCTTGTCCCGTATTCTCAGCACTTTTCCGCCCCTCTTTGCCCTTGTCCCGTATTCTCCGCACTTATCCGCCCCTATTTGCCCTTGTCCAGTATTCTCAAGCTCTTGTCCACCCCTCTTGGCCTTTGTCCGCCCCTGTTGGCACTTGTGCCCTCTTGGCCCTTGTCTACCACTCTTGGCCTTTGTCCCAAATTCTTCGAACTTGTCCCCCCCTCTTTGCCCTTGTCCGCCCCTCTTTGCACTTGTCCGCCCATCTTTGCCTTTGTCCCGTATTCTCAGCAATTGTCCGCCCCTCTTGTTTCCCTTTCCGGTATGTTAAGAAGTTGTCCGCCCCACTTTGCACTTGTCCCGTATTCTCAGCACTTGTCTGCCCCTCTTTGCCCTTGTCCCGTATTCTCAACATTTGTCCGCCCCTCTTTGCCCTTGTCCGCCCCTCTTTGCCCTTGTCCGCCCCTCTTTGCCCTTGTCTGCCCCTCTTTGCCCTTGTCCGCCCTTCTTTGACGTTGTCCGCCCCTCTTTGCCCTTTTCCGCCCTTCTTTGCCGTTGTCCGCCCCTCTTTGCCCTTGTCCCGTATTCTCAGCACTTGTCCGCCCCTCTTTGCCCTTGTCCGCCCCTCTTTGCCCTTGTCCGCCCCTCTTTGCCCTTGTCCGCCCCTCTTTGCCCTTGTCCTCCCCCCTTTGCACTTGTCCCGTATTCTCAGCAATTGTCCGTCCCTCTTTGCCCTTGTCCACCCCTCTTTGCCCTTGTCCGACCCTCTTTACCCTTCTCCCGTATTCTCAGCACTTATCCGCCCCTCTTTGCCCTTGTCCGCTCCTCTTGGCACTTGCCCGCCCCTCTTTGCCCTTGTCCGCCCCTCTTTGCCCTTGTCCGCCCCTCTTTGCCCTTGTCCGCCCCTCTTTGCCCTTGTCCGCCCCTCTTTGCCCTTGTCCGCCCCTCTTTGCCCTTGTCCGCCCCTCTTTGCCCTTGTCCGCCCCTCTTTGCACTTGTCCCGTATTCTCAGCACTTTTCCGTCCCTCTTTGCCCTTGTCCACCCCTCTTTGCCCTTGTCCGCCCCTATTTACCCTTCTCCCGTATTCTCAGCACTTATCCGCCCCTCTTTCCCTTGTCCGCTCCTCTTTGCCCTTGCCCGCCCCTCTTTGCCCTTGTCTGCCCCTCTTAGTCCTTGACCCTTTTTCTCCTCAATTCTCTGCCCCTCTTTGCCCTTGTCCGTTCCTCTTTGCCCTTGTGCGCCCCTATTATCACTTGTCCGCCCCTCTTTGCCCTTGTCCGCCCCTCTTAGCCCTTGTCCACCCCTCTTTGCCCTTGTCCGCCAATCTTTGATCTTGTCCCTTATTCTCCGCACTTGTCCCCCCCACTTTGTCCTTGTCCCGTATTCTCAGCACTTGTCCGCCCCTCTTTGACCTTGTCCCATATTCTCCGCACTTATCCGCCCCTATTTGCCCTTGTCCAGGGTTCTCAACACTTGTCCGCCCCTCTTTGCCCTTGTCCGATATTCTCAAGCTCTTGTCCACCCCTCCTGGGCTTTCTCCGCCCCTGTTGGCACTTGTGCCTCCCTCTTGGCCCTTGTCTACCACTCTTGGCCCTTGTCCCATATTCTTCGAACTTGTCCGCCCCTCTTTGCCCTTGTCCGCCCCTCTTTGCCCTTGTCCGTTCATCTTTGCCTTTGTCCCGTATTCTCAGCACTTGTCGCCCCTCTTTTTTCCCTTTCCGGAATTTTCACCACTTGTCCGCCCCACTTGGCACTTGTCCCGTATTCTCAGCACTTGTCTGCCCCTCTTTGCCCTTGTCCCGTATTCTCAGCATTTGTCCACCCCTCTTTGCCCTTGTCCGCCCCTCTTTGCCCTTGCCCGCCCCTCTTTGCCCTTGTCCGCCCCTCTTAGTCCTTGTCCCATATTCTCCGCAATACTCTGCCCCTCTTTGCCCTTGTCCGTTCCTCTTTGCCCTTGTCCGCCCCTCTTTGCCCTTGTCCGCCACTCTTTGACCTTGTCCCTTATTCTCCGCACTTGTCCCCACCTCTTTGCCCTTGTCCCGTATTCTCAGAACTTGTCCGCCCCTCTTTGCCCTTGTCCCGTATTCTCCGCAATTATCCGCCCCTATTTGCCCTTGTCCAGTATTCTCAACACTTGTCCGCCCCTCTTTGCCCTTGTCCCGTATTCTCAAGCTCTTGTCCACCCCTCTTGGCCTTTGTCCGCCCCTGTTGGCACTTGTGCCTCCCTCTTGGCCCTTGTCTACCACTCTTGGCCCTTGTCCCATATTCTTCGAACTTGTCCCCCCCTCTTTGCCCTTGTCCGCCCCTCTTTCCATTTGTCCGACCGTCTTTGCCCTTGTCCCGTATTCTCAGCCCTTGTCCGCCCCTTTTTGCCCTTGTCCCGTATTCTCAGCCCTTGTCGGGCCCTCTCCGCACTTGTCAGACCCTCTTTGCCCTTGTCCGCACCTCTTTGCCCTTGTCCCGTATTCTCAGCACTTGTCCGCCCCTCTTTGCCCTTGTCCTATATTCTCAGCACTTCTCCGCCCCTCTTTGGCCTTGTCCGCCACTCTCAGACCTTGTCCGCCCCTCTTGGCCCTTGTCCGCGCGTCTTTGCACTTGTTCCATATTCAAAGCCATTCCCCGCCCCTCTTTGCCTTTGTCCAGAATTCTCAGCACTTGTCCGCCCCTCTTTGCCCTTGTCCGCCCCTCTTTGCCCTTGTCCGACCCTCTTTGCCCCTGTCCCGTATTCTCAACCCTTGTCCGCCCCTCTTTGCCCTTGTCCCGTATTCTCAGCCCTTGTCCGCCCCTCTTTGCCCTTGTCCCGTATTCTCAGCCCTTGTCCGCCCCTCTTCGCCCTTGTCCCGTATTCTCAGCACTTTTCCGCCCCTATTTGCCCTTGACCCGTATTCTCAGCATTTGTCCGCCCCTCTTTGTCCTTGTCCGCCCCTCTTTGCCCTTGCCCGCCCCTCTTTGCCCTTTTCCGCCCCTCTTATACCTTGTCCCATATTCTCTGCAATTCTCTGCCCCTCTTTCCCTTGTCCGTTCCTCTTTGCCCTTGTCCGCCCCTCTTTGCTCTTGTCCGCCCCTCTTTGCTCTTGTCCGCCCCTCTTTGCCCTTGTCCGCCACTCTTTGACCTTGTCCCTTATTCTCCGCACTTGTCCCCACCTCTTTGCCCTTGTCCCGTATTCTCAGCACTTTTCCGCCCCTCTTTGCCCTTGTCCCGTATTCTCCGCACTTATCCGCCCCTATTTGCCCTTGTCCAGTATTCTCAAGCTCTTGTCCACCCCTCTTGGCCTTTGTCCGCCCCTGTTGGCACTTGTGCCCTCTTGGCCCTTGTCTACCACTCTTGGCCTTTGTCCCAAATTCTTCGAACTTGTCCCCCCCTCTTTGCCCTTGTCCGCCCCTCTTTGCACTTGTCCGCCCATCTTTGCCTTTGTCCCGTATTCTCAGCAATTGTCCGCCCCTCTTGTTTCCCTTTCCGGTATGTTAAGAAGTTGTCCGCCCCACTTTGCACTTGTCCCGTATTCTCAGCACTTGTCTGCCCCTCTTTGCCCTTGTCCCGTATTCTCAACATTTGTCCGCCCCTCTTTGCCCTTGTCCGCCCCTCTTTGCCCTTGTCCGCCCCTCTTTGCCCTTGTCCGCCCCTCTTTGCCCTTGTCTGCCCCTCTTTGCCCTTGTCCGCCCCTCTTTGCCCTTGTCCCGTTTTCTCAGCCCTTGTCCGCACCTCTTTGCCTTTGTCCCGTATTCTCAGCACTTGTCCGCCCCTCTTTGCCCTTGTCCCGTATTCTCAGCACTTATCCGCCCCTCTTTGCCCTTGTCCCATATTCTCAGCCCTTGTCCGCCCCTCTTTGCACTAGTCCCGTATTCTCAGCCCTTGTCCGCCCCTCTTTGCACTAGTCCCGTATTCTCAGCCCTTGTACGCCCCTCTTTGCCCTTGTCCCATATTCTCAGCCCTTGTCCGCCCCCCTTTGCACTAGTCCCGTATTCTCAGCCCTTGTCCTCCCCTCCTTGCCCTTGTCCCGTATTCCCCGAAATTGTCCGCCCCTCTTTGCCCTTGTCCGCCCCTCTTTTATCTTGTCCGCCCCTCTTTGCACTTGTCCCGTATTCTAAGCCCTTCTCCGACCCTCTTTGCCCTTGTCAGCCCCTCTTTGCCCTTGTCTGACCCTCTTTGCCGTTGTCCGCCCCTTTTTGCCCTTGTCCGCACCTCTTTGCCCTTGTCCGCACCTCTTTGCCCTTGTCCGCCCCCCTTTGCCCTCTTTGTCCCGTATTCTCAGCACTTGTCCGGCCCTCTTTGCCCTTGTCCCGTATTCTCACCACTTGTCCGCCCCTCATTGCCCTTGTCCGTCCCTCTTTCCCCTTGTCCGCACCTCTTTACATTTGTCCTGTATTCTCAGCACTTGTCCGTCCCTCTTTGCCCTTCTCCCGTATACCCAGCACTTTTCCGACCCTCTTTGCCCTTGTCCCGTATTCTCAGCCCTTGTACGCCCCTCTTTGCCCTTGTCTCGTATTCTCAGCCCTTGTCCTCCCCTCTTTGCCCTTGTCCCGTATTCTCAGAACTTGTCCGCCCCTCTTTGCCCTTGTCTGTCCCTCTTTGCCCTTGTCCGTCCCTCTTTGCCCTTGTCCGCCCTTCTTTGCCCTTGTAATCCCCTCTTTGAACTTGTCTGTCCCTCTTTGCACTTGTCCCGTATTCTCAGCAATTGTCAGCCACTCTTTGCACTTGTCCCGTATTCTCAGCCCTTGTTCGCCCCTCATTGCCCTTGTCCCGTATTCTCAGCCCTTGTCCTCCCCTCTTTGCACTTGTCCCGTATTCTCAGCCCTTGTCCGCCCCTCTTTGCCCTTTTCCGCATCTCTTTGCCCTTGTCCGCCCCTCTTTGCCCTTGTCCGACCCTCTTTGCCCTTGTCCGCTCCTCTTTGTCCTTGTCCGCTCCTCTTTGCCCTTGTCCGCCCCTCTTTGCCCTTGTCCGCCCCTCTTTGCCCTTGTCCGCCCCTCTTTGCTCTTGTCCGCCCCTCTTTGCCCTTGTCCGCCCCTCTTTGCCCATGTCCCGTATTCTCAGCCCTTGTCCGCCCCTCTTTGCCTTTGTCCCGTATTCTCAGCACTTGTCCGCACATCTTTGCCCTTGTCCCGTATTCTCAGCCCTTGTCTGCCCCTCTTTGCCCTTGTCCCGTATTCTCAGCCCTTGTCCGCCCCTCTTTGCCCTTGTCCCGTATTCTCAGCCCTTATCCGCCCTTCTTTGCCCTTGTCCCATATTCTCAGCCCTTGTCCGCCCCTCTTTGCACTAGTCCCATATTCTCAGCCCTTGTCCGCGCCTCTTTGCCCTTGTCCCGTATTCCCCGAACTTGTCCGCCCCTCTTTGTCCTTGTCCGCCCCTCTTTGCACTTGTCCCGTATTCTAAGCCCTTCTCCGACCCTCTTTGCCCTTGTCAGCCCCTCTTTGCCCTTGTCTGACCCTCTTTGCCCTTGTCCGCCCCTCTTTGCCCTTGTCCGCACCTCTTTGCCCTTGTCCGCCCAACTTTGCCCTCTTTGTCCCGTATTCTCAGCACTTGTCCGGCCCTCTTTGCCATTGTCCCATATTCTCAGCATTTGTCCGCCCCTCTTTGCCCTTGTCCGCCACTCTTTGCCCATGTCCGCCCCTCTTTCCATTTGTCCGCCCGTCTTTGCCCTTGTCCCGTATTCTCAGCCCTTGTCGGCCCCTCTCCGCACTTGTCAGACCCTCTTTGCACTTGTCCGCACCTCTTTGCCCTTGTCCCGTATTCTCAGCACTTGTCCGCCCCTCTTTGCACTTGTCCTATATTCTCAGCACTTCTCCGCCCCTCTTTGGCCTTGTCCGCCACTCTCAGACCTTGTCCGCCCCTCTTGGCCCTTGTCCGCCCGTCTTTGCACTTGTTCCATATTCAAAGCCATTCCCCGTCCCTCTTTGCCCTTGTCCCGTATTCTCAGCACTTGTCCGCCCCTCTTTGCCCTTGTCCGCCCCTCTTTGCCCTTGTCCGACCCTCTTTGCCCCTGTCCCGTATTCTCAGCCCTTGTCCAACCCTCTTTGCCCTTGTCCCGTATTCTCAGCCCTTGTCCGCTCCTCCTTGCCCTTGTCCCGTATTCTCAGCCCTTGTCCGCCCCTCTTCGCCCTTGTCCCGTATTCTCAGCACTTTTCCGCCCCTATTTTCCCTTGACCCGTATTCTCAGCATTTGTCCGCCCCTCTTTGTCCTTGTCCGCCCCTCTTTGCCCTTGCCAGCCCCTCTTTGCCCTTTTCCGCCCCTCTTAGTCCTTGTCCCATATTCTCTGCAATTCTCTGCCCCTCTATGCCCTTGTCCGTTCCTCTTTGCCCTTGTCCGCCCCTCTTTGCACTTGTCCGCCCCTCTTTGCCCTTCTCCGCCCCTCTTTGCCCTTGTCTGTCCCTCTTTCCCCTTCTCCGCCCCTCTTTGCCCTTGTCCCATATTCTCATCCCTTGTCCGCCCCTATTTGCCCTTGTCCGCCTCTCTTTACCCTTGTCCCGTATTCTCAACACTTGTCCGCCCCTCTTTGCCCTTGTCCGCCCCTCTTTGCCATTGTCCCGTATTCTCAGCACTTGTCCGCCCCTCTTTGCCCTTGTCCGCCCCTCTTTGCCTATGTCCGCCCCTCTTTGCACTTGTCCGCCCCTCTTTGCACTTGTCCCGTATTCTCAGCCCTTGTCCGCCCCTCTTTGCCCTTTTCCCGTATTCCCAGCCCTTGTCCGCCCCTCTTTGCACTTGTCCGCCCCTCTTTGCACTTGTCCGACCCTCTTTGCCCTTGTCTGCCCCTCTTTGCCCTTGTCCCGTATTCTCAGCCCTTGTCCGCCCCTCTTTTCCCTTGTAAACCCCTCTTTGACCTTTTCTGCTCTTCTTTTCCCTTGTCCGCCCCTCTTTTCCGTTGTCCGCACCTCTTTGCCCTTGTCCCTTATTATCAGCACTTGTCCGCCCCTCTTTGCTCTTGTCCCGTATTCTCAGCACTTGTCCGCCCCTCTTTGCCCTTGTCAGCCCCTCTTTGCCCTTGTCCGCCCCCCTTTGCCCTTGTCCGCCCCCCTTTGCCCTTGTCCGCCCCTCTTTGCCCTTGTCCGCCCCTCTTATCACTTGTCCGACCCTGTTTGCCATTGTCCACCCCTCTTTGCCCTTGTCCCGTAGTCTCATCATTGGCCGCCCCTCTTTGCCCTTGTCCGCCCCTCTTTGCCCTTGTCCGCACCTCTTTGCCCTTGTCCGCCCCTCTCTGCCCTTGTCCGCCCCTCTTTGCTCTTGTCCGCCCCTCTTTGCCCTTGTCCCGTAGTCTCAGCACCACTCCGCCCCTCTTTGCCCTTGTCCCGTTTTCTCAGCGCCACTCCGCCCCATCTTTGCCCTTGTACGCCACTCTTTGCCCTTGTCGGCCCCTCTTTTCCCTTGTCCGACACTCTTTGCCCTTGTCCCGTGTTCTCAGCACTTGTCCGCCCCTCTTGGCCTTGTCCGCACCTCTTGGCCTTTGTCCGCCCTCTTGGCCCTTGTCCGACTCCTTGGACCTTGTCCACCTCCTTAGCCCTTGTCCGCACCTCTTGGCACTTGTCTACCCCTCTTGGCCCTTGTCCAAACCTCTTGGCCCTTGTCCAGACCTCTTGGCCCTTGTCCGCCCCTGTTGGCCCTTGTCCCGTATTCTCAGCACTTGTCCGCTCCTCTTGGCCCTTGTCCCGTATTCTCAGCAATTGTCCGCCCATCTTTGCACTTCTCCCGTATTCTCAGCACTTGTCCGCCCCTCTTCACCCTTGTCCCGTCTTCTCAGCACTTGTCCGCCCCTCTTTGCCCTTGTCCCGTATTCTCAGAACTTGTCCACCCCTCTTTGCCCTTGTCCCATATTCTCAGCACTTGTCCACACCTCTTTGCACTTGTCTGCCCCTCTTTGCCCTTATCCGCCCCTCTTTGCCCTTGTCCGCCCCACTTTGCCCTTGTCCGCCCCTATTTGCCCTTGTCCGCCCCTCTTTGCACTTGTCCCGTATTCTCAGCACTTGTCCGACACTCTTTGCCCTTGTACCGTATTTTCAGCACTTGTCCGCCCCTCTTTGCCCTTGTCAGCCCCTCTTTGCCCTTCTCCGCCCCACTTTGCCCTTCTCCGCCCCTCTTTGCCCTTGTCCGCCCCTCTTTGCACTTGTCCCGTATTCTCTTTGCACTTGTCCGCCCCTCCTTGCCCTTGTCCCGTATTCTCAGCCCTTGTCCGCCCCCTTTGCCCTTGTGCCGTATTCTCAGAACTTGTCCGCCCCTCTTTGCCCTTTTCAACCTCTCTTTGCCCTTGTCCGTTTTTCTTTTCCCTTGTCCGCCCCTCTTTGACGTTGTCCGCCCCTCTTTGCCCTTGTCCGCAACTCTTTGCCCTTGTCCCGTATTCTCAGCACTTGTCCGCATCTCTTTGCCCTTGTCTGCCACTCTTTGCTCTTGTCCGCCCCTCCTTGCCCTTGTCCGCCCCTCATTGCTCTTCTCCTGTGTTCTTAACACTTGTCCGCCCCTCTTTGCCCTTGTCCTCCCCTCTTTGCCCTTGTCCGCCCCTCTTTGCCCTTGTCCGCCCCTCTTTGCCCTTGTCCGCCCCTCTTTGCCCTTGTCCCGTATTCTCAGCACTTGTCTGCCCCTCTTTGCCCTTGTCGGACCCTCTTTGCCCTTGTCCGCCCCTCTTTACCCTTGTCAGCCCTTCTTTGCACTTCTCCGCCACTCTTTACCCTTGTGTGACCCTCTTTGCCCTTGTGCGCCCCTCTTTGCACCTATCCTCCCCTCTTTCCACCTGTCCGCCCCTCTTTGCCCTTGTCCCGTATTCTCCGCACATGTCCGGCCCTCTTTGCCCTTGTCCGCCCCTCTTTGCCTTTGTCCCGTATTCTCCGCACTTGTCCGCCACTCTTTGCACTTGTCCGCCCCTCTTTACCCTTGTCCGCCCCTCTTTGCAATTGTCCGCCCCTCTTTGCAATTGTCCGCACCTCTTTGCCCTTGTCCGCACCTCTTTGCACTTGTCCGCCTCTCTATGCCCTTGTCCGAACCTATTTGCAATTGTCCGCCCCTCTTTGCCCTTTCCCCCCCTCTTTTCACTTATCCCTTATTCTCCGCACTCGTCCGCCCCTTTTTGCCCTTGTCCGCCCCTCTTTGCCCTTGTCTGCCCCTCTGTGCCCTTGCCCGCCCCTCTTTGCACTTTCCCGCCCCTCTTTGCCCTTGTCCGCCCCTCTTTGCCCTTGTCTCGTATCCTCCGTAATTCTCCGCCCGTCTTTACACTTTCCCGCCCGTGTTTGCCCTTGTCCGCCCCTCTTTGCCCTTGTCCCGTATTCTCCGCAATTGTCTGCCCGTCTCTGCCCATCTCCGGTATTCTCCGCGCTTGTCTGCCCGTCTTTGCCCTTCTCCGGTATTCTCCGTACTTCTCTACCTCTCTTTTCCCTTTTCCGCCCCTGTTTGCCCATGTCCCTTGTTCTCCGTTCTTATCCGCCCCTCTTTGCCCTTGTCCACCTGTCTTTGCACTTGTCTGCCCCTCTTTGCCCTTGATCCGCTTGTCTTTGCCCTTGTTCACCCATCTTTGCCCTTGTCCGCCACTCTTTGCCCTTGTCCGCCACTCTTTGCCCTTTTCCCGTATTCTCCGCACTTGTCCGCCCCTCTTTGCCCTCGAACGCCCGTCTTTGCCCTTGTTAGCTCCTCTTTGCCCTTGTCAGGTGTTCTCTGCATTTCTCTTCCCCTATTTGCACTTTTCCGCCACTCTTTGCAGTTGTCCGCCCCTCTTAGCCCTTGTCCGACCCTCTTTGCCCCTGTCCGCCCCTCTTTGACCTTGTCTGCCCCTCTTGGTCCTTGTCCCTTATTATCTGTAATTGTCTGCCTGTCTTTACCCGTCTCCGGTATTCTCTGCACTTCTCCTCCCCTCTTTGCCCTTTTCCGCCCGTCTTTGCCCTTTTCTGCCCCTCTTTGCTCTTGTCCCGTATTCTCCGCACTTCTATGACTGTCTTTGCAATTCTGCGAACCTCTTTGCCCTTGTCCGCCCCTGTTTACCCTTGTTCGCCCGTCTTTGCACTTTTCCGCCCCTCTTTGCACATGTCCCATATTCTCCGCACTTCTCCGCCCCTCTTTTCACTTCTCCGCCCCTCTTTTCACTTGTCCGCCACTCTTTGCCATTGTCCGCCCCTCTTTGCCCTTGTCAGACCCTCTTTGCCCTTCTCCGCCCCTCTTTGCCCTTGTCCGGCCCTCTTTGCTCTTGTCCGCCCCTCTTTGCCCTTTTCCGCCCCTCTTTGCTCTTTTCTGCCCCTCTTTTCCCTTTTCCGCCCCTCTTTGCTCTTGTCCCGTATTCTCCGCACTTCTCCACCTGTCTTTGCACTTCTCCAACCCTCTTTGCCCTTGTCCGCCGCTGTTTAACCTTGTCCGCCCGTCTTTGCACTTTTCCGCCCCTCTTTTCCCGTGTCCCATATTCTCCGCACTTGTCCGCCCCTCTTAGCCCTTGTCCGACCCTCTATGACCTTGTCCGCCCCTCTTTGCACTTGTCTGCCCCTCTTTGTCCTTGCCCGCCCATCCTTGCCCTTGTCCACCCCTCTTTGCTCTTGTCCGGCCCTTTTTGCCCTTGTCCGGCCCTTTTTGCCCTTGTCCGCCCCTCTTTGCCCTTTTCCGCACCTCTTTGCCCTTGTCCGCCCCTCTTTGCCCTTTTCGGCACCTCTTTGCCATTGTCCGGTATTGTCTGCACTTGTCCGCCCCTCTTTGCCCTTATCCGCCCGTCTTTGGAATTCTATGCACCTCTTTGCGCTTGTCCCGTATTCTCCGCACTTTTCCGCCCCTCTTTGCCCTTGTCCGCTCTTCTTTGCTCTTGTCCGCCTACATTTGCCATTGTCTGCCCCTCTTTTCCCTGGTCCCGTATTCTCCGCAATTGTCTGGCCGTCTTTTCCCGTCTCCGGTATTCTCCGCACTTGTCTGCCCCTCTTATCCTGTCTCCGGTATTCTCCGCACATCTCCGCCCTTCTTTGCCCTTTGTCCACCCCTCTTTGCACTTGTCCGCCCCTCTTTGCCCTTGTCCCGTATTCTCCGCACTTGTCCGCCCGTCTTTGCACTTGTCCGCCCCTCTTTGCCCTTCTCCGCCCCTCTTCGGCCTTGTCCGCCCGTCTTTGCATTTGTCCGCCAGTCTTTGCACTTGTCTGGTGTTCTACGCACTTGTCTGCCCGTTTTTGCCCTTGTCCGCCCCTCTTTGCACTTGTCCACGCCTCTTTGCCATTTTCCAACCCTCTTTGCTCTTGTCCGACCCTCTTGGCCCTTGTCTTCCCCTCTTGGCCCTTGTCCGGCCCTCTATACCCTTGTCCGAACCTCTTTGCCCTAGTCCACACCTCTTGGCCCTTGTCCGCCCCTCTTGGCCCTTGTCCGCCCCTCTTGGCCTTTGTCTGCCCCTCTTTGGCCTTGTCCACCCCTCTTTGCCCTTGTCCCGTATTCTCTGCACTTCTCCGCACCTCTTCGCCCTTGTCCGCCCCTCTTTGCCCTTGTCCGACACTCTTTGCCCTTGTCCACACCCCTTTGCCCTTTTCCGCCCCTCTTGGACCTTTTCCACCCCTCTTTGCCCGTGTCCACACTCTTTGCACTTGTCCGCTCTTCTTTGCCCTTGTCAGTCCCTCTTTGAACTTGTCCGCCCCTCTTTGCCCTTGTCCGACCCTCTTTGCCCTTGTCCGCCCTTCTTTGCCCTTGTCCGCCCTTCTTTGCCCTTGTCCGCCTATCTTTGCCCTGGTCCGCACCTCTTTGTCCTTGTCCTGTATTATCCGCAATTGTCTGCCCGTCTTTGCCCGTCTCCGGTATTCTCCACACTTGTCTGCCTGTCTTTGCCCGTCTCCGGTGTTCTCCGAACTTCTCCGTCCCTTTTTGCCCTTGTCCGCCCGTCTTTGCCCTTGTTTGCCCCTCTTTGCCCTTGTCCAGTATTCTCCACAATTGTCCGCCCGTCTTTGCCCTTGTCCGCCCGTCTTTGCCCTTGTCCGCCTGTCTTTGCCCTTGTCCGACCCTCTTTGCCCTTGTCTGCCCCTCTTAGTCCTTATCCGCCCATCTTTGCCCTTGTCCGCCACTCTTTGCATTTGTCCGCCCGTTTGCCCTTGTCCGGTATTCTCCAAACTTCTGCACCCTTCCTTGCTGTTGTCTGCACCTCTTTTCCCTTGTCCGCCCCTCTTTGCCCTTCTCCGGTATTCTCTGCACTTGTCCGCCCGTCTTTTGCCCTTGTCTCTCCGTCTTTTGCCCTTGTCCGTCCGTCTTTGCCCTTGTCCGCCCGTCTTTGCCCTTGTCCTCCCGTTTTTGCTCTTGTCCACCCCTCTTTGCCCTTGTCCCGTATTCTCCGCACTTCTCCGCCTCTCTATGCCCTTGTCCACCCCTCTTTGCCCTTGTCCGCCCCTCTTTGCCCTTGTCCGCCCCTCTTTGCCCTTGTCCGCCCCTCTTTGCCCTTATCTGCCCCTCTTTGCCCTTGTCCTCCCCTCTTTGCCATTGTCCGCCCCTCTTTGCCCTTGTCCGGCACTCTTTTCCCTTTTCCGCCCCTCTTTCCCCTTGTCCTGTATTCTCCGCACTGCTCTGCCCCTCTTTGTCCTTGTCCCATATTCTCCAAAATTCTAAGCCTCTCTTTGCCCTTGTCCCTTATTCTCCTCAATTTTCCACCCCTCTTTGCCCTTGTCCGCCCCTCTTTGCCCTTGTCCGCCCCTTTTGCACTTGTCCGCCCCACTTTGCCCTTGTCCGCCCCTCTTTGCCCTTGTCCGCCCGCTTTGCCCTTGTCCCATATTCTCCGCAATTCTCCGCCCGTCTCGGCCCCTCTTTACCCTTGTCCACCCGTCTTTGCCCTTGTCCGCCCCTCTTTGCCCTTGTCCGCCCCTCTTTGCCCTTGTCCGGTATTCTCCGCACTTTTCCGCCCCTCTTTTCCCTTGTCCGCCCCTCTTTGCTCTTGTACGCCCCTCTTTTCCCTTGTCCACCCCTCTTTGCCCTTGTCCGCCCGTCTTTGCTCTTGTCCGCCCCTCTTTGCCCTTGTCCGCCCCTCTTTGCCCTTGTCTGCCCCTCTTTGCCCTTAACCGGTACTTTCCGCACTTCTCCGACCCTGTTTGCCCTTGTCCGCCCCTCTTTGCCATTGTCCGGTATTCTCCGCACTTCTCCGCCCGTCCTTGCCCTTGTCCGCCCGTCCTTGCCCTTGTCCGCTCGTCCTTGCCCCTGTTCCCTCGTCCTTGCCCTTGTCCGCCTGTTCCTGCCCGTGTCCGCCCGTTGCTGACCTTGTCCGCCTATTCTTGCCCTTGTCCACCCGTTCCTGCCCCTGTCCGCCCCTCTTTTCCCATTGTCCCATATTCTCCGCACTTCTCCGCCCCTATTTGAACTTGTCCGCCCCTCTTTGCCATTGTCTGCCCCTCTTTGCCCTTGTCCGGTATTCTCCGCAATTCTCCGCCCCTCTTTGGCCTTGTCCGCCCTTCTTTTCCCTTGTCCGCCCCTCTATGCGCTTGTCCGCCCCTCTTTGCCGTTGTCCACCCCTCTTTGTCCTTGTCCGCCCCTCTTTGCCCTTGTCCGCCCCTCTTTGCCCTTGTCCGCCCCTCTTTGCCCTTGTCTGCCCGTCTTTGCCCTTAACCGTTACTTTCCGCACTTCTCCGACCCTGTTTGCCCTTGTCCGCCCCTCTTTGCCATTGTCCGGTATTCTCCGCACTTCTCCGCCCGTCCTTGCCCTTGTCCGCCCGTCCTTGCCATTGTCCGCTCGTCCTTGCCCCTGTCCCTTCGTCCTTGCCCTTGTCCGCCCTTTCCTGCCCGTGTCCGCCCTTTGCTGACCTTATCCGCCTATTGTTGCCCTTGTCCAACCGTTCCTGCCCTTGTCCGCTCCTCTTTGCCCTTGTCCTCCCCTCTTTTCCCTTGTCTGCCTGTCGTTGCCATTGTCCGCCCGTCCTTGCCCTTCTCTGGTATTCTCCACACTTCTTTGCCCGTCTTTGCCTTTCTCAACCTGTCTTTGCTCTTGTCCGCCCGTCTTTTCTTTTTCCGATATTCTCCGCACTTCTCCGCCCATCTTAGCCCTTGTCCGCCCGTCTTTGCCCTTGTCCGCCCGTCTTTGCCCTTGTCCGCCCGCCTTTACCTTGTCCGATACTCTCCGCACTACTCTGGGTGTATTTTTACTTCTCCGCCCGTCTTTGCCCTCGTTAGCCCGTCTTTGCCCTTGTCCCCCAGTCTTTGCCCTCGTCCGCCCGTCTTTGCCCTCGTCCGCCCGTCTTTGCCGTTCTCCGCCTGTCTTTGCACTAGTCCGGTATACTCCGGATTTCTCAGACTGTCTTTGCCCCTCTCCACCCGTCTTTTCCCCTCTCCGCCCGTCTTTGCCCCTCTCCGCACTTCTTTTCCCCTCTCCGCCCGTCTTTGCCCCTCTCCGGTATTCTCTGGACTTCTCAGACTGTCTTTGCACTTGTCCGCCCCTCATTGCCCTTGTCCGCCCCTCATTGCCCTTGTCCGCCCCTCATTGCACATGTCCGCCCCTCTTTGCCCTTTTCCGCCCATCTTTGCCCTTTTCCGCCCGTCTTTGCCCTTGTCCACCCGTCTTTGTCCTTCTCCGCCCGTCTTTCCCCTTCTCCGCCTTTCTTTGCCCTCCTTTGCTGTCTTTGCCATTCTCCGCCCGTCTTAGCACTTGTCCGCCCCTCTTTGTCCTTGTCCGCCCGTCTTAGCCCTTGTCCGCCCGTCTTAGCCCTTGTCCGCCCGTCTTTGCCCTTGTCTGCCCGTCTTTGCCCTTGTCCGCCCCTCTTTGCCCTTGTCCGCCCCTCTTTGCCCTTGTCCGCCCCTCTTTGCCCTTGTCCGACCCTCTTTGCCCTTGTCCGACCCTCTTTGCCCTTGTCCGACCCTCTTTGCCCTTGTCCGCCCCTCTTTGCCCTTGTCCGCTACTCTTTGCCCTTGTCCGCCCCTCTTGACACTTGTCCGAACTTCTTGGCACTTGTCCGCCCCTCTTTGCCCTTCATTGGTGTTCCCTGCATTTCTCCGCCTGTCTTTGCCCTTGTCTGCCCCTCTTTGCCCTTGTGTGCCCCTGTTAGCCCTTGTCCGACCCTCTTTGTCCTTGTCCACCCGTCTTAGCCCTTGTCCGCCCGTCTTTGCCCTTGTCCAGCCCTCTTTGCCCTTGTCCGTCCCTCTTTGCCCTTGTCCGTCCCTCTTTGCCCTTGTCCAACCCTATTTGCCCTTGTCCGTCCCTCTTTGCCCTTGTCTGCCCCTCTTTGCCTTTGTCCCGAATTCTCCGCACTTGTCCGCCCGTCTTTGCACTTGTCCGCCCGTCTTTGCCCTTGTAGGACCTTCTTTGCCCTTGTCTTCCCGTCTTTGCCCTTGTCCGCCTGTCTTGGCCCTTATCCGCCCGTCTTTGCCCTTGTCCGCCCCTCTTTGCGTTTGTCCGTCCCTCTTTGCCCTTGTCCGGTATTCTCCAAACTTCTGCGTCCTTCCTTGACGTTGTCTGCACCTCTTTGCCCTTGTCCGCCCCTCTTTGCCCTTGTCGCGTATTCTCCGCACTTCTCCACCCCTCTATGCCCTTGTCCAGCTCTCTTTACCCTTGTCCGCCTCTCTTTGCTCTTGTCCGCCCCTCTTTGCCCTTGTCCGCCCCTCTTTGTCCTTATACGCCCCTCTTTGCCCTTGTCCCGTATTCACCGCACTTCTCCTCCCCTCTTTCCCCTTGTCCCGTATTCTCCGCACTGCTCTGCCCCTCTTTGTCATTGTCCCGTATTCTCTACACTTCTAAGCCTCTCCTTGCCCTTGTCCCTTATTCTCCGCAATTTTCCGCCCCTCTTTGCTCTTGTCCGCCCCTCTTTGCCCTTGTCCACCCCTTTTTCCCTTGTCCGCCCCTTTTGAACTTGTCCGCCCCTCTTTGCCCTTGTCCGCCCTTCTTTGCCATTGTCCGCCCCGTTTCCCTTGTCCCGTATTCTCCCCAATTCTCCGCCCCTCTTTGCCCTTGTCCACCCGTCTTTGCCCTTGTCCGCCCCTCTTTGCCCTTGTCCGCCCCTCTTTGCCCTTGTCCTGTATTCTCCGCACTTCTCTGCCCCTCTTTACCCTTGTCCGCCCCTCTTTGCCCTTGTCTGCCCATTTTTGCCCTTTTCCGCCCTTTTTTGCCCGTGTCCCTCCCTCTTTGCCCTTGTCCAGTATTCTCCGCACTTCTCCGCCCCTCTATGCCCTTGTCCACCCCTCTTTGCCCTTGTCCTCCTCTCTTTGCCTTTGTCCGTCCCCTTTGCCCTTGTCCGCCCCTCTTTTTCCCTTTTCCGCCCCTCTTTGCCCTTGTCCCGTATTCTCCGCATTTCTCTGCCTTGCTTTGCCCTTGTCCCATATTCTCCACACTTCTAAGCCTCTCTTTGCACTTGTCCCATATTTTCCGCACTTCTCCGCCCCTCTTTGCACTTGTCTGCCCCTCTTTGCCATTGTCCGCCCCTCTTTCCCTTGTCTGCCCCTCTTTTCACTTGTCCCGTATTCTCCACACTTCTCCGCCCCTATTTGAACTTGTCCGCCCCTCTTTGCCATTGTCTGCCCCTCTTTGCCCTTGTACGGTATTCTCAGCTCTTCTCCGCCCCTCTTTGCCTTTGTCCGCCCCTCTTTACCATTGTCCATTCTCTTTGACCTTGTCCCGTGTTCTCCGCCCTTGACCGCCCCTCTTTGCCCTTGTCCGCCCCTCTTTGCCTTTGTCCCTTATTATCCGCATTTGTCCGCCCCTCTTTTCCCTTGTCCACCCCTCTTTGCCGTTGTCCGCTCCTCTTTGAACTGTCCGTTTTCTCTTTGCACTTGTCCGCCCCTCTTTGCCCTTTTCCGCCCCTCTTTGCCCTTGTCCCCTATTCTCCGCAATTGTCCGCCCCTCTTTGCCCTTGTCCGCCCCTATTTGCCCTTGTCCCCTATTCTCCGCAATTGTCCGCCCCTCTTTGCACTTGTACGCCCATCTTTGCCCTTGTCCGCCCATCTTTGCCCTTGTCCGCCGGTCTTTGCCCTTGTCCACCCGTCTTTGTCGTTGTCCGCCCGTCTTTGCCCTTGTGCGCCCCTCTTTGCACTTTTCCACCCTTCTTTGCCCTTCTCAGGTATTCACCGCACTTCTCCGCCCGTTCATGCCCTTCTCCGGTATTCTCCGCATTTCTCCGCCCCTCTTTTCCCCTCTCCGGCCCTCTTTTCCCCTGTCCGCCCATCTTTGCCCCTCTCCACCAGTCTTTGCCCCTCTCCGACCGTCTTTGCTCTTGTCCACCCGTCTTTGCCATTCTCCGCCCTTCTTTGAACTTGTCTGCCCCTCTTTGCCCTTGTCCCACCCTCTTTGCCCTTGTCCGCCCTTCTTAGCCCATGTCCGCCCCTCTTTGTCCTTGTCCGCCTGTCTTTGCCCTTGTCCGCCCTTCTTTGCCCTTGTCCACCCGTCTTTGCCCTTGTCCGCCCCACTTTGACCTTGTCCGCCCCTCTTTGCCCTTGTCCAACCCTCTTTTCCCTTGTGCACCCGTCCTTGCCCTTTTCTGCCCCTCTTTGCCCTTGTCTGCCCCTCTTTGCCTTTGTCCCGTATTCTCCGCTCTTGTCTGCCCGTGTTTGCCCTTGTCCGCCCCTCTTGGCCCTTGTCCGAACTTCTTGGCAATTGTCCGCCCCTCTTTGCCCTTCATTGGTGTTCCCTGCACTTCTCTGCCTGTCTTTGCCCTTGTCCGCCTGTCTTGGCCCTTATCCGCCCGTGTTTGCCCTTGTCCGCCCCTCTTTGCATTTGTCCGCCCCTGTTTGCCCTTGTCCGGTATTCTCCAAACTTCTGCGCCCTTCCTTGCCGTTGTCTGCACCTCTTTGCCCTTGTCCGACCCTCTTTGCCCTTCTCCGGTATTCTCTGCACTTGTCCGCCCATCTTTTGCCCTTGTCTCTCCGTCTTTTGCCCTTGTCCGTCATTCTTTGCCCTTGTCCGCCCGTCTTTGCCCTTGTCCTCCCGTTTTTGCCCTTGTCCTCCCGTTTTTGCCCTTGTCCACCCCTCTTTGCCCTTGTCCCGTATTCTCCGCACTTCTCCGCCTCTCCTTGCACTTGCCCGCCCCTCTTTGCCCTTGTCCGCCCCTCTTTGCCCTTGTCCGCCCCTCTTTGCCCTTGTCCGCCCCTCTTTGCCCTTGTCCGCCCCCTTTGCCCTTGTCCCGTATTCTCCGCAATTCTCCGCCCCTCTCAGACCCTCTTTGCCCTTGTCCACCCGTCTTAGCCCTTGTCCGCCCCTCTTTGCCCTTGTCCGCCCCTCTTTGCCATTGTCCGGTATTCTTCGCACTTCTCCACTCGTCCTTGCCCCTGTTCCCTCGTCCTTGCCCTTGTCCGCCCGTTCCTGCCCGTGTCCGCCCGTTGCTGACCTTGTCAGCCTATTCTTGCCCTTGTCCAACCGTTCCTGCCCCTGTCCGCCCCTCTTTTCCCATTGTCCCGTATTCTCCGCACTTCTCTGCCCCTATTTGAACTTGTCCGCCCCTCTTTGCCATTGTCTGCCCCTCTTTGCCCTTGTCCGGTATTCTCCTCACTTCTCCGCCCCTCTTTGGCCTTGTCCGCCCCTCTATGCGCTTGTCCGCCCCTCTTTGCAGTTGTCCACCCCTCTTTGTCCTTGTTCGACCCTCTTTGCCCTTGTCCGCCCGTCTTTGCTCTTGTCCGCCCGTCTTTGCAATTGTCCGCCCCTCGTTGCCCTTGTCCGCCGCTCTTTGCTCTTGTCTGCCCCTCTTTGCCCTTAACCGGTACTTTCCGCACTTCTCCGACCCTGTTTGCCCTTGTCCGCCCCTCTTTGCCATTGTCCGGTATTCTTCGCACTTCTCCGCTCGTCCTTGCCCCTGTTCCCTCGTCCTTGCCCTTGTCCGCCCGTTCCTGCCCGTGTCCGCCCGTTGCTGACCTTGTCCGCCTATTCTTGCCCTTGTCCACCCGTTCCTGCCCCTGTCTGCCCCTCTTTGCCCTTGTCCGCCCCTCTTTGCCCTTGTCCGCCTGTCGTTGCCCTTGTCCGCCCGTCCTTGCCCTTCTCTGGTATTCTCCACACTTCTTTGCCCGTCTTTGCCTTTCTCAACCTGTCTTTGCTCTTGTCTGCCCGTCTTTTCCTTTTTCCGATATTCTCCGCACTTCTCCACCCATCTTAGTCCTTTTCCGGCTGTCTTAGCCCTTGTCCGCCCGTCTTTGCCCTTGTCTGCCCGTCTTTGCCCTTGTCCGCCCGCCTTTACCTTGTCCGATACTCTCCGCACTACTCTGGGTGTATTTTTACTTCTTCGCCCTTCCTTGCCCTCGTTAGCCCGTCTTTGCCCTTGTCCCCCAGTCTTTGCCCTCGTCCGCCCGTCTTTGCCCTCGTCCGCCCGTTTTTGCCGTTCTCTGCCTGTCTTTGCACTAGTCCGGTATACTCCGGATTTCTCAGACTGTCTTTGCCCCTCTCCGCCCGTCTTTGCCCCTCTCCGCCCGTCTTTGCCCTTGTCCGCCCGTCTTTTCCCCTCTCCGCCCATCTTTGACCCTCTCCGGTATTCTCTGGACTTCTCAGACTGTCTTTGCACTTGTCCGCCCCTCTTTGCCCTTGTCCCGTATTCTAAGCCCTTGTCCGCCCCTCTTTGCCCTTGTCCGCCCCTCTTTGCCCTTGTCCGCCCCTCTTTGCCCTTGTCCGCCCCTCTTTGCCCTTGTCCCGTATTCTCATCACTTCTTCGCCCCTATTTGACCTTGTCCCATATTCTCAGCCCTTCTCCGCACCTCTTTGCCCTTGTCCCGTATTCTCAGCCCTTGTCCAGTATTCTCAGCCCTTGTCCGGCCCTCTTTGCCCTTGTCCGGCCCTCTTTGCCCTTGTCCGCCCCTCTTTGCCCTTCTCCACCCCTCTTTGCCCTTGTCCGCCCCTCTTTGCCCTTGTCCGCCCCTCTTTGCTCTTGTCCCGTATTCTCAGCCCCTGTCCGCCCCTCTTTGCCTTTGTCCGCCCCTCTTTGCCCTTGTCCGCCCCTCTTTGCCCTTGTCCGCCCCTCTTTGCCCTTGTCCGCCCCTCTTTGCCCTTGTCCGCCCCTCTTTGCCCTTGTCCGCACCTCTTTGCCCTTGTCCCGTATTCTCAGCACTTGTCCGCCCCTCTTTGCCCTTGTCCGCCCCTCTTTGCCCTTGTCCGCCCCTCTTTACCCTTGTCCGCCCCTCTTTGCCCTTGTCCGCCCCTCTTTGCCCTTGTCCACCCCTCTTTGCCCTTGTCCGTAATTTTCAGCCCTTTTCAGACCCTCTGTGCACTTCTCCGACCCTCTTTGCCCTTGTCAGCCCCTCTTTGCCCTTGTCCGCCCCTCATTGCCCTTGTCCGCCCCTCTTTGCACTTCTCCGCCCCCTCTGCCCTTGTCCCGTATTCTCAGCCCCTGTCCGCCCCTCTTTGCCGTTGTCCGCCCCTCTTTGCCGTTGTCCGCCCCTCTTTGCCGTTGTCCGCCCCTCTTTGCCCTTGTCCGCCCTTCTTTGCCCTTGTCCTCCCTTCTTTTCCCTTGTCCGCCCCTCTTTGCCCTTGTCCGCCCCTCTTTGATCTTGTTCCTTATTCTCAGCACTTGTCCGCCCGTCTTTGCCCTTGTCCGCCCCTCTTTGCCCTTGTCCGCCCCTCTTTGCCCTTGTCCGCCCCTCTTTGCCCTTGTCCGCCCCTCTTTGCCCTTGTCCGCCCCTCTTTTCCCTTGTCCCGTATTCTCAGCACTTGGCCGCCCCTCTTTGCCCTTGTCCGCCCCTCTTTGCACTCGTCCCGTTTTCTCAGCACTTGTCCGCCCCTCTTTGCCCTTGTCCGCCCCTCTGTGCCCTTGTCCCGTATTCTCAGCCCTTGTCCGCCCCTCATTGCCCTTGTTCGCCCCTCTGTGCCCTTGCCCGCCCCTCTTTGCTCTTGTCTGCCCCTCTTTGCCTTTGTCCCGTATTCTCAGCCTTTGTCAGCCCGTCTTTGTCTTTGTCCCGTATTCTCAGCCCTTGTGCCGTATTCTCAGCCCTTGTCAGGCCCTCTTTGCCCTCGTCCGGCCCCCTTTGCCCTCGTCCTGCCCTCTTTGCCCTCGTCAGGCCCTCTTTGCCCTTGTCCTCCCCTCTTTGCCATTGTCTGCCCCTCTTTGACCTTGTGCGCCCCTCTTTGCCCTTGTTCGCCCCTCTTTGCCCTTGTCCACCCCTCTTTGCCCTTGTCCGCCCCTCTTTGCCCTTGTCCGCCCCTCTTTGCCCTTGTCCGCCCCTCTTTGCACTTGTCCCGTATTCTCAACACTTGTCCGCACCTCTTTGCCCTTGTCCGGCCCTCTTTGCCCTTGTCCGCCCCTCTTTGCCCTTGTCCGCCCCTCTTAGCCCTTGTCCGACCCTCTTTGCACTTGTCCCTTATTCTCAGACCTTGTCCGCCCCTCTTTGCCCTTGTCTGCCCCTCTTTGCCCTTGTCCGCCCCTCTTTGCCCTTGTCCCGTATTCTTAGCTCTTGTCCGCCCCTCTTTGCCCTTGTCCGCCCCTCTTTGCCCTTGTCCGCCCCTCTTTGCCCTTGTCCGCCCCTCTTTGCCCTTGTCCGCCCCTCTTTGCCCTTGTCCGCACCTCTTTGCCCTTGTCCGCACCTCTTTGCTCTTGTCCCGTATTCTCAGACCCTGTCCGCCCCTCTTTGCCCTTGTCCACCCCTCTTTTCCCTTGTCCGTCCCTCTTTCCCCTTGTCCCGTATTCTCAGCACTTGTCCGCCCTCTATGCCCTTGTCCGCCCCTCTTTGCCCTTTTCCGCCCCTCTTTGCCCTTGTCCGCCCCTCTTTGCCCTTGTCCCGTATTCTTTGCACTTGTTCGCACCTCTTTGCCCTTGTCCCGTATTCTCAGCCCTTTATCGCCCCTCTTTGCCCTTGTACCGTATTCTCAGCCCTTGTCCGCCCCTCTTTGCCCTTTGTCCGCCCCTCTTTGCCCTTGTCTGCCCCTCTTTGCCTTTGTCCCTTATTTTCAGCCTTTGTCCGCCCCTCTTTTCCCTTGTCCCTTATTCTCAGCCCTTGTCCTGTATTCTCAGCCCTTGTCCGGCCCTCTTTGCCCATGTCCGGCCCTCTTTGCCCTTGTCCGGCCCTCTTTGCCCTTGTCCGGCCCTCTTTGCCCTTGTCCACCCCTCTTTGCCCTTGTCCGCCCCTCTTTGCCCTTGTCCGCCCCTCTTTGCCTTTGTCCGCCCCTCTTTGCCCTTGTCTGCCCCTCTTTTCCCTTGTCCGCCCTTCTTTGAACTTGTCCAACCCTCTTTGCCCTTGTCCGCCCCTCTTTGCCCTTGTCCGCCCCTCTTTGCCCTTGTCCGCCCCTCTTTGCCCTTGTCCGCCCCTCTTTGCCCTTGTCCGCCCCTCTTTGCCCTTGTCCGCCCCTCTTTGCCCTTGTCCCGTATTCTCCGCGCTTGTCCGCCCCTCTTTGCCCTTGTCCGCACCTCTTTTCCCTTGTCCGACCCTCTTTGAACTTGTCCGCCCGTCATTGCCCTTGTCCGCTCCTCTTTGTTCCTGTCCGCCCCTCTTTGCCCTTGTCCGCCCCTCTTTGCCCTTGTCCGCCCCTCTTTGCCCTTGTCCGCCCCTCTTTGCCCTTGTCCCGTATTCTCCGACCTTGTCCGCCCCTCTTTGCCCTTTTCCGCCTCTCTTTGCACTTGTCCGCACCTCTTTTCCCTTGCCCGACCCTCTTTGAACTTGTCCGCCCCTATTTGTCCTTGTCCGCCCCTCTTTGCCCTTGTCCGCCCCTCTTTGCCCTTGTCCGCCCCTCTTTGCCCTTGTCCGCCCCTCTTTGCCCTTGTCCGCCCCTCTTTGCCCTTGTCTGCCCCTCTTTGCCCTTGTCTGCCCCTCTTTGCCCTAGTCTGCCCCTCTTTGCCCTTGTCTGCCGCTCTTTGCCCTTGTCCGCCGCTCTTTGCCCGTGTCCCGTATTCTCAGCCCGTGTCCTGTATTCTCAGCCCTTGTTCGCCCCTCTTTGCACTTGTCCGCCCCTCTTTGCCCTTGTCCGCCCCTTTTTGCCCTTTTCCGCCCCTCTTTGCACTTCTCCCGTATTCTCAGCCCTTGTCCGCCCCTCTTTGCCCTTGTCCGCCCCTCTTTGCCCTTGTCCCGTATTCTCCGACCTTGTCCGCCCCTCTTTGCCCTTTTCCGCCTCTCTTTGCACTTGTCCGCACCTCTTTTCCCTTGCCCGACCCTCTTTGAACTTGTCCGCCCCTCTTTGCCCTTGTCCGCCCCTCTTTGCCCTTGTCCGCCCCTCTTTGCCCTTGTCTGCCCCTCTTTGCCCTTGTCTGCCCCTCTTTGCCCTAGTCTGCCCCTCTTTGCCCTTGTCTGCCGCTCTTTGCCCTTGTCCGCCGCTCTTTGCCCGTGTCCCGTATTCTCAGCCCGTGTCCTGTATTCTCAGTCCTTGTTCGCCCCTCTTTGCACTTGTCCGCCCCTCTTTGCACTTCTCTGCCACTTTTTGCCCTTTTCTGCACCTCTTTGGACTTCTCCCGTATTCTCAGCCCTTGTCCGCCCCGCTTTGCCTTTGTCCCTTATTCTCAGCCCTTGTCCGCACCTCTTTTTCCTTGTCCGCCCCTCTTTGCCCTTGTCCGCCCCTCTTTGCCCTTGTCCGCCCCTCTTTGCCCTTGTCCGCCCCTCTTTGCACTTGTCCGCCCGTCTTTGCACTTGTCCGCCCGTCTTTGCCCTTGTCCGCCCGTCTTATGCCCTTGTCCGCCCGTCTTTGCCGTTGTCCGCTCGTCTTATGCCCTTGTCCGCCCGTCTTTGCACTTGTCCGCCCCTCTTTGCCCTTGTCCGCCCCTCTTTGCCCTTGTCCGCCCCTCTTTGCCCTTGTCCGCCCCTCTTTGCCCTTGTCCGCCCCTCTTTGCCCTTGTCCGCCCCTCCTTGCCCTTGTCCCGTATTCTCATCCCTTCTTCGCCCCTCTTTGCCCTTGTCCCATATTCTCAGCCCTTCTCCGCACCTCTTTGCCCTTGTCCCATATTCTCAGCCCTTGTCCCGTATTCTGAACACTTGTCCGCGCCTCTTTGCCCTTGTCCGCCCCTCTTTGCACTTGTACCGTATTCTCAGCCCCTGTCCGCCCCTCTTTGTCCTTGTCCGCCCCTCTTTGTCCTTGTCCGCCCCTCTTTGCCTTTGTCCGCCCCTCTTTGCCCTTGTCTGCCCCTCTTTTCCCTTGTCCGCCCCTCTTTGCCCTTGTCCGCCCCTCTTTGCCCTTGTCCGCCCCTCTTTGCCCTTGTTCGCCCCTCTTTGCCCTTGTCCGCCCCTCTTTGCCCTTGTCCCGTATTCTCCGCGCTTGTCCGCCCCTCTTTGCTCTTGTCCGCACCTCTTTTCCCTTGTCCGACCCTCTTTGAACTTGTCTGCCCGTCATCGCCCTTGTCCGCCCCTCTTTGCCCTTGTCCGCCCCTCTTTGCCCTTGTCCGCCCCTCTTTGCCCTTGTCCGCCCCTCTTTGCCCTTGTCCGCCCCTCTTTGCCCTTGTCCCGTATTCTCCGCCCTTGTCCGCCCCTCTTTGCCCTTGTCCGCCCCTCTTTGCACTTGTCCGCACCACTTTTCCCTTGTCCGACCCTCTTTGAACTTTTCCGACCCTCTTTGCCCTTGTCCGCCCCTCTTTGCCCGTGTCCGCCCCTCTTTGCCCTTGTCTGCCCCTCTTTGCCCTTGTCTGCCCCTCTTTGCCCTTGTCTGCCCCTCTTTGCCCTTGTCTGCCCCTCTTTGCCCTAGTCTGCCCCTCTTTGCCCTTGTCCGCCGCTCTTTGCCCGCGTCCCGTATTCTCAGCCCGTGTCCTGTATTCTCAGCCCTTGTCCGCCCCTCTTTGCACTTGTCCGCCCCTCTTTGCCCTTCTCACCCCCTTTTTGCCCTTGTCCGCCCCACTTTGCCCTTCTCCCGTATTCTCAGAACTTGTCCGCCCCTCTTTGCCTTTGTCCCTTATTCTCAGCCCTTGTCCGCCCCTCTTTGCCCTTGTCCGCCCCTCTTTGCCTTTGTCCGCCCCTCTTTGCCCTTGTCCGCCCGTCTTTGCCCTTGTCCGCCCGTCTTTGCCCTTGTCCGCCCGTCTTTGCCCTTGTCCGCCCGTCTTTGCCCTTGTCCGCCCGTCTTATGCTCTTGTCCGCCCGTCTTTGCCCTTGTCCGCCCCTCTTTGCCCTTGTCCGCCCCTCTTTGCCCTTGTCCGCCCCTCTTTGCCCTCGTCCGCCCCTCTTTGCCCTCGTCCGCCTCTCTTTGCACTTGTCCGTCCCTCTTTGCCCTTGTCCGCCACTCTTTGCCCTTGTCCGCCCCTCTTTGCCCTTGTCCCTTATTCTCAGCCCTTGTCCCGTATTCTCAGCCCATGTCCAACCCTCTTTGCCCTTGTCCCGTATTCTCAGCACTTGTCCGCCCTTCTTTGCCCTTGTCCCGTATTCTCAGAAATTGTCCGCCCCTCTTTGCCCTTGGCCTTCCCTCTTTGCCCTTGGCCTTCCCTCTTTGCCCTTGTCCGCCCCTCTTTGCCCTTGTCCCTTATTCTCAGAAATTGTCCGCCCCTCTTTGCCCTTGGCCTTCCCTCTTTGCCCTTGGCCTTCCCTCTTTGCCCTTGTCCGCCCCTCTTTGCCCTTGTCCGCCCCTCTTTGCACTTGTCCACCCCTCTTTGACCTTGTCCGCCCCTCTTTGGCCTTGTACCTTATTCTCAGCCCTTGTCCGCCCCTCTTTGCCCTTGTCGGCCCCTCTTTGCCCTTGTCCCCCCCTCTTTGCCCTTGTCCCGTATTCTCAGATATTGTCCGCCCCTCTTTGCCCTTGTCCCGTATTCTCAGCCCTTGTCCGCCCCTCTTTGCCCTTGTCCGCCCTTCTTTGCCCTTGTCCGCCCTTCTTTGCCCTTGTCCGCCCCTCTTTGCCCTTGTCCGCCCCTCTTTGCCCTTATCCGCCCCTCTTTGCCCTTGTCCAACCCTCTTTGAACTTGTCCGCACTTCTTTGCCCTTGTACCTTATTCTCAGCTTTTGTCCGCCCCTCTTTACACTTGTCCGCCCCTCTTTTCCCATGTCCGCCCCTCTTTGCCCTTGTCCCGTATTCTCAGCCCTTGTCCGCCCCTCTTTTCCCTTGTCCCGTATTCTCAGCCCTTGTCCGCCCCTCTTTGCCCTTGTCCGCCCCTCTTTGCACTTGTCCGCCCCTCTTTGCCCTTGTCCCGAATTTTCAGCCCTTTTCCGACCCTCTTTGCCCTTGTCCGCCCCTCTTTGCCCTTTTCCGACCCTCTTTGCCCTTGTCCGCCCCTCTTTGCACTTTTCCGACCCTCTTTGCCCTTGTCCGCCCCTCTTTGCCCTTTTCCGCCCCTCTTTGCCCTTGTCCGCCCCTCTTTGCCCTTGTCCGCCCCTCTTTGAACTTGTCCGACCCTCTTTGCCCTTCTACCTTTTTCTCAGCCCTTTTTCGCCCCTCTTTGCCCTTGACCGCACCTCTTTGCCCTTGTCCGACCCTCTTTGCCCTTGTCCCGTATTCTCAGCCCTTGTCCGCCCGTCTTTGCACTTGTCCCGTATTCTCAGCCCTTGTCCGCCCCTCTTTGCCCTTGTCCGCCCCTCTTTGCACTTGTCCGCCCCTCTTTGCCCTTGTCCGCCCCTCTTTGCCCTTGTCCGCCCCTCTTTGCCCTTGTCCACCCCTCTTTGAACTTGTCCACCCCTCTTTGCCCTTGTACCTTATTCTCAGCCCTTGTCCGCCCCTCTTTGCACTTGTCCGCCCCTCTTTGCCCATGTCCGCCCCTGTTTGCCCTTGTCCCGTATTCTCAGCCCTTGTCCGCCCCTCTTTGCCCTTGTCCGCCCCTCTTTGCCCTTGTCCGCCCCTCTTTGCCCTTGTCCGCCCCTCTTTGCCCTTGTCCGCCCCTCTTTGCCCTTGTCCAATCCACTTTGCACTTGTCCCTAATTTTCAGCCCTTTTGCGACCCTCTTTGCCCTTCTCCGCCCCTCTTTGCCCTTCTCCGCCCCTCTTTGCCCTTGTCCGCCCCTCTTTGCCCTTGTCCACCCCTCATTGCCCTTGTCCGCCCCTCTTTGCACTTCTCCGCCCCTCTCTGCCCTTGTCCCGTATTCTCAGCACTTGGCAGCCCCTCTTTGCCCTTGTCCGCACCTCTTTGCCCTTGTCCGCCCCTCTTTGCCCTTGTCCGCCCCTCTTTGCCCTTGTCCGCCCCTCTTTTTTCCCTTGTCCGCCCCTCTTTGCCCTTGTCCGCCCCTCTTTGCCCTTGTCCGCCCCTCTTTGCCCTTGTCCGCCCCTCTTTGCCCTTGTCTGCCCCTCTTTGCACTTGTCCCGTATACTCAACAGTTGTCCGCCCCTCTTTGCACTTGTCCGCCCCTCTTTGCCCATGTCCGCCCCTCTTTGCCCTTGTCCATCCCTCTTTGCCCTTGTCCCGAATTTTCAGGCCTTGTCCGCCCCTCTTTGCCCTTGTCCGCCCCTCTTTGCCCTTGTCCGCCCCTCTTTGCACTTGTCCGCCCCTCTTTGCCCTTGTCCGCCCCTCTTTGCCCTTGTCCGCCCCTCTATGCACTTGTATGCCCCTCTTTGCCCTTGTCCGCCCCTCTTTGCCCTTGTCCGCCCCTCTTTGCCCTTGTCCCGTATTCTCAACACTTGTCCGCCCCTCTTTGCCCTTGTCCGACCCTCTTTGCCCTTGTCCGCCCCTCTTTGCACTTGTCCGCCCCTCTTTCCCCTTGTCCGCCACTCTTTGCCCTTGTCCACCCCTCTTTGACCTTGTCCGCCCCTCTTTGCCCTTGTACCTTATTCTCAGCCCTTGTCCGCCCCTCTTTGCCCTTGTCCGCACCTCTTTGCCCTTGTCCGCCCCTCTTTGTTCTTGTCCCGTATTCTCAGCCATTGTCCGCCCCTCTTTGCCCTTGTCCCGTATTCTCAGCCCTTGTCCGCCCCTCTTTGCCCTTGTCCGCCCCTCTTTGCCCTTGTCCGCCACTCTTTGCCCTTGTCCGCCCCTCTTTACCCTTGTCCACCCCCCTTTGAACTTGTCCTCCCCTCTTTGCCCTTGTACCTTATTCTCAGCCCTTGTCCGCCCCTCTTTGCACTTGTCCGCCCCTCTTTGCCCATGTCCGCCCCTCTTTGCCCTTGTCCCGTATTCTCAGCCCTTGTCCGCCCCTCTTTTCCCTTGTCCCGTATTCTCAGCCCTTGTCCGTCCCTCTTTGCCCTTGTCCGCCCCTCTTTGCCCTTGTCCACCCCTCTTTGAACTTGTCCGCCCCTCTTTGCCCTTGTACCTTATTCTCAGCCCTTGTCCGCCCCTCTTTGCACTTGTCCGCCCCTCTTTGCCCATGTCCGCCCCTCTTTGCCCTTGTCCCGTATTCTCAGTCCTTGTCCGCCCCTCTTTTCCATTGTCCCGTATTCTCAGCCCTTGTTCGCCCCTCTTTGCCCTTGTCCGGCCCTCTTTGCCCTTGTCCGCCCCTCTTTGCCCTTGTCCGCCCCTCTTTGCACTTGTCCACCCCTCTTTGCCCTTGTCCACCCCTCTTTGCCCTTGTCCCGAATTTTCAGCCCTTTTCCGACCCTCTTTGCCCTTGTCCGCCCCTCTTTGCCCTTGGCCGCCCCTCTTTGCACTTGTCCTGGATTCTCAACACTTGTCCGCCCCTCTTTGCCTTTGTCCGACCCTCTTTGCCGTTGTACCTTATTCTCAGCCCTTGTCCGCCCCTCTTTGCACTTGTCCGCCCCTCTTTGCCCATGTCCGCCCCTCTTTACCCTTGTCCCGTATTCTCAGCCCTTGTCCGCCCCTCTTTGCCCTTGTCCGCCCCTCTTTGCACTTGTCCGCCCCTCTTTGCCCTTGTCCACCCCTCTTTGCCCTTGTCCCGAATTTTCAGCCCTTTTCCGACCCTCTTTGCCCTTGTCCGCCCCTCTTTGCCCTTGTCCGCCCCTCTTTGCACTTGTTCTGGATTCTCAACACTTGTCCGCCCCTCCTTGCCCTTGTCCGACCCTCTTTGCCCTTGTACCTTATTCTCAGCCCTTGTCCGCCCCTCTTTGCACTTGTCCGCCCCTCTTTGCCCATGTCCGCCCCTCTTTACCCTTGTCCCGTATTCTCAGCCCTTGTCCGCCCCTCTTTGCCCTTGTCCGCCCCTCTTTGCCCTTGTCCGACACTCTTTGCCCTTGTCCGCCCCTCTTTGCCCTTGTCCGCCCCTCTTTGAACTTGTCCGCCCCTCTTTGCCCTTGTCCGCCCCTCTTTGCCCTTGTCCGCTCCTCTTTGCCATTGTCCAACCCCTCTTTGCACTTGTCCCTAATTTTCAGCCCTTGTCCGACCCTCTTTGCCCTTGTCCGCCCCTCTTTGCCCTTGTCCGCCCCTCTTTGCACTTGTCCGCCCCTCTTTGCCCTTGTCCGCCCCTCTTTGCCCTTGTCCGCCCCTCTTTGCACTTCTCCGCCCCTCTCTACCCTTGTCCCGTATTCTCAGCCCCTGTCCGCCCCTCTTTGCCGTTGTCCGCCCTTCTTTGCCGTTGTCCGCCCCTCTTTGCCCTTGTCCGCCCCTCTTTGCCCTTGTCCGCCTCTCTTTGCCCTTGTCCGCCCCTCTTTGCCCTTGTCCGCCCTTCTTTCCCCTTGTCCGCCCTTCTTTGCCCTTGTCCGCCCCTCTTTGCCCTTGTCCGCCGCTCTTTGACCTTGTCCCGTATTCTCAGCACTTGCCCGCCCGTCTTTGCCCTTGTCCGCCCCTCTTTTACCTTGTCCCGTATTCTCAGCACTTGGCCGCCCCTCTTTGCCCTCGTCCGCCCCTCTTTGCACTTGTCCCGTATTCTCAGCACTTGTTCGCCCCTCTTTGCCCTTGTCCGCCCCTCTGTGCCCTTGTCCCGTATTCTCAGCCCTTGTCCGCCCCTCATTGCCCTTGTTCGCCCCTCTTTGCCCTTGTCCGCCCCTCTTTGCCTTTGTCCGCCCCTCTTTGCCCTTGTCCCTTATTCTCAGCCCTTGTCTGCCCCTCTTTGCCCTTGTCTGCCCCTCTTTGCCCTTGTCCGCCCCTCTTTGCCCTTGTCCCGTATTCTGAGCTCTTGTCCGCCCCTCTTTGCCCTTGTCCGCCCCTCTTTGCCCTTGTCCGCACCTCTTTGCCCTTGTCCGCCCCTCTTTGCCCTTGTCCGCACCTCTTTGCTCTTGTCCCGTATTCTCAGACCCTGTCCGCCCCTCTTTGCCCTTGTCCGCCCCTCTATGCCCTTGTCCGCCCCTCTTTACCCTTGTCCGCCCCTCTTTGCCCTTGTCTCATATTCTCAACCGTTGTCCGCCCCTCTTTGCCCTTGTCCCGTATTCTCAGCAATTGTCCGCCCCTCTTTGCTCTTGTCCGCCCCTCTTTGCCCATGTCTGCCCCTCTTTGCCCTTGTCCCATATTCTCAACCCTTGTCCGCCCCTCTTTGCCCTTGTCCCGTATTCTCAGCAATTGTCCGCCCCTCTTTGACTTTGTCCCTTATTCTCAGCCCTTGTCCGCCCCTCTTTGCCCTTGTCCGCCCCTCTTTGCCCTTGTCCGCCCCTCTTTGCCCTTGTCCGCCCGTCTTTGCACTTGTCCGCCCGTCTTTGCCCTTGTCCGCCCGTCTTTGCCCTTGTCCGCCCGTCTTATGCCCTTGTCCGCCCGTCTTATGCCCTTGTCCGCCCGTCATTGCCCTTGTCCGCCCGTCATTGCCCTTGTCCGCCCCTCTTTGCCCTTGTCCGCCCCTCTTTGCCCTTGTCCGCCCCTCTTTGCCCTTGTCCGCCCCTCTTTGCCCTTGTCCGTACCTCTTTGCCCTTGTCCGCCCCTCTTTGCCCTTGTCCGCCCCTCTTTGCCCTTGTCCGCCCCTCCTTGCCTTTGTCCCGTATTCTCATCCCTTCTTCGCCCCTCTTTGCCCTTGTCCCATATTCTCAGCCCTTGTCCGCCCCTCTTTGCCCTTGTCCCATATTCTCAGCCCTTGTCCCGTATTCTGAACCCTTGTCCGCGCCTCTTTGCCCTTGTCCGCCCCTCTTTGCCCTTGTACCGTATTCTCAGCACTTGTCCGCCCCTCTTTGCCTTTGTCCGCCCCTCTTTGCCTTTGTCCGCCCCTCTTTGCCCTTGTCTGCCCCTCTTTTCCCTTGTCCGCCCCTCTTTGCCCTTGTCCGCCCCTCTTTGCCCTTGTCCGCCCCTCTTTGCCCTTGTCCGCCCCTCTTTGCCCTTGTCCGCCCCTCTTTGCCCTTGTCCCGTATTCTCCGCGCTTGTCCGCCCCTCTTTGCCCTTGTCCCGTATTCTCAGCCCTTGTCCGCCCCTCTTTGCCCTTGTCCGCCCTTCTTTGCCATTGTCCGCCCCTCTTTGCCCTTGTCCGCCCCTCTTTGCCCTTGTCCGCCCCTCTTTGCCCTTGTCCGCCCCTCTTTGCCCTTGTCCACCCCTCTTTGCCCTTGTACCTTATTCTCAGCACTTGTCCGCCCCTCTTTGCCCTTGTCCGCCCCTCTTTGCCCTTGTCCGCCCCTCTTTGCCCTTGTCCGCCCCTCTTTGCCCTTGTCCCGTATTCTCAGCCCTTGTCCGCCCCTCTTTGCCCTTGTACCTTATTCTCAGCCCTTGTCCGCCCCTCTTTGTCCTTGTCCTGCCCTCTTTGACCTTGTCCGGCACTCTTTGCCCTTGTTCTCCCCTCTTTGCCCTTGTCCGCCCCTCTTTGCACTTGTCCCGTAATCTCAGCACTTGTCCGCCCTTCTTTGCCCTTGTCCCGTATTCTCAGCCCTTGTCCGCCCCTCTTTGCCCTTGTCCGCCCCTCTTTGCCCTTGTCCGCCACTCTTTGCCCTTGTCCGCCACTCTTTGCCCTTGTCCGCCCCTCCTTGCCCTTGTCCCGTATTCTCAGCCCTTGTCTGCCCCTCTTTGCCCTTGTCCCGAATTCTCAGCCCTTATCCGCCCCTCTTTGCACTTGTCCGAACCTCTTTGCCCTTGACCGCCCTTCTGTGCCCTTGTCCGCCCTTCTGTGCCCTTGTCCGCCCCTCTGTGCCCTTGTCCGCCCCTCTGTGCCCTTGTCCGCCCCTCTTTGCCCTTGTCCCTTATTCTCAGAAATTGTCCGCCCCTCTTTGCCCTTGTCCGCCCCTCTTTGCCCTTGTCCGCCCCTCTTTGCCCTTGTCCGCCCCTATTTGCCCTTTTCCGCCCCTCTTTGCCCTTGTCCGCCCCTCTTTGCCCTTGTCCCATATTCTCCGCCCTTGTCCGCCCCTCTTTTCTCTTGTCCGCCACTCTTTGCCCTTGGCCTTCCCTCTTTGCCCTTGTTCGCCCCTCTTTGCCCTTGTCCCGTATTCTCAGCACTTGTCCGACCCTCTTTTCCCTTGTCCAGAATTCTCAGCCCTTATCCGCCCCTCTTTGCACTTGTCCGAACCTCTTTGCCCTTGTCCGCCCTTCTGTGCCCTTGTCCCGTATTCTCAGCCCTTGTCCGCCCCTCTGTGCCCTTGTCCGCCCCTCTGTGCCCTTGTCCGCCCCTCTGTGCCCTTGTCCGCCCCTCTGTGCCCTTGTCCGCCCCTCTGTGCCATTGTCTGCCCCTCTGTGCCCTTGTCCGCCCCTCTTTGCCCTTGTCCCTTATTTTCAGAAATTGTCCGCCCCTCTTTGCCCTTGGCCTTCCCTCTTTGCCCTTGTCCGCCCCTCTTTGCCCTTGGCCTTCCCTCTTTGCCCTTGTCCGCCCCTCTTTGCCCTTGTCCGCCCCTCTTTGCCCTTGTCCGCCACTCTTTGCCCTTGTCCACCCCTCTTTGATCTTGTCCGCCCGTCTTTGCCCTTGTACCTTATTCTCAGCCCTTGTCCGCCCCTCTTTGCACTTGTCCGCCCCTCTATGCCCTTGTCCGCCCCTCTTTGCCCTTGTCCCGTATTCTCAGACATTGTCCGCCCCTCTTTGCCCTTGTCCCGTATTCTCAGCACTTGTCCGCCCCTCTTTGCCCTTGTCCGCCCCTCTTTGCCCTTGTCCGCCCCTCTTTGCCCTTGTCCGCCCCTCTTTGCCCTTGTCCGCCCCTCTTTGCCCTTGTCCGCCCCTCTTTGCCCTTGTCTGCCCCTCTTTGCCCTTGTCCGCCCCTCTTTGAACTTGTCCGCCCCTCTTTGCCCTTGTACCTTATTCTCAGCCCTTGTCCGCCCCTCTTTACACTTGTCCGCCCCTCTTTGCCCATGTCCGCCCCTCTTTGCCTTTTCCCGTATTCTCAGCCCTTGTCCGCCCCTCTTTTCACTTGTCCCGTATTCTCAGCCCTTGTCCGCCCCTCTTTGCCCTTGTCCGCCCCTCTTTGCCCTTGTCCGCCCCTCTTTGCCCTTGTCCGCCCCTCTTTGCCCTTGTCCGCCCCTCTTTGCCCTTGTCCACACCTCTTTGCCCTTGTCCCGAATTTTCAGCCCTTGTCCGCCCCTCTTTGCCCTTGTCCGCCCCTCTTTGCACTTGTCCTGGATTCTCAACACTTGTCCGCCCCTCTTTGCCTTTGTCCGACCCTCTTTGCCCTTGTCCGCCCCTCTTTGCCCTTGTCCGCCCCTCTTTGCCATTTTCCGCCCCTCTTTGCCCTTGTCCGCCCCTCTTTGCCCTTGTCCACCCCTCTTTGACCTTGTCCGACCCTCTTTGCCCTTGTACCTTATTCTCAGCCCTTGTTCGCCCCTCTTTGCCCTTGTCCGCCCCTCTTTGCCCTTGTCCCGTATTCTCAGCCCTTGTCCGCCCGTCTTTGCCCTTGTCCCGTATTCTCAGCCCTTCTCCGAACCTCTTTGCACTTATCCGCCCCTCTTTTCCCTTGTCCGCCCCTCTTTGCCCTTGTCCACCCCTCTTTGCCCTTGTCCACCCCTCTTTGCCCTTGTCCGCCCCTCTTTGCCCTTGTCCCGTATTCTCAGCCCTTGTCCGCCCCTCTTTGCCCTTGTCCGCCCCTCTTTGCCCTTGTCCGCCCCTCTTTGACCTTGTCCGACCCTCTTTGCCCTTGTACCATATTCTCAGCCCTTGTCCGCCCCTCTTTGCACTTGTACGCCCCTCTTTGCCCTTGTCCGCCCCTCTTTGCCCTTGTCCCGTATTCTCAGCCCTTGTCCGCCCCTCTTTGCCCTTGTCCGCCCCTCTTTGCCCTTGTCCGCCCCTCTTTGCCCTTGTCCGCCCCTCTTTGCCCTTGTCTGCCCCTCTTTGCCATTGTCCGCCCCTCTTTGCCCTTGTCCGCCCCTCTTTGCCCTTGTCCGCCCGTCTTATGCCCTTGTCCGCCCGTCTTTGCCCTTGTCCGCCCCTCTTTGCCCTTGTCCGCCCCTCTTTGCCCTTGTCCGCCCCTCTTTGCCCTCGTCCGCCTCTCTTTGCACTTGTCCGTCCCTCTTTGCCCTTGTCCGCCCCTCTTTGCCCTTGTCCGCCCCTCTTTGCCCTTGTCCCTTATTCTCAGCCCTTGTCCCGTATTCTCAGCCCATGTCCAACCCTCTTTGCCCTTGTCCCGTATTCTCAGCACTTGTCCGCCCTTCTTTGCCCTTGTCCCATATTCTCAGCCCTTGTCCGCCCCTCTTTGCCCTTGTCCGCCCCTCTTTGCCCTTGTCGGCCCCTCTTTGCCCTTGTACCATATTATCCGCCCTTGTCCGCACCGCTTTGCACTTGTCCGTCCCTCTTTGCCATTGTCCGCCCCTCTTTGCCCTTGTCCGCCCCTCTTTGCCCTTGTCCCGTATTCTCAGCCCTTGTCTGCCCCTCTTTGCCCTTGTCCCGAATTCTCAGCCCTTATCCGCCCCTCTTTGCACTTGTCCGAACCTCTTAGCCCTTGTCCGCCCTTCTGTGCCCTTGTCCCGTATTCTCAGCCCTTGTCCACCCCTCTGTGCCTTTGTCTGCCCCGCTGTGCCCTTGACCGCCCCTCTGTGCCCCTGTCCGCCCCTCTTTGCCCTTGTCCCTTATTCTCAGAAATTGTCCGACCCTCTTTGCCCTTGGCCTTCCCTCCTTGCCCTTGGCCTTCCCTCTTTGCCCTTGTCCGCCCCTCTTTGCCCTTGTCCGCCCCTCTTTGCCCTTGTCCGCCCCTCTTTGCCCTTGTCCACCCCTCTTTGACCTTGTCCGCCCCTCTTTGCCCTTGTACCTTATTCTCAGCCCTTGTCCGCCCCTCTTTGCCCTTGTCCGCACCTCTTTGCCCTTGTCCCGTATTCTCAGCCCTTGTCCGCCCCTCTTTGCCCTTGTCCCGTATTCTCAGGCCTTGTCCGCCCCTCTTTGCCCTTGTCCGCCCCTCTTTGCCCTTATCCGCCCCTCTTTGCCCTTGTCCACCCCTCTTTGAACTTGTCCGCCCGTCTTTGCCCTTGTACCTTATTCTCAGCTTTTGTTCGCCTCTCTTTACACTTGTCCGCCCCTCTTTTCCCTTGTCCGCCCCTCTTTTCCCTTGTCCCGTATTCTCAGCCCTTGTCCGCACCTCTTTGCCCTTGTCCGCCCCTCTTTGCCCTTGTCCGCCCCTCTTTGCCCTTGTCCCGAATTTTCAGCCCTTTTCCGACCCTCTTTGCCCTTGTCCGCCCCTCTTTGCCCTTTTCCGCCCCTCTTTGCCCTTGTCCGCCCCTCTTTGCCCTTTTCCGACCCTCTTTGCCCTTGTCCGCCCCTCTTTGCCCTTTTCCGCCCCTCTTTGCCCTTGTCTGCCCCTCTTTGCCCTTGTCCACCCCTCTTTGACCTTGTCCGACCCTCTTTGCCCTTCTACCTTATTCTCAGCCCTTGTTCGCCCCTCTTTGCCCTTGACCGCACCTCTTTGCCCTTGTCCGCCCCTCTTTGCCCTTGTCCCGTATTCTCAGCCCTTGTCCGCCCGTCTTTGCCCTTGTCCCGTATTCTCAGCCCTTGTCCGCCCCTCTTTGCCCTTGTCCGCCCCTCTTTGCCCTTGTCCGCCCCTCTTTGCCCTTGTCCGCCCCTCTTTGCCCTTGTCCGCCCCTCTTTGCCCTTGTCCGCCCCTCTTTGTTCTTGTCCCGTATTCTCAGCCATTGTCCGCCCCTCTTTGCCCTTGTCCCGTATTCTCAGCCCTTGTCCTCCCCTCTTTGCCCTTGTCCGCCCCTCTTTGCCCTTGTCTGCCCCTCTTTGCCCTTGTCCGCCCCCTTTACCCTTGTCCACCCCCTTTGAACTTGTCCTCCCCTCTTTGCCCTTGTACCTTATTCTCAGCCCTTGTCCGCCCCTCTTTGCACTTGTCCGCCCCTCTTTGCCCATGTCCGCCCCTCTTTGCCCTTGTCCCGTATTCTCAGCCCTTGTCCGCCCCTCTTTTCCCTTGTCCCGTATTCTCAGCCCTTGTCCGTCCCTCTTTGCCCTTGTCCGCCCCTCTTTGCCCTTGCCCACCCCTCTTTGAACTTGTCCGCCCCTCTTTGCCCTTGTACCTTATTCTCAGCCCTTGTCCGCCCCTCTTTGCACTTGGCCGCCCCTCTTTGCCCATGTCCGCCCCTCTTTGCCCTTGTCCCGTATTCTCAGTCCTTGTCCGCCCCTCTTTTCCCTTGTCCCGTATTCTCAGCCCTTGTCCGCCCCTCTTTGCCCTTGTCCGGCCCTCTTTGCCCTTGTCCGCCCCTCTTTGCCCTTGTCCGCCCCTCTTTGCCCTTGTCCACCCCTCTTTGCCCTTGTCCACCCCTCTTTGCCCTTGTCCCGAATTTTCAGCCCTTTTCCGACCCTCTTTGCCCTTGTCCGCCCCTCTTTGCCCTTGTCCGCCCCTCTTTGCACTTGTCCTGGATTCTCAACACTTGTCCGCCCCTCTTTGCCTTTGTCCGACCCTCTTTGCCGTTGTACCTTATTCTCAGCCCTTGTCCGCACCTCTTTGCACTTGTCCGCCCCTCTTTGCCCATGTCCGCACCTCTTTACCCTTGTCCCGTATTCTCAGCCCTTGTCCGCCCCTCTTTGCCCTTGTCCGCCCCTCTTTGCACTTGTCCGCCCCTCTTTGCCCTTGTCCACCTCTCTTTGCCCTTGTCCCGAATTTTCAGCCCTTTTCCGCCCCTCTTTGCCCTTGTCCGCCCCTCTTTGCCCTTGTCCGCCCCTCTTTGCACTTGTTCTGGATTCTCAACACTTGTCCGCCCCTCCTTGCCCTTTTCCGACCCTCTTTGCCCTTGTACCTTATTCTCAGCCCTTGTCCGCCCCTCTTTGCACTTGTCCGCCCCTCTTTGCCCATGTCCGCCCCTCTTTACCCTTGTCCCGTATTCTCAGCCCTTGTCCGCCCCTCTTTGCCCTTGTCCGCCCCTCTTTGCCCTTGTCCGCCCCTCTTTGCCCTTGTCCGCCCCTCTTTGCCCTTGTCCGCCCCTCTTTGAACTTGTCCGCCCCTCTTTGCCCTTGTCCGCCCCTCTTTGCCCTTGTCCGCTCCTCTTTGCCATTGTCCAACCCTCTTTGCACTTGTCCCTAATTTTCAGCCCTTGTCCGCCCCTCTTTGCCCTTGTCCGCCCCTCTTTGCCCTTGTCCGCCCCTCTTTGCCCTTGTCCGCCCCTCTTTGCCCTTGTCCGCCCCTCTTTGCACTTGTCCACCCCTCTTTGCCCTTGTCCGCCCCTCTTTGCACTTCTCCGCCCCTCTCTGCCCTTGTCCCGTATTCTCAGCCCCTGTCCGCCCTCTTTGCCTTTGTCCGCCCCTCTTTGCCGTTGTCCGCCCCTCTTTGCCCTTGTCCGCCCCTCTTTGCCCTTGTCCGCCCCTCTTTGCCCTTGTCCGCCCCTCTTTGCCCTTGTCCGCCCTTCTTTGCCCTTGTCCGCCCTTCTTTGCCCTTGTCCGCCCTTCTTTGCCCTTGTCCGCCCCTCTTTGCCCTTGTCCGCCCCTCTTTGACCTTGTCCCGTATTCTCAGCTCTTGTCCGCCCGTCTTTGCCCTTGTCCGCCCCTCTTTTACCTTGTCCCGTATTCTCAGCACTTGGCCGCCCCTCTTTGCCCTCGTCCGCCCGTCTTTGCACTTCTCCCGTATTCTCAGCACTTGTTCGCCCCTCTTTGCCCTTGTCCGCCCCTCTGTGCCCTTGTCCCGTATTCTCAGCCCTTGTCCGCCCCTCATTGCCCTTGTTCGCCCCTCTTTGCCCTTGTCCGCCCCTCTTTGCTTTTGTCCGCCCCTCTTTGCCCTTGTCCCTTATTCTCAGCCCTTGTCTGCCCCTCTTTGCCCTTGTCTGCCCCTCTTTGCCCTTGTCCGCCCCTCTTTGCCCTTGTCCCGTATTCTGAGCTCTTGTCCGCCCCTCTTTGCCCTTGTCCGCCCCTCTTTGCCCTTGTCCGCACACCTTTTCCCTTGTCCGCCCCTCTTTGCCCTTGTCCGCACCTCTTTGCTCTTGTCCCGTATTCTCAGACCCTGTCCGCCCCTCTTTGCCCTTGTCCGCCCCTCTTTGCCCTTGTCCGCCCCTCTTTGCCCTTGTCCGCCCCTCTTTGCCCTTGTCCGCCCCTCTTTGCCCTTGTCCCATATTCTCAGCCCTTCTCCGCACCTCTTTGCCCTTGTCCCATATTCTCAGCCCTTGTCCCGTATTCTGAACCCTTGTCCGCGCCTCTTTGCCCTTGTCCGCCCCTCTTTGCCCTTGTACCGTATTCTCAGACCTTGTCCGCCCCTCTTTGTACTTGTCCGCTCCTCTTTGCCTTTGTCCGCCCCTCTTTGCCCTTGTCTGCCCCTCTTTTCCCTTGTCCGCCCCTCTTTGCCCTTGTCCGCCCCTCTTTGCCCTTGTTCGCCCCTCTTTGCCCTTGTCCGCCCCTCTTTGCCCTTGTCCCGTATTCTCCGCGCTTGTCCGCCCCTCTTTGCCCTTGTCCGAACCTCTTTTCCCTTGTCCGACCCTCTTTGAACTTGTCCGCCCCTCTTTGCCCTTGTCCAACCCTCTTTGCCATTGTCCGCCCCTCTTTGCCCTTGTCCGCCCCTCTTTGCCCTTGTCCCGTATTCTCCGCTCTTGTCCGCCCCTCTTTGCCCTTGTCCGCCCCTCTTTGCACTTGTCCGCACCACTTTTCCCTTGTCCGACCCTCTTTGAACTTGTCCGCCCCTCTTTACCCTTGTCCGCCCATCTTTGCCCTTGTCCGCCCCTCTTTGCCCTTGTCCGCCCCTCTTTGCCCTTGTCCGCCCCTCTTTGCCCTTGTCCGCCCCTCTTTGCCCTTGTCCGCCCCTCTTTGCCCTTGTCCGCCCCTCTTTGCCCTTGTCCGCCCCTCTTTGCCCTTGTCCGCCCCTCTTTGCCCTTGTCCCGAATTTTCAGCACTTTTCCGACCCTCTTTGCCCTTGTCCGCCCCTCTTTGCCCTTTTCCGACCCTCTTTGCCCTTGTCCGCCCCTCTTTGCCCTTTTCCGACCCTCTTTGCGCTTGTCCGCCCCTCTTTGCCCTTTTCCGCCCCTCTTTGCCCTTGTCCGCCCCTCTTTGCCCTTTTCCGCCCCTCTTTGCCCTTGTCCGCCCCTCTTTGCCCTTGTCCACCCCTCTTTGACCTTGTCCGACCCTCTTTGCCCTTCTACCTTATTCTCAGCCCTTGTTCGCCCCTCTTTGTCCTTGACCGCACCTCTTTGCCCTTGTCCGCCCCTCTTTGCCCTTGTCCCATATTCTCAGCCCTTGTCCGCCCGTCTTTGCCCTTGTCCCGTATTCTCAGCCCTTGTCCGCCCCTCTTTGCCCTTGTCCGCCCCTCTTTGCCCTTGTCCGCCCCTCTTTGCCCTTGTCCGCCCCTCTTTGCCCTGGTCCGCCCCTCTTTGCCCTTGTCCACCCCTCTTTGCCCTTGTCCGCCCCTCTTTGACCTTGTCCGCCCCTCTTTGCCCTTGTACCTTACTCTCAGCCCTTGTCCGCCCCTCTTTGCTCTTGTCCGCCCCTCTTTGCCCATGTCCGCCCCTGTTTGCCCTTGTCCCGTATTCTCAGCACTTCTCCGCCCCTCTGTGCCCTTGACCGCCGCTCTATGCCCTTGACCGCCCCTCTGTGCCCTTGTCCGCCCCTCTTTGCCCTTGTCCCTTATTCTCAGAAATTGTCCGCCCCTCTTTGCCCTTGGCCTTCCCTCTTTCCCCTTGTCCGCCCCTCTTTGCCCTTGTCCGCCCCTCTTTGCCCTTGTCCGCCCCTCTTTGCCCTTGTCCGCCCCTCTTTGCCCTTGTCCGCCCCTCTTTGCCCTTGTCCGCCCCTCTTTGCCCTTGTCCGCCCCTCTTTGCCCTTATCCACCCCTCTTTGATCTTGTCCGCCCCTCTTTGCCCTTGTACCTTATTCTCAGCCCTTGTCCGCCCCTCTTTGCCCTTGTCCGCCCCTCTTTGCCCTTGTCCGCCCCTCTTTGCCCTTGTCCGCCCCTCTTTGCCCTTGTCCCGTATTCTCAGCCCTTGTCCGTCCCTCTTTGCCCTTGTCCCGTATTCTCAGCCCTTGTCCGCCCCTCTTTGCCCTTGTCCGCCCTTATTTGCCCTTGTCCGCCCCTCTTTGCCCTTGTCCGCACCTCTTTGCCCTTATCCGCCCCTCTTTGCCCTTGTCCACCCCTCTTTGAACTTGTCCGCCCCTCTTTGCCCTTGTACCTTATTCTCAGCTTTTGTCCGCCCCTCTTTACACTTGTCCGCCCCTCTTTTCCCATGTCCGCCCCTCTTTGCCCTTGTCCCGTATTCTCAGCCCTTGTCCGCCCCTCTTTTCCCTTGTCCCGTATTCTCAGCCCTTGTCCGCCCCTCTTTGCCCTTGTCCGCCCCTGTTTGCCCTTGTCCGCCCCTCTTTGCCCTTGTCCGCCCCTGTTTGCCCTTGTCCGCCCCTCTTTGCCCTTGTCCGCCCCTCTTTGCCCTTGTCTACCGCTCTTTGACCTTGTCCGCCCCTCTTTGCCCTTGTACCTTATTCTCAGCCCTTGTCCGCCCCTCTTTGCACTTGTCCGCCCCTCTTTGCCCATGTCCGCCCCTGTTTGCCCTTGTCCCGTATTCTCAGCACTTGTTCGCCCCTCTTTGCCCTTGTCCGCCCCTCTTTGCACTTCTCCGCCCCTCTCTGCCCTTGTCCCGTATTCTCAGCCCCTGTCCGCCCCTCTTTGCCGTTGTCCGCCCCTCTTTGCCCTTGTCCGCCCCTCTTTGCACTTGTCCGCCCTTATTTGCCCTTGTCCGTCCCTCTTTGCCTTTGTCCGCCCCTCTTTGACCTTGTCCCGTATTCTCAGCACTTGTCCGCCCGTTTTTGCCCTTGTCCGCCCCTCTTTGCCCTTGTCCGCCCCTCTTTGCCCTTGTCCGCCCCTCTTTGCCCTTGTCCGCCCCTCTTTGCCCTTGTCTGCCCCTCTTTGCCCTTGTCGCCCCTCTTTGCCTTTGTCCCGTATTCTCAGCACTTGTCCGCCCCTCTTTGCCCTTGTCCGCCCCTCTTTGCCCTTGTCCGCCCCTCTTTGCCCTTGTCCGCCCCTCTTTGCCCTTCTCCGCCCCTCTTTGCCCTTGTCCGCCCCTCTTTGCCCTTGTCCGCCCCTCTTTGCCCTTGTCCGCCCCTCTTTGCCCTTGTCCCGTATTCTCAACTGTTGTCCGCCCCTCTTTGCACTTGTCCGCCCCTCTTTGCCCATGTCCGCCCCTCTTTGCCCTTGTCCATCCCTCTTTGCCCTTGTCCCGAATTTTCAGGCCTTGTCCACCCCACTTTGCCCTTGTCCGCACCTCTTTGACTTTGTCCGCCCCTCTTTGCCCTTGTCCGCCCCTCTTTGCCCTTGTCCGCCCCTCTTTGCCCTTGTCCCGTATTCTCAGCCCTTGTCCGCTCCTCTTTGCCCTTGTCCGCCCCTCTTTGCCCTTGTCCGCCCCTCTATGCACTTGTCCGCCCCTCTTTGCCCTTGTCCGCCCCTCTTTGCCCTTGTCAGCCCCTCTTTGCCCTTGTCCGCCCCTCTTTGCCCTTGTCCGCCCCTCTTTCCCATTGTCCGCCACTCTTTGCCCTTGTCCACCCCTCTTTGAACTTGTCCGCCCCTCTTTGCCCTTGTACCTTATTCTCAGCCCTTGTCCGCCCCTCTTTGCCCTTGTCCGCCCCTCTTTGCCCTTGTCCGCCCCTCTTTGTCCTTGTCCCGTATTCTCAGCCATTGTCCGCCCCTCTTTGCCCTTGTCCCGTATTCTCAGCCCTTGTCCGCCCCTCTTTGCCCTTGTCCGCCCCTCTTTGCCCTTGTCCGCCCCTCTTTGCCCTTGTCCGCCCCTCTTTGTCCTTGTCCGCCCCTCTTTACCCTTGTCCACCCCTCTTTGAACTTGTCCTCCCCTCTTTGCCCTTGTACCTTATTCTCAGCCCTTGTCCGCCCCTCTTTGCTCTTGTCCGCACCTCTTTGCCCATGTCCGCCCCTCTTTGCCCTTGTACCTTATTCTCAGCCCTTGTCCGCCCCTCTTTTCCCTTGTCCCGTATTCTCAGCCCTTGTCTGTCCCTCTTGGCCCTTGTCCGCCTCTCTTTGCCCTTGTCCGCCCCTCTTTGAACTTGTCCGCCCCTCTTTGCCCTTGTCCGCCCCTCTTTGCCCTTGTCCCGAATTTTCAGCCCTTTTCCGACCCTCTTTGCCCTTGTCCGCCCCTCTTTGCCCTTGTCCGCCCCTCATTGCCCTTGTCCGCCCCTCTTTGCACTTCTCCGCCCCTCTCTGCCCTTGTCCCGTATTCTCAGCCCCTGTCCGCCCCTCTTTGCCGTTGTCCGCCCCTCTTTGCCCTTGTCCGCCCCTCTTTGCACTTCTCCGCCCCTCTTTGCCCTTGTCCGCCCCTCTTTGCCCTTGTCCGCCCCTCTTTGCCCTTGTCCGCCCCTCTTTGCCCTTGTCCGCCCTTCTTTGCCCTTGTCCGCCCTTCTTTGCCCTTGTCCGCCCCTCTTTGCCCTTGTCCGCCCCTCTTTGCCCTTGTCCGCCCCTCTTTGCCCTTGTCCGCCCCTCTTTGCCCTTGTCCACCCCTCTTAGAACTTGTCCGCCCCTCTTTGCCCTTGGACCTTATTCTCAGCCCTTGTCCGCCCCTCTTTGCACTTGTCCGCCCCTCTTTTCCCATGTCCGCCCCTCTTTGCCCTTGTCCCGTATTCTCAGCCCTTGTCCGCCCCTCTTTTCCCTTGTCCCATATTCTCAGCCCTTGTCCGCCCCTCTTTGCCCTTGTCCGCCCCTCTTTGCACTTGTCCACCCCTCTTTGCCCTTGTCCACCCCTCTTTGCCCTTGTCCACCCCTCTTTGCCCTTGTCCCGAATTTTCAGCCCTTTTCCGAACCTCTTTGCCCTTGTCCGCCCCTCTTTGCCCTTGTCCGCCCCTCTTTGCCCTTGTCCGCCCCTCTTTGCACTTGTCCTGGATTCTCAACACTTGTCCGCCCCTCTTTGCCCTTGTCCGACCCTCTTTGCCCTTGTACCTTATTCTCAGCCCTTGTCCGCCCCTCTTTGCACTTGTCCGCCCCTCTTTGCCCATGTCCGTCTCTCTTTACCCTTGTCCCGTATTCTCAGCAATTGTCCGCCTCTCTTTGCCCTTGTCCGCCCCTCTTTGCCCTTGTCCGCATCTCTTTGCCCTTGTACGCCCCTCTTTGCCCTTGTACGCCCCTCTTAGCCCTTGTCCGCCCCTCTTTGCCCTTGTCCACCCCTGTTTGCCCTTGTCCGCCCCTCATTGCCCTTGTCCGCCCCTCATTGCCCTTGTCCGCCCCTCTTTGCTCTTGTCTTTCCCTCTTTGCCTTTGTCCCGTATATTCAGCCTTTGTCCGCCCCTCTTTGCCCTTGTCCAAACCTCTTTGTCCTTGCCCGCCCCACTTTGCCCTTGTCCGCCCTTCTTTGCCCTTGTCCGCCGCTCTTTGCCCTTGTCCGCCCCTCTTTGCCTTTGTCCGCCCCTCTTTGCCGTTGTCCGCCACTCTTTGCCCTTGTCCGCCCCTCTTTGCCCTTGTCCGCCCCTCTTTGCCCTTGTCCGCCCCTCTTTGCCCTTGTCCGCCCCTCTTTGCACTTGTCTGCCCCTCTTTGCACTTGTCCCGTGTTCTCAGGCCTTGTCCGGCCCTCTTTGCAATTGTCCGCCCCTCTTTGCAATTGTCCGCCCCTCTTTGCAATTGTCTGCCCCTCTTGCCCTTGTCCGCCCCTCTTTGCCCGTGTCCGCCCCTCTTTGCCCGTGTCCGCCCCTCTTTGCCCGTGTCCGCCCCTCTTTGCCCTTGCCCGCCCCTCTTTGCCCTTGCCAGCCCCTCTTTGCACTTGCCCGCCCCTCTTTGCCCTTGCCCGCCCCTCTTTGCCCTTGTCCGCCCCTCTTTGCCCTCGTCCCGTATTCTCAGCTCTTTTCCGCCCCTCTTTGACCTTGTCCGCTCCTCTTAGCCCTTGTCCCGTATTCTCAGCCCTTGTCCGCCCCTTTTTGCCCTTGTCCCGTATTCTCAGCCCTTGTCCGCCCCTCTTTGCCCTTGTCCCGTATTCTCAGCCCTAGTCCGCTTCTCTTTGCACTTGTCCGCCCCGCTTTGCACTTGTCCGCCCCTCTTTGCCCTTGTCCGCCCCTCTGTGCCCTTGTCCGCCCCTCTGTGCCCTTGTGTGCCCCTCTGTGCCCTTGTCCCGTATTCTCAGAACTTTTCCGCCCCTCTTTGCCCTTGTCTGCCCCTCTTTGCCCTTGTCCGCACCTCTTTGCCCTTGTCCGCTCCTCTTTGCCCTTGTCCAACCCTCTTTGCACTTGTCCCTAATTTTCAGCCCTTGTCCGCCCCTCTTTTCCCTTGTCCGCCCCTCTTTGCCCTTGTCCGCCCCTCTTTGCCCTTGTCCGCCCCTCTTTGACCTTGTCCCGTATTCTCAGCACTTGTCCGCCCGTCTTTGCCCTTGTCCGCCCCTCTTTTCCCTTGTCCCGTATTCTCAGCACTTGGCCGCCCCTCTTTGCACTCGTCCGCCCGTCTTTGCACTTGTCCCGTATTCTCAGCACTTGTTCGCCCCTCTTTGCCCTTGTCCGCCACTCTGTGCCCTTGTCCCGTATTCTCAGCCCTTGTCCGCCCCTCATTGCCCTTGTTCGCCCCTCTTTGCCCTTGTCCGCCCCTCTTTGCCTTTGTCCGACCCTCTTTGCCCTTGTCCCGTATTCTCAGCCCTTGTCTGCCCCTCTTTGCCCTTGTCTGCCCCTCTTTGCCCTTGTCCGCCCCTCTTTGCCCTTGTCCCGTATTCTGAGCTCTTGTCCGCCCCTCTTTGCCCTTGTCCGCCCCTCTTTGCCCTTGTCCGCCCCTCTTAGCCCTTGTCCGCACCTCTTTTCCCTTGTCCGCCCCTCTTTGCCCTTGTCCGCACCTCTTTGCTCTTGTCCCGTATTCTCAGACCCTGTCCGCCCCTCTTTGCCCTTGTCCGCCCCTATTGCCCTTGTCCGCCCCTCTTTGCCCTTGTCCGCTCCTCTTTGCCCTTGCCCCATATTATCAACCGTTGTCCGCCCCTCTTTGCCCTTGTCCCGTATTCTCTGCAATTGTCCGCCCCTCTTTGCTCTTGTCCGCCCCTCTTTGCCCTTGTCCGACCCTCTTTGCCCATGTCTGCCCCTCTTTGCCCTTGTCCCATATTCTCAACCCTTGTCCGCCCCTCTTTTCCCTTGTCCCGTATTCTCAGCAATTGTCCGCCCCTCTTTGCTCTTGTCCGCCCCTCTTTGCCCTTGTCCGCCCCTCTTTGCCCTTGTCCGCATCTCTTTGCCCTTGTCCGCCCCTCTTTGCCCTTGTCCGCCCCTCTTTGCCCTTGTCCGCCCCTCTTTGCCCTCGTCCACCCCTCTTTGCCCTTGTCCCGAATTTTCAGCCCTAGTCCGCCCCTCTTTGCCCTTGTACGCCCCTCTTTACCCTTGTCTGCCCCTCTTTGCCCTTGTCCGCCCCTCTTTGCCCTTGCCCGTATTCTCAGCCCTTGTCCGCCCCTCTTTGCCCTTGTCCGCCCCTCTATGCACTTGTCCTCCTCTCTTTGCCCTTTTCCGCCCCTCATTGCAATTGTCCACCCCTCTTTGCCCTTGTCCGACCCTCTTTGCACTTGTCCCGTATTCTCAACACTTGTCCGCCCCTCTTTGCCCTTGTCCTGCCCTCTTTGCCCTTGTCCGGCACTCTTTGCCCTTGTTCTCCCCTCTTTGCCCTTGTCCGCCCCTCTTTGCCCTTGTCCTACCCTCTGTGCACTTGTCCCTTATTCTCAGCCCTTGTCCGCCCCTCTTTGCCCTTGTCCGCCCCTCTTTGCCCTTGTCCGCCCCTCTTTGCCCTTGTCCGCCCCTCTTTGCCCTTGTCCGCCCCTCTTAGCCCTTGTCCGCCCCTCTTTGCCCTTGTCCGCCCCTCTTTGCCCTTGTCCCCTATTCTCAGCCCTTGTCCGCCCCACTTTGCCCTTGTCCGCACCTCTTTGCCCTTGTTCGCCCCTCTTTGCCCTTGTCCGCCCCTCTTTGCCCTTGTCCGCCCCTCTTTGCCCTTGTCCGCCCCTCTTTGCCCTTGTCCGCCCCTCTTTGCCCTTGTCCGCTCCTCTTTGCCCTTGTCCGCCCCTCTTTGCCCTTGTCCGCCCCTCTTTGCCCTTGTCCCGTATTCTCAGCACTTGTCCGCCCCTCTTTGCCCTTGTCCGCCCTTCTTTGCCCTTGTCCCGTATTCTCAGCACTTGTTCGCAAGTCTTTGCCCTTGTCCTGTATTCTCAGCACTTGTTCGGCCCTCTTTGCCCTTGTCCCGTATTCTCAGCCCTTGTCCGCCCCTCTTTGCCCTTGTCCGCCCCTCTTTGCCCTTGTCCGCCCCTCTTTGCCCTTGTCCGCCCCTCTTTGCCCTTGTCCTGTATTCTCAGCCCTTGTCCGGCTCTCTTTGCCCTTGTCCCGTATTCTCAGCCCTTGTCCAAACCTCTTTGCCCTTGCCCGCCCCACTTTGCCCTTGTCCGCCCTTCTTTGCCCTTGTCCGCCGCTCCTTGCCCTTGTCCGCCCCTCTTTGCCCTTGTCCGCCCCACTTTGCCCTTGTCCGCCCCACTTTGCCCTTGTCCGCCCCTCTTTGCCCTTGTCCGCCCCTCTTTGCACTTGTCTGCCCCTCTTTGCACTTGTCTGCCCCTCTTTGCACTTGTCCCGTGTTCTCAGGCCTTGTCCGGCCCTCTTTGCAATTGTCCGCCCCTCTTTGCAATTGTCTGCCCCTCTTTGCCCTTGTCCGCCCCTCTTTGCCCTTTTCCGCCCCTCTTTGCCCTTGTCCGCCCCTCTTTGCCCTTGTCCGCCCCTCTTTGACCTTGTCCGCCCCTCTTTGACCTTGTCCGCCCCTCTTTGACCTTGTCCGCCCCTCTTTGCCCTTGTCCGGCCCTCTTTTCCCTTTTCCGCCCCTCTTTCCCCTTGTCCTGTATTCTCCGCACTGCTCTGCCCCTCTTTGTCCTTGTCCCATATTCTCCAAAATTCTAAGCCTCTCTTTGCCCTTGTCCCTTATTCTCCTCAATTTTCCACCCCTCTTTGCCCTTGTCCGCCCCTCTTTGCCCTTGTCCGCCCCTCTTTGCTCTTGTCCGCCCCTCTCTGCCCTTGTCCGCCCCTCTCTGCCCTTGTCCGCCACTCTTTGCCCTTGTCCGCCTGCTTTGCCCTTGTTCCATATTCTCCGCAATTCTCCGCCCCTCTCGGCCCCTCTTTACCCTTGTCGACCCGTCTTTGCCCTTGTCCGCCCCTCTTTGCCCTTGTCCGCCCCTCTTTGCCATTGTCTGCCCCTCTTTGCCCTTGTCCGGTATTCTCCGCACCTTTCCGCCCCTCTTTGCCCTTGTCCGCCCCTCTTTGCCCTTGTCCGCCCCTCTTTTCCCTTGTCCACCCCTCTTTGCCCTTGTCCGCCCGTCTTTGCTCTTGTCCGCCCCTCTTTGCCCTTGTCCGCCCCTCTTTGCCCTTGTCCGCCCCTCTTTGCCCTTGTCCGCCCCTCTTTGCCCTTGTCCGGTATTCTCTGCACTTCTCCGCCCGTCCTTGCCCTTTTCCGCCCGTCCTTGCCCTTGTCCGCTCGTCCTTGCCCTTGTCCGCTCGTCCTTGCCCCTGTTCCCTCGTCCTTGCCCTTGTCCGCCTGTTCCTGCCCGTGTCCGCCCGTTGCTGACCTTGTCCGCCTATTCTTGCCCTTGTCCACCCGTTCCTGCCCCTGTCCGCCTCTCTTTTCCCATTGTCCCATATTCTCCGCACTTCTCCACCCCTATTTGAACTTGTCCGCCCCTCTTTGCCATTGTCTGTCCCTCTTTGCCCTTGTCCGGTATTCTCCGCAATTCTCCGCCCCTCTTTGGCCTTGTCCGCCCCTCTTTTCCCTTGTACGCCCCTCTATGCGCTTGTCCGCCCCTCTTTGCCGTTGTCCACCCCTCTTTGTCCTTGTCCGCCCCTCTTTGCCCTTGTCCCGTATTCTCCGCACTTCTCTTCCCCTCTTTGCACTTGTCAATTATTCTCCGCAATTCTCCGACCCTCTTTGCCCTTGTCCGCCCGTCTTTGCTCTTGTCCGCCCGTCTTTGCTCTTGTCCGCCCGTCTTTGCAATTGTCCGCCCCTCTTTGCCCTTGTCCGCCCCTCTTTGCCCTTGTCCGCCCCTCTTTGCCCTTGTCCGCCCCTCTTTGCCCTTGCCCGCCCCTCTTTGCCCTTGCCAGCCCCTCTTTGCTCTTGCCCGCCCCTCTTTGCCCTTGCCCGCCCCTCTTTGCCCTTGTCCGCCCCTCTTTGCCCTTGTCCCGTATTCTCAGCTCTTTTCCGCCCCACTTTGACCTTGTCCGCTCCTCTTAGCCCTTGTCCCGTATTCTCAGCCCTTGTCCGCCCCTTTTTGCCCTTGTCCCGTATTCTCAGCCCTTGTCCGCCCCTCTTTGCCCTTGTCCCGTATTCTCAGCCCTAGTCCGCTTCTCTTTGCACTTGTCCGCCCCGCTTTGCACTTGTCCGCCCCTCTTTGCCCTTGTCCGCCCCTCTGTGCCCTTGTCCGCCCCTCTGTGCCCTTGTCTGCCCCTCTGTGCCCTTGTCCCGTATTCTCAGCCCTTGTCCCGTATTCTCAGCACTTGTCCGCCCCTCTTTGCCCTTGTCCCATATTCTCAGCCCTTGTCCGACCCTCTTTGCCCTTGTCCGTCGTTCTATGCCCTTGTCCGCCCCTCTCTGCTCTTGTCCGCCCGTCTCTGCCCTTGTCACGTATTCTCAGCCCTTGTCCGCCCCTCTTTGCCCTTGTCCGCCCCTCTGTGCCCTTGTCCACCCCTCTTTGCCCTTGTCACGTATTCTCAGCCCTTGTCCCGTATTCTCAGCCTATGTCCGCTCCTCTTTCCCCTTGTCCCGTATTCTCAGACATTGTCCGCCCCTCTTTGCACTTGTCCTGTATTCTCAGCCATTGTCCGGCCCTCATTGCCCTTGTCCGGACCTCTTTGCCCTTGTCCGCCCCTCTTTGCCCTTGTCCGCCCCTCTTTGCCCTTGTCCCGTATTCTCAGCCCTTGTCCGCCCCTCTTTGCCCTTGTCCGCCCCTCTTTGCCCTTGTCCGCCCCTCTTTGCCCTTGTCCACCCCTCTTTGACCTTGTCCGCCCGTCTTTGGCCTTGTCCGCTCCTCTTTGCCCTTGTCCGCCCCTCTTTGCCCTTGTCCGCCCCTCTTTGCCCTTGTCCGACTCTCTTTGCCCTTGTCCGCCCCTCTTTGCCCTTGTCCGCCCCTCTTTGCCCTTGTCTCGTATTCTCAGCCCGTGTCCCGTATTCTCAGCCCGTATCCCGTATTCTCAGCCCTTGTCCCCTATTATCAGCCCATGTCCCCTATTCTCAGCCCGTGTCCCGTATTCTCAGCCCTCGTCCGCCCCTCTTTGCCCTCGTCCAGTATTCTCAGCCCTCGTGCGCCCCTCTTTGCCCTCGTGCGCCCCTCTTTGCCCTCATCCGCCCCTCTTTGCCCTCGTCCCGTATTCTCAGCCCTCGTCCGCCCCTCTTTGCCCTCGTCCGCCCCTCTTTGCCCTCGTCCGCCCCTCTTTGCCCTCGTCCGCCACTCTTTGCCCTCGTCCGCCACTCTTTGCCCTTGTCTGTCCCGTATTCTCAGCCCTCGTCCGCCCCTCTTTGCCCTCGTCCCGTATTCTCAGCCCTCGTCCGACCCTCTTTGCCCTCGTCCCGTATTCTTAGCCCTCGTCCGCCCCTCTTTGCCCTCGTCCCGTATTCTCAGCCCTCGTCCGCCGCTCTTTGCCCTCGTCCGCCCCTCTTTGCCCTCGTCCGCCCCTCTTTGCCCTCGTCCGCCCCTCTTTGCCCTCGTCCCGTATTCTCAGCACTCGTCCGCCCCTCTTTGTCCTCGTCCCGTACTCTCAGCCCTCGTCCGCCCCTATTTGCCCTCGTCCCGTACTCTCAGCCCTCGTCCGCCCCTCTTTGTCCTCGTCCCGTATTCTCAGCCCTCGTCCGCCCCTCTTTGCCCTCGTCCGCCCCTCTTTGCCCTCGTCCGCCCCTCTTTGCCCTCGTCCGCCCCTCTTTGCCCTCGTCCGACCCTCTTTGCCCTCGTCCGCCCCTCTTTGCCCTCGTCCGCCCCTCTTTGCCCTCGTCCGCCCCTCTTTGCCCTCGTCCGCCCCTCTTTGCCCTCGTCCGCCCCACTTGGCCCTTGTCCGCCCCTCTTTGCCCTTGTCCGTCCCTCTTTGCACTTGTCCGTCCCTCTTTGCCCTTGTCCGCCCCTCTTTGCCCTTGTCCGCCCCTCTTTGCCCTTGTCATCCCCTCTTTGCCCTTGTCCGCCGCTCTTTGCCCTTGTCCGACCCTCTCTGCTCTTGTCCGCCTGTCTCTGCCCTTGTCCCGTATTCTCAGCCCTTGTCCGCCCCTCCTTGCCCTTGTCTGCCCCTCTGTGCCCTTGTCCCGTATTCTCAGAACTTCTCCGCCCCTCTTTGCCCTTGTCCGCCCCTCTTTGCCCTTGTCCGCCCCTCTTTGCCCTTGTCCGCCCCTCTTTGCCCTTGACACGTATTCTCAGCCCTTGTCCCGTATTCTCAGCCTATGTCCGCCCCTCTTTGCCCTTGTCCCGTATTCTCAGAACTTGTCCGACCCTCTTTGCCCTTGTCCGCCCCTCTTTGCACTTGTCCGCCCCTCTTTGCCCTTGTCCGCCCCTCTTTGCCCTTCTCCCATATTCTCAGCCCTTGTCCGCCCCTCTTTGCCCTTGTCCCGAATTCTCAGCCCTTGTCCGACCCTCTTTGCCCTTGTCCGCTCTTCTGTTCTCTTGTCCCGTATTCTGAGCCCTTGTCCGCCCCTCTGTGCCCTTGTCCGCCCCTCTGTGCCCTTTTCCGCCCCTCTGTGCCCTTGTCCGCCCCTCTGTGCCCTTGTCCGCCACTCTGTGCCCTTGTCCGCCCCTCTGTGCCCTTGTCCGCCCCTCTTTGCCCTTGTCCCGTATTCTCAGAACTTGTCCGCCCCTCTTTGCCCTTGTCCGACACTCTTTGCCCTTGTCCACACCCCTTTGCCCTTTTCCGCCCCTCTTGGAACTTTTCCACCCCTCTTTGCCCATGTCCAAACTCTTTGCCCTTGTCCGCCCTTCTTTGCCCTTTTCAGTCCCTCTTTGAACTTGTCCGCCCCTTTTTGCCCTTGTCCGCCCCTCTTTGCCCTTGTCCGCCCCTCTTTGCACTTGTCCGCACCTCTTTTCCCTTGTCCGACCCTCTTTGAACTTGTCCGCACTTCTTTGCCCTTGTCCGCCCCTCTTTGCCCTTGTCTGCCCCTCTTTGCCCTTGTCTGCCCCTCTTTGCCTTTGTCTGCCCCTCTTTGCCTTTGTCTGCCCCTCTTTGCCGTTGTCTGCCCCTCTGTGCCCTTGTCCACCCCTCTTTGCCAGTGTCCCGTATTCTCAGCCCGTGTCCTGTATTCTCAGCACTTGTCCGCCCCTCTTTGCCCTTGTCCGCCCCTCTTTGCCCTTGTCCGCCCCTCTTTGCCCTTGTCTGCCCCTCTTTGCCCTTGTCCCGTATTCTCAGCCCGTGTCCCGTATTCTCAGCCCGTGTCCCCTTTTATCAGCCAATGTCCCCTATTCGCAGCCCGTGTCCCGTATTCTCAGCCCGTGTCCCGTATTCTCCGCCCTTGTCCGCCCCTCTTTTCCCTTGTCCGCCCCTCTTTGCACTTGTCCGCACCTCTTTTCCCTTGTCCGACCCTCTTTGAACTTGTCCGCACTTCTTTGCCCTTGTCCGCCCCTCTTTGCCCTTGTCCGCCCCTCTTTGCCCTTGTCCGCCCCTCTTTGCCCTTGTCCGCCCCTCTTTGCCCTTGTCCGCCCCTCTTTGCCCTTGTCCGCCCCTCTTTGCCCTTGTCCCGTATTCTCAGCCCTTGTCCGCCCCTCTTTGCCCTTGTCCGCCCCTCTTTGCCCTTGCCCGCCCCTCTTTGCCCTTCTCCCGTATTCTCAGCCCTTGTCCGCCCCTCTTTGCCCTTGTCCCGAATTCTCAGCCCTTATCCGCCCCTCTTTGCACTTGTCCGACCCTCTTTGCCCTTGTCCGCTCTTCTGTTCTCTTGTCCCATATTCTGAGCCCTTGTCCGCCCCTCTGTGCCCTTGTCCGCCCCTCTGTGCCCTTGTCCGCCCCTCTGTGCCCTTGTCCGCCCCTCTTTGCCCTTGTCCCGTATTCTCAGAACTTGTCCGCCCCTCTTTGCCCTTGTCCGACACTCTTTGCCCTTTGTCCACACCCCTTTGCCCTTTTCCGCCCCTCTTGGAACTTTTCCACCCCTCTTTGCCCATGTCCAAACTCTTTGCCCTTGTCCGCCCTTCTTTGCCCTTTTCAGTCCCTCTTTGAACTTGTCCGCCCCTCTTTGCACTTGTCCGTCCTTCTTTGCCCTTGTCCGTCCTTCTTTGCCGTTGTCCGCCTATCTTTGCCCTTGTCCGCACCTCTTTGTCCTTGTCCTGTATTATCCGCAATTGTCTGCCCGTCTTTGCCCGTCTCCGCTATTCTCCAAACTTGTCTGCCTGTCTTTGCCCGTCTCCGGTGTTCTCCGAACTTCTCCGTCCCTTTTTGCCCTTGTCCGCCCGTCTTTGCCCTTGTCTGCACCTCTTTTCCCTTGTCCGCCCCTCTTGGCCCTTCTCCGGTATTCTCTGCACTTGTCCGCCCGTCTTTTGCCCTTGTCTCTCCGTCTTTTGCCCTTGTCCGTCCGTCTTTGCCCTTGTCCGCCCGACTTTGCACTTGTCCTCCCGTTTTTGCCCTTGTCAACCCCTCTTTGCCCTTGTCCCGTATTCTCCGCACTTCTCCGCCTCTCTATGCCCTTGTCCACCCCTCTTTGCCCTTGTCCAACTCTCTTTGCCCTTGTCCGCCCCTCTTTGACCTTGTCCGCCCCTCTTTGACCTTGTCCGCCCCTCTTTGCCCTTGTCCTCCCCTCTTTGCCCTTGTCCGCCCCTCTTTGCCCTTGTCCGGCCCTCTTTTCCCTTTTCCGCCCCTCTTTCCCCTTGTCCTGTATTCTCCGCACTGCTCTGCCCCTCTTTGTCCTTGTCCCATATTCTCCAAAATTCTAAGCCTCTCTTTGCCCTTGTCCCTTATTCTCCTCAATTTTCCACCCCTCTTTGCCCTTGTCCGCCCCTCTTTGCCCTTGTCCGCCCCTCTTTTCTCTTGTCCGCCCCTTTTGCACTTGTCCGCCCCTCTCTGCCCTTGTCCGCCACTCTTTGCCCTTGTCCGCCTGCTTTGCCCTTGTTCCATATTCTCCGCAATTCTCCGCCCCTCTCGGCCCCTCTTTACCCTTGTCGACCCGTCTTTGCCCTTGTCCGCCCCTCTTTGCCCTTGTCCGCCCCTCTTTGCCATTGTCTGCCCCTCTTTGCCCTTGTCCGGTATTCTCCGCACCTTTCCGCCCCTCTTTGCCCTTGTCCGCCCCTCTTTGCCCTTGTCCGCCCCTCTTTTCCCTTGTCCACCCCTCTTTGCCCTTGTCCGCCCGTCTTTGCTCTTGTCCGCCCCTCTTTGCCCTTGTCCACCCGTCTTTGCCGTTGTCCCCCCGTCTTTGCCCTTGTGCGCCCCTCTTTGCACTTTTCCGCCCTTCTTTGCCCTTCTCAGGTATTCACCGCAATTCTCCGCCCTTTCTTGCCCTTCTCCGGTATTCTCCGCACTTCTCCGCCCCTCTTTTCCCCTCTCCGGCCCTCTTTGCCCCTCTCAGCCCATCTTTGCCCCTCTCCACCAGTCTTTGCCCCTCTCCGACCGTCTTTGCCCTTGTCCGCCCTTCTTAGCCCTTGTCCGCCCTTCTTAGCCCTTGTCCGCCCCTCTTTGTCCTTGTCCACCCGTCTTAGCCCTTGTCCGCCCGTCTTTGCCCTTGTCCGCCCCTCTTTGACCTTGTCCCCCCCTCTTTGGCCTTGTCCAACCCTCTTTGCCCTTGAGCACTCGTCTTTGCCCTTTTCCACCCCTCTTTGCCCTTGTCTGCCCCTCTTTGCCTTTGTCCCGTATTCTCCGCTCTTTTCTGCCCGTGTTTGCCCTTGTCCGCCCCTCTTGGCCCTTGTCCGAACTTCTTGGCAATTGTCCGCCCCTCTTTGCCCTTAATTGGTGTTCCCTGCACTTCTCCGCCTGTCTTTGCTCTTGTCCGCCTGTCTTGGCCCTTATCCGCCCGTCTTTGCCCTTGTCCGCCCCTCTTTGCATTTGTCCGCCCCTGTTTGCCCTTGTCCGGTATTCTCTGCACTTGTCCGCCCATCTTTTGCCTTTGTCTCTCCGTTTTTTTTCCCTTGTCCGTCATTCTTTGCCCTTGTCCGCCCGTCTTTGCCCTTGTCCTCCCGTTTTTGCCCTTGTCCTCCCGTTTTTGCCCTTGTCCACCCCTCTTTGCCCTTGTCCCGTATTCTCCGCACTTCTCCGCCTCTCTATGCCCTTGTCCGCCCCTCTTTGCCCTTGTCCGCCCCTCTTTGCCCTTGTCCGCCCCTCTTTGCCCTTGTCCGCCCCCTTTGCCCTTGTCCCGTATTTTCCGCAATTCTCCGCCCCTCTCAGACCCTCTTTGCCCTTGTCCACCCGTCTTAGCCCTTGTCCGCCCCTCTTCGCCCTTGTCCGCCCCTCTTTGCCATTGTCTGCCCCTCTTTGCCCTTGTCCGGTATTCTCCGCATTTTTCCGCCCCTCTTTGCCCTTGTCCGCCCCTCTTTGCCCTTGTCCGCACCTCTTTTCCCTTTTCCGCCCCTCTATGCACTTGTCCGCCCCTCTTTGCCGTTGTCCACCCCTCTTTGTCCTTGTCCGCCCCTCTTTGCCCTTGTCCCGTATTCTCCGCACTTCTCTTCCCCTCTTTGCCCTTGTCAATTATTCTCCGCAATTCTCCGACCCTCTTTGCTCTTGTCCGCCCGTCTTTGCTCTTGTCCGCCCGTCTTTGCCCTTGTCCGCCCCTCTTTGCCCTTGTCCGCCCCTCTTTGCCCTTGTCCGCCCCTCTTTGCCCTTGTCTGCCCCTCTTTGCCCTTAACCGGCACTTTCCGCACTTCTCCGACCCTGTTTGCCCTTGTCCGCCCCTCTTTGCCATTGTCCGGTATTCTTCGCACTTCTCCGCCCGTCCTTGCATTTGTCCGCTCGTCCTTGCCCCTGTTCCCTCGTCCTTGCCCTTGTCCGCCCGTTCCTGCCCGTGTCCGCCCGTTGCTGACCTTGTCCGCCTATTCTTGCCCTTGTCCACCCGTTCCTGCCCCTGTCCGCCCCTCTTTTCCCATTGTCCCGTATTCTCCGCACTTCTCCGCCCCTATTTGAATTTGTCCGCCCCTCTTTGCCATTGTCTGCCCCTCTTTGCCCTTGTCCAGTATTCTCCTCACTTCTCCGCCCCTCTTTGGCCTTGTCCGCCCCTCTTTGGCCTTGTCCGCCCCTCTTTTCCCTTGTCCGCCCCTCTATGCGCTTGTCCGCCCCTCTTTGCTGTTGTCCACCCATCTTTGTCCTTGTCCGCCCCTCTTTGCCCTTGTCCCGTATTCTCCGCACTTCTCTTCCCCTCTTTGCACTTGTCAATTATTCTCCGCAATTCTCCGACCCTCTTTGCCCTTGTCCGCCCGTCTTTGCTCTTGTCCGCCCGTCTTTGCAATTGTCCGCCCCTCGTTGCCCTTGTCCGCCGCTCTTTGCTCTTGTCTGCCCCTCTTTGCCCTTAACCGGTACTTTCCGCACTTCTCCGACCCTGTTTGCCCTTGTCCGCCCCTCTTTGCCATTGTCCGGTATTCTCCGCACTTCTCCGCCCGTCCTTGCCCTTGTCCGCCCGTCCTTGCCCTTGTCCGCTCGTCCTTGCCCCTGTCCCTTCGTCCTTGCCCTTTTCCGCCCGTTCCTGCCCGTGTCCGCCCGTTGCTGACCTTGTCCGCCTATTCTTGCCCTTGTCCACCCGTTCCTGCCCCTGTCTGCCCCTCTTTGCTCTTGTCCGCCCCTCTTTGCCCTTGTCCGCCTGTCGTTGCCCTTGTCCGCCCGTCCTTGCCCTTCTCTGGTATTCTCCACACTTCTTTGCCCGTCTTTGCCTTTCTCAACCTGTCTTTGCTCTTGTCTGCCCGTCTTTTCCTTTTTCCGATATTCTCCGCACTTCTCCGCCCATCTTAGCCCTTTTCCGGCTGTCTTAGCCCTTGTCCCCCCGTCTTTGCCCTTGTCTGCCCGTCTTTGCCCTTGTCCGCCCGCCTTTACCTTGTCTGATACTCTCCGCACTACTCTGGGTGTATTTTTACTTCTCCGCCCGTCTTTGCCCTTGTCCCCCAGTCTTTGCCCTCGTCCGCCCGTCTTTGCCCTCGTCCGCCCGTCTTTGCCGTTCTCCGCCTGTCTTTGCACTAGTCCGGTATACTCCGGATTTCTCAGACTGTCTTTTCCCCTCTCTGCCCGTCTTTGCCCCTCTCCGGTATTCTCTGGACTTCTCAGACTGTCTTTGCACTTGTCCGCCCCTCTTTGCCCTTGTCCCGTATTCTAAGCCCTTGTCCGCCCCTCTTTGCCCTTGTCCCCCCCTCTTTGCCCTTGTCCGCCCCGCTTTGCCTTTGTCCGCCCCTGTTTGCCCTTGTCCGCCCCTGTTTGCCCTTGTCCGCCCTTCTTTGCCCTTGTCCGACCTTCTTTGCCCTTGTCCGACCTTTTTTGCCCTTGTCCGCCCCTCTTTGTCCTTGTCCGCCCCTCTTTGTCCTTGTCCGCCCCTCTTTGCCCTTGTCCGCCCCTCTTTGCACTTGTCCGCCCCTCTTTGCCCTTGTCCCGTATTCTCATCACTTCTTCGCCCCTCTTTGCCCTTGTCCCATATTCTCAGCCCTTCTCCGCACCTCTTTGCACTTGTCCCGTATTCTCAGCTCTTGTCCAGTATTCTCAGCACTTGTGCGCCCCAATTTGCCCTTGTCCGCCCACTTTGCCCTTGTCCGCCCCTCTTTGCCCTTGTCCGCCCCTCTTTGCCCTTGTCCGCCCCTCTTTGCCCTTGTCCGCCCTTCTTTGCCCTTGTCCGCCCTTCTTTGCCCTTGTCCGCCCCTCTTTGCCCATGTCCGCCCCTCTTTGCCCTTGTCCCATATTCTCAACACTTGTCCGCCCCTCTTTGCCCTTGTCCCGTATTCTCAGCCCTTGTCCGCCCCTCTTTGCTCTTGTCCGCCCCTCTTTGCACTTGACCGCAACTCTTTGCTCTAGTCCCGTATTCTCAGACCCTGTCCGCCCCTCTTTGCCCTTGTCCGCCCCTCTTTGCCCTTGTCCGCCCCTCTTTGCCCTTGTCGGCCCTTCTTTGCATTGTCCGCCCCTATTTGCCCTTGTCCACCCCTCTTTGCACTTGTCCGCCCCTCTTTGCCCTTGTCCGCCCCTCTTTGCCCTTGTCCGCCCCTCTTTGCACTTGTCCGTCCCTCTTTGCCCTTGTCCGCCCCTCTTTGAACTTGTCCCGTATTCTCAGCACTTGTCCGCCCCTCTTTGCCCTTGTCCGCCCCTCTTTGCCCTTGTCCGCCCCTCTTTGCACTTGTCCCGTGTTCTCAGCACTTGTTCGCAACTCTTTGCCCTTGTCCCGTATTCTCCGCACTTGTTCGCCCCTCTTTGCCCTTGTCCCGTATTCTCAGCCCTTGTCCGCCCCTCTTTGCCCTTGTCCGCCCCTCTTTGCCGTTGTCATCCCCTCTTTGCCCTTGTCCGCCCCTCTTTGCCGTTGTCCGCCCCTCTTTGCCCTTGTCCGCCCCTCTTTGCCCTTGTCCGCCCCTCTTTGCCCTTGTCCGCCCCTCTTTGCACTTGTCCCGTGTTCTCAGCCCTTGTCCGTCCCTCTTTGCAATTGTCCGCCCCTCTTTGCAATTGTCTGCCCTTCTTTGCCATTGTCTGCCCCTCTTTGCCCTTGTCCGCCCCTCTTGGCCCTTGTCCCGTATTCTCAGCCCATGTCCGCCCCTCTTTGCCCTTGTCCCGCATTCTCAGACCTTGTCCGCCCCTCTTTGCCCTTGTCCCGTATTCTAGGCACTTGTCCGCCCATCTTTGCCCTTGTCCGCCCCTCTTTGCCCTTGTCCGCCCCTCTTTGCCCTTGTCCCGTATTCTCCGCCCTTGTCCGCCCGTCTTTGCCCTTGTCCGCCCCTCTTTGCCCTTGTCCGCCCCTCTTTGCACTTGTCCGCACCTCTTTTCCCTTGTCCGACCCTCTTTGCCCTTGTCCGCCCCTCTTTGCCCTTGTCCGCCCCTCTTTGCCTTTGTCCGCCCCTCTTTGCCCTTGTCCCGTATTCTCAGCACTTGTCCGCTCGTCTTTGCCCTTGTCCCGTATTCTCAGCCCTTGTCCGCCACTCTTTTTCCTTGTCCGCCCCTCTTTTTCCTTGTCCGCCCCTCTTTTTCCTTGTCCGCCCCTCTTTGCCCTTGTCCGCCCCTCTTTGCCCTTGTCTGCCCCTCTTTGCCCTTGTCCGCCCCTCTTTGCCCTTGTCCGCCCCTCTTTGCTCTTGTCAGCCCCTCTTTACCCTTGTCCGCCCCTCTTTGCCCTTGTCGGCCCCTCTTTGCCCTTGTCGGCCCCTCTTTGCCCTTGTCCGCCCCTCTTTACCCTTGTCCGCCCCTCTTTGCTCTTGTCCGCCCCTCTTTGCCCTTGTCCCCCCATCTTTGCACTTGTCCCCTATTCTCGGCCCTTGTCCGCCCCTCTTTGCCCTTGTCCCGTATTCTCAGCCCTTGTCCGCCCCTCTTTGCCCTTGTCCCGTATTCTAAGCCCTTGTCCGCCCCTCTTTGCCCTTATCCCGAATTCTCAGCCCTTATCCGCCCCTCTTTGCACTTGTCCGACCCTCTTTGCCCTTGTCCGCTCTTCTGTTCCCTTGTCCTGTATTCTGAGCCCTTGTCCGCCCCTCTGTGCCCTTGTCCGCCCCTCTGTGCCCTTGTCCGCCCCTCTGATCCATTGTCCGCCACTCTGTGCCCTTGTCCGCCCCTCTGTGCCCTTTTCTGCCCCTCTTTGCCCTTGTCCCGTATTCTCCGCTCTTGTCCGCCCCTCTTTGCCCTTGTCCGCCCCTCTTTGCCCTTGTCCGCCCCTCTTTGCCCTTGTCCGCCCCTCTTTGCCCTTGTCCGCCCCTCTTTGCCCTTGTCCGCCCCTCTTTGCCCTTGTCTGCTCGTCTTTGCCCTTGTCCGCCCCTCTTTTCCCTTGTCCGCCCCTCTTTGCCCTTGTCCGCCCCTCTTTGCCCTTGTCCGCCCCTCTTTGCCCTTGTCCGCCCCTCTTTGCCCTTGTCCGCCCCTCTTTGCACTTGTCCGCCCCTCTTTGTCCTTGTCCGCCCCTCTTTGCCCTTGTCCCGTATTCTCAGCCCTTGTCTGCCCCTCTTTGCCCTTGTCCCGAATTCTCAGCTCTTATCCGCCCCTCTTTGCCCTTGTCCGCCCCTCCTTGCCCTTGTCCCATATTCTCCGCACTTGTCCGCCCCTCTTTGCCCTTTTCCGCCCCTCTTTGCCCTTGTGCGCTCCTCTTTGCCCTTGTCCGCCCCTCTTTGCCCTTGTCCCGTATTCTCAGCCCTTGTCTGCCGGTCTTTTCCCTTGTCCCGAATTCTCAGCACTTATCCGCCCCTCTTTGCCCTTGTCCGCCCCTCTTTGCCCTTGTCCGACCCTCTTTGCCCTTGTGCGCCCCTCTTTGCCCTTGTCCGCCCCTCTTTGCCCTTGTCCGCCCCTCTTTGCCCTTGTCCCGTATTTTAAGTCCATGTCCGCCCCACTTTGCCCTTGTCCCGTATTCTCAGCCCTTGTCCCGTATTCTCAGCCCATGTCTGCACCTCTTTGCCCTTTTCCCGTATTCTCAGCCCTTCTCCGCCGCTCTTTGCCCTTGTCCCGTTTTCTCAGCCCTTGTCCGCCCCTCTTTGCCCTTGTCCGCCCCTCTTTGCCCTTGTCCTCCCCTCTTTGCCCTTGTGTGCCCCTCTTTGCCCTTGTGTGCCCCTCTTTGCCCATGTCCGCCCCTCTTTGCCCTTGTCCGCCCCTCTTTGCCCTTGTCCGCCCCTCTTTGCCCTTGTCCGCCCCTCTTTGCCCTTGTCCCTAATTTTCAGCCCTTTTCCGACCCTCTTTGCCCTTGTCCGACCCTCTTTGCCCTTGTTCGCCCCTCTGTGCCCTTGTCCGCCCCTCTGTGCCCTTGTCCGCCCCTCATTGCCCTTGTTCGACCCTCTGTGCCCTTGTCCGCCCCTCTTTGCCCTTGTCCGCCCCTCTTTGGTCTTGTCCGCCCCTCTTTGCCCTTGTCCCGTATTCTCCGCCCTTGTCCGACCCTCTTTGCACTTGTCCGCCCCTCTTTGCACTTGTCCGCACCTCTTTTCCCTTGTCCGACCCTCTTTGAAATTGTCCGCACTTCTTTGCCCTTGTCCGCCCCTCTTTGCCCTTGTCTGCCCCTCTTTGCCCTTGTCTGCCCCTCTTTGCCCTTGTCTGCCCCTCTTTGCCCTAGTCTGCCCCTCTTAGCCCTTGTCTGCCCCTCTTTACCCTTGTCTGCCCCTCTGTGCCCTTGTCCGCCCCTCCTTGCCCGTGTCCCGTATTCTCAGCCCGTGTCCTGTATTCTCAGCACTTGTCCGCCCCTCTTTGCCCTTGTCCGCCCCTCTTTGCCCTTGTCTGCCCCTCTTTGCCCTTGTCCCGTATTCTCAGCCCGTGTCCCGTATTCTCAGCCCGTGTCCCCTATTATCAGCCAATGTCCCCTATTCTCAGCCCGTGTCCCGTATTCTCAGCCCGTGTCCCGTATTCTCCGCCCTTATCCGCCCCTCTTTACAATTGTCCGCCCCTCTTTGCACTTGTCCGCACCTCTTTTCCCTTGTCCGACCCTCTTTGAACTTGTCCGCACTTCTTTGCCCTTGTCAGCCCCTCTTTGCCCTTGTCAGCCCCTCTTTGCCCTTGTCAGCACCTCTTTGCCCTTGTCAGCCCCTCTTTGCCCTTGTCCGCCCCTCTTTGCCCTTGTCCGCACCTCTTTGCCCTCGTCCGCCCCTCTTTGCCTTTGTCCGCCCCTCTTTGCCCTTGTCCCGTATTCTCAGCCCTTGTCCGCCCCTCTTTGCCATTGTCCGCCCCTCTTTGCCCTTGTCCGCCCCTCTTTGCCCTTGTCTGCCCCTCTTTGCCCTTGTCCGCCCCTCTTTGCCCTTCTCCCGTATTCTCAGCACTTGTCTCGTATTCTCAGCACTTGTCCGCCCCTCTTTGCCCTTGTCCCGTATTCTCAGCACTTGTCCGCCCGTCTTTGCCCTTGTCCCGTATTCTCAGCCCTTGTCCGCCCCTCTTTTTCCTTGTCCGCCCCTCTTTTTCCTTGTCCGCCCCTCTTTGCGCTTGTCCGCCCCTCTTTGCCATTGTCCGCCCCTCTTTGCCCTTGTCCGCCCCTCTTTGCTCTTGTCCGCCCCTCTTTGCTCTTGTCCGCCGCTCTTTGCCCTTGTCCGCCCCTCTTTGCCCTTGTCCGCCCCTCATTGCCCTTGTCCGCCCCTCTTTGCACTTGTCCGCCCCTCTTTGCTCTTGTCCGCCCCTCTTTGCCCTTGTCCCCCCATCTTTGCACTTGTCCCCTATTCTCAGCACTTGTCCGCCCCCCTTTGCCCTTGTCCCGTATTCTCAGCCCTAGTCCGCCCCTCTTTGCCCTTGTCCCGTATTCTCAACCCTTGTCCGCCCCTCTTTGCCCTTGTCCCGTATTCTCAGCCCTTGTCCGCCCCTCTTTGCCCTTGTCCTGATTTCTCAGCCCTTATCCGCCCCTCTTTGCACTTGTCCGACCCTCTTTGCCCTTGTCCGCTCTTCTGTGCACTTGTCCCGTATTCTGAGCCCTTGTCCGCCCCTCTGTGCTCTTGTCCGCCCCTCTGTGCCCTTGACCGCCCCTCTGTGCCCTTGTCCGCCACTCTGTGCCCTTGTCCGCCCCTCTTTGCACTTGTCCCGTATTCTCAGAACTTGTCCGCTCCTCTTTGCCCTTGTCCGCCCCTCTTTGCCCTTGTCTGCCCCTCTTTGCCCTTGTCCGCCCCTCTTTGCCCTTGTCCGCCCCTCCTTGCCCTTGTCCCGTATTCTCACCCCTTGTCCGCCCCTCTTTGCACTTGTCCCGTATTCTCAGCCCTTGTCCGCCCCTCTTTGCCCTTGTCCCGTATTCTCAGCACTTGTCCGCCCGTCTTTGCCCTTGTCCGCCCCTCTTTGCCCTTGTCCGCCCCTCTTTGCCCTTGTCCGCCCCTCTTAGCCCTTGTCCGCCCCTCTTAGCCCTTGTCCGCCCCTCTTTGCCTTTGTCCGCCCCTCTTTGCCCTTGTCCGCATCTCTTTCCGCTTGTCCGCCCCTCTTTGCCCTTGTCCGCCCCTCTTTGCCATTGTCCGCCCCTCTTTGCCCTTGTCCGCCCCTCTTTGCCCTTGTCCGCCCCTCTTGGCCGTTGTCCCGTATTCTCACCCCTTGTCCGCCCCTCTTTGCCCTTGTCCCGTATTCTCAGCCCTTGTCCGCCCCTCTTTGCCCTTGTCCCGTATTCTCAGCCCATGTCCGCCCCTCTTTGCCCTTGTCCCGTATTCTCAGCCCTTGTCTGGCCCTCTTTGCCCTTGTCCCGTATTCTCAGCACATGTCCCCCCGTCTTTGCCCTTGTCCCTTATTCTCAGAAATTGTCCGCCCCTCTTTGCCCTTGTCCGCCCCTCTTTGCACTTGTCTGCCCCTCTTTGTACTTGTCCGCCCCTCTTTGCCCTTGTCCGCCCCTCTTTGCCATTGTCCGCCCCTCTTTGCCCTTGTCCGTCCCTCTTTGCCCTTGTCCGCCCCTCTTTGCACTTGTCCACCCCTCTTTGCCCTTGTCCCGTATTCTCAGCACTTGTCCGCCCCTCTTTGCCCTTGTCCGCCCCTCTTTGCCCTTGTCCGCCCCTCTTTGCCCTTGTCCGCCCCTCTTTGCCCTTGTCCGCCCCTCTTTGCACTTGTCCCGTATTCTCAGCGCTTGTCCGCCCCTCTGTGCCCTTGTCCCGTATTCTCAGCCCTTGTCCGCCCCTCATTGCCCTTGTTCTCCCCTCTGTGCCCTTGTCCGTCCCTCTTTGCCCTTGTCCGCCCCTCTTTGTTCTTGTCTGTCCCTCTTTGCCTTTGTCCCTTATTCTCAGCCTTTGTCCACCCGTCTTTTCCTTTGTCCCGTATTCTCAGCCCTTGTCCCGTATTCTCAGCCCTTGTCCCGTATTCTCAGCCCTTGTCAGGCCCTCTTTTCCCTTGTCCGGCCCTCTTTGCCCTCGTCCGGCCCTCTTTGCCCTTGTCTTCCCCTCTTTGCCCTTGTCTGCCCCTCTTTGCCCTTCTGCGCCCATCTTTGCCCTTGTGCACCCCTCTTTGCCCTTATGCGTCCCTCTTTGCACTTGTCCGCCCCTCTTTGCACTTGTCCGCCCCTCTTTGCCCTTGTCCGCCCCTCTTTGCCCTTGTCCGCCCCTCTATGCACTTGTCCGCCCCTCTTTGCACTTGTCCGCCCCTCTTTGCCCTTGTCTGCCCCTCTTTGCCTTTGTCCCGTATTCTCAGCCTTTGTCCGCCCCTCTTTTCCCTTGTCCCATATTCTCAGCCCTTGTCCCGTATTCTCAGCCCTTGTCCGGCCCTCTTTGCTTATGTCCGGACCTCTTTCCCATTGTCCGGCCCTCTTTGCCCTTGTCCCCCCCTCTTTGCCCTTGTCCGCCCCTCTTTGCCCTTGTCCGCCCCTCTTTGCCCTTGTCCGCCCCTCTTTGCCCTTGTCCGCCCCTCTTTGCACTTGTCCGCCCCTCTTTGCACTTTTCCGCCCCTCTTTGCCCTTGTCTGACCCTCTTTGCCCTTGTCCCGTATTGTCAGCCCTTTTCCGCCCCTCTTTGACCTTGTCCGCTCCTCTTAGCCCTTGTCCCGTATTCTCAGCCCTTGCCCGCCCCTCTTTGCCCTTGTCCCGTATTCTCAGCCCTTGTCCGCCCCTCTTTGCCCTTGTCCCGTATTCTCAGCCCTTGTCCGCCCCTCTTTGCACTTGTCCGCCCCTCTTTGCCCTTGTCCGCCCCGCTTTGCCCTTGTCCGCCCCTCTTTGCCCTTGTCCCGTATTCTCACCCCTTGTCCGCCCCTCTTTGCCCTTGTCCCGTATTCTCAGCCCTTGTCCGCCCCTCTTTGCCCTTGTCCCGTGTTCTCAGCACTTGTCCGCCCGTCTTTGCCCTTGTCCGCCCCTCTTTGCCCTTGTCCGCCCCTCTTAGCCCTTGTCCGCCCCTCTTTGCTTTGTCCGCCCCTCTTTGCCCTTGTCCGCCCCTCTTTTCACTTGTCCGCCTCTCTTTGCCCTTGTCCGCCCCTCTTTGCCGTTGTCTGCCCCTCTTTGCCGTTGTCTGCCCCTCTTTGCCCTTGTCCGCCCCTCTTTGCCCTTGTCCCGTATTCTCACCCCTTGTCCGCCCCTCTTTGCCCTTGTCCCGTATTCTCAGCCCTTGTCCGCCCCTCTTTGCCCTTGTCCCGTATTCTCAGCCCATGTTCGCCCCTCTTTGCCCTTGTCCCGTATTCTCAGCACTTGTCTGCCCCTCTTTGCCCTTGTCCCGTATTCTCAGCACTTGTCCGCCCGTCTTTGCCCTTGTCCCTTATTCTCAGAAATTGTCCGCCCCTCTTTGCCCTTGTCCGCCCCTCTTTGCCCTTGTCCGCCCCTCTTTGCCCTTGTCCCGTATTCTCAGCCCCTGTCTGCCCCTCTTTGCCGTTGTCCGCCCCTCTTTGCCCTTGTCCGCCCCTCTTTGCCCTTGTCCGCCCCTCTTTGCCCTTGTCCGCCCCTCTTTGCCCTTTTCCGCCCCTCTTTTCCCTTGTCCCGTATTCTCAGCACTTGTCCGCCCGTCTTTGCCCTTGTCCGCCCCTCTTTGCCCTTGTCCGCCCCTCTTTGCACTTGTCCCGTATTCTCAGCGCTTGTCCGCCCCTCTGTGCCCTTGTCCCGTATTCTCAGCACTTGTCCGCCCCTCTGTGCCCTTGTCCCAATATTCTCAGCCCCTGTCCGCCCCTCATTGCCCTTTTTCGCCCCTCTGTGCCCTTGTCCGTCCCTCTTTGCCCTTGTCCGCCCCTCTTTGTTCTTGTCTGCCCCTCTTTGCCTTTGTCCCTTATTCTCAGCCTTTGTCCGCCCGTCTTTTCCTTTGTCCCTTATTCTCAGCCCTTGTCCCGTGTTCTCAGCCCGTGTCCGGCCCTCTTTGCCCTTGTCCTCCCCTCTTTGCCCTTGTCTGCCCCTCTTTGCCCTTGTCTGCCCCTCTTTGCCCTTGTGCGCCCCTCTTTGCACTTGTGCACCCCTCTTTGCCCTTATGGGTCCCTCTTTGCCCTTGTCCACCCCTCTTTGCCCTTGTCCGCCCCTCTTTGCCCTTGTCCGCCCCTCTTTGCCCTTGTCCGCCCCTCTTTGCCCTTGTCCCTAATTTTCAGCCCTTTTCCGACCCTCTTTGCCCTTGTCCGACCCTCTTTGCACTTGTCCGCCCCTCTGTGCCCTTGTCCGCCCCTCTGTGCCCTTGTCCGCCCCTCTGTGCCCTTGTTCGCCCCTCATTGCCCTTGTTCGACCCTCTGTGCCCTTGTCCGACCCTCTTTGCCCTTGTCCGCCCCTCTTTGCCCTTGTCCGCCCCTCTTTGGTCTTGTCCGCCCCTCTTTGCCCTTGTCCCGTATTCTCCGCCCTTGTCCGACCCTCTTTGCACTTGTCCGCCCCTCTTTGCACTTGTCCGCACCTCTTTTCCCTTGTTCGCCCCTCTTTGCCCTTGTCCGCCACTCTTTGCCCTTGTCCGCCCCTCTTTACCCTTCTCCCGTATTCTCAGCCCTTGTCCGCCCCTCTTTGCCCTTGTCCGCCCCTCTTTGCCCTTGTCCGTCCCTCTTTGCACTTGTCCGCACCTCTTTGCTCTTGTCCCGTATTCTCAGACACTTTCCGCCCCTCTTTTGTACTTGTCCGCCCCTCTTTGCCCTTGTCCGCCCCTCTTTGCCATTGTCCCGCATTCTCAGCCCGCGTCCCGTATTCTCAGCCCGTGTCCCGTATTCTCAGCCCGTGTCCCGTATTCTCAGCCCGTGTCCCGTATTCTCAGCCCTTGTCCGCCCCTCTTTGATCTTGTCAGCCCCTCTTAGCACTTGTCCACCCCTCTTTGCTATTTTCCGCCCCTCTTCGCGCTTGTCCGCCTCTCTTTGCCCTTGTCCCGTATTCTCAGCCCTTTTCCTCCCCTCTTTGCCCTTTTCTGCCCCTCTTTGCCCTTGTCCGCCCTTCTTTGCCCTTGTCCGCCCCTCTTTGCCCTTGTCCGCCCCTCTTTGCCCTTGTCCCGTATTCTCAGCCCTTGTCCGCCCCTCTTTGCCCTTGTCCCATATGCTCAGCACTTGTCCGCCCCTCTTTGCCCTTGTCCCGTATTCTCAGCCCTTGTCAGCCCCTCTTTGCCCTTGTCTGCCCCTCTTTGCCCTTGTCTGCCCCTCTTTGCCCTTGTCCTCACCTCTTTGCCCTTGTCCGCCCCTCTTTGCCCTTATCCGCCCATCTTTGCCCATGTCCGCCCCTCTTTGCCCTTGTCCGCCCCTCTTTGCCCTAGTCCCATATTCTCAGCCCTTGTCCGCCACTCTTTGCCTTTGTCGGCCCTTCTTTTCCCTTGTCCGCCCCTGTTTGCCCTTGTCCGCCCCTCTTTGACCTTGTCCCTTATTCTCAGCCCTTGTCCGCCCCTCTTTGCCCTTGTCCGCCCCTCTTTGCCCTTGTCCCGTATTCTCAGCCCTTGTCCGCCCCTCTTTGCCCTTGTCCGCCCCTCTTTACACTTGTCCGCCCCTCTTTGCCCTTTTCCACCCCTCTTTGCACTTGTCCGCACCTCTTTGCTCTTGTCCCGTATTCTCAGACCCTTGTCCGCCCCTCTTTGCCCTTGTCCGCACCTCTTTGCCCTTGTCCGCCCCTCTTTGCCCTTGTCCGCCCCTCTTTGCCCTTGTTCGCCCCTCTTTGCCCTTGTTCGCCCCTCTTTGCCCTTGTCCGCCCCTCTTTGCCCTTGTGCGCCCCTCTTTGCCCTTGTCCGCCCCTCTTTGCCCTTGTCCGCCCCTGTTTGCCCTTGTCCCGTATTCTCAGCACTTGTCCGCCCCTCTTTGCCCTTGTCCCGTATTCTCAGCAGTTGTCCGCCCCTCTTTGGCCTCGTCCGCCGCTCTTTGGCCTCGTCCGCCCCTCTTTGCCCTCGTCCGCCCCTCTTTGCCCTCGTCCGCCACTCTTTGCCCTCGTCCGCCCCTCTCAGACCTCGGCCGCACCTCTCAGCCCTCGTCCGCCCATCTCAGCCCTCTTCCGCCTTTCTCAGCCCTTCTCTGCCCCTCTCAGCCCTTCTCCGCCCCTCTCAGCCCTCATCCCGCATTCTCAGCCCTCGTCCGCCCCTCTCAGCCCTCGTCGTGCATTCTCAGCCCTCGTCCGCACCTCTCAGCTGTCGTCCCGCATTCTCAGCCCTCGTCCGCGCCTCTCAGACCTCGTCCTGCATTCTCAACACTCGTCCGCCCCTGTCAGCCCTCGTTCCGCATTATCAGGCCTTGTCCGCCCCTCTCAGCCCTAGTCGCGCATTCTCAGCCCTCGTCCGCCCATCTCAGACCTCGTCCCGCATTCTCAGCCCTCGTCCGCCCCTCTCAGCTCTCGTCCCGCATTCTCAGCCCTCGTCTGCCCCTCTCTGTACTCGTCCCGCATTCTCAGCCCTCGTCCGCCCCTCTCAGCCCTCGTCCCGCATTCTCAGCCGTCGTCTGCCACTCTCAGCCATCGTCCCAAATTCTCAGCCCTTGTCCGCCCCTCTCAGCCCTCGTCCGACCCTCTCAGCCCTTGTCCCACATTCTCAGCCCTTGTCACGCATTCTCAGCCGTTGTCCGACCCTCTCAGCCCTTGTCCCAAATTCTCAGCCCTTGTCCGCCCCTCTCAGCCCTTGTCCGCACCTCTCAGCCCTTGTCCCGCATTCTCTGCCCTTCTCCGCCCCTCTCAGCCCTTGTCCCGCATTGTCAGTCCTTGTCCGCCCCTCTCAGCCCTTTTCCCGCATTCTCAGCACTTGTCCGCCCCTCTTAGCCATTGTCCCGCATTCTCAGCCCTTGTCTGCCCCTCTCAGCCTTTGTACCGTATTCTTAGAACTTGTCCCGTATTCTCAGCACTTGTCCGCCCCTCTTTGCCCTTGTCCGCCCCTCTGTGCCCTTGTCCGACCCTCTGTGCCCTTGTCGGCCCCTCTTTGCACTTGTCGGCCCCTCTTTGCCCTTGTCCACCCCTCTTTGCCCTTGTCCGCCCCTCTTTGCCCTTGTCTGCCCCTCTTTGCCCTTGTCCGCCCCTCTTTGACCTTGTCCCTTATTCTCAGCCCTTGTCCGCCCCTCTTTGCCCTTGTCCGCCCCTCTTTGCCCTTGTTCGCCCCTCTTTGCCCTTGTCCGCCACTCTTTGCCCTTGTCCGCCCCTCTTTACCCTTCTCCCGTATTCTCAGCCCTTGTCCGGCCCTCTTTGCCCTTGTCCGCCCCTCTTTGCCCTTGTCCGCCCCTCTTTGCCCTTGTCCGTCCCTCTTTGCCCTTGTCCCGTATTCTCAGCCCTTGTCCGCCCCTCTTTGCCCTTGTCCGCCCCTCTTTGCCCTTGTCCGCCCCTCTTTGCCCTTGTCCGCCCCTCTTTGCACTTGTCCGCACCTCTTTGCTCTTGTCCCGTATTCTCAGACACTTTCCGCCCCTCTTTTGTACTTGTCCGCCCCCTTTGCCCTTGTCCGCCCCTCTTTGCCCTTGTCCGCCCCTCTTTGCCATTGTCCCGCATTCTCAGCCCGTGTCCCGTATTCTCAGCCCGTGTCCCGTATTCTCAGCCCGTGTCCCGTATTCTCAGCCCGTGTCCCGTATTCTCAGCCCTTGTCCGCCCCTCTTTGATCTTGTCAGCCCCTCTTAGCACTTGTCCACCCCTCTTTGCTATTTTCCGCCCCTCTTCGCGCTTGTCCGCCTCTCTTTGCCCTTGTCCCGTATTCTCAGCCCTTTTCCGCCCCTCTTTGCCCTTTTCTGCCCCTCTTTGCCCTTGTCCGCCCCTCTTTGCCCTTGTCCGCCCCTGTTTGCCCTTGTCCGCCCCTCTTTGCCCTTTTCCCGTATTCTCAGCCCTTGTCCGCCCCTCTTTGCCCTTGTCCCATATGCTCAGCACTTGTGCGCCCCTCTTTGCCCTTGTCCCGTATTCTCAGCCCTTGTCAGCCCCTCTTTGCCCTTGTCTGCCCCTCTTTGCCCTTGTCCTCACCTCTTTGCCCTTGTCCACCCCTCTTTGCCCTTATCCGCCCATCTTTGCCAATGTCCGCCCCTCTTTGCCCTTGTCCGCCCCTCTTTGCCCTTGTCCTATATTCTCAGCCCTTGTCCGCCACTCTTTGCCCTTGTCGGCCCTTCTTTTCCCTTGTCCGCCCCTCTTTGCCCTTGTCCGCCCCTCTTTGACCTTGTCCCTTATTCTCAGCCTTTGTCCGCCCCTCTTTGCCCTTGTCCGCCCCTCTTTGCCCTTGTCCCGTATTCTCAGCCCTTGTCCGCCCCTCTTTGCACTTGTCCGCCCCTCTTTACACTTGTCCGCCCCTCTTTGCCCTTTTCCGCCCCTCTTTGCACTTGTCCGCACCTCTTTGCTCTTGTCCCGTATTCTCAGAACCTTGTCCGCCCCTCTTTGCCCTTGTCCGCCCCTCTTTGCCCTTGTCCGCCCCTCTTTGCCCTTGTCCGCCCCTCTTTGCCCTTGTTCGCCCCTCTTTGCCCTTGTCCGCCCCTCTTTGCCGTTGTCCGCCCCTCTTTGCCCTTGTGCGCCCCTCTTTGCCCTTGTGCGCCCCTCTTTGCCCTTGTCCCCCCCTCTTTGCCCTTGTCCGCCCCTGTTTGCCCTTGTCCCGTATTCTCAGCACTTGTCCGCCCCTCTTTGCCCTTGTCCCGTATTCTCAGCAGTTGTCCGCCCCTCTTTGGCCTCGTCCGCCGCTCTTTGGCCTCGTCCGCCCCTCTTTGCCCTCGTCCGCCCCTCTTTGCCCTCGTCCGCCCCTCTTTGCCCTCGTCCGCCACTCTTTGCCCTCGTCCGCCCCTCTCAGACCTCGGCCGCACCTCTCAGCCCTCGTCCGCCCCTCTCAGCCCTCTTCCGCCTTTCTCAGCCCTTCTCCACCCCTCTCAGCCCTTCTCCGTCCCTCTCAGCCCTCATCCCGCATTCTCAGCCCTCGTCCGCCCCTCTCAGCCCTCGTCGTGCATTCTCAGCCCTCGTCCGCACCTCTCAGCCGTCGTTCCGCATTATCAGGCCTTGTCCGCCCCTCTCAGCCCTAGTCCCGCATTCTCAGCCCTCGTCCGCCCATCTCAGACCTCGTCCCGCATTCTCAGCCCTCGTCCGCCCCTCTCAGCTCTCGTCCCGCATTCTCAGCCCTCGTCCGCCCCTCTCTGTCCTCGTCCCGCATTCTCAGCCCTCGTCCGCCCCTCTCAGCCCTCGTCCCGCATTCTCAGCCGTCGTCCGCCACTCTCAGCCATCGTCCCAAATTCTCAGCCCTCGTCCGACCCTCTCAGCCCTTGTCCCAAATTCTCAGCCTTTGTCCGCCCCTCTCAGCACTTGTCCGCACCTCTCAGCCCTTGTCCCGCATTCTCTGCCCTTCTCCGCCCCTCTCAGCCCTTGTCCCGCATTGTCAGTCCTTGTCCGCCCCTCTCAGCCCTTTTCCCGCATTCTCAGCACTTGTCCGCCCCTCTTAGCCCTTGTCCCGCATTCTCAGCCCTTGTCTGCCCCTCTCAGCCTTTGTACCGTATTCTCAGAACTTGTCCCGTATTCTCAGCACTTGTCCGCCCCTCTTTGCCCTTGTCCGCCCCTCTGTGCCCTTGTCCGCCCCTCTGTGCCCTTGTCGGCCCCTCTTTGCACTTGTCGGCCCCTCTTTGCCCTTGTCCACCCCTCTTTGCCCTTGTCCGCCCCTCTTTGCCCTTGTCTGCCCCTCTGTGCCCTTGCCCGCCTCTCTTTGCACTTTCCCGCCCCTCTTTGCCCTTGTCCGCCCCTCTTTGCCCTTGTCTCGTATCCTCCGTAATTCTCCGCCCGTCTTTACACTTTTCCGCCCCTCTTTGCACTTGTCCGCCCCTCTTTGCACTTTTCCACCCCTCTTTGCCCTTGTTCGACCCTCTTTGCCCTTGTCCCGTATTCTCCGCACTTGTCTACCCCTCTCTGCCCTTGTCCGCCCCTCTTTCTCCTTGTCCGCCCCTCTTTACCCTTGTCCGCCCCTCCATGCTCTTGTCCGCCCCTCTTTGCCCTTGTCAGCCCCTCTTTGCCTTTGTCCGCTCCTCTTTGCCCTTGTCAGCCCCTCTTTGCACTTGTCTGAACCCTCTTTGCCCTTTTCCGCACCTCTTTGCACTTGTGTACTCCTCTTTGACCTTGTGCGCCACTCTTTGCACTTGTCCACCCCTGTTTGCCCCTTTCCGACCCTTATTGCCCTTTTGCACCCCTCTTTGCCCTTTTCCGCCCCTCTTTGCCCTTTTCCGCCCCTCTTTTCCCTTGTCCGCCCCTCTTTGCCCTTATCCACCCCTCTTTGCCTTTGTCCCGTATTCTTCGTGGTTTTCCGCACCTCTTTGCCCTTATCCGAACCTCTTTGCCCTTGTCCCATATTCTCCAACCATCTTTGCCCTTGTCCGCCCCTCTTTGCACTTGTGCCGTATTATCCACACTTCTCCGCCCCTCTTTGCCGTTGTCCGCCCCTCTTTGCCGTTGTCCGCCCCTCTTTGCCCTTGTCCCGTATTCTTCGCAGTTCTCCACCCCTCTTTGCCCTTATCTTAACCTCTTTGCCCTTGTCCCATATTCTCCACCCCTCTTTGCCCTTGTCCGCCCCTCTTTGCCCTTGTCTGCCCCTCTTTGCCCTTGTCCCGTATTCTCCGTAATTTTCCGCCTGTCTTTGCCCTTGTCCGCCCATCTTTGCCCTTGTCCGCTTGTCTTTGCCCTTTGTCCGCTCGTCTTTGCCCTTGTCCGCCCCTCTTTTCCCTTGTCCACACCTCTTTGCTCGTGTCCCATATTCTCCACACTTGTCCGCCCCTCTTTGCAGTTGTCCGCCCCTCTTTGCCCTTGTCCGCTCCTCTTTGCCCTTGTCCGCTCCTCTTTGCCTTTGTCCGCCCCTCTTTGCCTTTGTCCGCCCCTCTTTGCCCTTGTCCCGGATTCTCCGCAATTGTCTGCCCGTCTCTGCCCATCTCCGGTATTCTCCGCGCTTGTCTGCCCGTCTTTGCCCTTCTCCGGTATTCTCCGTACTTCTCTACCTCTCTTTTCCCTTTTCCGCCCCTGTTTGCCCATGTACCTTATTCTCCGTTCTTGTCCGCCCCTCTTTGCCCTTGTCCACCTGTCTTTGCACTTGTCTGCCCCTCTTTGCCCTTGATCCGCTTGTCTTTGCCCTTGTTCACCCATCTTTGCCCTTGTCCGCCACTCTTTGCCCTTGTCCGCCACTCTTTGCCCTTTTCCCGTATTCTCCGCACTTGTCCGCCCCTCTTTGCCCTCGAACGCCCGTCTTTGCCCTTGTTCGCCCCTCTTTGCCCTTGTCAGGTATTCTCTGCATTTCTCTTCCCCTATTTGCACTTTTCCGCCACTCTTTGCAGTTGTCCGCCCCTCTTAGCCCTTGTCCGCCCCTCTTAGCCCTTGTCTGACCCTCTTTGCCCCTGTCCGCCCCTCTTTGCCCGTGTCCCGTATTCTCCGCACTTCTCCGCCCCCTTAGGACTTGTGCGCCCCTCTTTGTAATTGTCCACCCCTCTTTGCCCTTGTCCGCCCCTCTTTGCCCTTGTCCACACCTCTTTGACCTTGTCTGCCCCTCTTGGTCCTTGTCTCTTATTATCTGTAATTGTCTGCCTGTCTTTACCCGTCTCCGGTATTCTCTGCACTTCTCCGCCCCTCTTTGCCCTTTTCCGCCCGTCTTTGCCCTTTTCTGCCCCTCTTTGCTCTTGTCCCGTATTCTCCGCACTTCTATGCCTGTCTTTGCAATTCTCCGAACCTCTTTGCCCTTGTCCGCCCCTGTTTACCCTTGTTCGCCCGTCTTTGCACTTTTCCGCCCCTCTTTTCCCGTGTCCCATATTCTCCGCACTTGTCCGCCCCTCTTAGCCCTTGTCCGCCACTCTTTGCCCTTGTCCGCCACTCTTTGCCCTTTTCCCGTATTCTGCGCACTTGTCCGCCCCTCTTTGCCCTCGAACGCCCGTCTTTGCCCTTGTTCGCCCCTCTTTGCCCTTGTCAGGTATTCTCTGCATTTCTCTTCCCCTATTTGCACTTTTCCGCCACTCTTTGCAGTTGTCCGCCCCTCTTAGCCCTTGTCCGACCCTCTTTGCCCCTGTCCGCCCCTCTTTGCCCGTGTCCCGTATTCTCCGCACTTCTCCGCCCCCTTAGGACTTGTGCGCCCCTCTTTGTAATTGTCCACCCCTCTTTGCCCTTGTCCGCCCCTCTTTGCCCTTGTCCACACCTCTTTGACCTTGTCTGCCCCTCTTGGTCCTTGTCTCTTATTATCTGTAATTGTCTGCCTGTCTTTACCCGTCTCCGGTATTCTCTGCACTTCTCCGCCCCTCTTTGCCCTTTTCCGCCCGTCTTTGCCCTTTTCTGCCCCTCTTTGCTCTTGTCCCGTATTCTCCGCACTTCTATGCCTGTCTTTGCAATTCTCCGAACCTCTTTGCCCTTGTCCGCCCCTGTTTACCCTTGTTCGCCTGTCTTTGCACTTTTCCGCCCCTCTTTTCCCGTGTCCCATATTCTCCGCACTTGTCCGCCCCACTTAGCCCTTGTCCGACCCTCTATGACCTTGTCCGCCCCTCTTTGCACTTGTCCGCCCCTCTTTGTCCTTGTCCGCCCATCCTTGCCCTTGTCCACCCCTCTTAGCCCTTCTCCGCCTCTCGTTGTCTTTGTCCGCTCCTCTTTGCTCTTGGCCGACCGTCTTTGCCCATGTCCGCCCGTCTTTGCCATTGTCCGCCCGTCTTTGCCCTTGTCTTCCCCTATTTACCCTTGTCCCATATTCTCCGCAATACTCCGACCGTCTTTGCTCTTGTCCCCCCGTCTTTGCAATTTTCCGCCGTCTTTGCCCTTGTCCGCCCGTCTTTGCACTTGTCCGCCCCCCTTTTCAGTTTTCCGTCCCTCTTTGCCCTTCCCTGTCCTTCTTTACCCTTGTCCGTCCCTCTTTGCCCTTCTCTGCCCCTCTTTGCCCATTTCCGCCTCTCTTTGCCCTTGTCACGTATTCTCCGCACTTGTCTGCCCGTCTTTGCCCGTCTCTGTTATTCTCCGCACTTGTCTGCCCGTCTTTGCCCGTCTCCGGTATTCTCCGCACTTCTCCGCCCCTCTTTGCCCTTTTCCGCCCCTCTTTGCAATTTTCCCGTTGTCTCCGCACATCTCCCTCTCTCTTAGCCCTTGTCCCATATTCTCCGCCCTTCCCCCCCCTCTTTGCCCTTGTCCACCCCTCTTTGCTCTTGTCCGCCCCTTTTGGCCATTGTCCGGCCATTTTTGCCCTTGTCCGCCCCTCTTTGCCCTTTTCCGCCCCTCTTTGCCCTTGTTCGCTCTTCTTTGCTCTTGTCCGCCTACATTTGCCATTGTCTGCCCCTCTTTGCCCTGGTCCCGTATTCTCCGCAATTGTCTGGCCGTCTTTTCCCGTCTCCGTTATTCTCCGCACTTGTCTGCCCCTCTTATCCTGTCTCCGGTATTCTCCGCACTTCTCCGCCCTTCTTTGCCCTTTGTCCACCTCTCTTTGCACTTGTCCGCCCCTCTTTGCCCTTGTCCCGTATTCTCCGCACTTGTCCGCCCGTCTTTGCACTTGTCCGCCCGTCTTTGCCCTTCTCCGACCCTCTTCGGCCTTGTCCGCCCGTCTTTGCATTTGTCCGCCCGTCTTTGCACTTGTCTGGTGTTCTACGCACTTGTCTGCCCGTTTTTGCACTTGTCCGCCCGTCTTAGCACTTGTCCGCCCCTCTTTGCCCTTGTCCGCCCCTCTTTGCCCTTGTCCACGCCTCTTTGCCATTTTCCAGCCCTCTTTGCTCTTGTCCGACCCTCTTGGCCCTTGTCCTCCCCTCTTGGCCCTTGTCCGGCCCTCTTTGCCGTTGTCCGCCCCTCTTTGCCCTTGTCCGCCCCTCTTTGCCCTTGTCTGCCCCTCTTTGCCCTTGTCCGCCCTCTTTGCACTTGTCCACCCCTCTTTGCCTTTGTCGGTCCCTCTTTGTCATTGTACGGTATTCTCCGCACTTGTCCGCCCCTCTATACCCTTGTCCGAACCTCTTTGCCCTAGTCCACACCTCTTGGCCCTTGTCCGCCCCTCTTGACCCTTGTCCGCCCCTCTTGGCCTTTGTCTGCCCCTCTTTGGCCTTGTCCACCCCTCTTTGCCCTTGTCCCGTATTCTCTGTACTTCTCCGCACCTCTTCGCCCTTGTCCGCCCCTCTTTGCCCATGTCCGTTCCTCTTTGCCCTTGTCCGACACTCTTTGCCCTTGTCCACACCCCTTTGCCCTTTTCCGCCCCTCTTGGACCTTTTCCACCCCTCTTTGCCCATGTCCGACCCTCTTTGCCCATGTCCGACCCTCTTTGCCCTTGTCCGCCCTTCTTTGCCCTTGTCCGCCTATCTTTGCCCTGGTCCGCACCTCTTTGTCCTTGTCCTGTATTATCCGCAATTGTCTGCCCGTCTTTGCCCGTCTCCGGTATTCTCCACACTTGTCTGCCTGTCTTTGCCCGTCTCCGGTGTTCTCCGAACTTCTCCGTCCCTTTTTGCCCTTGTCCGCCCGTCTTTGCCCTTGTTTGCCCCTCTTTGCCCTTGTCCAGTATTCTCCACACTTGTCCGCCCGTCTTTGCCCTTGTCCGCCCGTCTTTGCCCTTGTCCGCCTGTCTTTGCCCTTGTCCGACCCTCTTTGCCCTTGTCCGCCCCTCTTTGCCCTTGTCTGCCCCTCTTAGTCCTTATCCGCCCATCTTTGGCCTTGTCCGCCACTCTTTGCATTTTTCCGCCCGTTTGCCCTTGTCCGGTATTCTCCAAACTTCTGCACCCTTCCTTGCCGTTGTCTGCACCTCTTTTCCCTTGTCCGCCCCTCTTTGCCCTTCTCCGGTATTCTCTGCACTTGTCCGCCCGTCTTTTGCCCTTGTCTCTCCGTCTTTTGCCCTTGTCCGTCCGTCTTTGCCCTTGTCCGCCCGTCTTTGCCCTTGTCCTCCCGTTTTTGCCCTTGTCCACCCCTCTTTGCCCTTGTCCCGTATTCTCCGCACTTCTCCGCCTCTCTATGCCCTTGTCCAACCCTCTTTGCCCTTGTCCAACTCTCTTTGCCTTTGTCCGCCCCTCTTTGCCCTTGTCCGCCCCTCTTTGCCCTTATCTGCCCCTCTTTGCCCTTGTCCGCCCCTCTTTGCCATTGTCCGCCCCTCTTTGCCCTTGTCCGGCCCTCTTTGCCCTTGTCCGGCCCTCTTTTCCCTTTTCCGCCCCTCTTTCCACTTGTCCTGTATTCTCCGCACTGCTCTGCCCCTCTTTGTCCTTCTAAGCCTCTCTTTGCCCTTGTCCCTTATTCTCCTCAATTTTCCACCCCTCTTTGCCCTTGTCCGCCCCTCTTTGCCCTTGTCCGCCCCTTTTGCACTTGTCCGCCCCTCTTTGCCCTTGTCCGCCCCTCTTTGCCCTTGTCCGCCCGCTTTGCCCTTGTCCCAAATTCTCCGCAATTCTCCGCCCGTCTCGGCCCCTCTTTACCCTTGTCCGCCCGTCTTTGCCCTTGTCCGCTCCTCTTTGCCCTTCTCCGCCCCTCTTTGCCGTTGTCTGCCCCTCTTTGCCCTTGTCCGGTATTCTCCGCACTCTTCCGCCCCTCTTTTCCCTTGTCCGCCCCTCTTTGTTCTTGTCCGCCCCTCTTTGCCCTTGTCCGCCTCTCTTTGCCCTTGTCTGCCCCTCTTTGCCCTTAACCGGTACTTTCCGCACTTCTCCGACCCTGTTTGCCCTTGTCCGCCCCTCTTTGCCATTGTCCGGTATTCTCCGCACTTCTCCGCCCGTCCTTGCCCTTGTCCGCCCGTCCTTGCCCTTGTCCGCTCGTCGTTGCCCCTGTTCCCTCGTCCTTGCCCTTGTCCGCCTGTTCTTGCCCGTGTCCGCCCGTTGCTGACCTTGTCCGCCTATTCTTGCCCTTGTCCACCCGTTCCTGCCCCTGTCCGCCCCTCTTTTCCCATTGTCCCATATTCTCCGCACTTCTCCGCCCTTATTTGAAATTGTCCGCCCCTCTTTGCCATTGTCTGCCCCTCTTTGCCCTTGTCCGGTATTCTCCGCAATTCTCCGCCCCTCTTTGGCCTTGTCCGCCCTTCTTTTCCCTTGTCCACCCCTCTATGCGCTTGTCCGCCCCTCTTTGCCGTTGTCCACCCCTCTTTGTCCTTGTCCGCCCCTCTTTGACCTTGTCCCGTATTCTCCACACTTCTCTTCCCCTCTTTGCACTTGTCAATTATTCTCCGCAATTCTCCGACCCTCTTTGCCCTTGTCCGCCCGTCTTTGATGTTGTCCGCCCGTCTTTGCAATTGTCCGCCCCTCTTTGCCCTTGTCCGCCCCTCTTTGCCCTTGTCTGCCCGTCTTTGCCCTTAACCGTTACTTTCCGCACTTCTCCGACCCTGTTTGCCCTTGTCCGCCCCTCTTTGCCATTGTCCGGTATTCTCCGCACTTCTCCGCCCGTCCTTGCCCTTGTCCGCCCGTCCTTGCCCTTGTCCGCTCGTCCTTGCCCTTGTCCCTTCGTCCTTGCCCTTGTCCGCCCGTTCCTGCCCGTGTCCGCCCGTTGCTGACCTTGTCCGCCTATTGTTGCCCTTGTCCACCCGTTCCTGCCCTTGTCCGCCCCTCTTTGCCCTTGTCCTCCCCTCTTTTCCCTTGTCTGCCTGTCGTTGCCCTTGTCCGCCCGTCCTTGCCCTTCTCTGGTATTCTCCACACTTCTTTGCCCGTCTTTGCCTTTCTCAACCTGTCTTTGCTCTTGTCCGCCCGTCTTTTCTTTTTCCGATATTCTCCGCACTTCTCCGCCCGTCTTTGCCCTTGTCCCCCAGTCTTTGCCCTCGTCCGCCCGTCTTTGCCCTCGTCCGCCCGTCTTTGCCGTTCTCCGCCTGTCTTTGCCCTTGTCCGCCTGTCTTGGCCCTTATCCGCCCGTCTTGGCCCTTATCCGCCCATCTTAGCCCTTGTCCGCCCCTCTTTGTCCTTGTCCACCCGTCTTTGCCCTTGTCCAGCCCTCTTTGCCCTTGTCCGTCCCTCTTTGCCCTTGTCCAACCCTATTTGCCCTTGTCCATCCCTCTTTGCCCTTGTCTGCCCCTCTTTGCCTTTGTCCCGAATTCTCCGCACTTGTCCGCCCGTCTTTGCACTTGTCCGCCCGTCTTTGCCCTTGTCCGACCTTCTTTGCCCTTGTCTTCCCGTCTTTGCCCTTGTCCGCCTGTCTTGGCCCTTATCCGCCCGTCTTTGCCCTTGTCCGCCCCTCTTTGCGTTTGTCCGTCCCTCTTTGCCCTTGTCCGGTATTCTCCAAACTTCTGCGCCCTTCCTTGCCGTTGTCTGCACCTCTTTGCCCTTGTCCGCCCCTCTTTGCCCTTGTCGCGTATTCTCCGCACTTCTCCAGCCCTCTATGCCCTTGTCCAGCCCTCTTTACCCTTGTCCGCCTCTCTTTGCTGTTGTCCGCCCCTCTTTGCCCTTGTCCGCCCCTCTTTGTCCTTATACGCCCCTCTTTTCCCTTGTCCGCCCCTCTTTGCCCTTGTCCCGTATTCACCGCACTTCTCCTCCCCTCTTTCCCCTTGTCCCGTATTCTCCGCACTGCTCTGCCCCTCTTTGTCCTTGTCCCGTATTCTCTACACTTCTAAGACTCTCCTTGCCCTTGTCCCTTATTCTCCGCAATTTTCCGCCCCTCTTTGCTCTTGTCCGCCCCTCTTTGCTCTTGTCCGCCCCTCTTTGCCCTTGTCCACCCCCTTTTCCCTTGTCCGCCCCTTTTGAACTTGTACGCCCCTCTTTGCCCTTGTCCGCCCTTCTTTGCCATTGTCCGCCCCCTTTCCCTTGTCCCGTATTCTCCCCAATTCTCCGCCCCTCTTTGCCCTTGTCCACCCGTCTTTGCCCTTGTCCGCCCCTCTTTGCCCTTGTCCGCCCCTCTTTGCCCTTGTCCTGTATTCTCCGCACTTCTCTGCCCCTCTTTACCCTTGTCCGCCCCTCTTTGCCCTTGTCTGCCCATTTTTGCCCTTTTCCGCCCTTTTTTGCCCTTGTCCCTCCCTCTTTGCCCTTGTCCAGTATTCTCCGCACTTCTCCGCCCCTCTATGCCCTTGTCCATCCCTCTTTGTCCTTGTCCTCCTCTCTTTGCCTTTGTCCGTCCCCTTTGCCCTTGTCCGCCCCTCTTTTTCCCTTGTCCGCCCCTCTTTGCCCTTGTCCCGTATTCTCCACATTTCTCTGCCTTGCTTTGCCCTTGTCCGACTCTCTTTGCCATTGTCCGACCCTCTTTTCCCTTGTCCTCCCCTCTTTGCCTTTGTCCCGTATTCACCGCAATTCTCCACCCCTCTTTCCCCTTGTCCTGTATTCTCCGCACTTCTCTGCCCCTCTTTGTCCTTGTCCCATATTCTCCACACTTCTAAGCCTCTCTTTGCCCTTGTCCCATATTTTCCGCACTTCTCCGCCCCTCTTTGCACTTGTCCGCCCCTCTTTGCCATTGTCCGCCCCTCTTTCCCTTGTCTGCCCCTCTTTTCACTTGTCCCGTATTCTCCACACTTCTCCGCCCCTATTTGAACTTGTCCGCCCCTCTTTGCCATTGTCTGCCCCTCTTTGCCCTTGTACGGTATTCTCCGCTCTTCTCCGCCCCTCTTTGCCCTTGTCCGCCCCTCTTTACCATTGTCCACTCTCTTTGACCTTGTCCCGTGTTCTCCGCCCTTGACCGCCCCTCTTTACACTTGTCCGCCCCTCTTTGCCTTTGTCCCTTATTATCCGCATTTGTCCGCCCCTCTTAGCACTTGTCCACCCCTCTTTGCCGTTGTCCGCTCCTCTTTGAACTGTCCGTTTTCTCTTTGCACTTGTCCGACCCTCTTTGCCCTTTTCCGCCCCTCTTTGCCCTTGTCCCCTATTCTCCGCAATTGTCCGCCCCTCTTTGCCCTTGTCCGCCCCTATTTGCCCTTGTCCCCTATTCTCCGCAATTGTCCGCCCCTCTTTGCACTTGTACGCCCATCTTTGCCCTTGTCCGCCGGTCTTTGCCCTTGTCCGCCGGTCTTTGCCCTTGTCCACCCGTCTTTGTCGTTGTCCGCCCGTCTTTGCCCTTGTGCGCCCCTCTTTGCAGTTTTCCACCCTTCTTTGCCCTTCTCAGGTATTCACCGCACTTCTCCGCCCGTTCTTGCCCTTCTCCGGTATTCTCCGCACTTCTCTGCCCCTCTTTTCCCCTCTCCGGCCCTCTTTGCCCCTCTCCGCTCATCTTTGCCCCTCTCCACCAGTCTTTGCCCCTCTCCGACCGTCTTTACTCTTGTCCACCCGTCTTTGCCCTTCTCCGCCCTTCTTTGCCCTTGTCCCTCCCTCTTTGCCCTTGTCCCTCCCTCTTTGCCCTTGTCCGCCCTTCTTAGCCCTTGTCCGCCCCTCTTTGTCCTTGTCCGCCCGTCTTAGCCCTTGTCCGCCCGTCTTTGCCCTTGTCCGCCCCACTTTGACCTTGTCCGCCCCTCTTTGCCCTTGTCCAACCCTCTTTGCCCTTGTGCACCCGTCTTTGCCCTTTTCTGCCCCTCTTTGCCCTTGTCTGCCCCTCTTTGCCTTTGTCCCGTATTCTCCGCTCTTGTCTGCCCGTGTTTGCCCTTGTCCGCCCCTCTTGGCCCTTGTCCGAACTTCTTGGCAATTGTCCGCCCCTCTTTGCCCTTCATTGGTGTTCCCTGCACTTCTCTGCCTGTCTTTGCCCTTGTCCACCTGTCTTGGCCCTTATCCGCCCGTCTTTGCCCTTGTCCGCCCCTCTTTGCATTTGTCCGCCCCTGTTTGCCCTTGTCCGGTATTCTCCAAACTTCTGCGCCCTTCCTTGCCGTTGTCTGCACCTCTTTGCCCTTGTCCGCCACTCTTTGCCCTTCTCCGGTATTCTCTGCACTTGTCCGCCCATCTTTTGCCCTTGTCTCTCCGTCTTTTGCCCTTGTCCGTCATTCTTTGCCCTTGTCCTCCCGTTTTTGCCCTTGTCCTCCCGTTTTTGCTCTTGTCCACCCCTCTTTGCCCTTGTCCACCCCTCTTTGCCCTTGTCCCGTATTCTCCGCAATTCTCTGCTTCTCTATGCCCTTGTCCGCCCCTCTTTGCCCTTGTCCGCCCCTCTTTGCCCTTGTCCGCCCCTCTTTGCCCTTGTCCGCCCCTCTTTGCACTTGTCCGCCCCCTTTGCCCTTGTCCCGTATTCTCCGCAATTCTCCGCCCCTCTCAGACCCTCTTTGCCCTTGTCCACCCGTCTTAGCCCTTGTCCGCCCCATTTTGCCGTTGTCCGCTCCTCTTTGAACTGTCCGTTTTCTCTTTGCACTTGTCCGACCCTCTTTGCCCTTGTCCGCCCCTCTTTGCCCTTTTCCGCCCCTCATTGCCGTTGGCCCGTATTCTCAGCAGTTGTCCGCCCCTCTTTGCCCTTGTCCGCCCCTCTTTGCCCTTCTCCCATATTCTCATCCCTTGTCCGCCCCTATTTGCCCTTGTCCGCCCCTCTTTGCCCTTGTCCTCCCTTCTTTGCCCTTGTCCGCCCCTCTTTTCTCTTGTCCCGTATTCTGTGCATTTGTCCGCATCTCTTTGCCCTTGTCCGCCCCTCTTTGCCCTTGTCCGCCCCTCTTTGCCCTTTTCCGCCCCTCTTTGCCCTTGTCCGCCCCTCTTTGCACTTGTATGCCCCTCTTTGACCTTGTCCGCCCCTCTTTGCCCTTGTCCGCCCCTCTTTGCCCTTGTCCGCCCCTCTTTGCCCTTGTCCGGCCCTCTTTGCCCTTGTCCGCCCCTCTTTGCACTTGTCCCGTATTCTCAGCACTTGTCCGTCCCTCTTTGCCCTTGTCCACCCCTCTTTGCCCTTGTTCGACCCTCTTTGCACTTGTCCACCCCTCTTTGCCCTTGTCCCACCGTCTTTGCCCTTGTCCTCTCCTCTTTGCCCTTGTCCTGTCCTCTTTGCCCTTGTCCACCCCTCTTTGCCCTTGTCCGCCTCTCTTTGCCCGTGTCCGCCCCTCTTTCCCCTTGTCCGCCCCTCTTTGCCCTTTTCTTTTGTTCTCAGAACTTGTCCCGTATTCTCAGAACTTGTCCGCTCCTCTTTGCCCTTGTCCGCCCCTCTTTGCCCTTGTCCGCCCCTCTTTGCCCTTGTCCGACCCTCTTTGCCCTTGTCCGACCCTCTTTGCCCTTGACAGCCCCTCTTTGCCCTTGTCCGCCCCTCTTTGCCCTTGTCCGCCCCTCTTTGCCCTTGTCCGCCCCTCTTTGCCCTTGTCCGCCCCTCTTTGCCCTTGTCCGCCCCTCTTTGCCCTTGTCCCGTATTCTCCGATCTTTTCCGCCCCTCTTTGCCCTTGTCTCGTATTCTCAGCACTTGTCCGCACTTCTTTGCCCTTGTCCGCCCCTCTTTGCACTTGTCCGCCCCTCTTTGGCCTTGTCCGCCCCTTTTTGCCGTTGTCCCGTATTCTCAGTCCTTGTCCGTCCCTCTTTGCCCTTGTACTGTATTCTCAGCACTTTTCCGCCCCTCTTTTCCCTTGTCCGCCCCTCTTGGTATTGTCTGCCCCTCTTTGCCGTTGTCCGCCCCCTTTGCCCTTGTCCGCCCCTCTTTGACTTCTCCGCCCCTCTTTGCCCTTGTCCGCACCTCTTTACTCTTGTCCGCCACTCTTTGCCCTTGTCCGCCCCTCTTTGCTCTTGTCCCATATTCTCAGGACTTGTCCGCCCCTCTTTGCCCTTGTCCCATATTCTCAGCACTTGTCCGCCGCTCTCTGCCCTTGTCCGCACCTCTTTGCCCTTGTCTTTCCCTCTTTGCCCTTGTCCGCCCCCTTTTTGCCCTTGTCCTCCACTCTTTGCCCTTGTCCGCCCCTCTTTGCCCTTGTCCCGTATTCTCAGCACTTGTCCGCACCTCTTTGCCCTTCTCCGGCCCTCTTTGCCCTTATCCGACCCTGTTTGCCATTGTCCGGCCCTCTTTGCATTTCTCCGCTCCTCTTTGCCCTTGTCCGCCCCTCTTTGCACTTTTCCACCCCTCTTTGCCCTTGTCCGCCCCTCTTTTCCCTTGTCCGCCCCTCTTTGCACTTGTCCCGTATTCTCAGCACATCTCAGCCCCTCTTTGCCCTTGTCCGCCCCTCTTTGCCCTTGTCCTCCCGTTTTTGCTCTTGTCCACCCCTCTTTGCCCTTGTCCACCCCTCTTTGCCCTTGTCCCGTATTCTCCGCAATTCTCTGCTTCTCTATGCCCTTGTCCGCCCCTCTTTGCCCTTGTCCGCCCCTCTTTGCCCTTGTCCGCCCCTCTTTGCCCTTGTCCGCCCCTCTTTGCACTTGTCCGCCCCCTTTGCCCTTGTCCCGTATTCTCCGCAATTCTCCGCCCCTCTCAGACCCTCTTTGCCCTTGTCCACCCGTCTTAGCCCTTGTCCGCCCCATTTTGCCGTTGTCCGCTCCTCTTTGAACTGTCCGTTTTCTCTTTGCACTTGTCCGACCCTCTTTGCCCTTGTCCGCCCCCTTTGCCCTTGTCCGCCCCTCTTTGCCCTTTTCCGCCCCTCATTGCCGTTGGCCCGTATTCTCAGCAGTTGTCCGCCCCTCTTTGCCCTTGTCCGCCCCTCTTTGCCCTTCTCCCATATTCTCATCCCTTGTCCGCCCCTATTTGCCCTTGTCCGCCCCTCTTTGCCCTTGTCCTCCCTTCTTTGCCCTTGTCCGCCCCTCTTTTCTCTTGTCCCGTATTCTGTGCATTTGTCCGCATCTCTTTGCCCTTGTCCGCCCCTCTTTGCCCTTGTCCGCCCCTCTTTGCCCTTTTCCGCCCCTCTTTGCCCTTGTCCGCCCCTCTTTGCACTTGTATGCCCCTCTTTGACCTTGTCCGCCCCTCTTTGCCCTTGTCCGCCCCTCTTTGCCCTTGTCCGCCCCTCTTTGCCCTTGTCCGGCCCTCTTTGCCCTTGTCCGCCCCTCTTTGCACTTGTCCCGTATTCTCAGCACTTGTCCGTCCCTCTTTGCCCTTGTCCACCCCTCTTTGCCCTTGTTCGACCCTCTTTGCACTTGTCCACCCCTCTTTGCCCTTGTCCCACCGTCTTTGCCCTTGTCCTCTCCTCTTTGCCCTTGTCCTGTCCTCTTTGCCCTTGTCCACCCCTCTTTGCCCTTGTCCGCCTCTCTTTGCCCGTGTCCGCCCCTCTTTCCCCTTGTCCGCCCCTCTTTGCCCTTTTCCTTTGTTCTCAGAACTTGTCCCGTATTCTCAGAACTTGTCCGCTCCTCTTTGCCCTTGTCCGCCCCTCTTTGCCCTTGTCCGCCCCTCTTTGCCCTTGTCCGACCCTCTTTGCCCTTGTCCGACCCTCTTTGCCCTTGACAGCCCCTCTTTGCCCTTGTCCGCCCCTCTTTGCCCTTGTCCGCCCCTCTTTGCCCTTGTCCGCCCCTCTTTGCCCTTGTCCGCCCCTCTTTGCCCTTGTCCGCCCCTCTTTGCCCTTGTCCCGTATTCTCCGATCTTTTCCGCCCCTCTTTGCCCTTGTCTCGTATTCTCAGCACTTGTCCGCACTTCTTTGCCCTTGTCCGCCCCTCTTTGCACTTGTCCGCCCCTCTTTGGCCTTGTCCGCCCCTTTTTGCCGTTGTCCCGTATTCTCAGTCCTTGTCCGTCCCTCTTTGCCCTTGTACTGTATTCTCAGCACTTTTCCGCCCCTCTTTTCCCTTGTCCGCCCCTCTTGGTATTGTCTGCCCCTCTTTGCCGTTGTCCGCCCCCTTTGCCCTTGTCCGCCCCTCTTTGACTTCTCCGCCCCTCTTTGCCCTTGTCCGCACCTCTTTACTCTTGTCCGCCACTCTTTGCCCTTGTCCGCCCCTCTTTGCTCTTGTCCCATATTCTCAGGACTTGTCCGCCCCTCTTTGCCCTTGTCCCATATTCTCAGCACTTGTCCGCCGCTCTCTGCCCTTGTCCGCACCTCTTTGCCCTTGTCTTTCCCTCTTTGCCCTTGTCCGCCCCCTTTTTGCCCTTGTCCTCCACTCTTTGCCCTTGTCCGCCCCTCTTTGCCCTTGTCCCGTATTCTCAGCACTTGTCCGCACCTCTTTGCCCTTCTCCGGCCCTCTTTGCCCTTATCCGACCCTGTTTGCCATTGTCCGGCCCTCTTTGCATTTCTCCGCTCCTCTTTGCCCTTGTCCGCCCCTCTTTGCACTTTTCCACCCCTCTTTGCCCTTGTCCGCCCCTCTTTTCCCTTGTCCGCCCCTCTTTGCACTTGTCCCGTATTCTCAGCACATCTCAGCCCCTCTTTGCCCTTGTCCGCCCCTCTTTGCCCTTGTCCGCCCCTCTTTGCCCTTGTCCGCCCCTCTTTGCCCTTGTCCGCCCCTCTTTGCCCTTGTCCCGTATGCTCCGCACATCTCAGCCCCTCTTTGCCCTTGTCCGCCCCTCTTTGCCCTTGTCCGCCCCTCTTTGCCCTTGTCTGCCCCTCTTTGCCCTTGTCTGCCCCTCTTTGCCCTTGTCTGCCCCTCTTTGCCCTTGTCTGCCCCTCTTTGCCCTTGTCTGCCCCTCTTTGCCCTTGTCCGCCCCTCTTTGCCCTTGTCCCGTATTCTCAGCACATTTCCGATCCTCTTTGCCCTTGTCCACCCCTCTTTGCCCTTCTCCGCCCCTCTTTGCCCTTGTCCCGTATTCTCATCACTTGTCCGCCCCTCTTTGCCCTTGTCCGCCCCTCTTTGCCCTTGTCCGCCCCTCTTTGCCCTTGTCCGCCCCTCTTTGCTCTTGTCCGCCCCTCTTTGCCCTTGTCCCGTATTCTCAGCACTTGTCCGCCCCCCTTTGGCCTTGTCCGCCCCTCTTTGCCCTAGTCCGCCCCCCTTTGCACTTTTCCTGTATTCTCAGCACTTGTCCGCCCCTCTTTGCCCCTGTCTGCCCCTCTTTGCCCTTGTCCGCCCCCCTTTGGACTTGTCCGCCCCTCTTTGCCCTTGTCCCGTATTCTCAGCAATAGTCCGCCCCTATTTGCTCTTGTCCGTCCCTCTTTGCCCTTCTCCGCCCCTCTTTGCCCTTCTCCGCCCCTCTTTGCCCTTCTCCGCCCCTCTTTCCCGTTGTCCGACCCTCTTTGCCCTTGTCCAACCCTCTTTGCCCTTGTCCCGTATTATCAGCACTTGTCCGCCTCTCTTTGCCCTTGTCCCGTATTCTCAGCACTTGTCCGCCCCTCTTTGCCCTATTCCCGTATTCTCAGCGATTGTCCGCCCCTCTTTGCCCTTGTCCGCCCCTCTTTGCCCTTGTCCGCCCCTCTTTGCACTTGTCCGCCCCTCTTTGCCCTTGTCCCGAATTCTCAGCAATTGTCCGCCACTCTTTGCCTTTGTCCGCCCCTCTTTGCACTTGACCGCCCCTCCTTGCCCTTGTCCCGTATTCTCAGCACTTGTCTGCCCCTCTTTGCCCTTGTTCGCCCCTCTTTGCCCTTGTCCGCCCCTCTTCGCCCTTGACCCGAATTCTCAGCACTTGTCCGCCCCTCTTTGCCCTTGTCTGCCCCTCTTTGCCCTTGTCTGCCCCTTTTGCCCTTGTCCCATATTCTCAGCACTTGTCCGCCCCTCTTTCCCTTGTCCGCCCCTCTTTGCCCTTGTCCGCCACTCTTTGCCCTTGTCTGCCCCTCTTTGCCCTTGTCCGCCCCTCTTTGCCCTTGTCCGCCCCTCTTTGCCCTTGTCCGCCCCTCTTTGATCTTGTCCCATATTCTCAGCACTTATCCGACCCTCTTTGCCCTTGACCGCCCCTCTTTGCTCTTGTCCGCCCCTCTTTGCCCTTGTCCGCCCCTCTTTGCACTTGTCCGTCCCTCTTTGCCCTTGTCCGCCCCTCTTTGCCCTTTTCCGCCCCTGTTTGCCCTTGTCCGCCCCTCTTTGCCCTTGTCCCGTATTCTCAGCATTTGTCCGCCCCTGTTTGCTCTTGTCCCACCCTCTTTGCCCTTGTCCCGTAGTCTCAGCACTTGTCCCTCCCCTCTTTGCACTTGTCCGTACCTCTTTGCCCTTGTCGTGTGTTCTCAGCACTTGTCCGCGCCTCTTTGCCCTTGTCCTCTCCTCTTTGCCCTAGTCCCGTATTCTCTGCGCTTGTCCGCCCCTCTTTGCCCTTGTCTGCGCCTCTTTGCCCTTGTCAGCCCGTCTTTGCCCTTGTCAGCCACTCTTTGCCCTTTTCCGCCCCTCTTTGCCATTGTCCGCTCCTCTTTGCCCTTGTCCAGAATTCTCAGCACTTGTCCGCCCCTCTTTGCACTTGTCCCGAATTCTCAGCACTTGTACGCCACTCTTTGCCCTTGTCCGCCCCTCTTTGTACTTGTCCGCCCCTCTTTGCACTTGTCCGCCCCTCTTTGCCATTGTTAGAACCTCTTTGCACTTGTCCGCCCCTCTTTGCCCTTGTCCCATATTCTCAGCACTTGTCCGCCCCTCATTGCCCTTGTCCGCCCCTCTTTGCCCTTGTCCGCCCCTCTTTGCCCTTGTCCCGTATTCTCATCACTTGTCCGCCCCTCTTTGCCCTTGTCCGCCCCTCTTTGCCCTTGTCCGCCCCTCTTTGCCCTTGTCCGCCCCTCTTTGCTCTTGTCCGCCCCTCTTTGCCCTTGTCCCGTATTCTCAGCACTTGTCCGCCCCCCTTTGGCCTTGTCCGCCCCTCTTTGCCCTTGTCCGCCCCCCTTTGCACTTTTCCTGTATTCTCAGCACTTGTCCGCCCCTCTTTGCCCCTGTCTGCCCCTCTTTGCCCTTGTCCGCCCCCCTTTGGACTTGTCCGCCCCTCTTTGCCCTTGTCCCGTATTCTCAGCAATAGTCCGCCCCTATTTGCTCTTGTCCGTCCCTCTTTGCCCTTCTCCGCCCCTCTTTGCCCTTCTCCGCCCCTCTTTGCCCTTCTCCGCCCCTCTTTCCCGTTGTCCGACCCTCTTTGCCCTTGTCCAACCCTCTTTGCCCTTGTCCCGTATTATCAGCACTTGTCCGCCCCTCTTTGCCCTATTCCCGTATTCTCAGCGATTGTCCGCCCCTCTTTGCCCTTGTCCGCCCCTCTTTGCCCTTGTCCGCCCCTCTTTGCACTTGTCCGCCCCTCTTTGCCCTTGTCCCGAATTCTCAGCAATTGTCCGCCACTCTTTGCCTTTGTCCGCCCCTCTTTGCACTTGACCGCCCCTCCTTGCCCTTGTCCTGTATTCTCAGCACTTGTCTGCCCCTCTTTGCCCTTGTTCGCCCCTCTTTGCCCTTGTCCGCCCCTCTTCGCCCTTGACCCGAATTCTCAGCACTTGTCCGCCCCTCTTTGCCCTTGTCTGCCCCTCTTTGCCCTTGTCTGCCCCTTTTGCCCTTGTCCCATATTCTCAGCACTTGTCCGCCCCTCTTTCCCTTGTCCGCCCCTCTTTGCCCTTGTCCGCCACTCTTTGCCCTTGTCTGCCCCTCTTTGCCCTTGTCAGCCCTTCTTTGCCCTTGTCCGCCCCTCTTTGCCCTTGTCCGCCCCTCTTTGCCCTTGTCCGCCCCTCTTTGATCTTGTCCCATATTCTCAGCACTTATCCGACCCTCTTTGCCCTTGACCGCCCCTCTTTGCTCTTGTCCGCCCCTCTTTGCCCTTGTCCGCCCCTCTTTGCACTTGTCCGTCCCTCTTTGCCCTTGTCCGCCCCTCTTTGCCCTTTTCCGCCCCTGTTTGCCCTTGTCCGCCCCTCTTTGCCCTTGTCCCGTATTCTCAGCATTTGTCCGCCCCTGTTTGCTCTTGTCCCACCCTCTTTGCCCTTGTCCCGTAGTCTCAGCACTTGTCCCTCCCCTCTTTGCACTTGTCCGTACCTCTTTGCCCTTGTCGTGTGTTCTCAGCACTTGTCCGCGCCTCTTTGCCCTTGTCCTCTCCTCTTTGCCCTAGTCCCGTATTCTCTGCGCTTGTCCGCCCCTCTTTGCCCTTGTCTGCGCCTCTTTGCCCTTGTCAGCCCGTCTTTGCCCTTGTCAGCCACTCTTTGCCCTTTTCCGCCCCTCTTTGCCATTGTCCGCTCCTCTTTGCCCTTGTCCAGAATTCTCAGCACTTGTCCGCCCCTCTTTGCACTTGTCCCGAATTCTCAGCACTTGTACGCCACTCTTTGCCCTTGTCCGCCCCTCTTTGTACTTGTCCGCCCCTCTTTGCACTTGTCCGCCCCTCTTTGCCATTGTTAGAACCTCTTTGCACTTGTCCGCCCCTCTTTGCCCTTGTCCCATATTCTCAGCACTTGTCCGCCCCTCTTTGCCCTTGTCCGCCCCTCTTTGCCCTTGTCCGCCCCTCTTTGCCCTTGTCCCGTATTCTCAGCACTTGTCCGCCCCTCTTTGCCCTTGTCCGCCCCTCTTTGCCCTTGTCCGCCCCTCTTTGCCCTTGTCCGCCCCTCTTTGCCCTTGTCCCGTGTTCTCAGCACTTGTGAGCCCCTGTTTGCCCTTGTCCGCCCCTGTTTGCCCTTGTCCGCCCCTGTTTGCCCTTGTCCGCCCCTCTTTGCCCTTGTCCCGTATTCTCAGCACTTGTCCGCCCCTCTTTGCCCTTGTCCGCCCCTCTTTGCCCTTGTCCCATATTCTCAGCACTTGTCCGCCCCTCTTTGCCCTTGTCCGCCCCTCTATGCCCTTGTCCGCCCCCCTTTGACCTTGTCTGTCTCTCTTTGCCCTTGTCCGCCCCTCTTTGCCCTTGTCCCTTATTCTCAGCACTTGTCCGCCCCTCTTTCCCCTTGTCCGCCCCTCTTTCCCCTTCTCCGCCCCTCTTTCCCCTTCTCCGCCCCTCTTTCCCCTTCTCCGCCCCTCTTTCCCCTTGTCCGCCCCTCTTTGCCCTTGTCCGCCCTTCTTTGCCCTTGTCCCCTATTCTCAGCACTTGTCCGTCCCTCTTTGCACTTGTCCGCCATTCTTTGCCCTTGTCCGCCCCTCTTTGCCCTTGTCCCGTATTCTAAGCCCTTGTCCGCCCCTCTTTGCCCTTGTCCGCCCCTCTTTGCCCTTGTCCGACCGTGTTTGCCCTTGTCCGTCCCTCTTTGCACTTTTCCAACACTCTTTGCCCTTGTCCGACACTCTTTGCACTTGTCCGCCCCTCTTAGCCATTGTCCGCCCTTCTTTGCCCTTGTTCCGTATTATCTGCACTTATCCGCCCCTCTTTGCAATTGTCCGCCCCTCTTTGCCCTTGTCCCGTATTCTCAGCACTTGTCCGCCCCTCTTTGCCCTTGTCCGCCCCTCTTTGCCCTTGTCCGCCCCTCTTTGCCCTTGTCCCTTATTCTCAGCACTTGTCTGCCCCTCTTGGCCCTTGTCCGCCCCTCTTGGCCCTTGTCCGCCCCTCTTGGCACTTGTCCGTCCCTCTTGGCCCTTGTCCGCCACTCTTGGCCCTTGTCTGCCCCTCTTGGTCCTTGTCCGCCTTTCTTGGAACTTGTCCCATATTCTTTGCACTTGTCCGCCCCTCTTTGCCCTTCTCCGCCCCTCTTTGCTCTTTTCCGCCCCTCTTTGGCCTTGTCCCATATTTTCAGCACTTGTCCAAACCAATTTGCCCTTCCCCACCCCTCATTGCACTTGTCCGCCCCCTTTACCCTTGTCCATTCCTCTTTGCCCTTGTCCGACCCTTTTGCCCTTGTCCGCCCCTATTTGCCCTTGTCCGCCCCTCTTTGCCCTTGTCCCTTATTCTCAGCCCCTGTCCGCCCCTCTTTGCCCTTGTCCCGTGTTCTAATCCCTTGTCCGCACCTCTTTGCCCTTGTCCGCCCAGCTTTGCCTTTGTCCCATATTCTCAGCACTTGTCCGCCCCTCTTCTTTCCCTTTCCGGTATTTTCAGCACTTGTCCGCCCCACTTTGCCCTTCCCCACCCCTCTTTGCCCTTGTCTGCCGCTCTTTGCCCTTGTCTGCCCCTTTTCCCATTGTCCGCCCCTCTTTGCTCTTGTCCGCCCCTCTTTGATCTGTCCGCACCTCTTTCCCCTTGTCCGCCCCTCTTTGCCCTTGTCCCGGATTCTCAGAACTTGTCCGCCCCTCTTTGCCCTTGTCACGTATTCTCAGCACTTGTCTGCCCCTCTTTGTCCTTGTCCACCCCTCTTTGCCCTTGTCCGCCCCTCTTTGCCCTTGTCCACCCCTTTTTGCCTTTCTCCCGTATTCTCAGCACTTGTCCGCACCTCTTGGCCCTTGTCCGCCCCTCTTGGCCCTTGTCCGCCCCTCTTGGCCCTTGTCCGCACCTCTTGGCCCTTTTCCTATATTCTCCGCACTTCTCCGCCCCTCTTTGCCCTTCTCCTGTATTCTCAGCACTTGTCCGCCTCTCTTTGCCCTTGTCCCGTATTCTCAGCACTTGTCCGCCCCTCTTTGCCCTTGTCCCGTATTCCCAGCCCTTGTCCTCCCTTCTTTGCCCTTGTCCGCCCCCCTTTGCCCTTTTCCGCCCCCTTTGCCCTTGTCCGCCCCTCTTTACACTTGTCCGCCCCTCTTGGACATTGTCCGCCCCTCTTGGCCCTTGTCCCATATTCTCAGCACTTGTCCGCCCCTCTTTGCCCTTGTCCTATATTCTCAGCACTTCTCCGCCCCTCTTTGGCCTTGTCCGCCACTTCCAGACCTTGTCCGCCCCTCTTGGCCCTTGTCCGCCCGTCTTTGCACTTGTTCCATATTCAAAGCCATTCCCCGCCCCTCTTTGCCCTTGTCCCGTATTCTCAGCACTTGTCCGCCCCTCTTTGCCCTTGTCCGCCCCTCTTTGCCCTTGTCCGACCCTCTTTGCCCCTGTCCCGTATTCTCAGCCCTTGTCCGCCCCTCTTTGCCCTTGTCCCGTATTCTCAGCCCTTGTCCGCTCCTCCTTGCCCTTGTCCCGTATTCTCAGCCCTTGTCCGCCCCTCTTCGCCCTTGTCCGCCCCTCTTTGCCCTTGTCCGCACCTCTTTGCCCTTGTCCCGTGTTCTCAGCCATAGTCCGCCCCTCTTTGCCCTTGTCCCGTATTCTCAACCTTTGTCCGCACCTCTTTGCCCTTGTCCCGTATTCTCAGCCCTTGTCCGCCCCCTTTGCCCTTGTCCCGTATTCTCAGCAATTGTCCGCCCCTCTTTGTCCTTGTCCGCCCCTCTTTGCCCTTGTCCCGTATTCTCAGCACTTTCCCGACCCTCTTTGCCCTTGTCCCGTATTCTCAGCACTTGTCCGCCCCTCTTTGCCCTTGTACGCCATCTTTTCCCTTGTCCGCCCCTCTTTGCCCTTGTCCGCTCCTCTTGGCACTTGCCCGCCCCTCTTTGCCCTTGCCCGCCCCTCTTTGCCCTTGTCTTCCCCTCTTAGTCCTTGACCCATATTCTCCGCAATTCTCTGCCCCTCTTTGCCCTTGTCCGTTCCTCTTTGCCCTTGTGCGCCCCTATTATCACTTGTCCGCCCCTCTTTGCCCTTGTCCGCCCCTCTTAGCCCTTGTCCACCTCTGTTTGCCCTTGTCCGCCGATCTTTGATCTTGTCCCTTATTCTCCGCACTTGTCCCCCCCCCTTTGTCCTTGTCCCGTATTCTCAGCACTTGTCCGCCCCTCTTTGACCTTGTCCCGTATTCTCCGCACTTATCCGCCCCTATTTGCCCTTGTCCAGGGTTCTCAACACTTGTCCGCCCCTCTTTGCCCTTGTCCGATATTCTCAAGCTCTTGTCCACCCCTCTTGGCCTTTGTCCGCCCCTGTTGGCACTTGTGCCTCCCTCTTGGCCCTTGTCTACCACTCTTGGCCCTTGTCCCATATTCTTCGAACTTGTCCCCCCCTCTTTGCCCTTGTCCGCCCCTCTTTGCCCTTGTCCGTTCATCTTTGCCATTGTCCCGTATTCTCAGCACTTGTCCGCCCCTCTTTTTTCCCTTTCCGGTATTTTCACCACTTGTCCGCCCCACTTGGCACTTGTCCCGTATTCTCAGCCCTTGTACGCCCCTCTTTGCACTTGTCCCGTATTCTCAGCCCTTGTCCGCCCCTCTTTGCCCTTTTCCGCATCTCTTTGCCCTTTTCCATTCCTCTTTGCTCTTGTCCGCCCCTCTTTGACGTTGTCCGCCCCTCTTTGCCCTTGTCCGCAACTCTTTGCCCTTGTCCCGTATTCTCAGCACTTGTCCACATCTCTTTGCCCTTGTCTGCCACTCTTTGCTCTTGTCCGCCCCTCCTTGCCCTTGTCCGCCCCTCATTGCCCTTCTCCTGTGTTCTTAACACTTGTCCGCCCCTCTTTGCCCTTTTCCGCCCCTCTTTGCCCTTGTCCGCCCCTCTTTGCCCTTGTCCGCCCCTCTTTGCCCTTGTCCGCCCTTCTTTGCCCTTGACCGCCCGTCTTTGCCCTTGTCCGCGCCTCTTTGCCCTTGTCCGCCCCTCTTTGCCCTTGTCCGCCCCTCTTTGCCCTTGTCCGCCCCTCTTTGCCCTTGTCCGCCCCTTTTTGCCCTTGTCCCGTATTCTCAGCCCTTGTCCGCCCCTCTTTGCCTTTGTCCCGTATTCTCAGCACTTGTCCGCACATCTTTGCCCTTGTCCCGTATTGTCAGCCCTTGTCTGCCCCTCTTTGCCCTTGTCCCGTATTCTCAGCACTTATCCGCCCTTCTTTGCCCTTGTCCCATATTCTCAGCCCTTGTCCGCCCCTCTTTGCACTAGTCCCGTATTCTCAGCCCTTGTCCGCCCCTCTTTGCCCTTGTCCCGTATTCCCCGAACTTGTCCGCCCCTCTTTGTCCTTGTCCGCCCCTCTTTTACCTTGTCCGACCCTCTTTGCACTTGTCCCAAATTCTAAGCCCTTGTCAGCTTCTCTTTGCCCTTGTCAGCCCCTCTTTGCCCTTGTCTGACCCTCTTTGCACTTGTCCGCCCCTCTTTGCCCTTGTCCGCACATCTTTGCCCTTGTCCGCCCCCCTTTGCCCTCTTTGTCCCATATTCTCAGCACTTGTCCGGCCCTCTTTGCCCTTGTCCCGTATTCTCAGCACTTGTCCGCCCCTCTTTGCCCTTGTCCGCCACTCTTTGCACTTGTCCGACACTCTTTGCCCATGTCCGCCCCTCTTTCCATTTGTCCTCCCGTCTTTGCCCTTGTCCCGTATTCTCAGCCCTTGTCCGCCCCTCTTTGCCCTTGTCCCGTATTCTCAGCCCTTGTCGGCCCCTCTCCGCACTTGTCAGCCCCTCTTTGCACTTGTCCGCCCCTCTTTGCCCTTGTCCCGTATTCTCAGTTCTTGTCCGACCCTCTTTGCACTTGTCCTATATTCTCAGCACTTCTCCGCCCCTCTTTGGCCTTTTCCGCAACTCTCAGACCTTGTCCGCCCCTCTTGGCCCTTGTCCGCCCGTCTTTGCACTTGTTCCATATTCAAAGCCATTCCCCGCCCCTCTTTGCCCTTGTCCCGTATTCTCAGCACTTGTCCGCCCCTCTTTGCCCTTGTCCGCCCCTCTTTGCCCTTGTCCGACCCTCTTTGCCCCTGTCCCGTATTCTCAGCCCTTGTCCGACCCTCTTTGCCCTTGTCCCGTATTCTCAGCCCTTGTCCGCTCCTCCTTGCCCTTGTCCCGTATTCTCAGCCCTTGTCCGCCCCTCTTCGCCCTTGTCCCGTATTCTCAGCACTTTTCCGCCCCTATTTTCCCTTGACCCGTATTCTCAGCATTTGTCCGCCCCTCTTTGCCCTTGTCCGTTCCTCTTTGCCCTTGTCCGACCCTCTTTGCTCTTGTCCGCCCCTCTTTGCCCTTGTCCGCCACTCTTTGCCCTTGTCCCGTATTCTCAGCACTTGTCCACCCCACTTTGCCCTTGTCCCATATTCTCAGCACTTGTCCGCCTCTCATTGCCCTTGTCCGTCCCTCTTTCCCCTTGTCCGCACCTCTTTACGTTTGTCCTGTATTCTCAGCACTTGTCCGTCCCTCTTTGCCCTTCTCCCGTATACCCAGCACTTTTCCGACCCTCTTTGCCCTTGTCCCGTATTCTCAGCCCTTGTACGCCCCTCTTTGCCCTTGTCCCGTATTCTCAGCCCTTGTCCTCCCCTCTTTGCCCTTGTGCCGTATTCTCAGCACTTGTCTGCCCCTCTTTGCCCTTGTCCGCCCCTCTTTGCCCTTGTCTGTCCCTCTTTGCCCTTCTCCGCCCCTCTTTGCCCTTGTCCCATATTCTCATCCCTTGTCCGCCCCTATTTGCACTTGTCCGCCTCTCTTTACCCTTGTCCCGTATTCTCAACACTTGTCCGCACCTCTTTGCCCTTGTCCGCCCCTTCTTTGCCATTGTCCCGTATTCTCAGCACTTGTCCGCCCCTCTCTGCCTATGTCCGCCCCTCTTTGCCTATGTCCGCCCCTCTTTGCACTTGTCCGCCCCTCTTTGCCCTTGTCCCGTATTCTCAACACTTGTCCGCCCCTCTTTGCCCTTGTCCGCCCCTCTTTGCCATTGTCCCGTATTCTCAGCACTTGTCCGCCCCTCTTTGCCCTTGTCCGCCCCTCTTTGCATATGTCCGCCCCTCTTTGCCCTTGTCCGCCCCTCTTTGCCCTTGTCCCGTAGTCTCATCATTGGCCGCCCCTCTTTGCCCTTGTCCGCACCTCTTTTCCCTTGTCCGCCCCTCTCTGCCCTTGTCCGCCCCTCTTGGCCCATCTCCGCACCTCTTGGCCCTTGTCCTGTATTCGCAGTTGTTGTCCGCCCCTCTTGGCCGTTGTCCCGTATTCTCAGCACTTGTCCACCCCTCTTTGCCCTTGTCCACCCCCTTGGCCCTTGTACGCCTCCTTGGCCCTTGTCCGCACCTCTTGGCACTTGTCCGCCTCTCTTGGCCCTTGTCCAAACCTCTTGGCCCTTGTCCACCCCTCTTGGCACTTGTCCCGTATTCTCAGCACTTGTCCGCTCCTCTTGGCCCTTGTCCCGTATTCTCAGCACTTGTCCGCACATCTTTGCACTTCTGACATATTCTCAGCACTTGTCCGCCCGTCTTTTCCCTTGTCCCGTATTCTCAGCACTTGTCCGCACCTCTTTGCCGTTGTCTGCCCCTCTTTGCCTTTGTCCGCCCCTCTTTGCACTTGTCCGCCCCACTTTGCCCTTCTCCGCCCCTCTTTGCTCTTGTCCGCCCCTCTTTGCCCTTGTCCCGTAGTCTCAGCACCACTCCGCCCCTCTTTGCCCTTGTCCCGTATTCTCAGCGCCACTCCGCCCCTCTTTGCCCTTGTACGCCCCTCTTTGCCCTTGTCGGCCACTCTTTTCCCTTGTCCGACACTCTTTGCCCTTGTCCCGTGTTCTCAGCACTTCTCCGCCCCTCTTGGCCTTGTCCGCACCTCTTGGCCCTTGTCCGCCCTCTTGGCCCTTGTCCGACTCCTTGGACCTTGTCCACCTCCTTGGCCCTTGTCCGCACCTCTTGGCACTTTTCTACCCCTCTTGGCCCTTGTCCAAACCTCTTGGCCCTTGTCCAAACCTCTTGGCCCTTGTCCGCTCCTCTTGGCCCTTGTCCCGTATTCTCAGCAATTGTCCGCCCATCTTTGCACTTCTCCCGTATTCTCAGCACTTGTCCGACCTCTTCACCCTTGTCCCGTCTTCTCAGCACTTGTCCGCCCCTCTTTGCCCTTGTCCCGTATTCTCAGCACTTGTCCACCCCTCTTTGCCCTTGTCCCATATTCTCAGCACTTGTCCGCCCCTCTTTGCCCTTGTACCGTATTTTCAGCACTTGTCCGCTAGCCTTTGCCATTGTCTGCCCCCATTTGCCCTTATCCGCCCCTCTTTGCAATTGTCCGCCCCTCTTTGCACTTGTCCGCCCCAATTTGCCCTTCTCCGCCCCTCTTTGCCCTTGTCCGCCCCTCTTTGCACTTGTCCCGTATTCTCTTTGCACTTGTCCGCCCCTCCTTGCCCTTCTGCCGTATTCTCAGCCCTTGTCCGCCCCCTTTGCCCTTGTGCCGTGTTCTCAGAACTTGTCCGCCCCTCTTTGCCCTTTTCAACCTCTCTTTGCCCTTGTCCGTTTTTCTTTTCCCTTGTCCGCCCCTCTTTGACGTTGTCCGCCCCTCTTTGCCCTTGTCCGCAACTCTTTGCCCTTGTCCCGTATTCTCAGCACTTGTCCGCATCTCTTTGCCCTTGTCTGCCACTCTTTGCACTTGTCCGCCCCTCCTTGCCCTTGTCCGCCCCTCATTGTCCTTCTCCTGTGTTCTTAGCACTTGTCCGCACCTCTTTGCCCTTGTCCGCCCCTCTTTGCCCTTGTCCGCCCCTCTTTGCCCTTGTCCGCCCCTCTTTGCCCTTGTCCGCCCCTCTTTGCCCTTGTCCCGTATTCTCAGCATTTGTCTGCCCCTCTTTGCCCTTGTCGGACCCTCTCTGCCCTTGTCCGCCCCTCTATGCACTTGTCCGCCCCTCTTTGCTCTTGTCCGCACCTCTTTGCCCTTGTCCGCCCCTCTTTGCCCTTGTCTGCCCCTCTTTGCCCTTGTCCGCACCTCTTTGCTCTTGTCCCGTATTCTCAGACCCTGTCCGCCCCTCTTTGCCCTTGTCCGCCCCTCTTTGCCCTTGTCTGCCCCTCTTTGCCCTTGTCCGACCCTCTTTGCCCTTGTCCCGTATTCTCAGCACTTGTCCGCCCTCTGTGCCCTTGTCCGCCCCTCTTTGCCCTTGTCCGCCCCTCTTTGCCCTTGTCCGCCCCTCTTTGCCCTTGTCCCGTATTCTCAGCACTTGTTCGCACCTCTTTGCCCTTGTCCCGTATTCTCAGCCCTTGTTCGCCCCTCTTTGCCCTTGTCCCGTATTCTCTGCCCTTGTCCGCACCTCTTTGCCCTTGTCCGCCCCTGTTTCCCCTTGTCCCTTATTCTCAGCAATTGTCCGCCCCTCTTTGCCCTTGTCCGCCCCTCTTTGCCTTGTCCCATATCCTCCGCTCTGGTCCGCTCCTCTTTGCCCTTGTCCGCACCTCTTTGCCCTTGTCCGCCCCTCTTTGCCCTTGTCCGCCCCTCTGTGCCTTTGTCCGCCCCTCTCTGCCGTTGTCCCGTATTCTAATTCATTGTCTGCCCCTCTTTGCCCTAGTCCGACCCTCTGTGCCCGTGTACGACCTTCTGTGCCCTTGTCCGCCCCTCTGTGCCCTTGTCTGCCCCTCTTTGCCCTTGTCCCGTATTCTCAGAACTTGTCCGCCCCTCTTTGCCCTTGTCCGCCCCTCTTTGCCCTTATCCGCCCCTCTTTGCCCTTGTCCCCTATTCTCAGCAATTATCCGCCCCTCTTTGCACTTGTCCCCCCCTTTTTGCCCTTGTCCGCCCCTCTTTGCCCTTGTCCGCCCCTCTTTGCCCTTGTCCCGTATTCTCAGCCCTTGTCCCGTATTCTCAGGCCATGTCCGCCCTTCTTTGCCCTTCTCCCATAGTCTCAGACCTTGTCCGCCCCTCTTTGCCCTTGTCACGTATTCTCAGCCTTTGTCCCGTATTCTCAGCACTTGTCCGCCCCTCTTTGCCCATGTCTGCCCCTCTTTGCCCTTGTCCCATATTCTCAACCCTTGTCCGCCCCTCTTTGTCCTTGTCCCGTATTCTCAGCAATTGTCCGCCCCTCTTTGCTCTTGTCCGCCCCTCTTTGCCCTTGTCCGCCCCTCTTTGCCCTTGTCCACCCCTCTTTGCCCTTGTCCGCATCTCTTTGCACTTGTACGCTCCTCTTTGCCCTTGTACGCCCCTCTTTGCCCTTGTACGCCCCTCTTTGCCCTTGTCCGCCCCTCTTTGCTCTTGTCTTTCCCTTTTTGCCTTTGTCCCGTATTCTCAGCCTTTGTCCGCCCCTCTTTGCCTTTGTCCCGTATTCTCAGCACTTGTCCCGTATTCTCAGCCCTTGTCCGGCCCTCTTTGCCCTCGTCCGGCCCTCTTTGCCCTTGTCCCGAATTTTCAGCCCTTGTCCGCCCCTCTTTGCCCTTGTCCGCCCCTCTTTGCCCTTGTCCGCCCCTCTTTGCACTTGTCCGCCCCTCTTTGCCCCTGTCCGCCCCTCTTTGCCCCTGTCCGCCCCTCTTTGCCCTTGTCCACCCCTCTTTGCCCTTGTACGCCCCTCTTTGCCCTTGTCCGACCCTCTTTGCCCTTGTCCGCCCCTCTTTGCCCTTGTCCCGAATTTTCAGCCCTAGTCCGCCCCTCTTTGCCCTTGTCCGCCCCTCTTTGCCCTTGTCCGCCCCTCTTTGCCCTTGTCCGCCCCTCTTTGCCCTTGTCCCGTATTCTCAGCCCTTGTCCGCCCCTCTTTGCCCTTGTCCGCCCCTCAATGCACTTGTCCGCCCCTCTTTGACCTTGTCCGCCCCTCATTGCAATTGTCCGCACCTCTTTGCCCTTGTCCGACCCTCTTTGCACTTGTCCCGTATTCTCAAAACTTGTCCGCCCCTCTTTGCCATTGTCCTGCCCTCTTTGCCCTTGTCCGGCACTCTTTGCCCTTGTTCTCCCCTCTTTGCCCTAGTCCGCCCCTCTTTGCCCTTGTCCTACCCTCTGTGCACTTGTCCCTTATTCTCAGCCCTTGTCCGCCCCTCTTTGCCCTTGTCCGCCACTCTTTGCCCTTGTCCGCCCCTCTTTGCCCTTGTCCGCCCCTCTTTGCCCTTGTCCGACCCTCTTTGCCCTTGTCCGCCCCTCTTTGCCCTTGTCAAGTATTCTCAGCCCTTGTCCGCCCCTCTTTGCCCTTGTCCGACCCTCTTTGCCCTTGTCCGCCCCTCTTTGCCCTTGTCCGCCCCTCTTTGCCCTTGTCCGCTCCTCTTTGCCCTTGTCCGCCCCTCTTTGCCCTTGTCCGCCCCTCTTTGCCCTTGTCCCGTATTCTCAGCACCTGTCCGCCCCTCTTTGCCCTTGTCTGCCCCTCTTTGCCCTTGTCCCGTATTCTCAGCACTTGTCCGCCCCTCTTTGCCCTTGTCCCGTATTCTCAGCCCTTGTCCGGCTCTCTTTGCCCTTGTCCCGTATTCTCAGCCCTTGTCCACCCCTCTTTGCCCTTGTCCGCCCCTCTTTGCCTTTGTCCGCCCTTCTTTGCCCTTGTCCGCCGTTCTTTGCCCTTGTCCGCCCCTCTTTGCCGTTGTCCGGCCCTCTTTGCCCTTGTCCGCCCCTCTTTGCCCTTGTCCGCCCCTCTTTGCCCTTGTCCGCCCCTCTTTGCCCTTGTCAGCTCCTCTTTGCCCTTGTCTGCCCCTCTTTGCACTTGTCCCGTGTTCTCAGGCCTTGTCCGGCCCTCTTTGCAATTGTCCGCCCCTCATTGCCCTTGTCCGCCCCTCTGTGCCCTTGTCCGCCCCTCTTTGCCCTTGTCCGCCCCTCTTTGCACTTGTCTGCCCCTCTTTTCCTTTGTCCCGTATTCTCAGCCTTTGTTCGCCCCTCTTTGCCTTTGTCCAGTATTCTCAGCACTTGTCCCATATTCTCAGCCCTCGTCCGGCCCTCTTTGCCCTTGTCCTCCCCTCTTTGCCCTTGTCCTCCCCTCTTTGCCCTTGTCTGCCCCTCTTTGCCCTTGTGCGCCCCTCTTTGCCCTTGTGCGTCCCTCTTTGCCCTTGTCCGTCCCTCTTTGCCCTTGTCTGCCCCTCTTTGAACTTGTGCGCCCCTCTTTGCCCTTGTGCTCCCCTCTTTGCTCTTGTGCGCCCCTCTTTGCCCTTGTGCGTCCCTCTTTGCATTTCTCCGCCCCTCTTTGCCCTTCTCCGCCCCTCTTTTCCCTTCTCCGCCCCTCTTTGCCCTTGTCCGCCCCTCTTTGCACTTGTCTGCCCCTCTTTGCCCTTGTCCACCCCTCTTTGCCCTTGTCCCGAATTTTGAGCCCTTGTCCGCCCCTCTTTGCCCTTGTCCGCCCCTCTTTGCACTTGTACGCCCGTCTTTGTATGTCCCGTATTCTCAGCACTTGTCCGCCCCTCTTTGCACTTGTCCGCCTCTCTTTGCACTTGTCCGCCCCTCTTTGCACTTGTCCGCTCCTCTTTGCACTTGTCCGCTCCTCTTTGCACTTGTCCGCCCCTCTTTGCCCTTGTCCGCCCCTCTTTGCCCTTGTCCTGTATTCTCAACACTTGTTCGCAACTCTTTGCCCTTGTCCCGTATTCTCAGCACTTGTTCGCCCCTCTTTGCCCTTGTCCCGTATTCTCAGCCCTTGTCCGCCCTTCTTTGCCCTTCTCCGCCCCTCTTTGCCCTTGTCCCGTATTCTCAGCCCTTGTCCGGCTCTCTTTGCCCTTGTCCCGTATTCTCAGCCCTTGTCCACCCCTCTTCGCCCTTGTCCGCCCCACTTTGCCCTTGTCCGCTCTTCTTTGCCCTTGTCCGCCCCTCTTTGCAATTGTCCGCCCCTCTTTGCACTTGTCCCGTGTTCTCAGGCCTTGTCCGCCCCTCTTTGCAATTGTCTGCCCCTCTTTGCCCTTGTCCGCCCCTCTTTGCCCTTGTCCGCCCCTCTTTGCCCTTTTCCGCCCCTCTTTGCCCTTGTCCGCCCCTCTTTGCCCTTGTCCGCCCCTCTTTGCCCTTGTCCGCCCCTCTTTGCCCTTGCCCGCCCCTCTTTGCCCTTGCCCGCCCCTCTTTGCCCTTGCCCGCCCCTCTTTGCCCTTGCCCGCCCCTCTTTGCCCTTGTCCCGTATTCTCAGCCCTTTTCCGCCCCTCTTTAACCTTGTCCGCTCCTCTTAGCCCTTGTCCCGTATCCTCAGCCCTTGTCCGCCCCTCTTTGCCCTTGTCCCGTATTCTCAGCCCTTGTCCGCCCCTCTTTGCCCTTGTCCCGTATTCTCAGCCCTAGTCCGCTTCTCTTTGCACTTGTCCGCCCCGCTTTGCACTTGTCCGCCCCTCTTTGCCCTTGTCCGCCCCTCTGTGCCCTTGTCCGCCCCTCTGTGCCCTTGTCTGCCCCTCTGTGCCCTTGTCCCGTATTCTCAGAACTTGTCCGCCCCTCTTTGCCCTTGTCCGCCCCTCTTTGCCCTTGTCCGCCCCTCTTTGCCCTTGTCCGACCCTCTTTGCCCTTGTCCGCCCCTCTTTGCCCTTGTCCGCACCTCTTTGCCCTTGTCCCGTATTCTCAGCCCTTGTCCCGTATTCTCAGCACTTGTCCGCCCCTCTTTGCCCTTGTCCGCCCCTCTTTGCCCTTGTCCGCCCCTCTTTGCCCTTGTCCGCCCCTCTTTGCCCTTGTCCACCCCTCTTTGCCCTTGTCCACCCCTCTTTGCCCTTGTCCCATATTCTCAGCCCTTGTCCGCCCCTCTTTGCCCTTGTCCCGTATTCTCAGCCCTTGTCTGCACCTCTTTGCCCTTGTCTGCCCCTCTTTGCCCTTGTCCGCCCCTCTTTGCCTTGTCCGCCCCTCTTTGCCCTTGTCCGCCCCTCTTTCCCCTTGTCCGCCCCTCTTTGCACTTGTCCGCCCCTCTTTGTCCTTGTCCGCCCCTCTTTGCCCTTGTCCGCCCGTCTTTGCCCTTGTCCACCCCTCTTTGCCCTTGTCCGCCCCTCTTTGCCCTTGTCCCATATTCTCAGCACTTGTCCGACCCTCTTTGACCTTGTCCCGTATTCTCAGCACTTGTCCGCCCCTCTTTGCCCTTGCCCGCCACTCTTTGCCCTTGTCCGCCCCTCTTTGCCCTTGTCCCATATTCTCAGCTCATTTCCGCCCCTCTTTGACCTTGTCCGCTCCTGTTAGCCCTTGTCCCGTATTCTCAGCCCTTGTCCGCCCCTCTTTGCCCTTGTCCCGTATTCTCACCCCTAGTCCGCTTCTCTTTGCACTTGTCCGCCCCGCTTTGCCCTTGTCCGCCCCTCTGTGCCCTTGTCCGCACCTCTGTGCCCTTGTCCGCCCCTCTGTGCCCTTGTCTGCCCCTCTGTGCCCTTGTCCCGTATTCTCAGAACTTCTCCGCCCCTCTTTGCCCTTGTCCGCCCCTCTTTGCCCTTGTCCGCCCCTCTTTGCCCTTGTCCGACCCTCTTTGCCCTTGTCCGCCCCTCTTTGCCCTTGTCCGCACCTCTTTGCCCTTGTCCCGTATTCTCAGCCCTTGTCCCGTATTCTCAGCACTTGTCCGCCCCTCTTTGCCCTTGTCCCATATTCTCAGCCCTTGTCCGACCCTCTTTGCCCTTGTCCGCCCCTCTTTGCCCTTGTCCGCCCCTCTTTGCCTTGTCCGCCCCTCTTTGCCCTTGTCCGCCCCTCTTTGCCTTGTCCGCCCCTCTTTGCCCTTGTCCGCCCCTCTTTCCCCTTGTCCGCCCCTCTTTGCACTTGTCCGCCCCTCTTTGTCCTTGTCCGCCCCTCTTTGCCCTTGTCCGCCCGTCTTTGCCCTTGTCCACCCCTCTTTGCCCTTGTCCGCCCCTCTTTGCCCTTGTCCCATATTCTCAGCACTTGTCCGACCCTCTTTGACCTTGTCCCGTATTCTCAGCACTTGTCCGCCCCTCTTTGCCCTTGCCCGCCACTCTTTGCCCTTGTCCGCCCCTCTTTGCCCTTGTCCCATATTCTCAGCTCATTTCCGCCCCTCTTTGACCTTGTCCGCTCCTGTTAGCCCTTGTCCCGTATTCTCAGCCCTTGTCCGCCCCTCTTTGCCCTTGTCCCGTATTCTCACCCCTAGTCCGCTTCTCTTTGCACTTGTCCGCCCCGCTTTGCCCTTGTCCGCCCCTCTGTGCCCTTGTCCGCACCTCTGTGCCCTTGTCCGCCCCTCTGTGCCCTTGTCTGCCCCTCTGTGCCCTTGTCCCGTATTCTCAGAACTTCTCCGCCCCTCTTTGCCCTTGTCCGCCCCTCTTTGCCCTTGTCCGCCCCTCTTTGCCCTTGTCCGACCCTCTTTGCCCTTGTCCGCCCCTCTTTGCCCTTGTCCGCACCTCTTTGCCCTTGTCCCGTATTCTCAGCCCTTGTCCCGTATTCTCAGCACTTGTCCGCCCCTCTTTGCCCTTGTCCCATATTCTCAGCCCTTGTCCGACCCTCTTTGCCCTTGTCCGCCCCTCTTTGCCCTTGTCCGCCCCTCTTTGCCCATGTCCGCCCCTCTTTGCCCTTTTCCCATATTCACAACACTTGTCCGCCCCTCTTTGCCCTTGTCCCGTATTCTCAGCCCTTGTCCGCCCCTCTTTGCCCTTGTCCGCCCCTCTTTGCCCTTGTCCGCCCCTCTTTGCCCTTGTCCACCCCTCTTTGCCCTTGTCCCGAATTTTCAGCCCTTGTCCGACCCTCTTTGCCCTTGTCCTCCCCTCTTTGCCCTTGTCCGCCCCTCTGTGCCCTTGTCTGCCCCTCTGTGCCCTTGTCCCGTATTCTCAGCCCTTTTCCGCCCCTCATTGCCCTTGTCCGCCCCTCTGTGCCCTTGTCCGCCCCTATTGCCCTTGTCCGCCCCTCTTTGCACTTGTCTGCCCCTCTTTGCCTTTGTCCCGTATTCTCAGCCTTTGTTCGCTCCTCTTTGCCTTTGTCCTGTATTCTCAGCACTTGTCCCATATTCTCAGCCCTCGTCCAGCCCTCTTTGCCCTTGTCCTACACTCTTTGCCATTGTCCTCCCCTCTTTGCCCTTGTCCTCCCCTCTTTGCCCTTGTCCGCCCCTCTTTGCCCTTGTCCGCCCCTCTTTGCCCTTGTCCGCCCCTCTTTGCCCATGTCCGCCCCTCTTTGCCCTTTTCCCATATTCTCAACACTTGTCCGCCCCTCTTTGCCCTTGTCCCGTATTCTCAGCCCTTGTCCGCCCCTCTTTGCCCTTGTCCGCCCCTCTTTGCCCTTGTCCGCCCCTCTTTGACCTTGTCCGCCCCTCTTTGACCTTTTCCGCCCCTCTTTGACCTTGTCCGCCCCTCTTTGCCCTTGTCCACCCCTCTTTGCCCTTGTCCACCCCTCTTTGCCCTTGTCCCGAATTTTCAGCCCTTGTCCGACCCTCTTTGCCCTTGTCCTCCACTCTTTGCCCTTGTCCGCCCCTCTGTGCCCTTGTCTGCCCCTCTGTGCCCTTGTCCCGTATTCTCAGCCCTTGTCCGCCCCTCATTGCCCTTGTCCGCCCCTCTGTGCCCTTGTCCGCCCCTATTGCCCTTGTCCGCCCCTCTTTGCACTTGTCTGCCCCTCTTTGCCTTTGTCCCGTATTCTCAGCCTTTGTTCGCTCCTCTTTGCCTTTGTCCCGTATTCTCAGCACTTGTCCCATATTCTCAGCCCTCGTCCAGCCCTCTTTGCCCTTGTCCTACCCTCTTTGCCATTGTCCTCCCCTCTTTGCCCTTGTCCTCCCCTCTTTGCCCTTGTCTGCCCCTCTTTGCCCTTGTCTGCCCCTCTTTGCCCTTGTGCGCCCCTCTTTGCCCTTGTCCGTCCCTCTTTGCCCTTGTCCGTCCCTCTTCGCCCTTGTCTGCCCCTCTTTGAACTTGTGCTCCCCTCTTTGCCCTTGTGCTCCCCTCTTTGCTCTTGTGCGCCCCTCTTTGCCCTTGTGCGTCCCTCTTTGCCTTTCTCCGCCCCTCTTTGCCCTTCTCCGCCCCTCTTTGCCCTTCTCCGCCCCTCTTTGCTCTTGTCCGCCCCTCTTTGCCCTTGTCTGCCCCTCTTTGCCCTTGTCCACCCCTCTTTGCCCTTGTCCCGAATTTTGAGCACTTGTCCGCCCCTCTTTACCCTTGTCCGCCCCACTTTGCACTTGTACGCCCGTCTTTGCCATGTCCCGTATTCTCAGCACTTGTCCGCACCTCTTTGCACTTGTCCGCCTCTCTTTGCACTTGTCCGCCCCTCTTTGCCCTTGTCTGCACCTCTTTGCAGTTGTCCGCCCCTCTTTGCCCTTGTCCGCCCCTCTGTGCCCTTGTCCACCCCTCTTTGCCCTTGTCACGTATTCTCAGCCCTTGTCCCGTATTCTCAGCACCTGTCCGCCCCTCTTTGCCCTTGTCCGCCCCTCTTTGCCCTTGTCCCGTATTCTCAGCACTTGTTCGCAACTCTTTCCTCTTGTCCCGTATTCTCAGCACTTGTTCGCCCCTCTTTGCCCTTGTCCCGTATTCTCAGCCCTTGTCCGCCCCTCTTTGCCCTTGTCCGCCCCTCTTTGCCCTTGTCCGCCCCTCTTTGCCCTTGTCCCGTATTCTCAGCCCTTGTCCGGCTCTCTTTGCCCTTGTCCCGTATTCTCAGCCCTTGTCCACCCCTCTTTGCCCTTGTCCGCCCCTCTTTGCCCTTGTCCGCCCTTCTTTGCCCTTGTCCGCCGCTCTTTGCCCTTGTCCGCCCCTCTTTGCCGTTGTCCGCCCCTCTTTGCCCTTGTCCGCCCCTCTTTGCCCTTGTCCGCCCCTCTTTGCCCTAGTCCGCCCCTCTTTGCCCTTGTCCTACCCTCTGTGCACTTGTCCCTTATTCTCAGCCCTTGTCCGCCCCTCTTTGCCCTTGTCCGCCACTCTTTGCCCTTGTCCGCCCCTCTTTGCCCTTGTCCGCCCCTCTTTGCCCTTGTCCGACCCTCTTTGCCCTTGTCCGCCCCTCTTTGCCCTTGTCCGCCCCTCTTTGCCCTTGTCCCGTATTCTCAGCCCTTGTCCGCCCCTCTTTGCACTTGTCCGACCCTCTTTGCCCTTGTCCGACCCTCTGTGCCCTTGTCCGCCCCTCTTTGCCCTTGTCCGCCCCTCTTTGCACTTGTCTGCCCCTCTTTGCCTTTGTCCCGTATTCTCAGCCTTTGTTCGCCCCTCTTTGCCTTTGTCCAGTATTCTCAGCACTTGTCCCATATTCTCAGCCCTCGTCCTCCCCTCTTTGCCCTTGTCCTCCCCTCTTTGCCCTTGTCTGCCCCTCTTTGCCCTTGTCCGTCCCTCTTTGCCCTTGTCTGCCCCTCTTTGAACTTGTGCGCCCCTCTTTGCCCTTGTGCGCCCCTCTTTGCCCTTGTGCTCCCCTCTTTGCTCTTGTGCGTCCCTCTTTGCCCTTCTCCGCCCCTCTTTGCCCTTCTCCGCCCCTCTTTGCCCTTCTCCGCCCCTCTTTGCCCTTGTTTGCCCCTCTTTGCCCTTGTCCGCCCCTCTTTGCCCTTGTCTGCCCCTCTTTGCCCTTGTCCACCCCTCTTTGCCCTTGTCCCGAATTTTGAGCCCTTCTCCGCCCCTCTTTGCCCTTCTCCGCCCCTCTTTGCACTTGTACGCCCGTCTTTGTATGTCCCGTATTCTCAGCACTTGTCCGCCCCTCTTTGCACTTGTCCGCCTCTCTTTGCACTTGTCCGCCCCTCTTTGCACTTGTCCGCGCCTCTTTGCACTTGTCCGCCCCTCTTTGCCCTTGTCCGCCCCTCTTTGCCCTTGTCCCGTATTCTCAACACTTGTTCGCAACTCTTTGCCCTTGTCCCGTATTCTCAGCACTTGTTCGCCCCTCTTTGCCCTTGTCCCGTATTCTCAGCCCTTGTCCGCCCTTCTTTGCCCTTCTCCGCCCCTCTTTGCCCTTGTCCCGTATTCTCAGCCCTTGTCCGGCTCTCTTTGCCCTTGTCCCGTATTCTCAGCCCTTGTCCACCCCTCTTCGCCCTTGTCCGCCCCACTTTGCCCTTGTCCGCCCTTCTTTGCCCTTGTCCGCCCCTCTTTGCAATTGTCCGCCCCTCTTTGCACTTGTCCCGTGTTCTCAGGCTTGTCCGGCCCTCTTTGCAATTGTCCGCCCCTCTTTGCAATTGTCTGCCCCTCTTTGCCCTTGTCCGCCCCTCTTTGCCCTTTTCCGCCCCTCTTTGCCCTTTTCCGCCCCTCTTTGCCCTTGTCCGCCCCTCTTTGCCCTTGTCCGCCCCTCTTTGCCCTTGTCCGCCCCTCTTTGCCCTTGTCCGCCCCTCTTTGCCCTTGCCCGCCCCTCTTTGCCCTTGCCCGCCCCTCTTTGCCCTTGTCCGCCCCTCTTTGCCCTTGTCCCGTATTCTCAGCCCTTTTCCGCCCCTCTTTGACCTTGTCCGCTCCTCTTAGCCCTTGTCCCGTATCCTCAGCCCTTGTCCGCCCCTCTTTGCCATTGTCCCGTATTCTCAGCCCTTGTCCGCCTCTCTTTGCCCTTGTCCCGTATTCTCAGCCCTAGTCCGCTTCTCTTTGCACTTGTCCGCCCCGCTTTGCACTTGTCCGCCCCTCTTTGCCCTTGTCCGCCCCTCTGTGCCCTTGTCCCGTATTCTCAGAACTTGTCCGCCCCTCTTTGCCCTTGTCCACCCCTCTTTGCCCTTGTCCGCCCCTCTTTGCCCTTGTCCGACCCTCTTTGCCCTTGTCCGCCCCTCTTTGCCCTTGTCCGCTCCTCTTTGCCCTTGTCCCGTATTCTCAGCCCTTGTCCCGTATTCTCAGCACTTGTCCGCCCCTCTTTGCCCTTGTCCGCCCCTCTTTGCCCTTGTCCGCCCCTCTTTGCCCTTGTCCGCCCCTCTTTGCCCTTGTCCGCCCCTCTTTGCCCTTGTCCACCCCTCTTTGCCCTTGTCCCATATTCTCAGACCTTGTCCGCCCCTCTTTGCCCTTGTCCCGTATTCTCAGCCCTTGTCTGCCCCTCTTTGCCCTTGTCTGCCCCTCTTTGCCCTTGTCCGCCCCTCTTTGCCTTGTCCGCCCCTCTTTGCCCTTGTCCGCCCCTCTTTCCCCTTGTCCGCCCCTCTTTGCACTTGTCCGCACCTCTTTGTCCTTGTCCGCCCCTCTTTGCCCTTGTCCGCCCGTCTTTGCCCTTGTCCACCCCTCTTTGCCCTTGTCCCGAATTTTCAGCTCTTGTCCGCCCCTCTTTGCCCTTGTCCGCCCCTCTTTGCCCTTGTCCGCCCCTCTTTGCCCTTGCCCGCCACTCTTTGCCCTTGTCCGCCCCTCTTTGCCCTTGTCCCATATTCTCAGCTCTTTTCCGCCCCTCTTTGACCTTGTCCGCTCCTCTTAGCCCTTGTCCCGTATTCTCAGCCCTTGTCCGCCCCTCTTTGCCCTTGTCCCGTATTCTCAGCCCTTGTCCGCCCCTCTTTGCCCTTGTCCCGTATTCTCACCCCTAGTCCGCTTCTCTTTGCACTTGTCCGCCCCGCTTTGCACTTGTCCGCCCCTCTTTGCCCTTGTCCGCACCTCTGTGCCCTTGTCCGCCCCTCTGTGCCCTTGTCTGCCCCTCTGTGCCCTTGTCCCGTATTCTCAGAACTTGTCCGCCCCTCTTTGCCCTTGTCCGCCCCTCTTTGCCCTTGTCCGCCCCTCTTTGCCCTTGTCCGACACTCTTTGCCCTTGTCCGCCCCTCTTTGCCCTTGTCCGCACCTCTTTGCCCTTGTCCCGTATTCTCAGCCCTTGTCCCGTATTCTCAGCACTTGTCCGCCCCTCTTTGCCCTTGTCCCATATTCTCAGCCCTTGTCCGACCCTCTTTGCCCTTGTCCGCCCCTCTTTGCCCTTGTCCCGAATTTTCAGCCCTTGTCCGACCCTCTTCGCCCTTGTCCGCACCTCTTTGCCCTTGTCCGCCCCTCTGTGCCCTTGTCTGCCCCTCTGTGCCCTTGTCCCGTATTCTCAGCCCTTGTCCGCCCCTCATTGCCCTTGTCCGCCCCTCTGTGCCCTTGTCCGCCCCTATTGCCCTTGTCCGCCCCTCTTTGCACTTGTCTGCCCCTCTTTGCCTTTGTCCCGTATTCTCAGCCTTTGTTCGCTCCTCTTTGCCTTTGTCCCGTATTCTCAGCACTTGTCCCATATTCTCAGCCCTCGTCCAGCCCTCTTTGCCCTTGTCCTACCCTCTTTGCCATTGTCCTCCCCTCTTTGCCCTTGTTCTCCCCTCTTTGCCCTTGTCTGCCCCTCTTTGCCCTTGTCTGCCCCTCTTTGCCCTTGTGCGCCCCTCTTTGCCCTTGTGCGCCCCTCTTTGCCCTTGTCCGTCCCTCTTTGCCCTTGTCCGTCCCTCTTTGCCCTTGTCTGCCCCTCTTTGAACTTGTGCTCCCCTCTTTGCCCTTGAGCTCCCCTCTTTGCTCTTGTGCGCCCCTCTTTGCCCTTGTGCGTCCCTCTTTGCCCTTCTCCGCCCCTCTTTGCCCTTCTCCGCCCCTCTTTGCCCTTCTCCGCCCCTCTTTGCTCTTGTCCGCCCCTCTTTGCCCTTGTCTGCCCCTCTTTGCCCTTGTCCACTCCTCTTTGCCCTTGTCCCGAATTTTGAGTCCTTGTCCGCCCCTCTTTACCCTTGTCTGCCCCACTTTGCACTTGTACGCCCGTCTTTGCCATGTCCCGTATTCTCAGCACTTGTCCGCCCCTCTTTGCACTTGTCCGCCTCTCTTTGCACTTCTCCGCCCCTCTTTGCACTTGTCTGCCCCTCTTTGCACTTGTCCGCCCCTCTTTGCCCTTGTCCGCCCCTCTGTGCCCTTGTCCACCCCTCTTTCCCCTTGTCACGTATTCTCAGCCCTTGTCCCGTATTCTCAGCCTATGTCAGCTCCTCTTTCCCCTTGTCCCGTATTCTCAGACCTTGTCCGACCCTCTTTGCACTTGTTCTGTATTCTCAGCCCTTGTCCGGCCCTCATTGCCCTTGTCCGGACCTCTTTGCCCTTGTCCGCCCCTCTTTGCCCTTGTCCGCCCCTCTTTGCCCTTGTCCCGTATTCTCAGCCCTTGTCCGCCCCTCTTTGCCCTTGTCCGCCCCTCTTTGCCCTTGTCCGACCCTCTTTGCCCTTGTCCCGTATTCTCAGCCCTTGTCAGCCCCTCTTTGACCTTGTCCGCCCCTCTTTGCCCTTGTCCTCACCTCTTTACTCTTGTCCGCCCCTCTTTGCCCTTGTCCGCCCCTCTTTGCCCTTGTCCGCCCCTCTTTGCCCATGTCCGACCCTCTTTGCCCTTGTCCCATATTCTCAGCCCTTGTCCGCCCCTCTTTGCCCTTGTCCCGTATTCTCAGCCCTTGTCTGCCCCTCTTTGCCCTTGTCTGCCCCTCTTTGCCCTTGTCCGCCCCTCTTTGCCTTGTCCGCCCCTCTTTGCCCTTGTCCGCCCCTCTTTCCCCTTGTCCGCCCCTCTTTGCACTTGTCCGCCCCTCTTTGTCCTTGTCCGCCCCTCTTTGCCCTTGTCCGCCCGTCTTTGCCCTTGTCCACCCCTCTTTGCCCTTGTCCCGAATTTTCAGCTCTTGTCCGCCCCTCTTTGCCCTTGTCCGCCCCTCTTTGCCCTTGTCCGCCCCTCTTTGCCCTTGCCCGCCACTCTTTGCCCTTGTCCGCCCCTCTTTGCCCTTGTCCCATATTCTCAGCTCTTTCCCGCCCCTCTTTGACCTTGTCCGCTCCTCTTAGCCCTTGTCCCGTATTCTCAGCCCTTGTCCGCCCCTCTTTGCCCTTGTCCCGTATTCTCAGCCCTTGTCCGCCCCTCTTTGCCCTTGTCCCGTATTCTCACCCCTAGTCCGCTTCTCTTTGCACTTGTCCGCCCCGCTTTGCACTTGTCCGCCCCTCTTTGCCCTTGTCCGCACCTCTGTGCCCTTGTCCGCCCCTCTGTGCCCTTGTCTGCCCCTCTGTGCCCTTGTCCCGTATTCTCAGAACTTGTCCGCCCCTCTTTGCCCTTGTCCGCCCCTCTTTGCCCTTGTCCGCCCCTCTTTGCCCTTGTCCGCCCCTCTTTGCCCTTGTCCGCCCCTCTTTGCCCTTGTCCGCACCTCTTTGCCCTTGTCCCGTATTCTCAGCCCTTGTCCCGTATTCTCAGCACTTGTCCGCCCCTCTTTGCCCTTGTCCCATATTCTCAGCCCTTGTCCGACCCTCTTTGCCCTTGTCCGCCCCTCTTTGCCCTTGTCCGCCCCTCTTTGCCCATGTCCGCCCCTCTTTGCCCTTTTCCCATATTCTCAACACTTGTCCGCCCCTCTTTGCCCTTGTCCCGTATTCTCCGCACTTGTCGGCCCTCTTTGCCCTTGTCAGCCCCTCTTTGCAGTTGTCCGCTCCTCTTTGCCCTTGGCCCGTATTCTCCGAACTTGTCCGCCCCTCTTTGCACATGTCCGGTATTCTCCGCACTTGTCCGCCCCTCTTTGCACTTTTTCGCACCTCTTTGCCCTTGTCCGCCCCTCTTTGCAATTGTGCATCCTCTTTGCCCTTGTCCGCCCCTCTTTGCACTTCTCCAGTATTCTTTGAACTTCTCCGCATCCTGTTTGCCCTTCTCCGCCCCTCTTTGAAATTGTCTGCCCCTCTTTGACCATGTCCGCCACTCTTTGTCCTTGTCCCGTATTTTCCGCACTTGTCTGCCCCTCTTTGCCCTTGTCTGACCCTCTTTGCCCTTGTCTGACCCTCTTTGCCCTTGTCTGCCCCTCTTTGCACTTGTCCACTCCTCTTTGCACTTGTCCGCCTCTCTTTGACATTGTCCCGTATTCTCCGCACTTCTCTGCCCCTCTTTGCCCTTCTGTGCCCCTCTTTGCCCTTCTCTGCCCCTCTTTACCCTTCTCTGCCCCTCTTTGCCCTTCTCTGCCCCTCTTTGCACTTCTCTGCCCCTCTTTGCCCTTCTCTGCCCCTCTTTGCCCTTCTCTGCCCCTCTTTGCCCTTCTCTGCCCCACTTTGCCCTTCTCTGCCCCTCTTTGCACTTGTCTGCCCCTCTTTGCACTTGTCTGCCCCTCTTTGCACTTGTCTGCCCCTCTTTGCACTTGTCCGCCCCTCTTTGCACTTGTTCGCATGTCTTTGCACTTGTCCGTCCGTCTTTGCACTTGTGAACCTGTCCTTGCCCTTGTCCGGTATTATCCGCACTTCTCTGCACCTCTTTGCCCTTGTCCGCTCTTCTTTGCCCTTCTGCACTATTCTTTGCCCTTGTCCGACCCTCTTTGCCCTTGTCCGACCCTCTTTGCCCTTGTCCGACCCTCTTTGCCCTTGTCCGACCCTCTTTGCCCTTGTCCGACCCTCTTTGCCCTTGTCCCGTATTCTCCGCCCTTGTCCGCCCCTCTTTGCCCTTGTCCGCCCCTCTTTGCCCTTGTCCGCCCCTCTTTGCCCTTGTCCGCCCCTCTTTGCCATTGTCCGTTATTCTCTGCACTTGTCCGGCCCTCTTTCCCCTTGTCCGCCCATCTTTGCCCTTGTCCGGTATTCTCTGCAATTCTCCGCCACTCTTTGCACTTGTTTGCCCCTCCTTGCCCTTGTCCCCTCTTTACCGCACTTGCCGCCCCTCTTTGCCCTTGTCCGCCCGTCTTTGTCCTTGTCCGGTATTCTCCGCACTTGTCCGCCCCCCTTTGCCCTTGTCCGCCCCCCTTTGCCCTTGTCCGCCCCCCTTTGCCCTTGTCCGCCCCCCTTTGCCCTTGTCCGCCCCCCTTTGCCCTTGTCCGCCCCCCTTTGCCCTTGTCGGCCCCCCTTTGCCCTTGTCGGCCCCTCTTTGCCCTTGTCGGCCCCTCTTTGCCCTTGTCTGCCCCTCTTTGCCCTTGTCCGCCCCTCTTTGCCCTTGTCCGCCCCTCTTTGCCCTTGTCCGCCCCTCTTTGCCCTTGTCCGCCCCTCTTTGCCATAGTCCGTTATTCTCTGCACTTGTCCGGCCCTCTTTCCCCTTGTCCGCCCATCTTTGCCCTTGTCCGGTATTCTCTGCAATTCTCCGCCACTCTTTGCACTTGTTTGCCCCTCCTTGCCCTTGTCCCCTCTTTACCGCACTTGCCGCCCCTCTTTGCCCTTGTCCGCCCGTCTTTGTCCTTGTCCGGTATTCTCCGCACTTGTCCGCCCCCCTTTGCCCTTGTCCGCCCCCCTTTGCCCTTGTCCGCCCCCCTTTGCCCTTGTCCGCCCCCCTTTGCCCTTGTCCGCCCCCCTTTGCCCTTGTCGGCCCCTCTTTGCCCTTGTCGGCCCCTCTTTGCCCTTGTCGGCCCCTCTTTGCCCTTGTCCGCCCCTCTTTGCCCTTGTCCGCCCCTCTTTGCCCTTGTCCGCCCCTCTTTGCCCTTGTCGGCCCCTCTTTGCCCTTGTCTGCCCCTCTTTGCCCTTGTCTGACCCTCTTTGCCCTTGTCCGCCCCTCTTTGCCCTTGTCCGCCCCTCTTTGCCCTTTTCCACCCCTCTTTGCCCTTGTCCACCCCTCTTTGCACTTGTCCCGAATTTTCAGCCCTTGTCCGACCCTCTTTGCCCTTGTCCTCCCCTCTTTGCCCTTGTCCGCCCCTCTGTGCCCTTGTCTGCCCCTCTGTGCCCTTGTCCCGTATTCTCAGCCCTTTTCCGCCCCTCATTGCCCTTGTCCGCCCCTCTGTGCCCTTGTCCGCCCCTATTGCCCTTGTCCGCCCCTCTTTGCACTTGTCTGCCCCTCTTTGCCTTTGTCCCGTATTCTCAGCCTTTGTTCGCTCCTCTTTGCCTTTGTCCCGTATTCTCAGCACTTGTCCCATATTCTCAGCCCTCGTCCAGCCCTCTTTGCCCTTGTCCTCCCCTCTTTGCCCTTGTCCTCCCCTCTTTGCCCTTGTCCTCCCCTCTTTGCCCTTGTCCGCCCCTCTTTGCCCTTATCCGCCCCTCTTTGCCCTTGTCCGCCCCTCTTTGCCCATGTCCGCCCCTCTTTGCCCTTTTCCCATATTCTCAACACTTGTCCGCCCCTCTTTGCCCTTGTCCCGTATTCTCAGCCCTTGTCCGCCCCTCTTTGCCCTTGTCCGCCCCTCTTTGCCCTTGTCCGCCCCTCTTTGCCCTTGTCCGCCCCTCTTTGCCCTTGTCCGCCCCTCTTTGACCTTGTCCGCCCCTCTTTGCCCTTGTCCACCCCTCTTTGCCCTTGTCCCGAATTTTCAGCCCTTGTCCGACCCTCTTTGCCCTTGTCCTCCACTCTTTGCCCTTGTCCGCCCCTCTGTGCCCTTGTCTGCCCCTCTGTGCCCTTGTCCCGTATTCTCAGACCTTGTCCGCCCCTCATTGCCCTTGTCCGCCCCTCTGTGCCCTTGTCCGCCCCTATTGCCCTTGTCCGCCCCTCTTTGCACTTGTCTGCCCCTCTTTGCCTTTGTCCCGTATTCTCAGCCTTTGTTCGCTCCTCTTTGCCTTTGTCCCGTATTCTCAGCACTTGTCCCATATTCTCAGCCCTCGTCCAGCCCTCTTTGCCCTTGTCCTACCCTCTTTGCCATTGTCCTCCCCTCTTTGCCCTTGTCCTCCCCTCTTTGCCCTTGTCTGCCCCTCTTTGCCCGTGTCTGCCCCTCTTTGCCCTTGTGCGCCCCTCTTTGCCCTTGTCCGTCCCTCTTTGCCCTTGTCCGTCCCTCTTTGCCCTTGTCTGCCCCTCTTTGAACTTGTGCTCCCCTCTTTGCCCTTGTGCTCCCCTCTTTGCTCTTGTGCGCCCGTCTTTGCCCTTGTGCGTCCCTCTTTGCCTTTCTCCGCCCCTCTTTGCCCTTCTCCGCCCCTCTTTGCCCTTCTCCGCCCCTCTTTGCTCTTGTCCGCCCCTCTTTGCCCTTGTCTGCCCCTCTTTGCCCTTGTCCACCCCTCTTTGCCCTTGTCCCGAATTTTGAGCACTTGTCCGCCCCTCTTTACCCTTGTCCGCCCCACTTTGCACTTGTACGCCCGTCTTTGCCATGTCCCGTATTCTCAGCACTTGTCCGCACCTCTTTGCACTTGTCCGCCTCTCTTTGCACTTGTCCGCCCCTCTTTGCCCTTGTCTGCCCCTCTTTGCAGTTGTCCGCCCCTCTTTGCCCTTGTCCGCCCCTCTGTGCCCTTGTCCACCCCTCTTTGCCCTTGTCCCGTATTCTCAGCACTTGTCCGCACCTCTTTGCACTTGTCCGCCTCTCTTTGCACTTCTCTGCCCCTCTTTGCCCTTCTCTGCCCCTCTTTGCCCTTCTCTGCCCCTCTTTGCCCTTCTCTGCCCCACTTTGCCCTTCTCTGCCACTCTTTGCACTTGTCTGCCCCTCTTTGCACTTGTCTGCCCCTCTTTGCACTTGTCTGCCCCTCTTTGCACTTGTCCGCCCCTCTTTGCACTTGTTCGCATGTCTTTGCACTTGTCCGTCCGTCTTTGCACTTGTGAACCTGTCCTTGCCCTTGTCCGGTATTATCCGCACTTCTCTGCACCTCTTTGCCCTTGTCCGCTCTTCTTTGCCCTTCTGCACTATTCTTTGCCCTTGTCCGACCCTCTTTGCCCTTGTCCGACCCTCTTTGCCCTTGTCCGACCCTCTTTGCCCTTGTCCGACCCTCTTTGCCCTTGTCCCGTATTCTCCGCCCTTGTCCACCCCTCTTTGCCCTTGTCCGCCCCTCTTTGCCCTTGTCCGCCCCTCTTTGCCCTTGTCCGCCCCTCTTTGCCATTGTCCGTTATTCTCTGCACTTGTCCGGCCCTCTTTCCCCTTGTCCGCCCATCTTTGCCCTTGTCCGGTATTCTCTGCAATTCTCCGCCACTCTTTGCACTTGTTTGCCCCTCCTTGCCCTTGTCCCCTCTTTACCGCACTTGCCGCCCCTCTTTGCCCTTGTCCGCCCGTCTTTGTCCTTGTCCGGTATTCTCCGCACTTGTCCGCCCCCCTTTGCCCTTGTCCGCCCCCCTTTGCCCTTGTCCGCCCCCCTTTGCCCTTGTCCGCCCCCCTTTGCCCTTGTCCGCCCCCCTTTGCCCTTGTCCGCCCCCCTTTGCCCTTGTCGGCCCCTCTTTGCCCTTGTCGGCCCCTCTTTGCCCTTGTCGGCCCCTCTTTGCCCTTGTCTGCCCCTCTTTGCCCTTGTCCGCCCCTCTTTGCCCTTGTCCGCCCCTCTTTGCCCTTGTCCGCCCCTCTTTGCCCTTGTCCGCCCCTCTTTGCCATAGTCCGTTATTCTCTGCACTTGTCCGGCCCTCTTTCCCCTTGTCCGCCCATCTTTGCCCTTGTCCGGTATTCTCTGCAATTCTCCGCCACTCTTTGCACTTGTTTGCCCCTCCTTGCCCTTGTCCCCTCTTTACCGCACTTGCCGCCCCTCTTTGCCCTTGTCCGCCCGTCTTTGTCCTTGTCCGGTATTCTCCGCACTTGTCCGCCCCCCTTTGCCCTTGTCCGCCCCCCTTTGCCCTTGTCCGCCCCCCTTTGCCCTTGTCCGCCCCCCTTTGCCCTTGTCCGCCCCCCTTTGCCCTTGTCCGCCCCCCTTTGCCCTTGTCCGCCCCCCTTTGCCCTTGTCGGCCCCTCTTTGCCCTTGTCGGCCCCTCTTTGCCCTTGTCGGCCCCTCTTTGCCCTTGTCCGCCCCTCTTTGCCCTTGTCCGCCCCTCTTTGCCCTTGTCCGCCCCTCTTTGCCCTTGTCGGCCCCTCTTTGCCCTTGTCTGCCCCTCTTTGCCCTTGTCTGCCCCTCTTTGCCCTTGTCCGCCCCTCTTTGCCCTTGTCCGCCCCTCTTTGCCCTTTTCCGCCCCTCTTTGCCCTTGTCCACCCCTCTTTGCACTTGTCCCGAATTTTCAGCCCTTGTCCGACCCTCTTTGCCCTTGTCCTCCCCTCTTTGCCCTTGTCCGCCCCTCTGTGCCCTTGTCTGCCCCTCTGTGCCCTTGTCCCGTATTCTCAGCCCTTTTCCGCCCCTCATTGCCCTTGTCCGCCCCTCTGTGCCCTTGTCCGCCCCTATTGCCCTTGTCCGCCCCTCTTTGCACTTGTCTGCCCCTCTTTGCCTTTGTCCCGTATTCTCAGCCTTTGTTCGCTCCTCTTTGCCTTTGTCCCGTATTCTCAGCACTTGTCCCATATTCTCAGCCCTCGTCCAGCCCTCTTTGCCCTTGTCCTACACTCTTTGCCCTTGTCCTCCCCTCTTTGCCCTTGTCCTCCCCTCTTTGCCCTTGTCCGCCCCTCTTTGCCCTTGTCCGCCCCTCTTTGCCCTTGTCCGCCCCTCTTTGCCCATGTCCGCCCCTCTTTGCCCTTTTCCCATATTCTCAACACTTGTCCGCTCCTCTTTGCCCTTGTCCCGTATTCTCAGCCCTTGTCCGCCCCTCTTTGCCCTTGTCCCGTATTCTCAGACCTTGTCCGCCCCTCATTGCCCTTGTCCGCCCCTCTGTGCCCTTGTCCGCCCCTCTTTGCACTTGTCTGCCCCTCTTTGCCTTTGTCCCGTATTCTCAGCCTTTGTTCGCTCCTCTTTGCCTTTGTCCCGTATTCTCAGCACTTGTCCCATATTCTCAGCCCTCGTCCAGCCCTCTTTGCCCTTGTCCTACCCTCTTTGCCATTGTCCTCCCCTCTTTGCCCTTGTCCTCCCCTCTTTGCCCTTGTCTGCCCCTCTTTGCCCGTGTCTGCCCCTCTTTGCCCTTGTGCGCCCCTCTTTGCCCTTGTCCGTCCCTCTTTGCCCTTGTCCGTCCCTCTTTGCCCTTGTCTGCCCCTCTTTGAACTTGTGCTCCCCTCTTTGCCCTTGTGCTCCCCTCTTTGCTCTTGTGCGCCCGTCTTTGCCCTTGTGCGTCCCTCTTTGCCTTTCTCCGCCCCTCTTTGCCCTTCTCCGCCCCTCTTTGCCCTTCTCCGCCCCTCTTTGCTCTTGTCCGCCCCTCTTTGCCCTTGTCTGCCCCTCTTTGCCCTTGTCCACCCCTCTTTGCCCTTGTCCCGAATTTTGAGCACTTGTCCGCCCCTCTTTACCCTTGTCCGCCCCACTTTGCACTTGTACGCCCGTCTTTGCCATGTCCCGTATTCTCAGCACTTGTCCGCACCTCTTTGCACTTGTCCGCCTCTCTTTGCACTTGTCCGCCCCTCTTTGCCCTTGTCTGCCCCTCTTTGCAGTTGTCCGCCCCTCTTTGCCCTTGTCCGCCCCTCTGTGCCCTTGTCCACCCCTCTTTGCCCTTGTCCCGTATTCTCAGCACTTGTCCGCACCTCTTTGCACTTGTCCGCCTCTCTTTGCCCTTCTCTGCCCCTCTTTGCCCTTCTCTGCCCCACTTTGCCCTTCTCTGCCCCTCTTTGCACTTGTCTGCCCCTCTTTGCACTTGTCTGCCCCTCTTTGCACTTGTCTGCCCCTCTTTGCACTTGTCCGCCCCTCTTTGCACTTGTTCGCATGTCTTTGCACTTGTCCGTCCGTCTTTGCACTTGTGAACCTGTCCTTGCCCTTGTCCGGTATTATCCGCACTTCTCTGCACCTCTTTGCCCTTGTCCGCTCTTCTTTGCCCTTCTGCACTATTCTTTGCCCTTGTCCGACCCTCTTTGCCCTTGTCCGACCCTCTTTGCCCTTGTCCGACCCTCTTTGCCCTTGTCCGACCCTCTTTGCCCTTGTCCGACCCTCTTTGCCCTTGTCCCGTATTCTCCGCCCTTGTCCGCCCCTCTTTGCCCTTGTCCGCCCCTCTTTGCCCTTGTCCGCCCCTCTTTGCCCTTGTCCGCCCCTCTTTGCCATTGTCCGTTATTCTCTGCACTTGTCCGGCCCTCTTTCCCCTTGTCCGCCCATCTTTGCCCTTGTCCGGTATTCTCTGCAATTCTCCGCCACTCTTTGCACTTGTTTGCCCCTCCTTGCCCTTGTCCCCTCTTTACCGCACTTGCCGCCCCTCTTTGCCCTTGTCCGCCCGTCTTTGTCCTTGTCCGGTATTCTCCGCACTTGTCCGCCCCCCTTTGCCCTTGTCCGCCCCCCTTTGCCCTTGTCCGCCCCCCTTTGCCCTTGTCCGCCCCCCTTTGCCCTTGTCCGCCCCCCTTTGCCCTTGTCCGCCCCCCTTTGCCCTTGTCGGCCCCTCTTTGCCCTTGTCGGCCCCTCTTTGCCCTTGTCGGCCCCTCTTTGCCCTTGTCTGCCCCTCTTTGCCCTTGTCCGCCCCTCTTTGCCCTTGTCCGCCCCTCTTTGCCCTTGTCCGCCCCTCTTTGCCCTTGTCCGCCCCTCTTTGCCATAGTCCGTTATTCTCTGCACTTGTCCGGCCCTCTTTCCCCTTGTCCGCCCATCTTTGCCCTTGTCCGGTATTCTCTGCAATTCTCCGCCACTCTTTGCACTTGTTTGCCCCTCCTTGCCCTTGTCCCCTCTTTACCGCACTTGCCGCCCCTCTTTGCCCTTGTCCGCCCGTCTTTGTCCTTGTCCGGTATTCTCCGCACTTGTCCGCCCCCCTTTGCCCTTGTCCGCCCCCCTTTGCCCTTGTCCGCCCCCCTTTGCCCTTGTCCGCCCCCCTTTGCCCTTGTCCGCCCCCCTTTGCCCTTGTCGGCCCCCCTTTGCCCTTGTCGGCCCCTCTTTGCCCTTGTCGGCCCCTCTTTGCCCTTGTCCGCCCCTCTTTGCCCTTGTCCGCCCCTCTTTGCCCTTGTCCGCCCCTCTTTGCCCTTGTCGGCCCCTCTTTGCCCTTGTCTGCCCCTCTTTGCCCTTGTCTGCCCCTCTTTGCCCTTGTCCGCCCCTCTTTGCCCTTGTCCGCCCCTCTTTGCCCTTTTCCACCCCTCTTTGCCCTTGTCCACCCCTCTTTGCACTTGTCCCGAATTTTCAGCCCTTGTCCGACCCTCTTTGCCCTTGTCCTCCCCTCTTTGCCCTTGTCCGCCCCTCTGTGCCCTTGTCTGCCCCTCTGTGCCCTTGTCCCGTATTCTCAGCCCTTTTCCGCCCCTCATTGCCCTTGTCCGCCCCTCTGTGCCCTTGTCCGCCCCTATTGCCCTTGTCCGCCCCTCTTTGCACTTGTCTGCCCCTCTTTGCCTTTGTCCTGTATTCTCAGCCTTTGTTCGCTCCTCTTTGCCTTTGTCCCGTATTCTCAGCACTTGTCCCAAATTCTCAGCCCTCGTCCAGCCCTCTTTGCCCTTGTCCTACACTCTTTGCCCTTGTCCTCCCCTCTTTGCCCTTGTCCTCCCCTCTTTGCCCTTGTCCGCCCCTCTTTGCCCTTGTCCGCCCCTCTTTGCCCTTGTCCGCCCCTCTTTGCCCATGTCCGCCCCTCTTTGCCCTTTTCCCATATTCTCAACACTTGTCCGCCCCTCTTTGCCCTTGTCCCGTATTCTCAGCCCTTGTCCGCCCCTCTTTGCCCTTGTCCGCCCCTCTTTGCCCTTGTCCGCCCCTCTTTGCACTTGTCCGCCTCTCTTTGCACTTGTCCGCCCCTCTTTGCCCTTGTCTGCCCCTCTTTGCAGTTGTCCGCCCCTCTTTGCCCTTGTCCGCCCCTCTGTGCCCTTGTCCACCCCTCTTTGCCCTTGTCCCGTATTCTCAGCACTTGTCCGCACCTCTTTGCACTTGTCCGCCTCTCTTTGCCCTTCTCTGCCCCTCTTTGCCCTTCTCTGCCCCACTTTGCCCTTCTCTGCCCCTCTTTGCACTTGTCTGCCCCTCTTTGCACTTGTCTGCCCCTCTTTGCACTTGTCCGCCCCTCTTTGCACTTGTTCGCATGTCTTTGCACTTGTCCGTCCGTCTTTGCACTTGTGAACCTGTCCTTGCCCTTGTCCGGTATTATCCGCACTTCTCTGCACCTCTTTGCCCTTGTCCGCTCTTCTTTGCCCTTCTGTACTATTCTTTGCCCTTGTCCGACCCTCTTTGCCCTTGTCCGACCCTCTTTGCCCTTGTCCGACCCTCTTTGCCCTTGTCCGACCCTCTTTGCCCTTGTCCGACCCTCTTTGCCCTTGTCCGACCCTCTTTGCCCTTGTCCCGTATTCTCCGCCCTTGTCCGCCCCTCTTTGCCCTTGTCCGCCCCTCTTTGCCCTTGTCCGCCCCTCTTTGCCCTTGTCCGCCCCTCTTTGCCATTGTCCGTTATTCTCTGCACTTGTCCGGCCCTCTTTCCCCTTGTCCGCCCATCTTTGCCCTTGTCCGGTATTCTCTGCAATTCTCCGCCACTCTTTGCACTTGTTTGCCCCTCCTTGCCCTTGTCCCCTCTTTACCGCACTTGCCGCCCCTCTTTGCCCTTGTCCGCCCGTCTTTGTCCTTGTCCGGTATTCTCCGCACTTGTCCGCCCCCCTTTGCCCTTGTCCGCCCCCCTTTGCCCTTGTCCGCCCCCCTTTGCCCTTGTCCGCCCCCCTTTGCCCTTGTCCGCCCCCCTTTGCCCTTGTCCGCCCCCCTTTGCCCTTGTCGGCCCCTCTTTGCCCTTGTCGGCCCCTCTTTGCCCTTGTCGGCCCCTCTTTGCCCTTGTCTGCCCCTCTTTGCCCTTGTCCGCCCCTCTTTGCCCTTGTCCGCCCCTCTTTGCCCTTGTCCGCCCCTCTTTGCCCTTGTCCGCCCCTCTTTGCCATAGTCCGTTATTCTCTGCACTTGTCCGGCCCTCTTTCCCCTTGTCCGCCCATCTTTGCCCTTGTCCGGTATTCTCTGCAATTCTCCGCCACTCTTTGCACTTGTTTGCCCCTCCTTGCCCTTGTCCCCTCTTTACCGCACTTGCCGCCCCTCTTTGCCCTTGTCCGCCCGTCTTTGTCCTTGTCCGGTATTCTCCGCACTTGTCCGCCCCCCTTTGCCCTTGTCCGCCCCCCTTTGCCCTTGTCCGCCCCCCTTTGCCCTTGTCCGCCCCCCTTTGCCTTTGTCCGCCCCCCTTTGCCCTTGTCGGCCCCCCTTTGCCCTTGTCGGCCCCTCTTTGCCCTTGTCGGCCCCTCTTTGCCCTTGTCCGCCCCTCTTTGCCCTTGTCCGCCCCTCTTTGCCCTTGTCGGCCCCTCTTTGCCCTTGTCGGCCCCTCTTTGCCCTTGTCTGCCCCTCTTTGCCCTTGTCTGCCCCTCTTTGCCCTTGTCCGCCCCTCTTTGCCCTTGTCCGCCCCTCTTTGCCCTTTTCCACCCCTCTTTGCCCTTGTCCACCCCTCTTTGCACTTGTCCCGAATTTTCAGCCCTTGTCCGACCCTCTTTGCCCTTGTCCTCCCCTCTTTGCCCTTGTCCGCCCCTCTGTGCCCTTGTCTGCCCCTCTGTGCCCTTGTCCCGTATTCTCAGCCCTTTTCCGCCCCTCATTGCCCTTGTCCGCCCCTCTGTGCCCTTGTCCGCCCCTATTGCCCTTGTCCGCCCCTCTTTGCACTTGTCTGCCCCTCTTTGCCTTTGTCCTGTATTCTCAGCCTTTGTTCGCTCCTCTTTGCCTTTGTCCCGTATTCTCAGCACTTGTCCCAAATTCTCAGCCCTCGTCCAGCCCTCTTTGCCCTTGTCCTACACTCTTTGCCCTTGTCCTCCCCTCTTTGCCCTTGTCCTCCCCTCTTTGCCCTTGTCCGCCCCTCTTTGCCCTTGTCCGCCCCTCTTTGCCCTTGTCCGCCCCTCTTTGCCCATGTCCGCCCCTCTTTGCCCTTTTCCCATATTCTCAACACTTGTCCGCCCCTCTTTGCCCTTGTCCCGTATTCTCAGCCCTTGTCCGCCCCTCTTTGCCCTTGTCCGCCCCTCTTTGCCCTTGTCCGCCCCTCTTTGCCCTTGTCCGCCCCTCTTTGACCTTGTCCGCCCCTCTTTGCCCTTGTCCACCCCTCTTTGCCCTTGTCCCGAATTTTCAGCCCTTGTCCGACCCTCTTTGCCCTTGTCCTCCACTCTTTGCCCTTGTCCGCCCCTCTGTGCCCTTGTCTGCCCCTCTGTGCCCTTGTCCCGTATTCTCAGACCTTGTCCGCCCCTCTGTGCCCTTGTCCGCCCCTATTGCCCTTGTCCGCCCCTCTTTGCACTTGTCTGCCCCTCTTTGCCTTTGTCCCGTATTCTCAGCCTTTGTTCGCTCCTCTTTGCCTTTGTCCCGTATTCTCAGCACTTGTCCCATATTCTCAGCCCTCGTCCAGCCCTCTTTGCCCTTGTCCTACCCTCTTTGCCATTGTCCTCCCCTCTTTGCCCTTGTCCTCCCCTCTTTGCCCTTGTCTGCCCCTCTTTGCCCGTGTCTGCCCCTCTTTGCCCTTGTGCGCCCCTCTTTGCCCTTGTCCGTCCCTCTTTGCCCTTGTCCGTCCCTCTTTGCCCTTGTCTGCCCCTCTTTGAACTTGTGCTCCCCTCTTTGCCCTTGTGCTCCCCTCTTTGCTCTTGTGCGCCCGTCTTTGCCCTTGTGCGTCCCTCTTTGCCTTTCTCCGCCCCTCTTTGCACTTCTCCGCCCCTCTTTGCCCTTCTCCGCCCCTCTTTGCTCTTGTCCGCCCCTCTTTGCCCTTGTCTGCCCCTCTTTGCCCTTGTCCACCCCTCTTTGCCCTTGTCCCGAATTTTGAGCACTTGTCCGCCCCTCTTTACCCTTGTCCGCCCCACTTTGCACTTGTACGCCCGTCTTTGCCATGTCCCGTATTCTCAGCACTTGTCCGCACCTCTTTGCACTTGTCCGCCTCTCTTTGCACTTGTCCGCCCCTCTTTGCCCTTGTCTGCCCCTCTTTGCAGTTGTCCGCCCCTCTTTGCCCTTGTCCGCCCCTCTGTGCCCTTGTCCACCCCTCTTTGCCCTTGTCACGTATTCTCAGCCCTTGTCCCGTATTCTCAGCACCTGTCCGCCCCTCTTTGCCCTTGTCCGCCCCTCTTTGCCCTTGTCCCGTATTCTCAGCACTTGTTCGCAACTCTTTCCTCTTGTCCCGTATTCTCAGCACTTGTTCGCCCCTCTTTGCCCTTGTCCCGTATTCTCAGCCCTTGTCCGCCCCTCTTTGCCCTTGTCCGCCCCTCTTTGCCCTTGTCCGCCCCTCTTTGCCCTTGTCCCGTATTCTCAGCCCTTGTCCGGCTCTCTTTGCCCTTGTCCCGTATTCTCAGCCCTTGTCCACCCCTCTTTGCTCTTGTCCGCCCCTCTTTGCCCTTGTCCGCCCTTCTTTGCCCTTGTCTGACGCTCTTTGCCCTTGTCCGCCGCTCTTTGCCCTTGTCCGCCCCTCTTTGCCGTTGTCCGCCCCTCTTTGCCCTTGTCCGCCCCTCTTTGCCCTTGTCCTCCCCTCTTTGCCCTTGTCCGCCCCTCTTTGCCCTTGTCAGCCCCTCTTTGCCCTTGTCTACCCCTCTTTGCACTTGTCCCGTGTTCTCAGGCCTTGTCCGGCCCTCTTTGCAATTGTCCGCCCCTCTTTGCAATTGTCTGCCCCTCTTTGCCCTTGTCCGCCCCTCTTTGCCCTTGCCCGCCCCTCTTTGCCCTTGCCCGCCCCTCTTTGCCCTTGCCCGCCCCTCTTTGCCCTTGCCCGCCCCTCTTTGCCCTTGTCCGCCCCTCTTTGCCCTTGTCCCGTATTCTCAGCCCTTTTCCGCCCCTCTTTGAACTTGTCCGCTCCTCTTAGCCCTTGTCCCGTATTCTCAGCCCTTGTCCGCCCCTCTTTGCCCTTGTCCCGTATTCTCAGCCCTTGTCCGCCCCTCTTTGCCCTTGTCCCGTATTCTCAGCCCTAGTCCGCTTCTCTTTGCACTTGTCCGCCCCGCTTTGCACTTGTCCGCCCCTCTTTGCCCTTGTCCGCCCCTCTTTGCCCTTGTCCGCCCCTCTTTGCCCTTGTCCGCCCCTCTTTGCCTTTGTCCGCCCCTCTTTGCCCTTGTCCGCCCCTCTTTGCCCTTGTCCCGTATTCTCAGCCCTTGTCCCGTATTCTCAGCACTTGTCCGCCCCTCTTTGCCCTTGTCCCATATTCTCAGCCCTTGTCCGCCCCTCTTTGCCCTTGTCCGCCCCTCTTTGCCCTTGTCCGCCCCTCTTTGCCCATGTCCGCCCCTCTTTGCCCTTGTCCCATATTCTCAACACTTGTCCGCCCCTCTTTGCCCTTGTCCCGTATTCTCAGCCCTAGTCCGCCCCTCTTTGCCCTTGTCCGCCCCTCTTTGACCTTGTCCGCCCCTCTTTGCCCTTGTCTGCCCCTCTTTGCCCTTGTCCCGAATTTTCAGCCCTTGTCCGACCCTCTTTGCCCTTGTCCGCACCTCTTTGCCATTGTCCGCCCCTCTGTGCCCTTGTCTGCCCCTCTGTGCCCTTGTCCCGTATTCTCAGCCCTTGTCCGCCCCTCTGTGCCCTTGTCCGCCCCTCTGTGCCCTTGTCCGCCCCTCTTTGCCCTTGTCCGACCCTCTTTGCACTTGTCTGCCCCTCTTTGCCTTTGTCCCGTATTCTCAGCCTTTGTTCGCCCCTCTTTGCCTTTGTCCAGTATTCTCAGCACTTGTCCCATATTCTCAGCCCTCGTCCGGCCCTCTTTGCCCTTGTCCTCCCCTCTTTGCCCTTGTGCGCCCCTCTTTGCCCTTGTGCGCCCCTCTTTGAGCTTGTGCGCCCCTCTTTGCCCTTGTGCTCCCCTCTTTGCTCTTGTGCGCCCCTCTTTGCCCTTGTGCGTCCCTCTTTGCCTTTCTCCGCCCCTCTTTGCCCTTCTCCGCCCCTCTTTGCCCTTCTCCGCCCCTCTTTGCCCTTGTCCGCCCCTCTTTGCCCTTGTCTGCCCCTCTTTGCCCTTGTCCACCCCTCTTTGCCCTTGTCCCGAATTTTGAGCCCTTGTCCGCCCCTCTTTGCCCTTGTCCGCCCCTCTTTGCACTTGTACGCCCGTCTTTGTATGTCCCGTATTCTCAGCACTTCTCCGCCCCTCTTTGCACTTGTCCGCCTCTCTTTGCACTTGTCCGCCCCTCTTTGCCCTTGTCCCCTATTCTTAGCACTTGTCCGTCCCTCTTTGCACTTGTCCGCCATTCTTTGCCCTTGTCCGCCCCTCTTTGCCCTTGTCCCGTATTCTAAGCACTTGTCTGCCCCTCTTTGCCCTTGTCCACCCCTCTTTGCCCTTGTCCCGTATTTTCCGCTCTTGTCCGAACCCTCTTTGCACTTGTCCGAACCCTCTTTGCACTTGTCCCGTATTCTCAGCACTTGTCCGCCCCTCTTTGCCCTTGTCCGCCCCTCTTTGCCCTTGTCCGCCCCCTTTGCCCTTGTCGGCCCCTCTTTGCCCTTGTCCGCCCCTCTTTGCCCTTGTCCCGTATTCTCAGCACTTGTCCGCCCCTCTTTGCCCTTGTCCGCCCCTCTTTGCCCTTCTCCCATATTCTCATCACTTGTCCGCCCCTATTTGCCCTTGTCCGCCCCTCTTTGCCCTTGTCCGCCCTTCTTTGCCGTTGTCCGCCCCTCTTTTCTCTTGTCCCGTATTCTCAGCATTTGTCCGCATCTCTTTGCCCTTGTTCGCCCCTCTTTGCCTTTGTCCCGTATTCTCAGCACTTGTCCGCCCCTCTTTGCCCTTGTCCGCCCCTCTTTGCCCTTGTCTGCCCCTCTTTGCCCTTGTCCGCCCCTCTTTGCCCTTGTCCGCCCCTCTTTGCCCTTGTCCCGTATTCTCAGCACTTGTCCGCCCCTCTCTGCCCTTTTCTTCCCCTCTTTGCCCTTGTCTTCTCCTCTTTGCCCTTGTCCGCCCCCTTTTTGCCCTTGTCCTCCACTCTTTGCCCTTGTCCGCCCCTCTTTGCCCTTGTCCCGTATTCTCAGCACTTCTCCGCCCCTCTTTGCCCTTGTCCGGCCCTCTTTGCGCTTGTCCGCCCCTCCTTGCCCTTGTCCGCCCCTCCTTGCCCTTGTCCGCCCCTTTTTCCCCTTGTCCGCACCTCTTTGCCCTTTTCCCGTATTCTCAGCACTTGTCCGCCCCTCTTTGCCCTTGTCCCGTATTCTCAGCACTTGTCCGCCCCTCTTTGCCCTTGTCCCGTATTTTCAGCACTTGTCCGCCCCACTTTGCCCTTCACCACCCCTCTTTGCCCTTGTCGCCCCCTTTGCCCTTGTCCGCCCCCTTTACCCTTGTCCGTTCCTCTTTGCCCTTGTCCGACCCTTTTGCCCTTGTCCGCCCCTCTTTGCTCTTGTCCTTCCCTCTTTGCCCTTGTCCCGTATTCTCAGCAATTGTCCGCCACTCTTTGCCCTTGTCCCGTATTCTCAGCACTTGTCCGCCCCTCTTTTCCCTTGTCCGCCCCTCTTTTCCCTTGTCCGCCCCTCTTTGCCCTTGTCCGCCCCTCTTTGCCCTTGTCCGCCCCTCTTTGCCCTTGTCCGCCCCTCTTTGCCCTTGTCCCTTATTCTCAGCACTTGTCTGCCCCTCTTGGCCCTTGTCCGCCCCTCTTGGCCCTTGTCCGCCCCTCTTGGCCCTTGTCCGTCCCTCTTGGCCCTTGTCCCATATCCTCCGCACTTGTCAGACCCTCTTTGCCTTTGTCCGCCCCTCTTTGCCCTTGTCCGCCCCTCTTTGCCCTTGTCCCGTATTCTCAGCACTTGTCCGCCCCTCTTTGCCCTTGTCCCGTATTCTCAGCACATGTTCGCCTCTCTTTGCCCTTGTCCCTTATTCTAAGCACTTGTCCGCCCCTCTTTTCCCTTGTCCCTTATTCTCAGCACTTGTCCGCCCCTCTTTGAGCTTGTCCGCCCCTCTTTGCCCTTGTCCGCCCCTCTTTGCTCTTGTCCGCCCCTCTTTGCCCTTCTCCCGTATTCTCAGCACTTGTCTGCCCCTCTTTGGACTTGTCCGCCCCTCTTTGCTCTTGTCCGCCCCCCTTTGCACTTGTCCTGTATTCTCAGCACTTGTCCGCCCCTCTTTGCCCCTGTCTGCCCCTCTTTGCCCTTGTCCGCCACCCTTTGGCCTTGTCCGCCCCTCTTTGCCCTTGTCCCGTATTCTCAGTACTTGTCCGGCCCTCTTTGCCCTTGTCCGCCCCTCTTTGCCCTTGTCCGAATCTCTATGCCCTTGTCCCGTATTCTCAGCACCTGTCGGGCCCTCTTTGCCCTTGTCCGCCCCTTTTTGCCCTTGTCCCGTATTCTCCGCTATTGTCCGCCCCTCTTTGCACTTGTCCGCCCCACTTTGCCCTTCTCCCCTATTCTCAGCACTTGTCCGCCCCTGTTTGCTCTTGTCCGCCCCTCTTTGCCCTTGTCCGCCCCTCTTTGCCCTTGTCCGCCCCTCTTTGCCCTTGTCCCGTATTCTCAGCATTTGTCCGCCCTCTTTGCCCCTGTCCGACCCTCTTTGCCCTTGTCCCGTATTCTCAGCACTTGTCCGCCCCTCTTTGCCCTTGTCCGTACCTCTTTGCCCTTGTCATGTGTTCTCAGCACTTGTCCGCCCCTCTTTGCCCTTGTCCTCCCCTCTTTGCCCTAGTCCCGTATTCTCAGCGCTTGTCCGCCCCTCTTTGCCCTTGTCCGCCCCTCTTTGCCCTTGTCCGCGCCTCTTTGCCCTTGTCAGCCCGTCTTTGCCCTTGTCAGCCACTCTTTGCCCTTGTCAGCCACTCTTTGCCATTTTCCGCCCCTCTTTGCCATTGTCCGCTCCTCTTTGCCCTTGTCCAGAATTCTCAGCACTTGTCCGCCCCTCTTTGCACTTGTCCCGAATTCTCAGCTCTTGTACGCCACTCTTTGCCCTTGTCCGCCCCTCTTTGTACTTGTCCGCCCCTCTTTGCACTTGTCCGCCCCTCTTTGCCATTGTTAGAACCTCTTTGCACTTGTCCGCCCCTCTTTGCCCTTGTCCCATATTCTCAGCACTTGTCCGCACCTCATTGCCCTTGTCCGCCCCTCTTTGCCCTTGTCCGCCCCTCTTTGCCCTTGTCCCGTATTCTCAGCACTTGTCCGCCCCTCTTTGCCCTTGTCCGCCCCTCTTTGCCCTTGTCCGCCCCTCTTTCCCCTTGTCCCGTGTTCTCAGCACTTGTGCGCCCCTGTTTGCCCTTGTCCGCCCCTGTTTGCCCTTGTCCGCCCCTGTTTGCCCTTGTCCGCCCCTCTTTGCCCTTATCCCGTATTCTCAGCACTTGTCCGCCCCTCTTTGCCCTTGTCCGCCCCTCTTTGCCCTTGTCCGCCCCTCTTTGCCCTTGTCCCATATTCTCAGCACTTGTCCGCCCCTCTTTGCCTTTGTCCGCCCCTCTATGCCCTTTTTCCCCCCCCTTTGACCTTGTCTGTCACTCTTTGCCCTTGTCCGCCCCGCTTTGCCCTTGTCCCTTATTCTCAGCACTTGTCCGGCCCTCTTCCCCCTTGTCCGCCCCTCTTCCCCCTTGTCCGCCCCTCTTTCCCCTTGTCCGCCCCTCTTTCCCCTTGTCCGCCCCTCTTTCCCCTTGTCCGCCCCTCTTTGCCCTTGTCCGCCCTTCCTTGCCCTTGTCCCCTATTCTCAGCACTTCTCCGTCACTCTTTGCACTTGTCCCCTATTCTCAGCACTTGTCCATCCCTCTTTGCACTTGTCCGCCATTCTTTGCCCTTGTCCGCCCCTCTTTGCCCTTGTCCCGTATTCTAAGCACTTGTCTGCCCCTCTTTGCCCTTGTCCACCCCTCTTTGCCCTTGTCCCGTATTCTCCGCTCTTGTCCGAACCCTCTTTGCACTTGTCCGAACCCTCTTTGCACTTGTCCCGTATTCTCAGCACTTGTCCGCCCCGCTTTGCCCTTGTCCGCCCCCTTTGGCCTCGTCGGCCCCTCTTTGCCCTTGTCCGCCCCTCTTTGCCCTTGTCCCGTATTCTCAGCACTTGTCCGCCCCTCTTTGCCCTTGTCCGCCCCTCTTTGCCCTTCTCCCATATTCTCATCACTTGTCCGCCCCTATTTGCCCTTGTCCGCCCCTCTTTGCCCTTGTCCGCCCTTCTTTGCCGTTGTCCGCCCCTCTTTTCTCTTGTCCCGTATTCTCAGCATTTGTCCGCATCTCTTTGCCCTTGTTCGCCCCTCTTTGCCCTTGTCCCGTATTCTCAGCACTTGTCCGCCCCTCCTTGCCCTTGTCCGCCCCTCTTTGCCCTTGTCTGCCCCTCTTTGCCCTTGTCCGCCCCTCTTTGCCCTTGTCCGCCCCTCTTTGCCCTTGTCCGCCCCTCTTTGCCCTAGTCCGCCGCTCTTTGCCCTTGTCCGCCCCTCTTTGCACTTGTCCCGTATTCTCAGCACTTGTCCGTCCCTCTTTGCCCTTGTCCACCCCTCTTTGCCCTTGTCCGACCCTCTTTGACTTGTCCGCCCCTCTTTGCCCTTGTCCGCACCTCTTTACTCTTGTCCGCCCTTCTTTGCCCTTGTCTGCCCCTCTTTGCTCTTGTCCCGTATTCTCAGGACTTGTCCGCCCCTCTTTGCCCTTGTCCCATATTCTCAGCACTTGTCCGCCCCTCTCTGCCCTTTTCTTCCCCTCTTTGCCCTTGTCTTCTCCTCTTTGCCCTTGTCCGCCCCCTTTTTGCCCTTGTCCTCCACTCTTTGCCCTTGTCCGCCCCTCTTTGCCCTTGTCCCGTATTCACAGCACTTCTCCGCCCCTCTTTGCCCTTGTCCGGCCCTCTTTGCGCTTGTCCGCACCTCCTTGCCCTTGTCCGCCCCTCCTTGCCCTTGTCCGCCCCTCTTTGCCCTTGTCCGCCCCTCTTTGCCCTTGTCCGCACCTCTTTGCCCTTGTCCGCCCCTTTTTCCCCTTGTCCGCACCTCTTTGCCCTTTTCCCGTATTCTCAGCACTTGTCCGCCCCTCTTTGCCCTTGTCCCGTATTCTCAGCACTTGTCCGCCCCTCTTTGCCCTTGTCCCGTATTTTCAACACTTGTCCGCCCCACTTTGCCCTTCCCCACCCCTCTTTGCCCTTGTCGCCCCCTTTGCCCTTGTCCGCCCCCTTTACCCTTGTCCGTTCCTCTTTGCCCTTGTCCGACCCTTTTGCCCTTGTCCGCCCCTCTTTGCTCTTGTCCTTCCCTCTTTGCCCTTGTCCCGTATTCTCAGCAATTGTCCGCCACTCTTTGCCCTTGTCCCGTATTCTCAGCACTTGTCCGCCCCTCTTTTCCCTTGTCCGCCCCTCTTTTCCCTTGTCCGCCCCTCTTTGCCCTTGTCCGCCCCTCTTTGCCCTTGTCCCTTATTCTCAGCACTTGTCCGCCCCTCTTTGCCCTTGTCCGCCCCTCTTGGCCCTTGTCCGCCCCTCTTGGCCCTTGTCCCGTATTCTCAGCACTTGTCCGCCCCTCTTTGCCCTTGTCCCGTATTCTCAGCACATGTTCGCCTCTCTTTGCCCTTGTCCCTTATTCTAGGCACTTGTCCGCCCCTCTTTTCCCTTGTCCCTTATTCTCAGCACTTGTCCGACCCTCTTTGAGCTTGTCCCGTATTCTCAGCACTTGTCCCCCCCTCTTTGCCCTTGTCCGCCCCTCTTTGCCCCTGTCCCATATTCTCCGCACTTCTCCGCCCCTCTTTGCCCTTATCCGCAACTCTTTGCCCTTGTCCGCCCCTCTTTGCCCTTGTCCGCCCCTCTTTGCTCTTGTCCCTTATTCTCCGCCCCTCTTTGCCCTTGTCCCGTATTCTCAGAACTTATCCACCCCTATTTGCCTTTGTCTATTTTTCTCAGCACTTCTCAGCCCCTCTTTGCCCTTTTACCGTATTCTCAAGCACTTGTCCGCCCCTCTTGGCCCTTGTCCGTCCCTCTTGGCCCTTGTCCGCCACACTTGGCCCTTGTCTGCCCCTCTTGGTCCTTGTCCGCCATTCTTGGACCTTGTCCCATATTCTTCGCACTTGTCCGCCCCTCTTTGCCCTTCTCCGCCCCTCTTTGCTCTTGTCCGCCCCTCTTTGGCCTTGTCCCATATTTTCAGCACTTGTCCACCCCAATTTGCCCTTCCCCACCCCTCATTGCACTTGTCCGCCCCCTTTATCCTTGTCTGTTCCTCTTTGCCCTTGTCCGACCCTTTTGCCCTTGTCCGCCCCTATTTGCCCTTGTCCGCCCCTCTTTGCCCTTGTCCCGTATTCTCAGCACTTGTCCGACCCTCTTTGCCCTTGTCCGACCCTCTTTGCCCTTGTCCGCACCTCTTTGCCCTTGTCCCTTATTCTCAGCCCCTGTCCGCCCCTCTTTGCCCTTGTCCCGTGTTCTAATCCCTTGTCCGCCCCTCTTTGCCCTTGTCCGCCCATCTTTGCCTTTGTCCCATTTTCTCAGCACTTGTCCGCCCCTCTTCTTTGCCTTTCCGGTATTTTCAGCACTTGTCCGCCCCACTTTGCCCTTCCCCACCCCTCTTTGCCCTTGTCTGCCGCTCTTTGCCCTTGTCCGCCCCTTTTCCCATTGTCCGACCCTCTTTGCTCTTGTCCGCCCCTCTTTGACTTGTCCGCACCTCCTTCCTCTTGTCCGCCCCTCTTTGTCCTTGTCCCGTATTCTCAGCACTTGTCTGCCCCTCTTTGTCCTTGTCCACCCCTCTTTGTCCTTGTCCGCCACTCTTTGCCCTTGTCCACCCCTTTTTGCCTTTCTCCCGTATTCTCAGCACTTGTCCGCCCCTCTTTAACACTTGTCCGCCCCTCTTGGCCCTTGTCCCATATTCTCCGCACTTGTCCGCCCCTCTTTGCCCTTCTCCTGTATTCTCAGCACTTGTCCGCCTCTCTTTGCCTTTGTCCCGTATTCTCAGCACTTGTCCGCCCGTCTTTGCCCTTGTCCCTTATTCTCAGAAATTGTCCGCCCCTCTTTGCTTTTGTCAGACCCTCTTTGCCCTTGTTCCGTATTCTCAGCCCTTGTCCGCCCCTCTTTGACTTGTCCGCCCCTCTTTGCCCTTGTCCGCACCTCTTTGCCCTTGTCCGCCCCTCTTTGCCCTTGTCCACCCCTCTTTGCTCTTGTCCCGTATTCTCAGGACTTGTCCGCCCCTCTTTGCCCTTGTCCCATATTCTCAGCACTTGTCCGCCCCTCGCTGCCCTTGTCTTCCCCTCTTTGCCCTTGTCTTCCCCTCTTTGCCCTTGTCCGCCCCCTTTTTGCCCTTGTCCTCCACTCTTTGCCCTTGTCCGCCCGTCTTTGCTCTTGTCCTCCCCTCTTTGCCCTTGTCCCGTACTCTCAGCACTTGTCCGCCCCTCTTTGCCCTTGTCCGCCCCTCTTTTCCCTTGTCCCCCCCTTTTTGCCCTTGTCGCCCCCCTTTGCCCTTTTCCGCCCCTCTTTGCCCTTGTCCGACCCTGTTTGCCCTTGTCCGGCCCTCTTTGCATTTGTCCGCTCCTCTTTGCCCTTGCCCGCCCCTCTTTGCACTTTTCCACCCCTCTTTGCCCTTGTCCGCCCCTCTTTTCCCTTGTCCCCCCCTCTTTGCCCTTGTCCGCCCCCCTTTGGCCTTGTCCGCCCCTCTTTGCCCTTGTCCCGTATTCTCAGCACTTGTCCGCCCCTCTTTGCCCTTGTCCGCCCCTCTTTGCCCTTCTCCGCCCCTCTTTGCCCTTGTCCGACCATGTTTGCCCTTGTCCGTCCCTCTTTGCAATTTTCCAACACTCTTTGCCCTTGTCCGACACTCTTTGCACTTATCCGCCCCTCTTTGCAATTGTCCGCCCCTCTTTGCCCTTGTCCCGTATTCTCAGCACTTGTCCGCCACTCTTTGCCCTTGTTCACCCCTCTTTGCACTTGTCCGCCCCTCTTTGACCTTGTCCGCCCCTCTTTGACCTTGTCCGCCCCTCTTTGACCTTGTACCTTATTCTCAGCAATTGTCTGCCCCTCTTTGCCCTTGTCCGCCCCTCTTTGCCCTTTCCGCCCCTCTTTGCCCTTGTCCACCCCTCTTTGCCCATGTCCGCCCGTCTTTGCCCTTGTCCGCCCCTCTTTGCCCTAGTCCGCCCCTATTTGCCCTTGTCAGCCCCTCTTTGCCCTTGTCCTGTATTCTCAGCACTTGTCCGGCCCTCCATACACTTGTCCAAACCTCTTTGTACTTGTCCCGTATTCTGAGCCCTTGTCCGCCCCTCTTTGCCCTTGTCCGCCCCTCTTTGCCCTTGTCCGCCCCTGTTTGCCCTTGTCCTGTATTCTCAGCACTTGTCCGGCCCTCCATTCACTTGTCCAACCCTCTTTGTACTTGTCCCGTATTCTGAGCCCTTCTCCGCCCCTGTTTGCCCTTGTCCGTCCCTCTTTGCCCTTGTCCCGTATTCCCAGCCCTTGTCCGCCCTTCTTTGCCATTGTCCGCCCCTCTTTGCCCTTGTCCGCCCCTCTTTGCCCTTGTCCGCCCCTCTTTGCCCTTGTCCACCCCTCTTTGCCCTTGTCCCGTATTCACAGCCCTTGTCCGCCCTTCTTTGCCATTGTCCGCCCTTCTTTGCTCTTGTCCGCTCCTCTTTGCCCTTGTACTCCCCTCTTTGCCCTTGTCCCGTATTCTCAGCACTTGTCCACCCCTCTTGGCCCTTGTCCGCCCCTCTTGGCCCTTGTCCCATATTCTCCGCACTTGTCAGCCCCTCGTTGCCTTTGCCCGCACCTCTTTGCCCTTGTCCGCCCCTCTTTGCACTTGTCCCGTATTCTAAGCACTTGTCCGCCCCTCTTTGCCCTTGTCCCGTATTCTCAGCACTTGTTCGCCTCTCTTTGCCCTTGTCCCGTATTCTCAGCACTTGTCCCCCACTGTTTGCCCTTGTCCTATATTCTCACCACTTGTCCGCCCCTCTTTGCCCTTGTCCGCCACTCTCGGACCTTGTCCGCCCCTCTTGGCCCTTGTCCGCCCCTCTTTGCACGTGTCCCGTATTCTCAGCCCTTGTCCGCCCCTCTTTGCCCTTATCCGCCCCTCTTTGCCCTTATCCGCCCCTCTTTGCCCTTGTCCGCCCCTCTTTGCCCTTATCCGCCCCTCTTTGCCCTTGTCCCATATTCTCAGCATTTGTCCGCCCCTCTTTGCCCTTGTCCGCCCCTCTTTGCCCTTGTCCGCCCCTCTTTGCTCTTGTCCGCCCCTCTTTGCCCTTGTCCGCCCCTCTTTGCCCTTGTCCCGTATTCTCAGCCCTTGTCCGCCCCTCTTTGCACTTTTCCGCCCCTCTTTGCCCTTGTCCGCCCCTCTTTGCCGTTGTCCGAACTTCCTTGCCCTTGTCCGCCCCTCTTTGCCCTTGTCCGCCCCTTTTTCCCCTTGTCCGCACCTCTTTGCCCTTGTCCCGTATTCTCAGCACTTGTCCGCCCCTCTTTGCCCTTGTCCCGTATTCTCAGCCCTTGTCCGCCCCTCTTTGCCCTTGTCCCGTATTTTCAGCACTTGTCCGCCCCCATTACCCTTGTCCGTTCCTCTTTGCCCTTGTCCGACCCTTTTGCCCTTGTCCGCCCCTCTTTGCTCTTGTCCTTCCCTCTTTGCCCTTGTCCCGTATTCTCAGCAATTGTCCGCCACTCTTTGCCCTTGTCCCGTATTCTCAGCACTTGTCCGCCCCTCTTTGGCCTTGTCCGCCCCTCTTTGCCCTTGTCCGCCCTTCATTGCCCTTGTCCGCCCCTCTTTGCCCTTGTCCGCCCCTCTTTGCCCTTGTCCCTTATTCTCAGCACTTGTCTGCCCCTCTTGGCCCTTGTCCGCCCCTCTTGGCCCTTGTCCGCCCCTCTTGGCCCTTGTCCCATATTCTCCGCACTTGTCAGACCCTCTTTGCCTTTGTCCGCCCCTCTTTGCCCTTGTCCGCCCCTCTTTACCCTTGTCCCGTATTCTCAGCACTTGTTCGCCTCTCTTTGCCCTTGTCCCTTATTCTAAGCACTTGTCCGCCCCTCTTTGCCCTTGTCCCTTATTCTCAGCACTTGTCCGACCCTCTTTGACCTTGTCCCGTATTCTCAGCACTTGTCCGCCCCTCTTTGCCCTTGTCCGCCCCTCTTTGCCCTTGTCCGCCCCTCTTTGCCCTTGTCTGCCCCTCTTTGCTCTTGTCCCTTATTCTCCGCACTTCTCCGCCCCTCTTTGCCCTTGTCCCGTATTCTCAGAACTTATCCACCCCTTTTTGCCTTTGTCTAGTATTCTCAGCACTTCTCAGCCCCTCTTTGCACTTTTCCCGTATTCTCAAGCACTTGTCCGCCCCTCTTTGCCCTTGTCCGCCCCTCTTTGCCCTTGTCCGCCCCTCTTGGCCCTTGTCCGTCCCTCTTGGCCCTTGTCCGCCACTCTTGGCCCTTGTCTGCCCCTCTTGGTCCTTGTCCACCTTTCTTGGAACTTGTCCCATATTCTTCGCACTTGTCCGCCCCTCTTTGCCCTTCTCCGCCCCTCTTTGCTCTTGTCTGCCCCTCTTTGGCCTTGTCCCATATTTTCAGCACTTGTCCACCCCAATTTGCTCTTCCCCACCCCTCATTGCACTTGTCCTCCCCCTTTACCCTTGTCCGTTCCTCTTTGCCCTTGTCCGACACTTTTGCCCTTGTCCGCCCCTATTTGCCCTTGTCCGCCCCTCTTTGCCCTTGTCCCGTATTCTCAGCACTTGTCCGACCCTCTTTGCCCTTGTCCGACCCTCTTTGCCCTTGTCCGCACCTCTTTGCCCTTGTCCCTTATTCTCAGCCCCTGTCCGCCCCTCTTTGCCCTTGTCCCGTGTTCTAATCCCTTGTCCGCCCCTCTTTGCCCTTGTCCGCCCATCTTTGCCTTTGTCCCATATTCTCAGCACTTGTCCGCCCCTCTTCTTTCCCTTTCCGGTATTTTCAGCACTTGTCCGCCCCACTTTGCCCTTCCCCACCCCTCTTTGCCCTTGTCTGCCGCTCTTTGCCCTTGTCCGCCCCTTTTCCCATTGTCCGCCCCTCTTTGCTCTTGTCCGCCCCTCTTTGATCTGTCCGCACCTCTTTCCCCTTGTCCGCCCCTCTTTGCCCTTGTCCCGGATTCTCAGAACTTGTCCGCCCCTCTTTGCCCTTGTCCCGTATTCTCAGCACTTGTCTGCCCCTCTTTGTCCTTGTCCACCCCTCTTTGCCCTTGTCCGCCCCTCTTTGCCCTTGTCCACCCCTTTTTGCCTTTCTCCCGTATTCTCAGCACTTGTCCGCCCCTCTTTACACTTGTCCGCCCCTCTTGGCCCTTGTCCGCCCCTCTTGGCCCTTGTCCGCACCTCTTGGCCCTTTTCCCATATTCTCCGCACTTCTCCGCCCCTCTTTGTCCTTCTCCTGTATTCTCAGCACTTGTCCGCCTCTCTTTGCCCTTGTCCCGTATTCTCAGCACTTGTCCGCCCCTCTTTGCCATTGTCCCGTATTCCCAGCCCTTGTCCTCCCTTCTTTGCCCTTGTCCGCCCCCCTTTGCCCTTTTCTGCCCCTCTTTGCCCTTGTCCGCCCCTCTTTACACTTGTCCGCCCCTCTTGGACATTGTCCGCCCCTCTTGGCCCTTGTCCCATATTCTCCGCACTTGTCAGCCCCTCTTTGCCCTTGTCCGCCCCTCTTGGCCCTTGTCCCGTATTCTCAGCACTTGTCCGCCCCTCTTTGCCCTTGTCCTATATTCTCAGCACTTCTCCGCCCCTCTTTGGACTTTTCCGCCACTTCCAGACCTTGTCCGCCCCTCTTGGCCCTTGTCCGCCCGTCTTTGCACTTGTTCCATATTCAAAGCCATTCCCCGCCCCTTTTTGCCCTTGTCCCGTATTCTCAGCACTTGTCCGCCCCTCTTTGCCCTTGTCCGCCCCTCTTTGCCCTTGTCCGACCCTCTTTGCCCCTGTCCCGTATTCTCAGCCCTTGTCCGCCCCTCTTTGCCCTTGTCCCGTATTCTCAGCCCTTGTCCGCTCCTCCTTGCCCTTGTCCCGTATTCTCAGCTCTTGTCCGCCCCTCTTCGCCCTTGTCCCGTATTCTCAGCACTTTTCCGCCCCTATTTGCCCTTGACCCGTATTCTCAGCCCTTGTCCGCACCTCTTTGCCCTTGTCCGCACCTTTTTGCCCTTGTCCGCCCCTCTTTGCCCTTGTCCCGTATTCCCAGCCCTTGTCCGCCCTTCTTTGGCATTGTCCGCCCCTCTTTGCCCTTGTCCGCCCCTCTTTGCCCTTGTCCGCACCTCTTTGGCCTTGTCCCGTGTTCTCAGCCATAGTCCGACCCTCTTTGCCCTTGTCCCGTATTCTCAACCTTTGTCCGCACCTCTTTGCCCTTGTCCCGTATTCTCAGCCCTTGTCCGCCCCCTTTGCCCTTGTACCGTATTCTCACCAATTGTCCGCCCCTCTTTGTCCTTGTCCGCCCCTCTTTGCCCTTGTCCCGTATTCTCAGCACTTTTCCGACCCTCTTTGCCCTTGTCCCGTATTCTCAGCACTTGTCCGCCCCTCTTTGCCCTTGTCCCGTATTCTCAGCACTTGTTCGCCCCTCTTGGCCCTTGTCCGTCCATCTTTTCCCTTGGCCACCCCTCTTGGGCCTTGTCCGCCCCTCTTGGCCTTTGTCCCATATTCTCGGCACTTGTCCGCCCCTCTTTGTCCTTGTCCGCCCCTCTTTGCCCTTGTCCGCTCCTCTTGGCACTTGCCCGCCCCTCTTTGCCCTTGCCCGCCCCTCTTTGCCCTTGTCTGCCCCTCTTAGTCCTTGACCCATATTCTCCGCAATTCTCTGCCCCTCTTTGCCCTTGTCCGTTCCTCTTTGCCCTTGTGCGCCCCTATTATCACTTGTCCGCCCCTCCTTGCCCTTGTCCGCCCCTCTTTGCCCTTGTCCGCCCCTCTTAGCCCTTGTCCACCCCTCTTTGCCCTTGTCCGCCAATCTTTGATCTTGTCCCTTATTCTCCGCACTTGTCCCCCCCTCTTTGTCCTTGTCCCGTATTCTCAGCACTTGTCCGCCCCTCTTTGACCTTGTCCAGGGTTCTCAACACTTGTCCGCCCCTCTTTGCCCTTGTCCGATATTCTCAAGCTCTTGTCCACCCCTCTTGGCCTTTGTCCGCCCCTGTTGGCACTTGTGCCTCCCTCTTGGCCCTTGTCTACCACTCTTGGCCCTTGTCCCATATTCTTCGAACTTGTCCCCCCCTCTTTGCCCTTTTCCGCCCCTCTTTGCACTTGTCCGTTCATCTTTGCCTTTGTCCCGTATTCTCAGCACTTGTCCGCCCCTCTTTTTTCCCTTTCCGGTATTTTCACCACTTGTCCGCCCCACTTGGCACTTGTCCCGTATTCTCAGCACTTGTCTGCCCCTCTTTGCCCTTGTCCCGTATTCTCAGCATTTGTCCGCCCCTCTTTGCCCTTGTCCGCCCCTCTTTGCCCTTGCCCGCCCCTCTTTGCCCTTGTCCGCCCCTCTTAGTCCTTGTCCCATATTCTCCGCAATTCTCTGCCCCTCTTTGCCCTTGTCCGTTCCTCTTTGCCCTTGTCCGCCCCTCTTTGCTCTTGTCCGCCCCTCTTTGCCCTTGTCCGCCACTCTTTGAGCTTGTCCCTTATTCTCCGCACTTGTCCCCACCTCTTTGCACTTGTCCCGTATTCTCAGCACTTGTCCGCCCCTCTTTGACCTTGTCCCGTATTCTCCGCACTTATCCGCCCCTATTTCCCCTTGTCCAGTATTCTCAACACTTGTCCGCCCCTCTTTGCCCTTGTCCCGTATTCTCAAGCTCTTGTCCACCCCTCTTGGCCTTTGTCCGCCCCTGTTGGCACTTGTGCCTCCCTCTTGGCCCTTGTCTACCATTCTTGGCCCTTGTCCCATATTCTTCGAACTTGTCCCCCCCTCTTTGCCCTTGTCCGCCCCTCTTTCCATTTGTCCGACCGTCTTTGCACTTGTCCCGTATTCTCAGCCCTTGTCCGCCCCTTTTTGCCCTTGTCCCGTATTCTCAGCCCTTGTCGGGCCCTCTCCGCACTTGTCAGCCCCTCTTTGCCCTTGTCCGCACCTCTTTGCCCTTGTCCTGTATTCTCAGCACTTGTCCGCCCCTCTTTGCCCTTGTCCGCCCCTCTTTGCCCTTGTCCGACCCTCTTTGCCCCTGTCCCGTATTCTCAGCCCTTGTCCGCCCCTCTTTGCCCTTGTCCCGTATTCTCAGCCCTTGTCCGCCCCTCTTCGCCCTTGTCCCGTATTCTCAGCACTTTTCCGCCCCTATTTGCCCTTGACCCGTATTCTCAGCATTTGTCCGCCCCTCTTTGTCCTTGTCCGCCCCTCTTTGCCCTTGCCCGCCCCTCTTTGCCCTTTTCCGCCCCTCTTAGTCCTTGTCCCATATTCTCTGCAATTCTCTGCCCCTCTTTCCCCTTGTCCGTTCCTCTTTGCCCTTGTCCGCCCCTCTTTGCTCTTGTCCGCCCCTCTTTGCCCTTGTCCACCACTCTTTGACCTTGTCCCTTATTCTCCGCACTTGTCCCCACCTCTTTGCCCTTGTCCCGTATTCTCAGCACTTGTCCGCCCCTCTTTGCACTTGTCCCGTATTCTCCGCACTTATCCGCCCCTATTTGCCCTTGTCCAGTATTCTCAAGCTCTTGTCCACCCCTCTTGGCCTTTGTCCGCCCCTCTTTGCCCTTGTCCGCCCCTCTTTGCCCTAGTCCGCCCCTCTTTGCCCTAGTCCGCCCCTCTTTGCCCTTGTCCGCACCTCTTTGCCCTTGTCCGCCCCTCTTTGCCCTTGTCCCGTATTCTCAGCCCTTGTCCGCACCTCTTTGCCTTTGTCCCGTATTCTCAGCACTTGTCCGCCCCTCTTTGCCCTTGTCCCGTATTCTCAGCCCTTATCCGCACCTCTTTGCCCTTGTCCCGTATTCTCAGCCCTTGTCCGCCCCTCTTTGCACTAGTCCCGTATTCTCAGCCCTTGTCCGCCCCTCTTTGCACTAGTCCCGTATTCTCAGCCCTTGTCCGCCCCTCTTTGCCCTTGTCCCATATTCTCAGCCCTTGTCCGCCCCTCTTTGCACTAGTCCCGTATTCTCAGCCCTTGTCCGCCCCTCCTTGCCCTTGTCCCGTATTCCCCGAACTTGTCCGCCCCTCTTTGCCCTTGTCCGCCCCTCTTTTATCTTGTCCGCCCCTCTTTGCACTTGTCCCGTATTCTAAGCCCTTCTCCGACCCTCTTTGACCTTGTCAGCCCCTCTTTGCCCTTGTCTGACCCTCTTTGCAGTTGTCCGCCCCTCTTTGCCCTTGTCCCGTATTCTTACCACTTGTCGGCACCTCTTTGCCCTTGTCCACCACTCTTTGCCCTTGTCCACCCCTCTTTGCACTTGTCCGACACTCTTTGCCCATGTCCGCCCCTCTTTCCATTTGTCCGCCCGTCTTTGCCCTTGTCCCGTATTCTCAGCCCTTGTCCGCCCCTCTTTGCCCTTGTCCCGTATTCTCAGCCCTTGTCGGCCCCTCTTTGCCCTTGTCCGCCCCTCTTTGCCCTTTTCCGCCCCTCTTTGCCCTTGTCCCGTATTCTAAGCCCTTGTCCACCCCTCTTTGCCCTTGTCACGTATTCTCTGCCCTTGCCTGCCCCTCTTTGCACTTGTCCCGTATTCTCAGCACTTGTCCGCCACTCTTTGCTCTTGTCCCTTATTCTCAGAAATTGTCCGCCCCTCTTTGCCCTTGTCCCGTATTCTCAGCCCTTGTCCGCCCCTCTTTGACCTTCTCCCATATTCTCAGCACTTTTCCGCCCCTCTTTGCCTTTGTCGCGTATTCTCAGCGCTAGTCCGCCCCTCATTGCCCTTGTCCGTCCCTCTTTCCCCTTGTCCGCACATCTTTGCCCTTGTCCCGTATTCTCAGCACTTGTCCACCCCACTTTGCCCTTGTCCCATATTCTCAGCCCTTGTCCGCCCCTCATTGCCCTTGTCCGTCCCTCTTTCCCCTTGTCCGCACCTCTTTACATTTGTCCTGTATTCTCAGCACTTGTCCGTCCCTCTTTGCCCTTCTCCCGTATACCCAGCCCTTTTCCGACACTCTTTGCCCTTGTCCCGTATTCTCAGCCCTTGTACGCCCCTCTTTGCCCTTGTCCCGTATTCTCAGCCCTTGTCCTCCCCTCTTTGCCCTTGTCCCGTATTCTCAGCACTTGTCCGCCCCTCTTTGCTCTTGTCCGACCCTCTTTGCCCTTGTCGTCCCCTCTTTGCACTTGTCCGTCCCTCTTTGCACTTGTCCCGTATTCTCAGCAATTGTCAGCCACTCTTTGCACTTGTCCCGTATTCTCAGCCCTTGTACGCCCCTCTTTGCCCTTGTCCCGTATTCTCAGCCCTTGTCCTCCCCTCTTTGCACTTGTCCCGTATTCTCAGCACTTGTCCGCCCCTCTTTGACGTTGTCCGCCCCTCTTTGCCCTTGTCCGCAACTCTTTGCCCTTGTCCCGTATTCTCAGCACTTGTCCACATCTCTTTGCCCTTGTCTGCCACTCTTTGCTCTTGTCCGCCCCTCCTTGCCCTTGTCCGCCCCTCATTGCCCTTCTCCTGTGTTCTTAACACTTGTCCGCCCCTCTTTGCCCTTGTCCGCCCCTCTTTGCCCTTGTCCGCCCCTCTTTGCACTTGTCCGCCCCTCTTTGCCCTTGTCCGCCCCTCTTTGCCCTTGTCCGCCCCTCTTTGCCCTTGTCCGCCCCTCTTTGCCCTTGTCCGCCCCTCTTTGCCCTTGTCCCGTATTCTCAGCCCTTGTCCGCCCCTCTTTGCCTTTGTCCCGTATTCTCAGCACTTGTCCGCACATCTTTGCCCTTGTCCCGTATTGTCAGCCCTTGTCTGCCCCTCTTTACCCTTGTCCCATATTCTCAGCCCTTGTCAGCCCCTCTTTGCCCTTGTCCCGTATTCTCAGCCCTTATCCGCCCTTCTTTGCCCTTGTCCCGTATTCTCAGCCCTTGTCCGCCCCTCTTTGCACTAGTCCCGTATTCTCAGCCCTTGTCCGCCAGTATTTGCCCTTGTCCCGTATTCCCCGAACTTGTCCGCCCCTCTTTGTCCTTGTCCGCCCCTCTTTTACCTTGTCCGACCCTCTTTGCACTTGTCCCGAATTCTAAGCCCTTCTCCGACCCTCTTTGCCCTTGTCTGACCCTCTTTGCCCTTGTCTGACCCTCTTTGCCCTTGTCCGCCCCTCTTTGCCCTTGTCCGCACCTCTTTGTCCTTGTCCGCCCCCCTTTGCCCTCTTTGTCCCGTATTCTCAGAACTTGTCCGGCCCTCTTTGCCCTTGTCCCGTATTCTCAGCACTTGTCCGCCCCTCTTTGCCCTTGTCCGCCACTCTTTGCCCTTGTCCACCCCTCTTTGCACTTGTCCGACACTCTTTGCCCATGTCCGCCCCTCTTTCCATTTGTCCGCCCGTCTTTGCCCTTGTCCCGTATTCTCAGCCCTTGTCCGCCCCTCTTTGCCCTTGTCCCGTATTCTCAGCCCTTGTCGGCCCCTCTCCGCACTTGTCAGCCCCTCTTTGCACTTGTCCGCCCCTCTTTGCCCTTGTCCCGTATTCTCAGCACTTGTCCGCCCCTCTTTGCACTTGTCCTATATTCTCAGCGCTTCTCCGCCCCTCTTTGGCCTTGTCCGCCACTCTCAGACATTGTCCGCCCCTCTTGGCTCTTGTCCGCCCGTCTTTGCACTTGTTCCATATTCAAAGCCATTCCCCGCCCGTCTTTGCCCTTGTCCCGTATTCTCAGCACTTGTGCGCCCCTCTTTGCCCTTGTCCGCCCCTCTTTGCCCCTGTCCCGTATTCTCAGCCCTTGTCCGCCCCTCTTTGCCCTTGTCCCGTATTCTCAGCCCTTGTCCGCTCCTCCTTGCCCTTGTCCCGTATTCTCAGCCCTTGTCCGCCCCTCTTCGCCCTTGTCCCGTATTCTCAGCACTTTTCCGCCCCTATTTTCCCTTGACCCGTATTCTCAGCATTTGTCCGCCCCTCTTTGTCCTTGTCCGCCCCTCTTTGCCCTTGCCCGCCCCTCTTAGTCCTTGTCCCATATTCTCTGCAATTCTCTGCCCCTCTTTGCCCTTGTCCATTCCTCTTTGCCCTTGTCCGCCCCTCTTTGCTCTTGTCCGCCCCTCTTTGCCCTTGTCCGCCACTCTTTGCCCTTGTCCCGTATTCTCAGCACTTGTCCACCCCACTTTGCCCTTGTCCCATATTCTCAGCACTTGTCCGCCTCTCATTGCCCTTGTCCGTCCCTCTTTCCCCTTGTCCGCACCTCTTTACATTTGTCCTGTATTCTCAGCACTAGTCCGTCCCTCTTTGCCCTTCTCCCGTATACCCAGCACTTTTCCGACCCTCTTTGCCCTTGTCCCGTATTCTCAGCCCTTGTCCGCCCCTCTTTGCCCTTTTCCGCCCCTCTTTGCCCTTGTCCGCCCCTCTTTGCCGTTGTCCGACCTTCCTTGCCCTTGTCTGCCCCTCTTTGCCCTTGTCCGCCCCTTTTTCCCCTTGTCCGCACCTCTTTGCCCTTGTCCCGTATTCTCAGCACTTGTCCGCCCCTCTTTGCCCTTGTCCCGTATTCTCAGCCCTTGTCCGCCCCTCTTTGCCCTTGTCCCGTATTTTCAGCACTTGTCCGCCCCCTTTACCCTTGTCCGTTCCTCTTTGCCCTTGTCCGACCCTTTTGCCCTTGTCCGCCCCTCTTTGCTCTTGTCCTTCCCTCTTTGCCCTTGTCCCGTATTCTCAGCAATTGTCCGCCACTCTTTGCCCTTGTCCCGTATTCTCAGCACTTGTCCGCCCCTCTTTGGCCTTGTCCGCCCCTCTTTGCCCTTGTCCGCCCTTCTTTGCCCTTGTCCGCCCCTCTTTGCCCTTGTCCGCCCCTCTTTGCCCTTGTCCCTTATTCTCAGCACTTGTCCGCCCCTCTTGGCCCTTGTCCGCCCCTCTTGGCCCTTGTCCGCCCCTCTTGGCCCTTGTCCCATATTCTCCGCACTTGTCAGACCCTCTTTGCCTTTGTCCGCCCCTCTTTGCCCTTGTCCGCCCCTCTTTACCCTTGTCCCGTATTCTCAGCACTTGTTCGCCTCTCTTTGCCCTTGTCCCTTATTCTAAGCACTTGTCCGCCCCTCTTTGCCCTTGTCCCTTATTCTCAGCACTTGTCCGACCCTCTTTGACCTTGTCCCGTATTCTCAGCACTTGTCCGCCCCTCTTTGCCCTTGTCCGCCCCTCTTTGCTCTTGTCCCTTATTCTCCGCACTTCTCCGCCCTTCTTTGCCCTTGTCCTGTATTCTCAGAACTTATCCACCCCTTTTTGCCTTTGTCTAGTATTCTCAGCACTTCTCAGCCCCTCTTTGCACTTTTCCCGTATTCTCAAGCACTTGTCCGCCCCTCTTTGCCCTTGTCCGCACCTCTTGGCCCTTGTCCGTCCCTCTTGGCCCTTGTCCGCCACTCTTGGCCCTTGTCTGCCCCTCTTGGTCCTTGTCCGCCTTTCTTGGAACTTGTCCCATATTCTTCGCACTTGTCCGCCCCTCTTTGCCCTTCTCCGCCCCTCTTTGCTCTTGTCTGCCCCTCTTTGGCCTTGTCCCATATTTTCAGCACTTGTCCACCCCAATTTGCTCTTCCTCACCCCACATTGCACTTGTCCTCCCCCTTTACCCTTGTCCGTTCCTCTTTGCCCTTGTCCGACACTTTTGCCCTTGTCCGCCCCTATTTGCCCTTGTCCGCCCCTCTTTGCCCTTGTCCCGTATTCTCAGCACTTGTCCGACCCTCTTTGCCCTTGTCCGACCCTCTTTGCCCTTGTCCGCACCTCTTTGCCCTTGTCCCTTATTCTCAGCCCCTGTCCGCCCCTCTTTGCCCTTGTCCCGTGTTCTAATCCCTTGTCCGCCCCTCTTTGCCCTTGTCCGCCCATCTTTGCCTTTGTCCCATATTCTCAGCACTTGTCCGCCCCTCTTCTTTCCCTTTCCGGTATTTTCAGCACTTGTCCGCCCCACTTTGCCCTTCCCCACCCCTCTTTGCCCTTGTCTGCCGCTCTTTGCCCTTGTCCGCCCCTTTTCCCATTGTCCGCCCCTCTTTGCTCTTGTCCGCCCCTCTTTGATCTGTCCGCACCTCTTTCCCCTTGTCCGCCCCTCTTTGCCCTTGTCCCGGATTCTCAGAACTTGTCCGCCCCTCTTTGCCCTTGTCCCGTATTCTCAGCACTTGTCTGCCCCTCTTTGTCCTTGTCCACCCCTCTTTGCCCTTGTCCGCCCCTCTTTGCCCTTGTCCACCCCTTTTTGCCTTTCTCCCGTATTCTCAGCACTTGTCCGCCCCTCTTTACACTTGTCCGCCCCTCTTGGCCCTTGTCCGCCCCTCTTGGCCCTTGTCCGCACCTCTTGGCCCTTTTCCCATATTCTCCGCACTTCTCAGCCCCTCTTTGCCCTTCTCCTGTATTCTCAGCACTTGTCCGCCTCTCTTTGCCCTTGTCCCGTATTCTCAGCACTTGTCCGCCCCTCTTTGCCATTGTCCCGTATTCCCAGCCCTTGTCCTCCCTTCTTTGCCCTTGTCCGCCCCCCTTTGCCCTTTTCTGCCCCTCTTTGCCCTTGTCCGCCCCTCTTTACACTTGTCCGCCCCTCTTGGAAATTGTCCGCCCCTCTTGGCCCTTGTCCCATATTCTCCGCACTTGTCAGCCCCTCTTTGCCCTTGTCCGCCCCTCTTGGCCCTTGTCCCGTATTCTCAGCACTTGTCCGCCCCTCTTTGCCCTTGTCCTATATTCTCAGCACTTCTCCGCCCCTCTTTGGACTTTTCCGCCACTTCCAGACCTTGTCCGCCCCTCTTGGCCCTTGTCCGCCCGTCTTTGCACTTGTTCCATATTCAAAGCCATTCCCCGCCCCTTTTTGCCCTTGTCCCGTATTCTCAGCACTTGTCCGCCCCTCTTTGCCCTTGTCCGCCCCTCTTTGCCCTTGTCCGACCCTCTTTGCCCCTGTCCCGTATTCTCAGCCCTTGTCCGCCCCTCTTTGCCCTTGTCCCGTATTCTCAGCCCTTGTCCGCTCCTCCTTGCCCTTGTCCCGTATTCTCAGCTCTTGTCCGCCCCTCTTCGCCCTTGTCCCGTATTCTCAGCACTTTTCCGCCCCTATTTGCCCTTGACCCGTATTCTCAGCCCTTGTCCGCACCTCTTTGCCCTTGTCCGCACCTTTTTGCCCTTGTCCGCCCCTCTTTGCCCTTGTCCCGTATTCCCAGCCCTTGTCCGCCCTTCTTTGGCATTGTCCGCCCCTCTTTGCCCTTGTCCGCCCCTCTTTGCCCTTGTCCGCACCTCTTTGCCCTTGTCCCGTGTTCTCAGCCATAGTCCGACCCTCTTTTCCCTTGTCCCGTATTCTCAACCTTTGTCCGCACCTTTTTGCCCTTGTCCCGTATTCTCAGCCCTTGTCCGCCCCCTTTGCCCTTGTCCCGTATTCTCAGCAATTGTCCGCCCCTCTTTGTCCTTGTCCGCCCCTCTTTGCCCTTGTCCCGTATTTTCAGCACTTTTCCGACCCTCTTTGCCCTTGTCCCGTACTCTCAGCACTTGTCCGCCCCTCTTTGCCCTTGTCCCGTATTCTCAGCACTTGTTCGCCCCTCTTGGCCCTTGTCCGTCCATCTTTTCCCTTGGCCACCCCTCTTGGGCCTTGTCCGCCCCTCTTGGCCTTTGTCCCATATTCTCGGCACTTGTCCGCCACTCTTTGTCCTTGTCCGCCCCTCTTTGCCCTTGTCCGCTCCTCTTGGCACTTGCCCGCCCCTCTTTGCCCTTGCCCGCCCCTCTTTGCCCTTGTCTGCCCCTCTTAGTCCTTGACCCATATTCTCCGCAATTCTCTGCCCCTCTTTGCCCTTGTCCGTTTCTCCTTGCCCTTGTGCGCCCCTATTATCACTTGTCCGCCCCTCTTTGCCCTTGTCCGCCCCTCTTAGCCCTTGTCCACCCCTCTTTGCCCTTGTCCGCCAATCTTTGATCTTGTCCCTTATTCTCCGCACTTGTCCCCCCCTCTTTGTCCTTGTCCCGTATTCTCAGCACTTGTCCGCCCCTCTTTGACCTTGTCCAGGGTTCTCAACACTTGTCCGCCCCTCTTTGCCCTTGTCCGATATTCTCAAGCTCTTGTCCACCCCTCTTGGCCTTTGTCCGCCCCTGTTGGCACTTGTGCCTCCCTCTTGGCCCTTGTCTACCACTCTTGGCCCTTGTCCCATATTCTTCGAACTTGTCCCCCCCTCTTTGCCCTTTTCCGCCCCTCTTTGCCCTTGTCCGTTCATCTTTGCCTTTGTCCCGTATTCTCAGCACTTGTCCGCCCCTCTTTTTTCCCTTTCCGGTATTTTCACCACTTGTCCGCCCCACTTGGCACTTGTCCCGTATTCTCAGCACTTGTCTGCCCCTCTTTGCCCTTGTCCCGTATTCTCAGCATTTGTCCGCCCCTCTTTGCCCTTGTCCGCCCCTCTTTGCCCTTGCCCGCCCCTCTTTGCCCTTGTCCGCCCCTCTTAGTCCTTGTCCCATATTCTCCGCAATTCTCTGCCCCTCTTTGCCCTTGTCCGTTCCTCTTTGCCCTTGTCCGCCCCTCTTTGCTCTTGTCCGCCCCTCTTTGCCCTTGTCCGCCACTCTTTGACCTTGTCCCTTATTCTCCGCACTTGTCCCCACCTCTTTGCACTTGTCCCGTATTCTCAGCACTTGTCCGCCCCTCTTTGACCTTGTCCCGTATTCTCCGCACTTATCCGCCCCTATTTGCCCTTGTCCAGTACTCTCAACACTTGTCCGCCCCTCTTTGCCCTTGTCCCGTATTCTCAAGCTCTTGTCCACCCCTCTTGGCCTTTGTCCGCCCCTGTTGGCACTTGTGCCTCCCTCTTGGCCCTTGTCTACCATTCTTGGCCCTTGTCCCATATTCTTCGAACTTGTCCCCCCCTCTTTGCCCTTGTCCGCCCCTCTTTCCATTTGTCCGACCGTCTTTGCCCTTGTCCCGTATTCTCAGCCCTTGTCCGCCCCTTTTTGCCCTTGTCCCGTATTCTCAGCCCTTGTCGGGCCCTCTCCGCACTTGTCAGCCCCTCTTTGCCCTTGTCCGCACCTCTTTGCCCTTGTCCTGTATTCTCAGCACTTGCCCGCCCCTCTTTGCCCTTGTCCGCCCCTCTTTGCCCTTGTCCGACCCTCTTTGCCCCTGTCCCGTATTCTCAGCCCTTGTCCGCCCCTCTTTGCCCTTGTCCCGTATTCTCAGCCCTTGTCCGCCCCTCTTCGCCCTTGTCCCGTATTCTCAGCACTTTTCCGCCCCTATTTGCCCTTGACCCGTATTCTCAGCATTTGTCCGCCCCTCTTTGTCCTTGTCCGCCCCTCTTTGCCCTTGCCCGCCCCTCTTTGCCCTTTTCCGCCCCTCTTAGTCCTTGTCCCATATTCTCTGCAATTCTCTGCCCCTCTTTCCCCTTGTCCGTTCCTCTTTGCCCTTGTCCGCCCCTCTTTGCTCTTGTCCGCCCCCCTTTGCCCTTGTCCACCACTCTTTGACCTTGTCCCTTATTCTCCGCACTTGTCCCCACCTCTTTGCCTTGTCCCGTATTCTCAGAACTTGTCCGCCCCTCTTTGCCCTTGTCCCGTATTCTCCGCACTTATCCGCCCCTATTTGCCCTTGTCCAGTATTCTCAAGCTCTTGTCCACCCCTCTTGTCCTTTGTCCGCCCCTCTTTGCCCTTGTCCGCCCCTCTTTGCCCTAGTCCGCCCCTCTTTGCCCTAGTCCGCCCTTCTTTGCCCTTGTCCGCACCTCTTTGCCCTTGTCCGCCCCTCTTTGCCCTTGTCCCGTATTCTCAGCCCTTGTCCGCACCTCTTTGCCTTTGTCCCGTATTCTCAGCACTTGTCCGCCCCTCTTTGCCCTTGTCCCGTATTCTCAGCCCTTATCCGCACCTCTTTGCCCTTGTCCCGTATTCTCAGCCCTTGTCCGCCCCTCTTTGCACTAGTCCCGTATTCTCAGCCCTTGTCCGCCCCTCTTTGCACTAGTCCCGTATTCTCAGCCCTTGTCCGCCCCTCTTTGCCCTTGTCCCATATTCTCAGCCCTTGTCCGCCCCTCCTTGCCCTTGTCCCGTATTCCCCGAACTTGTCCGCCCCTCTTTGCCCTTGTCCGCCCCCTCTTTTATCTTGTCCGCCCCTCTTTGCACTTGTCCCGTATTCTAAGCCCTTCTCCGACCCTCTTTGACCTTGTCAGCCCCTCTTTGCCCTTGTCTGACCCTCTTTGCCGTTGTCCGCCCCTCTTTGCCCTTGTCCCGTATTCTTACCACTTGTCGGCACCTCTTTGCCCTTGTCCACCACTCTTTGCCCTTGTCCACCCCTCTTTGCACTTGTCCGACACTCTTTGCCCATGTCTGCCCCTCTTTCCATTTGTCCGCCCGTCTTTGCCCTTGTCCCGTATTCTCAGCCCTTGTCGGCCCCTCTTTGCCCTTGTCCGCCCCTCTTTGCCCTTTTCCGCCCCTCTTTGCCCTTGTCCCGTATTCTAAGCCCTTGTCCAGCCTCTTTGCCCTTGTCACGTATTCTCTGCCCTTGCCTGCCCCTCTTTGCCCTTGTCCCGTATTCTCAGCCCTTGTCCGCCCCTCTTTGACCTTCTCCCATATTCTCAGCACTTTTCCGCCCCTCTTTGCCTTTGTCGCGTATTCTCAGCGCTAGTCCGCCCCTCATTGCCCTTGTCCGTCCCTCTTTCCCCTTGTCCGCACATCTTTGCCCTTGTCCCGTATTCTCAGCACTTGTCCACCCCACTTTGCCCTTGTCCCATATTCTCAGCCCTTGTCCGCCCCTCATTGCCCTTGTCCGTCCCTCTTTCCCCTTGTCCGCACCTCTTTACATTTGTCCTGTATTCTCAGCACTTGTCCGTCCCTCTTTGCCCTTCTCCCGTATACCCAGCCCTTTTCCGACACTCTTTGCCCTTGTCCCGTATTCTCAGCCCTTGTACGCCCCTCTTTGCCCTTGTCCCGTATTCTCAGCCCTTGTCCTCCCCTCTTTGCCCTTGTCCCGTATTCTCAGCACTTGTCCGCCCCTCTTTGCTCTTGTCCGACCCTCTTTGCCCTTGTCGTCCCCTCTTTGCACTTGTCCGTCCCTCTTTGCACTTGTCCCGTATTCTCAGCAATTGTCAGCCACTCTTTGCACTTGTCCCGTATTCTCAGCCCTTGTACGCCCCTCTTTGCCCTTGTCCCGTATTCTCAGCCCTTGTCCTCCCCTCTTTGCACTTGTCCCGTATTCTCAGCCCTTGTCCGCCCCTCTTTGCCCTTTTCCGCATCTCTTTGCCCTTGTCCGTTCATCTTTGCCCTTGTCCGCCCCTCTTTGACGTTGTCCGCCCCTCTTTGCCCTTGTCCGCAACTCTTTGCCCTTGTCCCGTATTCTCAGCACTTGTCCACATCTCTTTGCCCTTGTCTGCCACTCTTTGCTCTTGTCCGCCCCTCCTTGCCCTTGTCCGCCCCTCATTGCCCTTCTCCTGTGTTCTTAACACTTGTCCGCCCCTCTTTGCCCTTGTCCGCCCCTCTTTGCCCTTGTCCGACCCTCTTTGCACTTGTCCGCCCCTCTTTGCCCTTGTCCGCCCCTCTTTGCCCTTGTCCGCCCTTCTTTGCCCTTGTCCGCCCTTCTTTGCCCTTGTCCGCCCTTCTTTGCCCTTGTCCGCCCTTCTTTGCCCTTGTCCGCCCCTCTTTGCCCTTGTCCGCCCCTCTTTGCCCTTGTCCGCCCCTCTTTGCCCTTGTCCGCCCCTCTTTGCCCTTGTCCCGTATTCTCAGCCCTTGTCCGCCCCTCTTTGCCTTTGTCCCGTATTCTCAGCACTTGTCCGCACATCTTTGCCCTTGTCCCGTATAGTCAGCCCTTGTCTGCCCCTCTTTACCCTTGTCCCGTATTCTCAGCCCTTGTCAGCCCCTCTTTGCCCTTGTCCCGTATTCTCAGCCCTTATCCGCCCTTCTTTGCCCTTGTCCCGTATTCTCAGCCCTTGTCCGCCCCTCTTTGCACTAGTCCCGTATTCTCAGCCCTTGTCCGCCCCTATTTGCCCTTGTCCCGTATTCCCCGAACTTGTCCGCCCCTCTTTGTCCTTGTCCGCCCCTCTTTTACCTTGTCCGACCCTCTTTGCACTTGTCCCGAATTCTAAGCCCTTCTCCGAACCTCTTTGCCCTTGTCTGACCCTCTTTGCCCTTGTCTGACCCTCTTTGCCCTTGTCCGCCCCTCTTTGCCCTTGTCCGCCCCTCTTTGCCCTTGTCCGCACCTCTTTGTCCTTGTCCGCCCCCCTTTGCCCTCTTTGTCCCGTATTCTCAGCACTTGTCCGGCCCTCTTTGCCCTTGTCCCGTATTCTCAGCACTTGTCCGCCCCTCTTTGCCCTTGTCCGCCACTCTTTGCCCTTGTCCACCCCTCTTTGCACTTGTCCGACACTCTTTGCCCATGTCCGCCCCTCTTTCCATTTGTCCGCCCGTCTTTGCCCTTGTCCCGTATTCTCAGCCCTTGTCGGCCCCTCTCCGCACTTGTCAGCCCCTCTTTGCACTTGTCCGCCCCTCTTTGCCCTTGTCCCGTATTCTCTGCACTTGTCCGCCCCTCTTTGCACTTGTCCTATATTCTCAGCACTTCTCCGCCCCTCTTTGGCCTTGTCCGCCACTCTCAGACATTGTCCGCCCCTCTTGGCTCTTGTCCGCCCGTCTTTGCACTTGTTCCATATTCAAAGCCATTCCCCGCCCCTCTTTGCCCTTGTCCCGTATTCTCAGCACTTGTCCGCCCCACTTTGCCCTTGTCCGCCCCTCTTTGCCCTTGTCCGACCCTCTTTGCCCCTGTCCCGTATTCTCAGCCCTTGTCCGACCCTCTTTGCCCTTGTCCCGTATTCTCAGCCCTTGTCCGCTCCTCCTTGCCCTTGTCCCGTATTCTCAGCCCTTGTCCGCCCCTCTTCGCCCTTGTCCCGTATTCTCAGCACTTTTCCGCCCCTATTTTCCCTTGACCCGTATTCTCAGCATTTGTACGCCCCTCTTTGTCCTTGTCCGCCCCTCTTTGCCCTTGCCCGCCCCTCTTAGTCCTTGTCCCATATTCTCTGCAACTCTCTGCCCCTCTTTGCCCTTGTCCATTCCTCTTTGCCCTTGTCCGCCCCTCTTTGCTCTTGTCCGCCCCTCTTTGCCCTTGTCCGCCACTCTTTGCCCTTGTCCCGTATTCTCAGCACTTGTCCACCCCACTTTGCCCTTGTCCCATATTCTCAGCACTTGTCCGCCTCTCATTGCCCTTCTCCCGTATACCCAGCACTTTTCCGACCCTCTTTGCCCTTGTCCCGTATTCTCAGCCCTTGTACGCCCCTCTTTGCCCTTGTCCCGTATTCTCAGCCCTTGTCCTCCCCTCTTTGCCCTTGTCCCGTATTCTCAGCACTTGTCCGCCCCTCTTTGCCCTTGTCCGCCCCTCTTTGCCCTTGTCCGCCCCTCTTTGCCCTTGTCTGTCCCTCTTTGCCCTTCTCCGCCCCTCTTTGCCCTTGTCCCATATTCTCATCCCTTGTCCGCCCCTATTTGCCCTTGTCCGCCTCTCTTTACCCTTGTCCCGTATTCTCAACACTTGTCCGCCCCTCTTTGCCCTTGTCCGCCCCTCTTTGCCATTGTCCCGTATTCTCAGCACTTGTCCGCCCCTCTTTGCCCTTGTCCGCCCCTCTTTGCCTATGTCCGCCCCTCTTTGCACTTGTCCGCCCCTCTTTGCCCTTGTCCCGTATTCTCAGCACTTGTCCGCCCCTCTTTGCCCTTTTCCTGTATTCCCAGCCCTTGTCCGCCCCTCTTTGCACTTGTCCGACCCTCTTTGCCCTTGTCTGCCCCTCTTTGCCCTTGTCCCGTATTCTCAGCCCTTGTCCGCCCCTCTTTTCCCTTGTCAATCCGTCTTTGACCTTTTCTGCTCCTATTTTCCCTTGTCCGACCCTCTTTTCCGTTGTCCGCACCTCTTTGCCCTTGTCCCTTATTATCAGCACTTGTCAGCCCCTCTTTGCTCTTGTCCCGTATTCTCAGCATTTGTCCGCCCCTCTTTGCCCTTGTCCGTCCCTCTTTGCCCTTGTCCGTCCCTCTTTGCTCTTGTCCGCCCCTCTTTTCTCTTGTCCAACCCTCTTTGCCCTTGTCCCGTATTCTCAGCACTTGTCCGCCGCTCTTTGCCATTTTCCGCCCCTCTTTGCCCTTGTCTGCCCCTCTTTGACCTTGTCCCGTATTCTCAGAACTTGTCCGCCCCTCTTTGCCCTTGTCCCGTATTTTCAGCACTTGTCCGCCCCTCTTTGCCCTTGTCAGCCCCTCTTTGCACTTGTCCGCCCCCCTTTGCCCTTGTCTGCCCCTCTTTGCCCTTGTCCTCCCCTCTTATCACTTGTCCGACCCTCTTTGCCCTTGTCCACCCCTCTTTGCCCTTGTCCCGTAGTCTCATAATTGGCCGCCACTCTTTGCCCTTGTCCGCCCCTCTTTGCCCTTGTCCGCCCCTCTCTGCCCTTGTCCGCCCCTCTCTGCCCTTGTCCGCCCCTCTTGGCCCATCTCCGCACCTCTTGGCCCTTGTCCTGTATTCGCAGTTGTTGTCCGCTCCTCTTGGCCGTTGTCCCGTATTCTCAGCACTTGTCCACCCCTCTTTGCCCTTGTCCACCCCCTTGGCCCTTGTACGCCTCCTTGGCCCTTGTCCGCACCTCTTGGCACTTGTCCGCCCCTCTTGGCCCTTGTCCAAACCTCTTGGCCCTTGTCCACCCCTCTTGGCACTTGTCCCGTATTCTCAGCACTTGTCCGCTCCTCTTGGCCCTTGTCCCGTATTCTCAGCACTTGTCCGCACATCTTTGCACTTCTGACATATTCTCAGCACTTGTCCGCCCGTCTTTTCCCTTGTCCCGTATTCTCAGCACTTGTCCGCCCCTCTTTGCCGTTGTCTGCCCCTCTTTGCCCTTGTCCGCCCCTCTTTGCACTTGTCCGCCCCACTTTGCCCTTCTCCGCCCCTCTTTGCCCTTGTCCCGTATTCTCAGCCCTTGTCCGCCCCTCTTCGCCCTTGTCCCGTATTCTCAGCACTTTTCCGCCCCTATTTGCCCTTGACCCGTATTCTCAGCATTTGTCCGCCCCTCTTTGTCCTTGTCCGCCCCTCTTTGCCCTTGCCCGCCCCTCTTTGCCCTTTTCCGCCCCTCTTAGTCCTTGTCCCATATTCTCTGCAATTCTCTGCCCCTCTTTCCCCTTGTCCGTTCCTCTTTGCCCTTGTCCGCCCCTCTTTGCTCTTGTCCGCCCCCCTTTGCCCTTGTCCACCACTCTTTGACCTTGTCCCTTATTCTCCGCACTTGTCCCCACCTCTTTGCCCTTGTCCCGTATTCTCAGAACTTGTCCGCCCCTCTTTGCCCTTGTCCCGTATTCTCCGCACTTATCCGCCCCTATTTGCCCTTGTCCAGTATTCTCAAGCTCTTGTCCACCCCTCTTGTCCTTTGTCCGCCCCTCTTTGCCCTTGTCCGCCCCTCTTTGCCCTAGTCCGCCCCTCTTTGCCCTAGTCCGCCCTTCTTTGCCCTTGTCCGCACCTCTTTGCCCTTGTCCGCCCCTCTTTGCCCTTGTCCCGTATTCTCAGCCCTTGTCCGCACCTCTTTGCCTTTGTCCCGTATTCTCAGCACTTGTCCGCCCCTCTTTGCCCTTGTCCCGTATTCTCAGCCCTTATCCGCACCTCTTTGCCCTTGTCCCGTATTCTCAGCCCTTGTCCGCCCCTCTTTGCACTAGTCCCGTATTCTCAGCCCTTGTCCGCCCCTCTTTGCACTAGTCCCGTGTTCTCAGCCCTTGTCCGCCCCTCTTTGCCCTTGTCCCATATTCTCAGCCCTTGTCCGCCCCTCCTTGCCCTTGTCCCGTATTCCCCGAACTTGTCCGCCCCTCTTTGCCCTTGTCCGCCCCTCTTTTATCTTGTCCGCCCCTCTTTGCACTTGTCCCGTATTCTAAGCCCTTCTCCGACCCTCTTTGACCTTGTCAGCCCCTCTTTGCCCTTGTCTGACCCTCTTTGCCGTTGTCCGCCCCTCTTTGCCCTTGTCCCGTATTCTTACCACTTGTCGGCACCTCTTTGCCCTTGTCCACCACTCTTTGCCCTTGTCCACCCCTCTTTGCACTTGTCCGACACTCTTTGCCCATGTCTGCCCCTCTTTCCATTTGTCCGCCCGTCTTTGCCCTTGTCCCGTATTCTCAGCCCTTGTCGGCCCCTCTTTGCCCTTGTCCGCCCCTCTTTGCCCTTTTCCGCCCCTCTTTGCCCTTGTCCCGTATTCTAAGCCCTTGTCCAGCCTCTTTGCCCTTGTCACGTATTCTCTGCCCTTGCCTGCCCCTCTTTGCACTTGTCCCGTATTCTCAGCCCTTGTCCGCCACTCTTTGCTCTTGTCCCTTATTCTCAGAAATTGTCCGCCCCTCTTTGCCCTTGTCCCGTATTCTCAGCCCTTGTCCGCCCCTCTTTGACCTTCTCCCATATTCTCAGCACTTTTCCGCCCCTCTTTGCCTTTGTCGCGTATTCTCAGCGCTAGTCCGCCCCTCATTGCCCTTGTCCGTCCCTCTTTCCCCTTGTCCGCACATCTTTGCCCTTGTCCCGTTTTCTCAGCACTTGTCCACCCCACTTTGCCCTTGTCCCATATTCTCAGCCCTTGTCCGCCCCTCATTGCCCTTGTCCGTCCCTCTTTCCCCTTGTCCGCACCTCTTTACATTTGTCCTGTATTCTCAGCACTTGTCCGTCCCTCTTTGCCCTTCTCCCGTATACCCAGCCCTTTTCCGACACTCTTTGCCCTTGTCCCGTATTCTCAGCCCTTGTACGCCCCTCTTTGCCCTTGTCCCGTATTCTCAGCCCTTGTCCTCCCCTCTTTGCCCTTGTCCCGTATTCTCAGCACTTGTCCGCCCCTCTTTGCTCTTGTCCGACCCTCTTTGCCCTTGTCGTCCCCTCTTTGCACTTGTCCGTCCCTCTTTGCACTTGTCCCGTATTCTCAGCAATTGTCAGCCACTCTTTGCACTTGTCCCGTATTCTCAGCCCTTGTACGCCCCTCTTTGCCCTTGTCCCGTATTCTCAGCCCTTGTCCTCCCCTCTTTGCACTTGTCCCGTATTCTCAGCCCTTGTCCGCCCCTCTTTGCCCTTTTCCGCATCTCTTTGCCCTTGTCCGTTCATCTTTGCCCTTGTCCGCCCCTCTTTGACGTTGTCCGCCCCTCTTTGCCCTTGTCCGCAACTCTTTGCCCTTGTCCCGTATTCTCAGCACTTGTCCACATCTCTTTGCCCTTGTCTGCCACTCTTTGCTCTTGTCCGCCCCTCCTTGCCCTTGTCCGCCCCTCATTGCCCTTCTCCTGTGTTCTTAACACTTGTCCGCCCCTCTTTGCCCTTGTCCGCCCCTCTTTGCCCTTGTCCGCCCCTCTTTGCCCTTGTCCGACCCTCTTTGCACTTGTCCGCCCCTCTTTGCCCTTGTCCGCCCCTCTTTGCCCTTGTCCGCCCTTCTTTGCCCTTGTCCGCCCTTCTTTGCCCTTGTCCGCCCTTCTTTGCCCTTGTCCGCCCTTCTTTGCCCTTGTCCGCCCCTCTTTGCCCTTGTCCGCCCCTCTTTGCCCTTGTCCGCCCCTCTTTGCCCTTGTCCGCCCCTCTTTGCCCTTGTCCCGTATTCTCAGCCCTTGTCCGCCCCTCTTTGCCTTTGTCCCGTATTCTCAGCACTTGTCCGCACATCTTTGCCCTTGTCCCGTATAGTCAGCCCTTGTCTGCCCCTCTTTACCCTTGTCCCGTATTCTCAGCCCTTGTCAGCCCCTCTTTGCCCTTGTCCCGTATTCTCAGCCCTTATCCGCCCTTCTTTGCCCTTGTCCCGTATTCTCAGCCCTTGTCCGCCCCTCTTTGCACTAGTCCCGTATTCTCAGCCCTTGTCCGCCCCTATTTGCCCTTGTCCCGTATTCCCCGAACTTGTCCGCCCCTCTTTGTCCTTGTCCGCCCCTCTTTTACCTTGTCCGACCCTCTTTGCACTTGTCCCGAATTCTAAGCCCTTCTCCGAACCTCTTTGCCCTTGTCTGACCCTCTTTGCCCTTGTCTGACCCTCTTTGCCCTTGTCCGCCCCTCTTTGCCCTTGTCCGCCCCTCTTTGCCCTTGTCCGCACCTCTTTGTCCTTGTCCGCCCCCCTTTGCCCTCTTTGTCCCGTATTCTCAGCACTTGTCCGGCCCTCTTTGCCCTTGTCCCGTATTCTCAGCACTTGTCCGCCCCTCTTTGCCCTTGTCCGCCACTCTTTGCCCTTGTCCACCCCTCTTTGCACTTGTCCGACACTCTTTGCCCATGTCCGCCCCTCTTTCCATTTGTCCGCCCGTCTTTGCCCTTGTCCCGTATTCTCAGCCCTTGTCGGCCCCTCTCCGCACTTGTCAGCCCCTCTTTGCACTTGTCCGCCCCTCTTTGCCCTTGTCCCGTATTCTCTGCACTTGTCCGCCCCTCTTTGCACTTGTCCTATATTCTCAGCACTTCTCCGCCCCTCTTTGGCCTTGTCCGCCACTCTCAGACATTGTCCGCCCCTCTTGGCTCTTGTCCGCCCGTCTTTGCACTTGTTCCATATTCAAAGCCATTCCCCGCCCCTCTTTGCCCTTGTCCCGTATTCTCAGCACTTGTCCGCCCCACTTTGCCCTTGTCCGCCCCTCTTTGCCCTTGTCCGACCCTCTTTGCCCCTGTCCCGTATTCTCAGCCCTTGTCCGACCCTCTTTGCCCTTGTCCCGTATTCTCAGCCCTTGTCCGCTCCTCCTTGCCCTTGTCCCGTATTCTCAGCCCTTGTCCGCCCCTCTTCGCCCTTGTCCCGTATTCTCAGCACTTTTCCGCCCCTATTTTCCCTTGACCCGTATTCTCAGCATTTGTACGCCCCTCTTTGTCCTTGTCCGCCCCTCTTTGCCCTTGCCCGCCCCTCTTAGTCCTTGTCCCATATTCTCTGCAACTCTCTGCCCCTCTTTGCCCTTGTCCATTCCTCTTTGCCCTTGTCCGCCCCTCTTTGCTCTTGTCCGCCCCTCTTTGCCCTTGTCCGCCACTCTTTGCCCTTGTCCCGTATTCTCAGCACTTGTCCACCCCACTTTGCCCTTGTCCCATATTCTCAGCACTTGTCCGCCTCTCATTGCCCTTCTCCCGTATACCCAGCACTTTTCCGACCCTCTTTGCCCTTGTCCCGTATTCTCAGCCCTTGTACGCCCCTCTTTGCCCTTGTCCCGTATTCTCAGCCCTTGTCCTCCCCTCTTTGCCCTTGTCCCGTATTCTCAGCACTTGTCCGCCCCTCTTTGCCCTTGTCCGCCCCTCTTTGCCCTTGTCCGCCCCTCTTTGCCCTTGTCTGTCCCTCTTTGCCCTTCTCCGCCCCTCTTTGCCCTTGTCCCATATTCTCATCCCTTGTCCGCCCCTATTTGCCCTTGTCCGCCTCTCTTTACCCTTGTCCCGTATTCTCAACACTTGTCCGCCCCTCTTTGCCCTTGTCCGCCCCTCTTTGCCATTGTCCCGTATTCTCAGCACTTGTCCGCCCCTCTTTGCCCTTGTCCGCCCCTCTTTGCCTATGTCCGCCCCTCTTTGCACTTGTCCGCCCCTCTTTGCCCTTGTCCCGTATTCTCAGCACTTGTCCGCCCCTCTTTGCCCTTTTCCTGTATTCCCAGCCCTTGTCCGCCCCTCTTTGCACTTGTCCGACCCTCTTTGCCCTTGTCTGCCCCTCTTTGCCCTTGTCCCGTATTCTCAGCCCTTGTCCGCCCCTCTTTTCCCTTGTCAATCCCTCTTTGACCTTTTCTGCTCCTATTTTCCCTTGTCCGACCCTCTTTTCCGTTGTCCGCACCTCTTTGCCCTTGTCCCTTATTATCAGCACTTGTCAGCCCCTCTTTGCTCTTGTCCCGTATTCTCAGCATTTGTCCGCCCCTCTTTGCCCTTGTCCGTCCCTCTTTGCCCTTGTCCGTCCCTCTTTGCTCTTGTCCGCCCCTCTTTTCTCTTGTCCAACCCTCTTTGCCCTTGTCCCGTATTCTCAGCACTTGTCCGCCGCTCTTTGCCATTTTCCGCCCCTCTTTGCCCTTGTCTGCCCCTCTTTGACCTTGTCCCGTATTCTCAGAACTTGTCCGCCCCTCTTTGCCCTTGTCCCGTATTTTCAGCACTTGTCCGCCCCTCTTTGCCCTTGTCAGCCCCTCTTTGCACTTGTCCGCCCCCCTTTGCCCTTGTCTGCCCCTCTTTGCCCTTGTCCTCCCCTCTTATCACTTGTCCGACCCTCTTTGCCCTTGTCCACCCCTCTTTGCCCTTGTCCCGTAGTCTCATAATTGGCCGCCACTCTTTGCCCTTGTCCGCCCCTCTTTGCCCTTGTCCGCCCCTCTCTGCCCTTGTCCGCCCCTCTCTGCCCTTGTCCGCCCCTCTTGGCCCATCTCCGCACCTCTTGGCCCTTGTCCTGTATTCGCAGTTGTTGTCCGCTCCTCTTGGCCGTTGTCCCGTATTCTCAGCACTTGTCCACCCCTCTTTGCCCTTGTCCACCCCCTTGGCCCTTGTACGCCTCCTTGGCCCTTGTCCGCACCTCTTGGCACTTGTCCGCCCCTCTTGGCCCTTGTCCAAACCTCTTGGCCCTTGTCCACCCCTCTTGGCACTTGTCCCGTATTCTCAGCACTTGTCCGCTCCTCTTGGCCCTTGTCCCGTATTCTCAGCACTTGTCCGCACATCTTTGCACTTCTGACATATTCTCAGCACTTGTCCGCCCGTCTTTTCCCTTGTCCCGTATTCTCAGCACTTGTCCGCCCCTCTTTGCCGTTGTCTGCCCCTCTTTGCCCTTGTCCGCCCCTCTTTGCACTTGTCCGCCCCACTTTGCCCTTCTCCGCCCCTCTTTGCTCTTGTCCGCCCCTCTTTGCCCTTGTCCCGTAGTCTCAGCACCACTCCGCCCCTCTTTGCCCTTGTCCCGTATTCTCAGCGCCACTCCGCCCCTATTTGCCCTTGTACGCCCCTCTTTGCCCTTGTCGGCCACTCTTTTCCCTTGTCCGACACTCTTTGCCCTTGTCCCGTGTTCTCAGCACTTGTCTGCCCCTCTTGGCCTTGTCCGCACCTCTTGGCCCTTGTCCGCCCTCTTTGCATTTGTCCGACTCCTTGGACCTTGTCCACCTCCTTGGCCCTTGTCCGCACCTCTTGGCACTTGTCTACCCTTCTTGGCCCTTGTCCAAACCTCTTGGCCCTTGTCCAGACCTCTTGGCCCTTGTCCGCCCCTGTTGGCCCTTGTCCCGTATTCTCAACACTTGTCCGCTCCTCTTGGCCCTTGTCCCGTATTCTCAGCAATTGTCCGCCCATCTTTGCACTTCTCCCGTATTCTCAGCACTTGTCCGCCCCTCTTCACCCTTGTCCCGTCTTCTCAGCACTTGTCTGCCCCTCTTTGCCCTTGTCCCGTATTCTCAGCACTTGTCCGCACCTCTTTGCACTTGTCTGCCCCTCTTTGCCCTTATCCCCCCCTCTTTGCCATTGTCCACCCCTCTTTGCCCTTGTCCGCCCCACTTTGCCCTTGTCCGCCCCTATTTGCCCTTGTCCGCCCCTCTTTGCACTTGTCCCGTATTCTCAGCACTTGTCCGCCCCTCTTTGCACTTGACCCGTATTCTTAGAACTTGTCCGCCCCTCTTTGCCCTTGTCCGCCCCTCTTTGCTCTTGTCCGCCCCTCCCTGCCCTTGTACGCCCCTCTTTGCCCTTGTCGGCCCCTCTTTGCCTTTGTCCGACACTCTTTGCCCTTGTACCGTATTTTCAGCACTTGTCCGCTAGTCTTTGCCATTGTCTGCCCCCATTTGCCCTTATCCGCCCCTCTTTGCCATTGTCCGCCCCTCTTTGCACTTGTCCGCCCCACTTTGCCCTTCTCCGCCCCTCTTTGCCCTTGTCCGCCCCTCTTTGCACTTGTCCCGTATTCTCTTTGCACTTGTCCGCCCCTCCTTGCCCTTGTCCCGTATTCTCAGCCCTTGTCCGCCCCCTTTGCCCTTGTGCCGTGTTCTCAGATCTTGTCCGCCCCTCTTTGCCCTTTTCAAACTCTCTTTGCCCTTGTCCGTATTTCTTTTCCCTTGTCCGAACCTCTTTGACGTTGTCCGCCCCTCTTTGCCCTTGTCCGCCCCTCTTTGCCCTTGTCCGCATCTCTTTGCCCTTGTCTGCCACTCTTTGCTCTTGTCCGCCCCTCCTTGCCCTTGTCCGCCCCTCATTGCCCTTCTCCTGTGTTCTTAACACTTGTCCGCACCTCTTTGCCCTTGTCCGCCCCTCTTTGCCCTTGTCCGCCCCTCTTTGCCCTTGTCCGCCCGTCTTTGCACTTGTCCGCCCCCCTTTTCAGTTTTCCGTCCCTCTTTGCCCTTCCCTGCCCTTCTTTACCCTCGTCCGTCCTTCTTTGCCCTTCTCTGCCCCTCTTTGCCCATTTCCGCCTCTCTTTGCCCTTGTCACGTATTCTCCGCACTTGTCTGCCCGTCTTTGCCCGTCTCTGTTATTCTCCGCGCTTGTCTGCCCGTCTTTGCCCTTCTCCGGTATTCTCCGCACTTCTCCGCCCCTCTTTGCCCTTTTCCGCCCCTCTTTGCAATTGTCCCGTTGTCTCCGCACATCTCCCTCTCTCTTAGCCCTTGTCCCATATTCTCCGCCCTTGTCCACCCCTCTTTGCCCTTGTCCACCCCTCTTTGCTCTTGTCTGCCCCTTTTGGCAATTGTCCGCCCCTTTTTGCCCTTGTCCGCCCCTCTTTGCCCTTTTCCGCACCTCTTTGCCCTTGTCCGCCCCTCTCTTCTCTTGTCCGCCCCTCTTTGCCCTTATCTGCCCGTCTTTGGAATTCTATGCACCTCTTTGCGCTTGTCCCGTATTCTCCGCACTTTTCCGCCCATCTTTGCCCTTGTCCGCCCCTCTTTGCCCTTGTCCACCCTTCTTTGCTCTTGTCCGCCTACATTTGCCATTGTCTGCCCCTCTTTGCCCTGGTCCCGTATTCTCCGCAATTGTCTGGCCGTCTTTTCCCGTCTCCGGTATTCTCCGCACTTGTCTGCCCCTCTTATCCTGTCTCCGGTATTCTCCGCACTTCTCCGCCCTTCTTTGCCCTTTGTCCACCCCTCTTTGCACTTGTCCGCCCCTCTTTGCCCTTGTCCCGTATTCTCCGCAATTGTCCGCCCGTCTTTGCACTTGTCCGCCCGTCTTTGCCCTTCTCCGCCCCTCTTCGGCCTTGTCCGCCCGTCTTTGCATTTGTCCGCCCGTCTTTGCACTTGTCTGGTGTTCTACGCACTTGTCTGCCCGTTTTTGCACTTGTCCGCCCGTCTTAGCAATTGTCCGCCCCTCTTTGCCCTTGTCCACGCCTCTTTGCCCTTTTCCAACCCTCTTTGCCCTTGTCCGCTCCTCTTTGCACTTGTCCATGCCTCTTTGCCCTTTTCCAACCCTCTTTGCCCTTGTCCTCCCCTCTTGGCCCTTGTCCTCCCCTCTTGGCCCTTGTCCGGCCATCTTTGCCGTTGTCCGCCCCTCTTTGCCCTTGTCCGCCCCTCTTTGCCCTTGTCTGCCCCTCTTTGCCCTTGTCCGCCCTCTTTGCCCTTGTCCACCCCTCTTTGCCTTTGTCGGTCCCTCTTTGTCATTGTACGGTATTCTCCGCAATTGTCCGCCCCTCTATACCCTTGTCCGAACCTCTTTGCCCTAGTCCACACCTCTTGGCCCTTGTCCGCCCCTCTTGGCCCTTGTCCGCCCCTCTTGGCCTTTGTCCTCCCCTCTTTGGCCTTGTCCACCCCTCTTTGCCCTTGTCCCGTCTTCTCCACACTTCTCCGCACCTCTTCGCCCTTGTCCGCCCCTCTTTGCCCATTTCCGCTCCTCTTTGCCCTTGTCCGACACTCTTTGCCCTTGTCCACACCCCTTTGCCCTTTTCCGCCCCTCTTGGACCTTTTCCACCCCTCTTTGCCCATGTCTACACTCTTTGCCCTTGTCCGCCCTTCTTTGCCCTTGTCAGTCCCTCTTTGAACTTGTCCGCCCCTCTTTGCCCTTGTCCGCCTATCTTTGCCCTTGTCCGCACCTCTTTGTCCTTGTCCTGTATAATCCGCAATTGTCTGCCTGTCTTTGCCCGTCTCCGGTGTTCTCCGAACTTCTCTGTCCCTTTTTGCACTTGTCCGCCCGTCTTTGCCCTTGTTTGCCCCTCTTTGCCCTTGTCCAGTATTCTCCACACTTGTCCGCCCGTCTTTGCCCTTGTCCGCCCCTCTTTGCCCTTGTCCGCCCCTCTTTCCCCTTGTCCGCCACTCTTTGCCCTTGTCCACCCCTCTTTGAACTTGTCCGCCCCTCTTTGCCCTTGTACCTTATTCTCAGCCCTTGTCCGCCCCTCTTTGCCCTTGTCCAGTATTCTCCACACTTGTCCGCCCGTCTTTGCCCTTGTCCGCCCGTCTTTGCCCTTGTCCGACCCTCTTTGCCCTTGTCTGCCCCTCTTAGTCCTTATCCGCCCATCTTTGCCCTTGTCCACCACTCTTTGCATTTGTCCGCCCCTGTTTGCCCTTGTCCGGTATTCTCCAAACTTCTGCGCCCTTCCTTGCCGTTGTCTGCACCTCTTTTCCCTTGTCCGCCCCTCTTTGCCCTTCTCCGGTATTCTCTGCACTTGTCCGCCCGTCTTTTGCCCTTGTCTCTCCGTCTTTTGCCCTTGTCCGACCGTCTTTGCCCTTGTCCGACCGTCTTTGCCCTTGTTTGCCCCTCTTTGCCCTTGTCCCGTATTCTCCGCACTTCTCCGCCTCTCTATGCCCTTGTCCACCCCTCTTTGCCCTTGTCCAACTCTCTTTGCCCTTGTCCGCCCCTCTTTGCCCTTATCTGCCCCTCTTTGCCCTTGTCCGCCCCTCTTTGCCCTTGTCCGCCCCTCTTTGCCCTTGTCCGCCCCTCTTTGCCCTTGTCCGGCCCTCTTTTCCCTTTTCCGCCCCTCTTTCCCCTTGTCCTGTATTCTCCGCACTGCTCTGCCCCTCTTTGTCCTTATCCCATATTCTCCAAAATTCCAAGCCTCTCTTTACCCTTGTCCCTTATTCTCCTCAATTTTCCACCCCTCTTTGCCCTTGTCCGCCCCTCTTTGCCCTTGTCCGCCCCTCTTTGCCCTTGTCTGCCCCTTTTTTCACTTGTCCGCCCCTCTGTGCCCTTGTCCGCCCCTCTTTGCCCTTGTCTGCCCGCTTTGCCCTTGTCCCATATTCTCCGCAATTCTCCGCCCCTCTCGGCCCCTCTTTACACTTGTCCACCCGTCTTTGCCCTTGTCCGCCCCTCTTTGCCCTTGTCCGGTATTCTCCGCACTTTTCCGCCCCTCTTTGCCCTTGTCCGCCCCTCTTTGCCCTTGTCCGCCCCTCTTTGCCCTTGTCCTCCACTCTTTGCATTTGTCCGCCCCTGTTTGCCCTTGTCCGGTATTCTCCAAACTTCTGCGCCCTTCCTTGCCGTTGTCTGCACCTCTTTTCCCTTGTCCGCCCCTCTTTGCCCTTCTCCGGTATTCTCTGTACTTGTCCGCCCGTCTTTTGCCCTTGTCTCTCCGTCTTTTGCCCTTGTCCGACCGTCTTTGCCCTTGTCCGACCGTCTTTGCCCTTGTTTGCCCCTCTTTGCCCTTGTCCCGTATTCTCCGCACTTCTCCGCCTCTCTATGCCCTTGTCCACCCCTCTTTGCCCTTGTCCAACTCTCTTTGCCCTTGTCCGCCCCTCTTTGCCCTTATCTGCCCCTCTTTGCCCTTGTCCGCCCCTCTTTGCCATTGTCCGCCCCTCTTTGCCCTTGTCCGGCCCTCTTTTCCCTTTTCCGCCCCTCTTTCCCCTTGTCCTGTATTCTCCGCACTGCTCTGCCCCTCTTTGTCCTTGTCCCATATTCTCCAAAATTCTAAGCCTCTCTTGACCCTTGTCCCTTATTCTCCTCAATTTTCCACCCCTCTTTGCCCTTGTCCGCCCCTCTTTGCCCTTGTCCGCCCCTCTTTGCCCTTGTCTGCCCCTTTTTTCACTTGTCCGCCCCTCTTTGCCCTTGTCCGCCCCTCTTTGCCCTTGTCTGCCCGCTTTGCCCTTGTCCCATATTCTCCGCAATTCTCCGCCCCTCTCGGCCCCTCTTTACACTTGTCCACCCGTCTTTGCCCTTGTCCGCCCCTCTTTGCCCTTGTCCGGTATTCTCCGCACTTTTCCGCCCCTCTTTGCCCTTGTCCGCCCCTCTTTGCCCTTGTCCGCCCCTCTTTGCCCTTGTCCGCCCCTCTTTGCCCTTGTCTGCCCCTCTTTGCCCTTGTCTGCCCCTCTTTGCCCTTAACCGGTACTTTCCGCACTTCTCCGACCCTGTTTGCCCTTGTCCGCCCCTCTTTGCCATTGTCCGGTATTCTCCGCACTTCTCCGCCCGTCCTTGCCCTTGTCCGCCCGTCCTTGCCATTGTCCGCTCGTCCTTGCCCCTGTTCCCTCGTCCTTGCCCCTGTCCGTCTGTTCCTGCCTGTGTCCGCCCGTTGCTGAACGTGTCCGCCTATTCTTGCCCTTGTCCACCCGTTCCTGCCCCTGTCCGCCCCTCTTTTCCCATTGTCTCATATTCTCCGCACTTCTCCGCCCCTATTTGAACTTGTCCGCCCCTCTTTGCCATTGTCTGCCCCTCTTTGCCCTTGTCCGGTATTCTCTGCAATTCTCCGCCCCTCTTTGGCCTTGTCCGCCCCTCTTTGGCCTTGTCCGCCCCTCTTTTCCCTTGTCCGCCCCTCTATGCGCTTGTCCGCCCCTCTTTGCCGTTGTCCACCCCTCTTTGTCCTTGTCCGCACCTCTTTGCCCTTGTCCCGTATTCTCCGCACTTCTCTTCCCCTCTTTGCACTTGTCAATTATTCTCCGCAATTCTCCGACCCTCTTTGCCCTTGTCCGCCCGTCTTTGCTCTTGTCCGCCCGTCTTTGCCCTTGTCCGCCCGTCTTTGCACTTGTCCGCCCCCCTTTTCAGTTTTCCGTCCCTCTTTGCCCTTCCCTGCCCTTCTTTACCCTCGTCCGTCCTTCTTTGCCCTTCTCTGCCCCTCTTTGCCCATTTCCGCCTCTCTTTGCCCTTGTCACGTATTCTCCGCACTTGTCTGCCCGTCTTTGCCCGTCTCTGTTATTCTCCGCGCTTGTCTGCCCGTCTTTGCCCTTCTCCGGTATTCTCCGCACTTCTCCGCCCCTCTTTGCCCTTTTCCGCCCCTCTTTGCAATTGTCCCGTTGTCTCCGCACATCTCCCTCTCTCTTAGCCCTTGTCCCATATTCTCCGCCCTTGTCCACCCCTCTTTGCCCTTGTCCACCCCTCTTTGCTCTTGTCTGCCCCTTTTGGCAATTGTCCGCCCCTTTTTGCCCTTGTCCGCCCCTCTTTGCCCTTTTCCGCACCTCTTTGCCCTTGTCCGCCCCTCTCTTCTCTTGTCCGCCCCTCTTTGCCCTTATCTGCCCGTCTTTGGAATTCTATGCACCTCTTTGCGCTTGTCCCGTATTCTCCGCACTTTTCCGCCCATCTTTGCCCTTGTCCGCCCCTCTTTGCCCTTGTCCACCCTTCTTTGCTCTTGTCCGCCTACATTTGCCATTGTCTGCCCCTCTTTGCCCTGGTCCCGTATTCTCCGCAATTGTCTGGCCGTCTTTTCCCGTCTCCGGTATTCTCCGCACTTGTCTGCCCCTCTTATCCTGTCTCCGGTATTCTCCGCACTTCTCCGCCCTTCTTTGCCCTTTGTCCACCCCTCTTTGCACTTGTCCGCCCCTCTTTGCCCTTGTCCCGTATTCTCCGCAATTGTCCGCCCGTCTTTGCACTTGTCCGCCCGTCTTTGCCCTTCTCCGCCCCTCTTCGGCCTTGTCCGCCCGTCTTTGCATTTGTCCGCCCGTCTTTGCACTTGTCTGGTGTTCTACGCACTTGTCTGCCCGTTTTTGCACTTGTCCGCCCGTCTTAGCAATTGTCCGCCCCTCTTTGCCCTTGTCCACGCCTCTTTGCCCTTTTCCAACCCTCTTTGCCCTTGTCCGCTCCTCTTTGCACTTGTCCATGCCTCTTTGCCCTTTTCCAACCCTCTTTGCCCTTGTCCTCCCCTCTTGGCCCTTGTCCTCCCCTCTTGGCCCTTGTCCGGCCATCTTTGCCGTTGTCCGCCCCTCTTTGCCCTTGTCCGCCCCTCTTTGCCCTTGTCTGCCCCTCTTTGCCCTTGTCCGCCCTCTTTGCCCTTGTCCACCCCTCTTTGCCTTTGTCGGTCCCTCTTTGTCATTGTACGGTATTCTCCGCAATTGTCCGCCCCTCTATACCCTTGTCCGAACCTCTTTGCCCTAGTCCACACCTCTTGGCCCTTGTCCGCCCCTCTTGGCCCTTGTCCGCCCCTCTTGGCCTTTGTCCTCCCCTCTTTGGCCTTGTCCACCCCTCTTTGCCCTTGTCCCGTCTTCTCCACACTTCTCCGCACCTCTTCGCCCTTGTCCGCCCCTCTTTGCCCATTTCCGCTCCTCTTTGCCCTTGTCCGACACTCTTTGCCCTTGTCCACACCCCTTTGCCCTTTTCCGCCCCTCTTGGACCTTTTCCACCCCTCTTTGCCCATGTCTACACTCTTTGCCCTTGTCCGCCCTTCTTTGCCCTTGTCAGTCCCTCTTTGAACTTGTCCGCCCCTCTTTGCCCTTGTCCGCCTATCTTTGCCCTTGTCCGCACCTCTTTGTCCTTGTCCTGTATAATCCGCAATTGTCTGCCTGTCTTTGCCCGTCTCCGGTGTTCTCCGAACTTCTCTGTCCCTTTTTGCACTTGTCCGCCCGTCTTTGCCCTTGTTTGCCCCTCTTTGCCCTTGTCCAGTATTCTCCACACTTGTCCGCCCGTCTTTGCCCTTGTCCGCCCCTCTTTGCCCTTGTCCGCCCCTCTTTCCCCTTGTCCGCCACTCTTTGCCCTTGTCCACCCCTCTTTGAACTTGTCCGCCCCTCTTTGCCCTTGTACCTTATTCTCAGCCCTTGTCCGCCCCTCTTTGCCCTTGTCCAGTATTCTCCACACTTGTCCGCCCGTCTTTGCCCTTGTCCGCCCGTCTTTGCCCTTGTCCGACCCTCTTTGCCCTTGTCTGCCCCTCTTAGTCCTTATCCGCCCATCTTTGCCCTTGTCCACCACTCTTTGCATTTGTCCGCCCCTGTTTGCCCTTGTCCGGTATTCTCCAAACTTCTGCGCCCTTCCTTGCCGTTGTCTGCACCTCTTTTCCCTTGTCCGCCCCTCTTTGCCCTTCTCCGGTATTCTCTGCACTTGTCCGCCCGTCTTTTGCCCTTGTCTCTCCGTCTTTTGCCCTTGTCCGACCGTCTTTGCCCTTGTCCGACCGTCTTTGCCCTTGTTTGCCCCTCTTTGCCCTTGTCCCGTATTCTCCGCACTTCTCCGCCTCTCTATGCCCTTGTCCACCCCTCTTTGCCCTTGTCCAACTCTCTTTGCCCTTGTCCGCCCCTCTTTGCCCTTATCTGCCCCTCTTTGCCCTTGTCCGCCCCTCTTTGCCCTTGTCCGCCCCTCTTTGCCCTTGTCCGCCCCTCTTTGCCCTTGTCCGGCCCTCTTTTCCCTTTTCCGCCCCTCTTTCCCCTTGTCCTGTATTCTCCGCACTGCTCTGCCCCTCTTTGTCCTTATCCCATATTCTCCAAAATTCCAAGCCTCTCTTTACCCTTGTCCCTTATTCTCCTCAATTTTCCACCCCTCTTTGCCCTTGTCCGCCCCTCTTTGCCCTTGTCCGCCCCTCTTTGCCCTTGTCTGCCCCTTTTTTCACTTGTCCGCCCCTCTGTGCCCTTGTCCGCCCCTCTTTGCCCTTGTCTGCCCGCTTTGCCCTTGTCCCATATTCTCCGCAATTCTCCGCCCCTCTCGGCCCCTCTTTACACTTGTCCACCCGTCTTTGCCCTTGTCCGCCCCTCTTTGCCCTTGTCCGGTATTCTCCGCACTTTTCCGCCCCTCTTTGCCCTTGTCCGCCCCTCTTTGCCCTTGTCCGCCCCTCTTTGCCCTTGTCCTCCACTCTTTGCATTTGTCCGCCCCTGTTTGCCCTTGTCCGGTATTCTCCAAACTTCTGCGCCCTTCCTTGCCGTTGTCTGCACCTCTTTTCCCTTGTCCGCCCCTCTTTGCCCTTCTCCGGTATTCTCTGTACTTGTCCGCCCGTCTTTTGCCCTTGTCTCTCCGTCTTTTGCCCTTGTCCGACCGTCTTTGCCCTTGTCCGACCGTCTTTGCCCTTGTTTGCCCCTCTTTGCCCTTGTCCCGTATTCTCCGCACTTCTCCGCCTCTCTATGCCCTTGTCCACCCCTCTTTGCCCTTGTCCAACTCTCTTTGCCCTTGTCCGCCCCTCTTTGCCCTTATCTGCCCCTCTTTGCCCTTGTCCGCCCCTCTTTGCCATTGTCCGCCCCTCTTTGCCCTTGTCCGGCCCTCTTTTCCCTTTTCCGCCCCTCTTTCCCCTTGTCCTGTATTCTCCGCACTGCTCTGCCCCTCTTTGTCCTTGTCCCATATTCTCCAAAATTCTAAGCCTCTCTTGACCCTTGTCCCTTATTCTCCTCAATTTTCCACCCCTCTTTGCCCTTGTCCGCCCCTCTTTGCCCTTGTCCGCCCCTCTTTGCCCTTGTCTGCCCCTTTTTTCACTTGTCCGCCCCTCTTTGCCCTTGTCCGCCCCTCTTTGCCCTTGTCTGCCCGCTTTGCCCTTGTCCCATATTCTCCGCAATTCTCCGCCCCTCTCGGCCCCTCTTTACACTTGTCCACCCGTCTTTGCCCTTGTCCGCCCCTCTTTGCCCTTGTCCGGTATTCTCCGCACTTTTCCGCCCCTCTTTGCCCTTGTCCGCCCCTCTTTGCCCTTGTCCGCCCCTCTTTGCCCTTGTCCGCCCCTCTTTGCCCTTGTCTGCCCCTCTTTGCCCTTGTCTGCCCCTCTTTGCCCTTAACCGGTACTTTCCGCACTTCTCCGACCCTGTTTGCCCTTGTCCGCCCCTCTTTGCCATTGTCCGGTATTCTCCGCACTTCTCCGCCCGTCCTTGCCCTTGTCCGCCCGTCCTTGCCATTGTCCGCTCGTCCTTGCCCCTGTTCCCTCGTCCTTGCCCCTGTCCGTCTGTTCCTGCCTGTGTCCGCCCGTTGCTGAACGTGTCCGCCTATTCTTGCCCTTGTCCACCCGTTCCTGCCCCTGTCCGCCCCTCTTTTCCCATTGTCTCATATTCTCCGCACTTCTCCGCCCCTATTTGAACTTGTCCGCCCCTCTTTGCCATTGTCTGCCCCTCTTTGCCCTTGTCCGGTATTCTCTGCAATTCTCCGCCCCTCTTTGGCCTTGTCCGCCCCTCTTTGGCCTTGTCCGCCCCTCTTTTCCCTTGTCCGCCCCTCTATGCGCTTGTCCGCCCCTCTTTGCCGTTGTCCACCCCTCTTTGTCCTTGTCCGCACCTCTTTGCCCTTGTCCCGTATTCTCCGCACTTCTCTTCCCCTCTTTGCACTTGTCAATTATTCTCCGCAATTCTCCGACCCTCTTTGCCCTTGTCCGCCCGTCTTTGCTCTTGTCCGCCCGTCTTTGCAATTGTCCGCCCCTCTTTGCCCTTGTCCGCCCCTCTTTGCCTTTGTCTGCCCCTCTTTGCCCTTAACCGTTACTTTCCGCACTTCTCCGACCCTGTTTGCCCTTGTCCGCCCCTCTTTGCCATTGTCCGGTATTCTCCGCACTTCTCCGCCCGTCCTTGCCCTTGTCCGCCCGTCCTTGCCCTTGTCCGCTCGTCCTTGCCCCTGTCCCTTCGTCCTTGCCCTTGTCCGCCCGTTCCTGCCCGTGTCCGCCCGTTGCTGACCTTGTCCGCCTATTCTTGCCCTTGTCCACCCGTTCCTGCCCCTGTCCGCCCCTCTTTTCCCATTGTCTCATATTCTCCGCACTTCTCCGCCCCTATTTGAACTTGTCCGCCCCTCTTTGCCATTGTCTGCCCCTCTTTGCCCTTGTCCGGTATTCTCCGCAATTCTCCGCCCCTCTTTGGCCTTGTCCGCCCCTCTTTTCCCTTGTCCGCCCCTCTATGCGCTTGTCCGCCCCTCTTTGCCGTTGTCCACCCCTCTTTGTCCTTGTCCGCACCTCTTTGCCCTTGTCCCGTATTCTCCGCACTTCTCTTCCCCTCTTTGCACTTGTCAATTATTCTCCGCAATTCTCCGACCCTCTTTGCCCTTGTCCGCCCGTCTTTGCTCTTGTCCGCCCGTCTTTGCAATTGTCCGCCCCTCTTTGCCCTTGTCCGCCCCTCTTTGCCCTTGTCTGCCCCTCTTTGCCCTTAACCGTTACTTTCCGCACTTCTCCAACCCTGTTTGCCCTTGTCCGCCCCTCTTTGCCATTGTCCGGTATTCTCCGCACTTCTCCGCCCGTCCTTGCCCTTGTCCGCCCGTCCTTGCCCTTGTCCGCTCGTCCTTGCCCCTGTCCCTTCGTCCTTGCCCTTGTCCGCCCGTTCCTGCCCGTGTCCGCCCGTTGCTGACCTTGTCCGCCTATTCTTGCACTTGTCCACCCGTTCCTGCCCTTGTCCGCCCCTCTTTGCCCTTGTCCTCCCCTCTTTGCCCTTGTCTGCCTGTCGTTGCCCTTGTCTGCCTGTCCTTGCCCTTCTCTGGTATTCTCCACACTTCTTTGCCCGTCTTTGCCTTTCTCAACCTGTCTTTGCTCTTGTCCGCCCGTCTTTTCTTTTTCCGATATTCTCCGCACTTCTCCGCCCATCTTAGCCCTTTTCCGGCTGTCTTAGCCCTTGTCCGCCCGTCTTTGCCCTTGTCCGCCCGCCTTTACCTTGTCCGATACTCTCCGCACTACTCTGGGTGTATTTTTACTTCTCCGCCCGTCTTTGCCCTCGTTAGCCCGTCTTTGCCGTTCTCCGCCTGTCTTTGCACTAGTCCGGTATACTCTGGATTTCTCAGACTGTCTTTGCCCCTCTCCGCCCGTCTTTGCCCCTCTCCGCACGTCTTTTCCCCTCTCCGCCCGTCTTTGCCCCTCTCCGGTATTCTCTGGACTTCTCAGACTGTCTTTGCACTTGTCCGCCCCTCATTGCACATGTCCTCCCCTCTTTGCCATTATCCGCCCATCTTTGCACTTTTCCGCCCGTCTTTGCCCTTGTCCACCCGTCTTTGCCTTTGTCCGCCCGTCTTTGCCCTTCTCCGCCCGTCTTTCCCCTTCTCCGCCTGTCTTTGCCCTTGTCCGCCTGTCGTGGCCCTTATCCGCCCCTCTTTGTCCTTGTCCGCCCCTCTTTGTCCTTGTCCACCCGTCTTAGCCCTTGTCCGCCCGTCTTTGCCCTTGTCCGTCCCTCTTTGCACTTGTCCGTCCCTCTTTGCCCTTGTCCAACCCTATTTGCCCTTGTCCGTCCCTCTTTGCCCTTGTCTGCCCCTCTTTGCCTTTGTCCCGAATTCTCCGCACTTGTCCGCCCGTCTTTGCCCTTGTCCGCCCGTCTTTGCCCTTGTCTGACCTTCTTTGCCCTTGTCTTCCCGTCTTTGCCCTTGTCCGCCTGTCTTGGCCCTTATCCGCCCGTCTTTGCCCTTGTCCGCCCCTCTTTGCGTTTGTCCGTCCCTCTTTGCCCTTGTCCGGTATTCTCCAAACTTCTGCGCCCTTCCTTGCCGTTGTCTGCACCTCTTTGCCCTTGTCCGCCCCTCTTTGCCCTTGTCGCGTATTCTCCGCTCTTCTCCACCCCTCTATGCCCTTGTCCAGCCCTCTTTACCCTTGTCCGCCTCTCTTTGCTCTTGTCCGCCTCTCTTTGCTCTTGTCCGCCCCTCTTTGCCCTTGTCCGCCCCTCTTTGTCCTTATACGCCCCTCTTTTCCCTTGTCCGCCCCTCTTTGCCCTTGTCCCGTATTCACCGCACATCTCCTCCCCTCTTTCCCCTTGTCCCGTATTCTCCGCACTGCTCTGCCCCTCTTTGTCCTTGTCCCGTATTCTCTACACTTCTAAGCCTCTCCTTGCCCTTGTCCCTTATTCTCCGCAATTTTCCGCCCCTCTTTGCTCTTGTCCGCCCCTCTTTGCCCTTGTCCACCCCTTTTTCCCTTGTCCGTCCCTTTTGAACTTGTCCGCCCCTCTTTGCCCTTGTCCGCCCTTCTTTGCCATTGTCCGCCCCCTTTCCCCTTGTCCCGTATTCTCCCCAATTCTCCGCCCCTCTCCGCCCCTCTTTGCCCTTGTCCAACCCTCTTTGGCCTTGTCCGACCCTCTTTGCCCTTGTCCGCCCCTCTTTGCCCTTGTCCGCCCCTCTTTGCCCTTGTCCTGTATTCTCCGCATTTCTCTGCCCCTCTTTACCCTTGTCCGCCCCTCTTTGCCCTTGTCTGCCCATTTTTGCCCTTTTCCGCCCTTTTTTGCACTTGTCCCTCCCTCTTTGCCCTTGTCCAGTATTCTCCGCACTTCTCCACCCCTCTATGCCCTTGTCCACCCTTCTTTGCCCTTGTCCTCCTCTCTTTGCCTTTGTCCGTCCCCTTTGCCCTTCTCCGCCCCTCTTTTTCCCTTGTCCGCCCCTCTTTGCCTTTGTCCCGTATTCACCGCAATTCTCCACCCCTCTTTCCCCTTGTCCTGTATTCTCCGCACTTCTCTGCCCCTCTTTGTCCTTGTCCCATATTGTCCACACTTCTAAGCCTCTCTTTGCCCTTGTCCCATATTTTCCACACTTCTCCACCCCTCTTTGCCCTTGTCCGCCCCTCTTTGCCATTGTCCGCCCCTCTTTCCCTTGTCTGCCCCTCTTTTCACTTGTCCCGTATTCTCCACACTTCTCCGCCCCTATTTGAACTTGTCCGCCCCTCTTTGCCATTGTCTGCCCCTCTTTGCCCTTGTACGGTATTCTAGGCTCTTCTCCGCCCCTCTTTGCCCTTGTCCGCCCCTCTTTACCATTGTCCACTCTCTTTGAACTTGTCCGCCCCTTTTTGCACTTGTCCGCACCTCTTTTCCCTTGTCCATCCCTCTTTGCACTTGTCCGCCCGTCTTTACACTTGTCCGCCCCTCTTTACCCTTGTCCGCCCCTCTTTGACTTTGTCCCCCCCTCTTTGCCTTTGTCCCTTATTATCCGCATTTGTCCGCCCCTCTTTGCCCTTGTCCACCCCTCTTTGCCGTTGTCCGCTCCTCTTTGAACTGTCCGTTTTCTCTTTGCACTTGTTCGACCCTCTTTGCCCTTTTCCGCCCCTCTTTGCCCTTGTCCCCTATTCTCCGCAATTCTCCGCCCCTCTTTGCCCTTGTCCGCCCCACTTTGCCCTTGTCCCCTATTCTCTGCAATTGTCCGCCCCTCTTTGCACTTGTACGCCCATCTTTACCCTTGTCCGCCCATCTTTGCCCTTGTCCGCTGGTCTTTGCCCTTGTCCACCCGTCTTTGCCGTTGTCCGCCCGTCTTTGCCCTTGTGCGCCTCTCTTTGCACTTTTCCGCCCTTCTTTGCCCTTCTCAGGTAGTCACCGCACTTCTCCGCCCGCTCTTGCCCTTCTCCGGTATTCTCCGCACTTCTCCGCCCCTCTTTTCCCCTCTCCAGCCCTCTTTGCCCCTCTCCGCCCATCTTTGCCCCTCTCCTCCAGTCTTTGCCACTCTCCGACCGTCTTTGCTCTTGTCCACCCGTCTTTGCCCTTCTCCGCACTTCTTTGCTCTTGTCTGCCCCTCTTTGCCCTTGTCCCTCCCTCTTTGCCCTTGTCCGCCCTTCTTAGCCCTTGTCCGCCCCTCTTTGCCCTTGTCCTCCCCTCTTTGCACTTGTCCGCCCCTCTTTGCACTTGTCTGCCCCTCTTTGCCCTTGTCTGCCCCTCTTTGCCCATGTCCGCCCCTCTTTGCCCTTGTCCCGTATTCTCAGCCTTTGTCCGCCCCTCTTTGCCCTTGTCCGCCCCTCTTTGCCCTTGTCCGCCCCTCTTTGCCCTTGTCCTCACCTTTTTGCACTTGTCCGCCCCTCTTTGCACTTGTCTGCCCCTCTTTGCCCTTGTCTGCCCCTCTTTGCCCATGTCCGCCCCTCTTTGCCCTTGTCCCGTATTCTCAGCCCTTGTCCGCCCCTCTTTGCCCTTGTCCGCCCGTCTTTGCCCTTGTCCGACCCTCTTTGCCCTTGTCTGCCCCTCTTAGTCCTTATCCGCCCATCTTTGCCCTTGTCCACCACTCTTTGCATTTGTCCGCCCCTGTTTGCCCTTGTCCGGTATTCTCCAAACTTCTGCGCCCTTCCTTGCCGTTGTCTGCACCTCTTTTCCCTTGTCCGCCCCTCTTTGCCCTTCTCCGGTATTCTCTGCACTTGTCCGCCCGTCTTTTGCCCTTGTCTCTCCGTCTTTTGCCCTTGTCCGACCCTCTTTGCCCTTGTCCGACCGTCTTTGCCCTTGTTTGCCCCTCTTTGCCCTTGTCCCGTATTCTCCGCACTTCTCCGCCTCTCTATGCCCTTGTCCACCCCTCTTTGCCCTTGTCCAACTCTCTTTGCCCTTGTCCGCCCCTCTTTGCCCTTATCTGCCCCTCTTTGCCCTTGTCCGCCCCTCTTTGCCCTTGTCCGCCCCTCTTTGCCCTTGTCCGGCCCTCTTTTCCCTTTTCCGCCCCTCTTTCCCCTTGTCCTGTATTCTCCGCACTGCTCTGCCCCTCTTTGTCCTTATCCCATATTCTCCAAAATTCTAAGCCTCTCTTTACCCTTGTCCCTTATTCTCCTCAATTTTCCACCCCTCTTTGCCCTTGTCCGCCCCTCTTTGCCCTTGTCCGCCCCTCTTTGCCCTTGTCTGCCCCTTTTTTCACTTGTCCGCCCCTCTGTGCCCTTGTCCGCCCCTCTTTGCCCTTGTCTGCCCGCTTTGCCCTTGTCCCATATTCTCCGCAATTCTCCGCCCCTCTCGGCCCCTCTTTACACTTGTCCACCCGTCTTTGCCCTTGTCCGCCCCTCTTTGCCCTTGTCCGGTATTCTCCGCACTTTTCCGCCCCTCTTTGCCCTTGTCCGCCCCTCTTTGCCCTTGTCCGCCCCTCTTTGCCCTTGTCCTCCACTCTTTGCATTTGTCCGCCCCTGTTTGCCCTTGTCCGGTATTCTCCAAACTTCTGCGCCCTTCCTTGCCGTTGTCTGCACCTCTTTTCCCTTGTCCGCCCCTCTTTGCCCTTCTCCGGTATTCTCTGCACTTGTCCGCCCGTCTTTTGCCCTTGTCTCTCCGTCTTTTGCCCTTGTCCGACCGTCTTTGCCCTTGTCCGACCGTCTTTGCCCTTGTTTGCCCCTCTTTGCCCTTGTCCCGTATTCTCCGCACTTCTCCGCCTCTCTATGCCCTTGTCCACCCCTCTTTGCCCTTGTCCAACTCTCTTTGCCCTTGTCCGCCCCTCTTTGCCCTTATCTGCCCCTCTTTGCCCTTGTCCGCCCCTCTTTGCCATTGTCCGCCCCTCTTTGCCCTTGTCCGGCCCTCTTTTCCCTTTTCCGCCCCTCTTTCCCCTTGTCCTGTATTCTCCGCACTGCTCTGCCCCTCTTTGTCCTTGTCCCATATTCTCCAAAATTCTAAGCCTCTCTTTACCCTTGTCCCTTATTCTCCTCAATTTTCCACCCCTCTTTGCCCTTGTCCGCCCCTCTTTGCCCTTGTCCGCCCCTCTTTGCCCTTGTCTGCCCCTTTTTTCACTTGTCCGCCCCTCTTTGCCCTTGTCCGCCCCTCTTTGCCCTTGTCTGCCCGCTTTGCCCTTGTCCCATATTCTCCGCAATTCTCCGCCCCTCTCGGCCCCTCTTTACACTTGTCCACCCGTCTTTGCCCTTGTCCGCCCCTCTTTGCCCTTGTCCGGTATTCTCCGCACTTTTCCGCCCCTCTTTGCCCTTGTCCGCCCCTCTTTGCCCTTGTCCGCCCCTCTTTGCCCTTGTCCGCCCCTCTTTGCCCTTGTCTGCCCCTCTTTGCCCTTGTCTGCCCCTCTTTGCCCTTAACCGGTACTTTCCGCACTTCTCCGACCCTGTTTGCCCTTGTCCGCCCCTCTTTGCCATTGTCCGGTATTCTCCGCACTTCTCCGCCCGTCCTTGCCCTTGTCCGCCCGTCCTTGCCATTGTCCGCTCGTCCTTGCCCCTGTTCCCTCGTCCTTGCCCCTGTCCGTCTGTTCCTGCCTGTGTCCGCCCGTTGCTGAACGTGTCCGCCTATTCTTGCCCTTGTCCACCCGTTCCTGCCCCTGTCCGCCCCTCTTTTCCCATTGTCTCATATTCTCCGCACTTCTCCGCCCTTATTTGAACTTGTCCGCCCCTCTTTGCCATTGTCTGCCCCTCTTTGCCCTTGTCCGGTATTCTCCGCAATTCTCCGCCCCTCTTTGGCCTTGTCCGCCCCTCTTTGGCCTTGTCCGCCCCTCTTTGGCCTTGTCCGCCCCTCTTTTCCCTTGTCCGCCCCTCTATGCGCTTGTCCGCCCCTCTTTGCCGTTGTCCACCCCTCTTTGTCCTTGTCCGCACCTCTTTGCCCTTGTCCCGTATTCTCCGCACTTCTCTTCCCCTCTTTGCACTTGTCAATTATTCTCCGCAATTCTCCGACCCTCTTTGCCCTTGTCCGCCCGTCTTTGCTCTTGTCCGCCCGTCTTTGCAATTGTCCGCCCCTCTTTGCCCTTGTCCGCCCCTCTTTGCCTTTGTCTGCCCCTCTTTGCCCTTAACCGTTACTTTCCGCACTTCTCCGACCCTGTTTGCCCTTGTCCGCCCCTCTTTGCCATTGTCCGGTATTCTCCGCACTTCTCCGCCCGTCCTTGCCCTTGTCCGCCCGTCCTTGCCCTTGTCCGCTCGTCCTTGCCCCTGTCCCTTCGTCCTTGCCCTTGTCCGCCCGTTCCTGCCCGTGTCCGCCCGTTGCTGACCTTGTCCGCCTATTCTTGCCCTTGTCCACCCGTTCCTGCCCCTGTCCGCCCCTCTTTTCCCATTGTCTCATATTCTCCGCACTTCTCCGCCCCTATTTGAACTTGTCCGCCCCTCTTTGCCATTGTCTGCCCCTCTTTGCCCTTGTCCGGTATTCTCCGCAATTCTCCGCCCCTCTTTGGCCTTGTCCGCCCCTCTTTTCCCTTGTCCGCCCCTCTATGCGCTTGTCCGCCCCTCTTTGCCGTTGTCCACCCCTCTTTGTCCTTGTCCGCACCTCTTTGCCCTTGTCCCGTATTCTCCGCACTTCTCTTCCCCTCTTTGCACTTGTCAATTATTCTCCGCAATTCTCCGACCCTCTTTGCCCTTGTCCTCCCGTCTTTGCTCTTGTCCGCCCGTCTTTGCAATTGTCCGCCCCTCTTTGCCCTTGTCCGCCCCTCTTTGCCCTTGTCTGCCCCTCTTTGCCCTTAACCGTTACTTTCCGCACTTCTCCAACCCTGTTTGCCCTTGTCCGCCCCTCTTTGCCATTGTCCGGTATTCTCCGCACTTCTCCGCCCGTCCTTGCCCTTGTCCGCCCGTCCTTGCCCTTGTCCGCTCGTCCTTGCCCCTGTCCCTTCGTCCTTGCCCTTGTCCGCCCGTTCCTGCCCGTGTCCGCCCGTTGCTGACCTTGTCCGCCTATTCTTGCCCTTGTCCACCCGTTCCTGCCCTTGTCCGCCCCTCTTTGCCCTTGTCCTCCCCTCTTTGCCCTTGTCTGCCTGTCGTTGCCCTTGTCTGCCTGTCCTTGCCCTTCTCTGGTATTCTCCACACTTCTTTGCCCGTCTTTGCCTTTCTCAACCTGTCTTTGCTCTTGTCCGCCCGTCTTTTCTTTTTCCGATATTCTCCGCACTTCTCCGCCCATCTTAGCCCTTTTCCGGCTGTCTTAGCCCTTGTCCGCCCGTCTTTGCCCTTGTCCGCCCGCCTTTACCTTGTCCGATACTCTCCGCACTACTCTGGGTGTATTTTTACTTCTCCGCCCGTCTTTGCCCTCGTTAGCCCGTCTTTGCCGTTCTCCGCCTGTCTTTGCACTAGTCCGGTATACTCTGGATTTCTCAGACTGTCTTTGCCCCTCTCCGCCCGTCTTTGCCCCTCTCCGCACGTCTTTTCCCCTCTCCGCCCGTCTTTGCCCCTCTCCGGTATTCTCTGGACTTCTCAGACTGTCTTTGCACTTGTCCGCCCCTCATTGCACATGTCCTCCCCTCTTTGCCATTATCCGCCCATCTTTGCACTTTTCCGCCCGTCTTTGCCCTTGTCCACCCGTCTTTGCCTTTGTCCGCCCGTCTTTGCCCTTCTCCGCCCGTCTTTCCCCTTCTCCGCCTTTCTTTGCCCTCCTTTGCTGTCTTTGCCATCCTCCGCCCGTCTTAGCACTTGTCCGCCCCTCTTTGTCCTTGTCCACCCGTCTTAGCCCTTGTCCGCCTCTCTTTGCCCTTGTCCGCCCCTCTTTGCCCTTGTCCGACCCTCTTTGCCCTTGTCCGCTACTCTTTGCCCTTGTCCGCCCCTCTTGACCCTTGTCCGAACTTCTTGGCACTTGTCCGCCCCTCTTTGCCCTTCATTGATGTTCCCTGCATTTCTCCGCCTGTCTTTGCCCTTGTCCGCCTGTCGTGGCCCTTATCCGCCCCCTCTTTGTCCTTGTCCGCCCCTCTTTGTCCTTGTCCACCCGTCTTAGCCCTTGTCCGCCCGTCTTTGCCCTTGTCCGTCCCTCTTTGCACTTGTCCGTCCCTCTTTGCCCTTGTCCAACCCTATTTGCCCTTGTCCGTCCCTCTTTGCCCTTGTCTGCCCCTCTTTGCCTTTGTCCCGAATTCTCCGCACTTGTCCGCCCGTCTTTGCCCTTGTCCGCCCGTCTTTGCCCTTGTCTGACCTTCTTTGCCCTTGTCTTCTCGTCTTTGCCCTTGTCCGCCTGTCTTGGCCCTTATCCGCCCGTCTTTGCCCTTGTCCGCCCCTCTTTGCGTTTGTCCGTCCCTCTTTGCCCTTGTCCGGTATTCTCCAAACTTCTGCGCCCTTCCTTGCCGTTGTCTGCACCTCTTTGCCCTTGTCCGCCCCTCTTTGCCCTTGTCGCGTATTCTCCGCTCTTCTCCACCCCTCTATGCCCTTGTCCAGCCCTCTTTACCCTTGTCCGCCTCTCTTTGCTCTTGTCCGCCTCTCTTTGCTCTTGTCCGCCCCTCTTTGCCCTTGTCCGCCCCTCTTTGTCCTTATACGCCCCTCTTTTCCCTTGTCCGCCCCTCTTTGCCCTTGTCCCGTATTCACCGCACATCTCCTCCCCTCTTTCCCCTTGTCCCGTATTCTCCGCACTGCTCTGCCCCTCTTTGTCCTTGTCCCGTATTCTCTACACTTCTAAGCCTCTCCTTGCCCTTGTCCCTTATTCTCCGCAATTTTCCGCCCCTCTTTGCTCTTGTCCGCCCCTCTTTGCCCTTGTCCACCCCTTTTTCCCTTGTCCGTCCCTTTTGAACTTGTCCGCCCCTCTTTGCCCTTGTCCGCCCTTCTTTGCCATTGTCCGCCCCCTTTCCCCTTGTCCCGTATTCTCCCCAATTCTCCGCCCCTCTCCGCCCCTCTTTGCCCTTGTCCAACCCTCTTTGGCCTTGTCCGACCCTCTTTGCCCTTGTCCGCCCCTCTTTGCCCTTGTCCGCCCCTCTTTGCCCTTGTCCTGTATTCTCCGCATTTCTCTGCCCCTCTTTACCCTTGTCCGCCCCTCTTTGCCCTTGTCTGCCCATTTTTGCCCTTTTCCGCCCTTTTTTGCACTTGTCCCTCCCTCTTTGCCCTTGTCCAGTATTCTCCGCACTTCTCCACCCCTCTATGCCCTTGTCCACCCTTCTTTGCCCTTGTCCTCCTCTCTTTGCCTTTGTCCGTCCCCTTTGCCCTTCTCCGCCCCTCTTTTTCCCTTGTCCGCCCCTCTTTGCCTTTGTCCCGTATTCACCGCAATTCTCCACCCCTCTTTCCCCTTGTCCTGTATTCTCCGCACTTCTCTGCCCCTCTTTGTCCTTGTCCCATATTGTCCACACTTCTAAGCCTCTCTTTGCCCTTGTCCCATATTTTCCACACTTCTCCACCCCTCTTTGCCCTTGTCCGCCCCTCTTTGCCATTGTCCGCCCCTCTTTCCCTTGTCTGCCCCTCTTTTCACTTGTCCCGTATTCTCCACACTTCTCCGCCCCTATTTGAACTTGTCCGCCCCTCTTTGCCATTGTCTGCCCCTCTTTGCCCTTGTACGGTATTCTAGGCTCTTCTCCGCCCCTCTTTGCCCTTGTCCGCCCCTCTTTACCATTGTCCACTCTCTTTGAACTTGTCCGCCCCTTTTTGCACTTGTCCGCACCTCTTTTCCCTTGTCCATCCCTCTTTGCACTTGTCCGCCCCGTCTTTACACTTGTCCGCCCCTCTTTACCCTTGTCCGCCCCTCTTTGACTTTGTCCCCCCCCTCTTTGCCTTTGTCCCTTATTATCCGCATTTGTCCGCCCCTCTTTGCCCTTGTCCACCCCTCTTTGCCGTTGTCCGCTCCTCTTTGAACTGTCCGTTTTCTCTTTGCACTTGTTCGACCCTCTTTGCCTTTTCCGCCCCTCTTTGCCCTTGTCCCCTATTCTCCGCAATTCTCCGCCCCTCTTTGCCCTTGTCCGCCCCACTTTGCCCTTGTCCCCTATTCTCTGCAATTGTCCGCCCCTCTTTGCACTTGTACGCCCATCTTTACCCTTGTCCGCCCATCTTTGCCCTTGTCCGCTGGTCTTTGCCCTTGTCCACCCGTCTTTGCCGTTGTCCGCCCGTCTTTGCCCTTGTGCGCCTCTCTTTGCACTTTTCCGCCCTTCTTTGCCCTTCTCAGGTAGTCACCGCACTTCTCCGCCCGCTCTTGCCCTTCTCCGGTATTCTCCGCACTTCTCCGCCCCTCTTTTCCCCTCTCCAGCCCTCTTTGCCCCTCTCCGCCCATCTTTGCCCCTCTCCTCCAGTCTTTGCCACTCTCCGACCGTCTTTGCTCTTGTCCACCCGTCTTTGCCCTTCTCCGCACTTCTTTGCTCTTGTCTGCCCCTCTTTGCCCTTGTCCCTCCCTCTTTGCCCTTGTCCGCCCTTCTTAGCCCTTGTCCCGCCCCTCTTTGCCCTTGTCCTCCCCTCTTTGCACTTGTCCGCCCCTCTTTGCACTTGTCTGCCCCTCTTTGCCCTTGTCTGCCCCTCTTTGCCCATGTCCGCCCCTCTTTGCCCTTGTCCCGTATTCTCAGCCTTTGTCCGCCCCTCTTTGCCCTTGTCCGCCCCTCTTTGCCCTTGTCCGCCCCTCTTTGCCCTTGTCCTCACCTTTTTGCACTTGTCCGCCCCTCTTTGCACTTGTCTGCCCCTCTTTGCCCTTGTCTGCCCCTCTTTGCCCATGTCCGCCCCTCTTTGCCCTTGTCCCGTATTCTCAGCCCTTGTCCGCCCCTCTTTGCCCTTGTCCGCCCCTCTTTGCCCATGTCCGCCCCTCTTTGCTCTTGTCCCGTATTCTCAGCCCTTGTCCGACCCTCTTTGCCCTTGTCCGACCCTCTTTGCCCTTGTCCGCCCCTCTTTGCCCTTGTCTGCCCCTCTTTGCACTTGTCCGCCCCTCTTTGCCCTTCTCCCGTATTCTCAGCCCTTGTCCCATATTCTCAGCCCTTGTCCGCCCCTCTTTGCCCTTGTCCCGTATTCTCAGCACTTGTCCGACCCTCTTTGCCCTTGTCCCGTATTCTCAGCCCTTGTCCGCCCCTCTTTGCCCTTGTCCGCCCCTCTTTTCCGTTGTCCGCCCGTCTTTGCCCTTGTGCGCCCCTCTTTGCAATTTTCCGCCCTTCTTTGCCCTTCTCAGGTAGTCACCGCACTTCTCCGCCTGGTCTTGCCCTTCTCCGGTATTCTCCGCACTTCTCCGCCCCTCTTTTCCCCTCTCCAGCCCTCTTTGCCCCTCTCCGCCCATCTTTGCCCCTCTCCACCAGTCTTTGCCCCTCTCCGACCCTCTTTGCTCTTTTCCACCCGTCTTTGCCCTTCTCCGCACTTCTTTGCTCTTGTCTGCCCCTCTTTGCCCTTGTCCCTCCCTCTTTGCCCTTGTCCGCTCTTCTTAGCCCTTGTCCGCCCCTCTTTGCCCTTGTCCGCCCCTCTTTGCACTTGTCCGCCCCTCTTTGCACTTGTCTGCCCCTCTTTGCCCTTGTCTGCCCCTCTTTGCCCATGTCCGCCCCTCTTTGCCCTTGTCCCATATTCTCAGCCCTTGTCCGCCCCTCTTTGCCCTTGTCCGCCCCCTCTTTGCTCTAGTCCCGTATTCTCAGCCCTTGTCCGACCCTCTTTGCCCTTGTCCGAACCTCTTTGCCCTTGTCCGCCCCTCTTTGCCCTTGTCTGCCCCTCTTTGCCCTTGTCCGCCCCTCTTTGCCCTTCTCCCGTATTCTCAGCCCTTGTCCCATATTCTCAGCCCTTGTCCGCCCCTCTTTGCCCTTGTCCTGTATTCTCAGCACTTGTCCGCCCCTCTTTGCCCTTGTCCCGTATTCTCAGCCCTTGTCCGCCCCTCTTTGCCCTTGTCCGCCCCTCTTTGCCCTTGTCCTCCCCTCTTTGCACTTGTCCGCCCCTCTTTGCCCTTGTCTGCCCCTCTTTGCCCATGTCCGCCCCTCTTTGCCCTTGTCCCTTATTCTCAGCCCTTGTCCGCCCCTCTTTGCCCTTGTCCGCCCCTCTTTGCCCTTGTCCGCCCCTCTTTGCCCTTGTCCGCCCCTCTTTGCCCTTGTCCGCCCCTCTTTGCCCTTGTCCCTAATTTTCAGCCCTTGTCCGACCCTCTTTGCCTTTGTCCGCCCCTCTTTGCACTTGTCCGCACCGCTTTGCACTTGTCCGCCCCTCATTGCCCTTGTCCGCCCCTCTGTGCCCTTGTCCGCCCCTCATTGCCCTTGTCCGCCCCTCATTGCCCTTGTCCGCCCCTCTGTGCCCTTGTCCGCCCCTCTGTGCCCTTGTCCGCCCCTCTGTGCCCTTGTCCGCCCCTCTTTGCCCTTGTCCGCCCCTCTTTGCACTTGTCTGCCCCTCTTTGCCTTTGTCCCGTATTCTCAGCCTTTGTCCGCCCCTCTTTGCCCTTGTCCCATATTCTCAGCCCTTGTCCCGTTTTCTCAGCCCTTGTCCAGCCCTCTTTGACCATGTCCGGCCCTCTTTGCCCTTGTCCGCCCCTCTTTGCCCTTGTCCGCCCCTCTTTGCCCTTGTCCGGCCCTCTTTGCCCTTGTCCCCTATTCTCAGCCCTTGTCCGCCCCTCTTTGCCCTTGTCCGCCCCTCTTTGCCCTTGTCCGCCCCTCTTTGCACTGGTCCGCCCCTCTTTCCCCTTGTCCGCCCCTCTTTGCCCTTGTCCGCCCCTCTTTGCCCTTGTCCCGTATTCTCAGCCCTTGTCCGCCCGTCTTTGACTTTGTCCCGTATTCTCAGCCCTTGTCCGCCCCTCTTTGCCCTTGTCCGCCCCTCTTTGCCCTTGTCCGCCCCTCCTTGCCCTTGTCCACCCCTCTTTGACCTTGTCTGCCCCTCTTTGCCCTTGTACCTTATTCTCAGCCCTTGTCCGACCCTCTTTGCACTTGTCCGCCCATCTTTACCCTTGTCCGCCCCTCTTTGCCTTTGTCCCTTATTATCCGCATTTGTCCGCCCCTCTTTGCCCTTGTCCACCCCTCTTTGCCGTTGTCCGCTCCTCTTTGAACTGTCCGTTTTCTCTTTGCACTTGTCCGCCCCTCTTTGCCCTTTTCCGCCCCTCTTTGCCCTTGTTCCCTATTCTCCGCAATTGTCCACCCCTCTTTGCCCTTGTCCGCCCCTCTTTGCCCTTGTCCCCTAATATCTGCAATTGTCCGCCCCTCTTTGCACTTGTCCGCCGGTCTTTGCCCTTGTCCACCCGTCTTTGCCGTTGTCCGCCCGTCTTTGCACATGTGCGCTCCTCTTTGCACTTTTCCGCCCTTCTTTGCCCTTCTCCGGTATTCTCCGCACTTCTCCGCACCTCTTTTCCCCTATCCAGCCCTCTTTGCCCCTCTCCGCCCATCTTTGCCCCTCTCCACCAGTCCTTGCCCCTCTCTGACCGTCTTTGCTCTTGTCCACCCGTCTTTGCCCTTCTCCGCCCTTCTTTGCTCTTGTCTGCCCCTCTTTGCCCTTGTCCCTCCCTCTTTGCCCTTGTCCGCCCTTCTTAGCTCTTGTCCGCCCCTCTTTGCCCTTGTCCTCCCCTCTTTGCACTTGTCCGCCCCTCTTAGCCCTTGTCTGCCCGTCTTTGCCCTTGTCTGCCCCTCTTTGCCAATGTCCACCCCTCTTTGCCCTTGTCCCGTATTCTCAGCCCTTGTCCGCCCCTCTTTGCCCTTGTCCGCCCCTCTTTGCCCTTGTCCGCCCCTCTTTGCCCATGTCTGACCCTCTTTGCCCTTGTCCCGTATTCTCAGCTCTTGTCCGCCTCTCTTTTTCCTTGTCCGGCCCTCTTTGCCCTTGTCCGCCCCTCTTTGCCCTTGTCCGCCCCTCTTTGCCCTTGTCCGCCCCTCTTTGCCCTTGTCCGCCCCTCTTTGCCCTGTCTGCCCCTCTTTGCCCTTGTCCGCCCCTCTTTGCTCTTGTCCGCCCCTCTTTGCCCATGTCCGCCCCTCTTTGCCCTTGTCCAACCCTCTTTGCCCTGTCTGCCCCTCTTTGCCCTTGTCCGCCCCTCTTTGCTCTTGTCCGCCCCTTTTTTTCCCTTGTCCCGTATTCTCAGCCCTTCTCCGCCCCTCTTTGCCCTTGTCCACCCCTCTTTGCACTTGTCCGCCCCTCTTTGCCCTTGTCCGCCCCTCTTTGCCCTTGTCCGCCCCTCTTTTCCCTTGTCCGCCTCTCTTTGCCCTTGTCCGCCCTTCTTTTCCCTTGTCCCATATTGTCAGCCCTTGTTCGCCACTCTTTGCACTTGTCCGCCCATCTTTGCCCTTGTATGCCCCTCTTTGCCCTTGTCCCGTATTCTCAGCTCTTGTCCGCCCCTCTTTGCACTTTTCCGCCCTTCTTTGCCCTTTTCAGGTAGTCACCGCACTTCTCCGCCCGTTCTTGCCCTTCTCCGGTATTCTCCGCACTTCTCCGCCCGTCTTTTCCCCTCTCCAGCCCTCTTTGCCCCTCTCCGCCCATCTTTGCCCCTCTCCACCAGTCTTTGCCCCTCTCCGACCGTCTTTGCTCTTGTCCACCCGTCTTTGCACTTCTCCACACTTCTTTGCTCTTGTCTGCCCCTCTTTGCCCTTGTCCCTCCCTCTTTGCCCTTGTCCGCCCTTCTTAGCCCTTGTCCGCCCCTCTTTGCCCTTGTCCTCCCCTCTTTGCACTTGTCCGCCCCTCTTTGCACTTGCCTGCCCCTCTTTGCCCTTGTCTGCCCCTCTTTGCCCATGTCCGCCCCTCTTTGCCCTTGTCCCGTATTCTCAGCCCTTGTCCGCCCCTCTTTGCCCTTGTCCGCCCCTCTTTGCCCTTGTCCTCCCCTCTTTGCATTTGTCCGCACCTCTTTGCAATTGTCTGCCCTTCTTTGCCCTTGTCTGCCCCTCTTTGCCCATGTCCGCCCCTCTTTGCCCTTGTCCCGTATTCTCAGCCCTTGTCCGCCCCTCTTTGCCCTTGTCCGCCCCTCTTTGCCCATGTCCGCCCCTCTTTGCTCTTGTCCCGTATTCTCAGCCCTTGTCCGACCCTCTTTGCCCTTGTCCGACCCTCTTTACCCTTGTCCGCCCCTCTTTGCCCTTGTCTGCCCCTCTTTGCCCTTGTCCGCCCCTCTTTGCCCTTCTCCCGTATTCTCAGCCCTTGTCCCATATTCTCAGCCCTTGTCCGCCCCTCTTTGCCCTTGTCCCGTATTCTCAGCACTTGTCCGCCCCTCTTTGCCCTTGTCCCGTATTCTCAGCCCTTGTCCGCCCCTCTTTGCCCTTGTCCGCCCCTCTTTTCCGTTGTCCGCCCGTCTTTGCCCTTGTGCGCCCCTCTTTGCACTTTTCCGCCCTTCTTTGCCCTTCTCAGGTAGTCACCGCACTTCTCCGCCCGTTCTTGCCCTTCTCCGGTATTCTCCGCACTTCTCCGCCCCTCTTTTCCCCTCTCCAGCCCTCTTTGCCCCTCTCCGCCCATCTTTGCCCCTCTCCACCAGTCTTTGCCCCTCTCCGACCCTCTTTGCTCTTGTCTCCAGTCTTTGCCCTTCTCCGCAATTCTTTGCTCTTGTCCGCCCTTCTTAGCCCTTGTCCGCCCCTCTTTGCCCTTGTCCTCCCCTCTTTGCACTTGTCCGCCCCTCTTTGCACTTGTCTGACCCTCTTTGCCCTTGTCTGGCCCTCTTTGCCCATGTCCGCCCCTCTTTGCCCTTGTCCCATATTCTCAGCCCTTGTCCGCCCCTCTTTGCCAATGTCCGCCCCTCTTTGCTCTTGTCCCGTATTCTCAGCCCTTGTCCGCCCTTCTTAGCCCTTGTCCGCCCCTCTTTGCCCTTGTCCGCCCCTCTTTGCCCTTGTCTGCCCCTCTTTGCCCTTGTCCGCCCCTCTTTGCCCTTCTCCCGTATTCTCAGCCCTTGTCCCATATTCTCAGCCCTTGTCCGCCCCTCTTTGCCCTTGTCCCGTATTCTCAGCCCTTCTCCTCCCCTCTTTTTCCTTGTCCGCCCCTCTTTTTCCTTTTCCGGCCCTCTTTGCCCTTGTCCGCCCCTCTTTGCACTTGTCCGCCCCTCTTTGCCCTTGTCCGCCCCTCTTTGCCCTTGTCTGCCCCTCTTTGCCCTTGTCCCGTATTGTCAGCCCTTTTCCGCCCCTCTTTGACCTTGTCCGCTCCTCTTAGCCCTTGTCCGGTATTCTCAGCACTTGCCTGCCCCTCTTTGCCCTTGTCCCGTATTCTCAGCCCTTGTCCGCCCCTCTTTGCCCTTGTCCCGTATTCTCAGCCCTTGTTCCGCCCCTCTTTGCCCTTGTCCGCCCCTCTTTGCACTTGTCCGCCCCTCTTTGCCCTTGTCCGCCCCGCTTTGCCCTTGTCCGCCCCGCTTTGCCCTTGCCGCTCCGCTTTGACCTTGTCCGCCCTTCTTTGCCCTTGTCCCATATTGTCAGCCCTTGTTCGCCACTCTTTTCCCTTGTCCGCCCACCTATGTCCTTGTCTGCCCCTCTTAGCCCTTGTCCCCTATTCTAAGCTCTTGTCCGCCCCTCTTTGCCCTTGTCCGCCCCTCTTTGCCCTTGTCTGCACCTCTTTGCCCTTGTCTGCACCTCTTTGCCCTTGTCCGACCCTCTTTGCCCTTGTCCGCCCCTCTTTGCCCTTGTCCCGTATTCTCAGCCCCTGTCCGGCCCTCTTTGCCGTTGTCCGCCCCTCTTTGCTATTGTCCGCCCCTCTTTGCCATTGTCCGCCCCTCTTTGCTCTTGTCCGCCCCTCATTGCCCTTGTCCGCCCCTCTTTGCACTTGTCCGCCCCTCTTTGCCCGTGTCCCGTATTCTCAGCCCCTGTCCGCCCTTCTTTGCCGTTGTCCGCCCCTCTTTGCCATTGTCCGCCCCTCTTTGCACTTGTCCGCACCTCTTTGCCCTTGTCCGCCCCTCTTTGCCCTTGTCCGCCCCTCTTTGCCCTTGTCCCGTATTCTCAGCCCCTGTCCGCCCCTCTATGCACTTGTCCGCCCCTCTTTGCACTTCTCCGCCCCTCTTTGCCCTTCTCCGACCCTCTTTGCCCTTGTCCGCCCCTCTTTGCCCTTGTCCACCCCTCATTGCCCTTATTCGCCCCTCTGTGCCCTTGTCCGCCCCTCTGTGCCCTTGTCCGCCCCTCTGTGCCCTTGTCCGCCCCTCTTTGACCTTGTCCGCCCCTCTTTGCCCTTGTCTGCCCCTCTTTGCCTTTGTCCCGTATTCTCAGCCTTTGTCCGCCCCTCTTTGCCCTTGTCCCGTATTCTCAGCCCTTGTCCCGTACTCTCAGCCCTTGTCCGGCCCTCTTTGCCCTTGTCCGCCCCTCTTTGCCCTTGTCCGCCCCTCTTTGCCCTTGTCCGCCCCTCTTTGCCCTTGTCCGCCCCTCTTTGCCCTTGTCCACCCCGCTTTGCTCTTATCCGCCCCCCTTTGCCCTTGTCCGCCCCGCTTTGCCCTTGTCCGCTCCGCTTTGCCCTTGTCCGCCCTTCTTTTCCCTTTTCCCATATTGTCAGCCCTTGTTCGCCACTCTTTGCACTTGACCGCCCATCTTTGCCCTTGTACGCCCCTCTTTGCCCTTGTCCCGTATTCTCAGCTCTTGTCCGCCCCTCTTTGCACTTGTCCGCCCCTCTTTGCCCTTGTCCATCCCTCTTTGCCGTTGTCCGCCCCTCTTTGCCGTTGTCCGCCACTCTTTGCCCTTGTCCGCCCCTCTTTGCCCTTGTCCGCCCCATCTTTGCACTTGTCCGCCCCTCTTTACCCTTGTCCCGTATTCTCAGCCCCTGTCCGCCCCTCTTTGCCGTTGTCCGCCCCTCTTTGCCCTTGTCCGCCCCTCTTTGCACTTGTCCGCCCTTCTTTGCCCTTGTCCGTCCCTCTTTGCCCTTGTCCGCCCCTCTTTGACCTTGTCCCGTATTCTCAGCACTTGTCCGCCCGTCTTTGCACTTGTCCGCCCCTCTTTGAACTTGTCCGCCCCTCTTTGCACTTGTCCGCCCCTCTTTGCCCTTGTCCGCCCCTCTTTGCACTTGTCCGCCCCTCTTTGCACTTGTCCCGTATTCTCAGCACTTGGCCGCCCCTCTTTGCCCTTGTCCGACCCTCTTTGCACTTGTCCCGTATTCTCAGCACTTGTCCGCCCCACTTTGCCCTTGTCCGCCCCTCTGTGCCCTTGTCCCATATTCTCAGCCCTTGTCCGCCCCTCATTGCCCTTGTTCGCCCCTCTGTGCCCTTGTCCGCCCCTCTATGCACTTTTCCGCCCCTCTTTGCACTTCTCCGCCCCTCTTTGCCCTTGTCCGCCCCTCTTTGCCCTTGTCCACCCCTCATTGCCCTTATTCGCCCCTCTGTGCCCTTGTCCGCCCCTCTGTGCACTTGTCCGCGCCTCTGTGCCCTTGTCCGCGCTTCTTTGCACTTGTCAGCCCCTCTTTGCCCTTGTCTGCCCCTCTTTGCCTTTGTCCCGTATTCTCAGTCTTTGTCCGCTCCTCTTTGCCCTTGTCCCGTATTCTCAGCCCTTGTCCCGTATTCTCTGCCCTTGTCCGGCCCTCTTGCCCTTGTCCGGCCCTCTTTGCCCTTGTCCAGCCCTCTTTGCCCTTGTCCGCCCCTCTTTGCCCTTGTACGCCCCTCTTTGACCTTGTCCACCCCTCTTTGCCCTTGTCCGCCCCTCTTTGCACTTGTCCGCCCCTCTTTGCCCTTGTCCCGTATTCTCAGCCCCTGTCCGCCCCTCTTTGCCGTTGTCCGCCCCTCTTTGCCGTTGTCCGCCCCTCTTTGCCCTTGTCCGCCCCTCTTTGCCCTTGTCCCGTATTCTCAGAACTTGTCCGAACCTCTTTGCCCTTGTCCGCCCGTCTTTGGCCTTGTCCGCCCCTCTTTGCCCTTGTCCGCCCCTCTTTGCCTTGTCCCATATCCTCCGCTCTGGTCCGCCCCTCTTTGCCCTTGTCCGCCCCTCTTTGCCCTTGTCCGCCCCTCTTTGCCCTTGTATGCCCCTCTGTGCCTTTGTCCGCTCCTCTCTGCCCTTGTCCCGTATTCTCAGTCCTTGTCCGCCCCTCTTTGCCCTTGTCTGCCCCTCTTTGCCCTTGTCACCTATTCTCAGCAATTGTCCGCCCCTCTTTGCCCTTGTCCGCCCCTCTTTGCCTTGTCCCATATCCTCCGCTCTGGTCCGCCCCTCTTTGCCCTTGTCCGCCCCTCTTTGCCCTTGTCCGCCCCTCTTTGCCCTTGTCCCGTATTCTCAGCCCTTGTCCCGTATTCTCAGCCCATGTCCGCCCTTCTTTGCCCTTGTCCCGTATTCTCAGACCTTGTCCACCCCTCTTTGCCCTTGTCCGCCCCTCTTTTCCCATGTCCGTCCCTCTTTGCCCTTGTCCCATATTCTCAGCCCTTGTCTGACCCTCTTTGCCCTTGTCTGCCCCTCTTTGCCCTTGTCCGCCCCTCTTTGCCGTTGTCCGCCCCTATTTGCCCTTGTCCTCATCTCTTTGCCCTTGTCCGCCCCTCTTTGCCCTTGTCCGCCCCTCTTTGCCCTTGTCCGCCCCTCTTTGCACTTGTCCGCCCCTCTTTGCCCTTGTCCACCCCTCTTTGCCCTTGTCCCGAATTTTCAGCCCTTGTCCGACCCTCTTTGCCCTTGTCCGATCCTCTTTGCCCTTTTCCGCACCTCTGTGCCCTTGTCTGCCCCTCTGTGCCCTTGTCCCGTATTCTCAGCCCTTGTCCGCCCCTTATTGCCCTTGTTCGCCCCTCTGTGCCCTTGTCCGCCCCTCTTTGCCCTTGTCCGCCCCTCTTTGCTCTTGTCTGCACCTCTTTGCCTTTGTCCCGTATTCTCAGCACTTGTCCCGTATTCTCAGCACTTGTCCGGCCCTCTTTGCTCTTGTCCGCCCCTCTTTGCGCATGTCCGCCCCTATTTGCCCTGTCTGCCCCTCTTTGCCCTTGTCCGCCCCTCTTTGCTCTTGTCCGCCCCTCTTTGCCCATGTCCGCCCCTCTTTGCCCTTGTCCGCCCCTCTTTGCCCTTGTCCGACCCTCTTTGCCCTGTCTGCCCCTCTTTGCCCTTGTCCGCCCCTCTTTGCTCTTGTCTGCCCCTCTTTTCCCTTGTCCCGTATTCTCAGCCCTTCTCCGCCCCTCTTTGCCCTTGTCCGCCCCTCTTTGCCCTTGTCCGCCCCTCTTTGCCCTTGTCCGCCCCGCTTTGCCGTTGTCCGCCCCTCTTTGCAGTTGTCTGCCCCTCTTTGCCCTTGTCCGCCACTCTTTGCCCTTGTCTGCCCCTCTTTGCCCTTGTCCCGTATTCTCAGCCCTTGTCCCGTATTCTCAGCCCATGTCCGCCCCTCTTTGACTTTTTCCCGTATTCTCAGCCCTTGTCTGCCCCTCTTTGTCCTTGTCCCGTATTCTCAGCCCTTGTCCGCCCCTCTTTGCCCTTGTCCGCCCCTCATTGCCCTTGTCCTCCCCTCTTTGCACTTGTCTGCCCCTCTTTGCCCTTGTCTGCCCCTCTTTGCCCATGTCCGCCCCTCTTTGCCCTTGTCCGAACCTCTTTGCCCTTGTCCGCCCCTCTTTGCCCTTGTCCGCCCCTCTTTGCCCTTGTCCGCCCCTCTTTGCCCTTGTCTGCCCCTCTTTGCCCTTGTCCCTAATTTTCAGCCATTTTCCGACCCTCTTTGCCCTTGTCCGCCCCTCTTTGCCCTTGTCCGCCCCTCATTGCACTTGTCAGCCCCTCTGTGCCCTTGTCCACCCCTCTGTGCCCTTGTCCGCCCCTCATTGCCCTTGTCCGCCCCTCTGTGCCCTTGTCCGCCCCTCTGTGCCCTTGTCCGCCCCTCTTTGCCCTTGTCCCGTATTCTCAGCACTTGTCCGGCCCTCTTTGCCTATGTCCGGCCCTCTTTGCCATTGTCCGGCCCTCTTTGCCCTTGTCCACCCCTCTTTGCCCTTGTCCGCCCCTCTTTGCCCTTGTCCGCCCCTCTTTGCACTTGTCCGCCCCTCTTTGCACTTGTCCGCCCCTCTTTGCCCTTGTCTGCCCCTCTTTGCCCTTGTCCCGTATTGTCAGCCCTTTTCCGCCCCTCTTTGACCTTGTCCGCTCCTCTTAGCCCTTGTCCCGTATTCTCAGCCCTTGCCCGCCCCTCTTTGCCCTTGTCCCGTATTCTCAGCACTTGTCCGCCCCTCTTTGCCCTTGTCCCGTATTCTCAGCCCTTGTCCGCCCCTCTTTGCCCATGTCCGGACCTCTTTGCCCTTGTCCGCCCCGTTTTGCCCTTGTCCGCACTTCTATGCCCTTGTCCCATATTGTCATCCCTTGTTCGCCACTCTTTGCCTTGACCGCCCATCTTTGCCCTTGTCCGCCCCTCTTTGCCCTTGTCCCGTATTCTCAGCTCTTGTCCGCCCCTCTTTGCCCTTGTCCGCCCCTCTTTGCCCTTGTCCGCCCCTCTTTGCCCATGTCCGCCCCTCTTTGCCCTTGTCCCATATTCTCAGCCCTTGTACGCCCCTCTTTGCCCTTGTCTGCCCCTCTTTGCCCTTGTCCGCCCCTCTTTGCCGTTGTCCGCCCCTATTTGCCCTTGTCCGCATCTCTTTGCCCTTGTCCGCCCCTCTTTGCCCTTGTCCGCCCCTCTTTGCCCTTGTCCGCCCCTCTTTGCCCTTGTCCGCCCCTCTTTGCACTTGTCCGCCCCTCTTTGCCCTTGTCCACCCCTCTTTGCCCTTGTCCCGAATTTTCAGCCCTTGTCCGACCCTCTTTGCCCTTGTCCGATCCTCTTTGCCCTTGTCCGCACCTCTGTGCCCTTGTCTGCCCCTCTGTGCCCTTGTCCCGTATTCTCAGCCCTTGTCCGCCCCTTATTGCCCTTGTTCGCCCCTCTGTGCCCTTGTCCGCCCCTCTTTGCCCTTGTCCGCCCCTCTTTGCTCTTGTCTGCACCTCTTTGCCTTTGTCCTGTATTCTCAGCACTTGTCCCGTATTCTCAGCACTTGTCCGGCCCTCTTTGCTCTTGTCCGCCCCTCTTTGCCCATGTCCGCCCCTATTTGCCCTGTCTGCCCCTCTTTGCCCTTGTCCGCCCCTCTTTGCTCTTGTCCGCCTCTCTTTGCCCTTGTCCGCCCCTCTTTGCCCTTGTCCGCCCCTCTTTGCCCTTGTTCGACCCTCTTTGCCCTGTCTGCCCCTCTTTGCCCTTGTCCGCCCCTCTTTGCTCTTGTCTGCCCCTCTTTTCCCTTGTCCCGTATTCTCAGCCCTTCTCCGCCCCTCTTTGCCCTTGTCCGCCCCTCTTTGCTCTTGTCCGCCCCTCTTTGCCCTTGTCCGCCCCGCTTTGCCGTTGTCCGCCCCTCTTTGCAGTTGTCTGCCCCTCTTTGCCCTTGTCCGCCACTCTTTGCCCTTGTCTGCCCCTCTTTGCCCTTGTCCCGTATTCTCAGCCCTTGTCCCGTATTCTCAGCCCATGTCCGCCCCTATTTGACTTTTTCCCGTATTCTCAGCCCTTGTCTGCCCCTCTTTGTCCTTGTCCCGTATTCTCAGCCCTTGTCCGCCCCTCTTTGCCCTTGTCCCCCCCTCATTGCCCTTGTCCTCCACTCTTTGCACTTGTCTGCCCCTCTTTGCCCTTGTCTGCCCCTCTTTGCCCATGTCCGCCCCTCTTTGCCCTTGTCCCGTATTCTCAGCCCTTGTCCGCCCCTCTTTGCCCTTGTCCGCCCCTCTTTGCCCTTGTCCGAACCTCTTTGCCCTTGTCCGCCCCTCTTTGCCCTTGTCCGCCCCTCTTTGCCCTTGTCCGCCCCTCTTTGCCCTTGTCTGCCCCTCTTTGCCCTTGTCCCTAATTTTCAGCCATTTTCCGACCCTCTTTGCCCTTGTCCGCCCCTGTTTGCCCTTGTCCGCCCCTCATTGCCCTTGTCAGCCCCTCTGTGCCCTTGTCCACCCCTCTGTGCCCTTGTCCGCCCCTCATTGCCCTTGTTCACCCCTCTGTGCCCTTGTCCGCCCCTCTGTGCCCTTGTCCGCCCCTCTTTGCCCTTGTCCCGTATTCTCAGCACTTGTCCGGCCCTCTTTGCCATTGTCCGGCCCTCTTTGCCCTTGTCCACCCCTCTTTGCCCTTGTCCGCCCCTCTTTGCCCTTGTCCGCCCCTCTTTGCCCTTGTCCTACCCTCTGTGCACTTGTCCGCCCCTCTTTGCACTTGTCCGCCCGTCTTTGCACTTGTCCGCCCCTCTTTGCCCTTGTCCCGTATTCTCAGCACTTGTCCGCCCCTCTTTGCCCTTGTCCCGTATTCTCAGCCCTTGTCCGCCCCTCTTTGCCCTTGTCCGGACCTCTTTGCCCTTGTCCGCCCCGCTTTGCCCTTGTCCGCACTTCTATGCCCTTGTCCCATATTGTCATCCCTTGTTCGCCACTCTTTGCTTTGACCGCCCATCTTTGCCCTTGTCCGCCCCTCTTTGCCCTTGTCCCGTATTCTCAGCTCTTGTCCGCCCCTCTTTGCCCTTGTCCGCCCCTCTTTGCCCTTGTCCGCCCCCCTTTGCCCTTGTCTGCACCTCTTTGCCCTTGTCCGCCCCTATATGCCCTTGTCCGCCCCTCTTTGCCCTTGTCCGCCCCTCTTTGCCCTTGTCCGCCCCTCTTTGCCCTTGTCCTCCCCTCTTTGCCCTTGTCCCGTATTCTCAGCCCCTGTCCGGCCCTCTTTGCCATTGTCCGTCCCTCTTTTCCGTTGTCCGCCCCTCTTTGCAGTTGTTCGCCCCTCTTTGCCCTTGTCCGCCCCTCTTTGCCCTTGTCCGACCGTCTTTGCCCTTGTCCGCCCCTCTTTGCCCTTGTCCCGTATTCTCAGCACTTGTCCACCCGTCTTTGCCCTTGTCCGCCCCTCTTTGCCCTTGTCCGCCCCTCTTTGCCCTTGTCCGCACCTCTTTGCCCTTGTCCGCCCCTCTTTGCCCTTGTCCGCCCCTTTTTGCCCTTGTCCCGTATTCTCAGCCCCTGTCCGCCCCTCTTTGCCCTTGTCCGCCCCTCTTTGCTCTTGTCCGCCCCTCTTTGCCATTGTCAGCCCCTCTTTGCCCTTGTCCGCCCCTCTTTGCCCTTGTCCCGTATTCTCAGCACTTTTCCTCCCCTCCTTGCCCTTGTCCGCCCGTCTTTGCCCTTGTCCCATATTCTCAGAACTTGTCCGCACCTCTTTGCCCTTGTCCGCCCCTCTTAGCCCTTGTCCGTCCCTCTTTGCCCTTGTCCCCTATTCTCAGGAATTGTACGCCCCTCTTTGCCCTTGTCCGCCCCTCTTTGCCCTTGTCCGCCCCTCTTTGCCTTGTCCCATATCGTACGCTCTGGTCCGCCCCTCTTTGCCCTTGTCCGCCCCTCTTTGCCCTTGTCCGCCCCTCTTTGCCCTTGTCCGCTCCTCTTTGCCCTTGTCCGCCCCTCTGTGCCCTTGTCCGCCCCTCTGTGCCCTTGTCCGCCCCTCTGTGCCCTTGTCTGCCCCTCTTTGCTCTTGTCCGCCCCTCTTTGGCCTTGTCCACTCCTCTTTGCCCTTGTCCCGTATTCTCAGCCCTTGTCCGCCCCTCTTTGCCCTTGTCCGCCCCTCTTTGCCCTTGTCCGACCCTCTTTGTCCTTGTGCGCCCCTCTTTGCCCTTGTCCGCCCAGCTTTTCCCTTGTCCGCCTCGCTTTGCAATTGTCCGCCCTTCTTTGCCCTTCTCCCATATTGTCAGCCCTTGTTTGCCCCTCTTTGCCCTTGTCCGCCCCTCTTTGCCCTTGTCCGCCCCTCTTTGCCCTTGTCCCGTATTCTCAGCTCTTGTCCGCCCCTCTTTGCCCTTGTCGCCCCCTCTTTGCCCCTGTCCGCCCCTCTTTGCCCTTGTCCGCCCCTCTTTGCACTTGTCCGCCCCTCTTTGCCCTTGTCCGCACCTCTTTGAACTTGTCCGCCCCTCTTTGGCCTTGTCCGCCCCTCTTTGCCATGTCCCGTATTCTCAGCACTTGTCCGCCCCTCTTTGCCCTTGTCCGGCTCTCTTTGCACTTCTCCGCCCCTCTTTGCCCTTGTCCGCCCCTCTTTGCCCTTGTCTTCCCCTCTTTGCCCTGGTCCGCCCCTCTTTGCCCTTGTCCGCCCCTCTTTACCTTGTCCCATATCCTCCGCTCTTGTCCGACCCTCTTTGCCCTTGTCCGCCCCTCTTTGCCTTGTCCCATATCCTCCGCTCTGGTCCGCCCCTCTTTGCTCTTGTCTGCCCCTCTTTGCCCTTGTCCGCTCCTCTTTGCCCTTGTCCGCTCCTCTTTGCCCTTGTCCGCCCCTCTTTGCCCTTGTCCGCTCCTCTTTGCCCTTGTCCTGTATTCTCAGCATTTGTCCGCCTCTCTTTGCACTTGTCCGCCCCTCTGTGCCCTTGTCCGCCCCTCTTTGCACTTGTCCCGTATTCTCAGCACTTGTCCGCCCCTCTTTGCTCTTGTCTGCCCCTCTATGCCCTTGTCCGCCCCTCTGTGCACTTGTCTGCCCCTCTGTGCCCTTGTCCCGTGTTCTCAGAACTTGTCCGCCCCAGTTTGCCCTTGTCCGCCCCTCTTTGCCCTTGTCCGCCCCTTTTTGCCCTTGTCCGCCCCTATTTGCCCTTGTCCGCCCCTATTTGCCCTTGTCCGCCCCTATTTGCCCTTGTCCGCCTCTCTTTGCCCTTGTCCGCCCCTCTTTGCCCTTTTCCGCCCCTCTTTCCCCTTGTCCCGTATTCTCAGCCCGTGTCCCGTATTCTCAGCCCGTGTCCCCTATTATCAGCCCATGTCCCCTAATCTCAGCCCGTGTCCCGTATTCTAAGCCCTTGTCCCGTATTCTCAGCCCTTGTCCTCACCTCTTTGCCCTTGTCCGAACCTCTTTGCCCTTGTCCCGTATTCTCAGCCCTTTTCCGCCCCTCTTTGCCCTTTTCTGCCCCTCTTTGCCCTTGTCCGCCCCTCTTTGCCCTTGTCCGCCCCTCTTTGCTCTCGTCCCGTATTCTCAGCCCTTGTCCCGTATTCTCAGCCCGTGTCCCGTATTCTCAGCCCGTGTCCCCTATTATCAGCCCGTGTCCCCTATTATCAGCCCATGTCCCCTAATCTCAGCCCGTGTCCCGTATTCTAAGCCCTTGTCCCGTATTCTCAGCCCTTGTCCTCACCTCTTTGCCCTTGTCCGAACCTCTTTGCCCTTGTCCCGTATTCTCAGCCCTTTTCCGCCCCTCTTTGCCCTTTTCTGCCCCTCTTTGCCCTTGTCCGACCCTCTTTGTCCTTGTGCGCCCCTCTTTGCCCTTGTCCGCCCAGCTTTTCCCTTGTCCGCCTCGCTTTGCAATTGTCCGCCCTTCTTTGCCCTTCTCCCATATTGTCAGCCCTTGTTTGCCCCTCTTTGCCCTTGTCCGCCCCTCTTTGCCCTTGTCCGCCCCTCTTTGCCCTTGTCCCGTATTCTCAGCTCTTGTCCGCCCCTCTTTGCCCTTGTCCCCCCCTCTTTGCCCCTGTCCGCCCCTCTTTGCCCTTGTCCGCCCCTCTTTGCACTTGTCCGCCCCTCTTTGCCCTTGTCCGCACCTCTTTGAACTTGTCCGCCCCTCTTTGGCCTTGCCCGCCCCTCTTTGCCATGTCCCGTATTCTCAGCACTTGTCCGCCCCTCTTTGCCCTTGTCCGGCTCTCTTTGCACTTCTCCGCCCCTCTTTGCCCTTGTCCGCCCCTCTTTGCCCTTGTCTTCCCCTCTTTGCCCTGGTCCGCCCCTCTTTGCCCTTGTCCGCCCCTCTTTACCTTGTCCCATATCCTCCGCTCTTGTCCGACCCTCTTTGCCCTTGTCCGCTCCTCTTTGCCCTTGTCCGCTCCTCTTTGCCCTTGTCCGCCCCTCTTTGCCCTTGTCCGCTCCTCTTTGCCCTTGTCCTGTATTCTCAGCATTTGTCCGCCTCTCTTTGCACTTGTCCGCCCCTCTGTGCCCTTGTCCGCCCCTCTTTGCACTTGTCCCGTATTCTCAGCACTTGTCCGCCCCTCTTTGCTCTTGTCTGCCCCTCTATGCCCTTGTCCGCCCCTCTGTGCACTTGTCTGCCCCTCTGTGCCCTTGTCCCGTGTTCTCAGAACTTGTCCGCCCCAGTTTGCCCTTGTCCGCCCCTCTTTGCCCTTGTCCGCCCCTTTTTGCCCTTGTCCGCCCCTATTTGCCCTTTTCCGCCCCTCTTTCCCCTTGTCCCGTATTCTCAGCCCGTGTCCCGTATTCTCAGCCCGTGTCCCCTATTATCAGCCCATGTCCCCTAATCTCAGCCCGTGTCCCGTATTCTAAGCCCTTGTCCCGTATTCTCAGCCCTTGTCCTCACCTCTTTGCCCTTGTCCGAACCTCTTTGCCCTTGTCCCGTATTCTCAGCCCTTTTCCGCCCCTCTTTGCCCTTTTCTGCCCCTCTTTGCCCTTGTCCGCCCCTCTTTGCCCTTGTCCGCCCCTCTTTGCTCTCGTCCCGTATTCTCAGCCCTTGTCCCGTATTCTCAGCCCTTGTCCGCCCCTCTTTGCCCTTGTCCCGTATTCTCAGCACTTTTCCGCCCCTCTTTGCCCTTGTCCCGTATTCTCAGCCCTTGACCGCCCCTTTTTGCCCTTGTCCGCCCCTCTTTGCCCTTGTCCTCCCCTCTTTGCACTTGTCCGCCTTCTTTGCCCTTGTCCGCCCCTCTTTGCCCATGTCCGCCCCTCTTTGCCCTTGTCCCATATTCTCAGCCCTTGTCCGCCCCTCTTTGCCCTTGTCCAGTATTCTCAGCCCTTGTCCGCCCCTCTTTGCCCTTGTCTGCCCCTCTTTGCCCTTGTCCGCCCCTCTTTGCCCTTGTCCGCCCCTCTTTGCCCTTGTCCGCCCCTCTTTGCCTTTGTCCTCCCTTCTTTGCCCTTGTCCCGAATTTTCAGCCCTTGTCCGCCCCTCTTTGCCCTTGTCCGCCCCTCTTTGCCCTTGTCCAGCCCTCTTTGCCCTTGTCCGCCCCTCTTTGCCCTTGTGCGCCCCTCTTTGCCCTTGTGCGCCCCTCTTTGCCCTTGTGCGCCCCTCTTTGCCCTTGTGCGTCCCTCTTTGCACTTGTCCGCCCCTCTTTGCACATGTCCGCCCCTCTTTGCCCTTGTCCGCCCCTCATTGCCCTTCTCCGCTCCTCTTTGTCCTTGTCCCATATTCTCAGCCCTTGTCCGCCCCTCTTTGCCCTTGTCCGCCCCTCTTTGCCCTTGTCCGCCCCTCTTTGCCCTTGTCCGCCCCTCTTTGCCCTTGTCCGCCCCTCTTTGCCCTTGTCCGCACCTCTTTGCACTTGTCCGCCCCTCTTTGCCCTTGTCCCGTATTCTCAGCCCTTGTCCAACCCTCTTTGCTCTTGTCCCGTATTCTCAGCCCTTGTCCACCCCTCCTTGCCCTTGTCTGCCCCTCTTTGCCCTTGTCTGCCCCTCTTTGCCCTTGTCCGCCCCTCTTTGCACTTCTCCGCCCCTCTTTGCCCTTGTCCGCCCCTCTTTGCCCTTGTCCGCCCCTTCTTGCCCTTGTCCGCCCCTCTTTGCACTTGTCCGCTCCTCTGTGCCCTTGTCCGCACCTCTTTGCCCTTTTCCCGTATTCTCATAACTTGTCCGCCACTCTGTGCCCTTGTCCCCTATTCTCAGCCCTTGTCTGGTATTCTCAGCACTTCTCCGCACCTCTGTGCCCTTGTCCGCTATTCTCAGACATTGTCCGCCCCTCTGTGACCTTGTCCCGTATTCTCAGCCCTTGTCCGCCCCTCTTTGCCCTTGTCCGCCCCTCTTTCCCCTTGTCCGCCCCTCTCTGCCATTGTCCGACCCTCTTTGCCCTTGTCCGCCCTTCTTTGCCCTTCTCCGCCCCTCTTTCCCCTTGTCCGCCCCTCTCTGCCATTGTCCGACCCTCTTTGCCCTTGTCCGCCCTTCTTTGCCCTTGTCCGCCTGTCTTTGCCATTGTCCGCCCCTCTTTGACCTTGTCCCGTATTCTCAGTAGTTGTCCGCACCTCTTTGACCTTGTCCCGTGTTCTCAGCACTTTTCCGCCCCTCTTTGCACTTGTCCGCCCCTTTTTTGCCCTTGTCCACCCCTCTTTTCCCTTGTCCGCCCCTCTTTGACCTTGTCCGCCCCTCTTTGCCCTTGTCCGCCCGTCTTTGCCTTGTGTGCCCCTCTTTGCCCTTGTCCGCCCCTCTTTGCCCTTGTCCATCCCTCTTTGCCCTTGACCGCCCCTCTTTACCCTTGTCCGCCTCTCTTTGACCTTTTCCGCCCCTCTTTGCCCTTGTCCCGTATTCTCAGAAATTGTACGCCCCTTTTTGCTCTTGTCCACCCCTCTTTGACTTGTCCCATATTCTCCGATCTTGTCCGCCCCTCTTTGCCCTTGTCCACCACTCTTTTCCTTTGTCCGCCCCTCTATTCATTTGTCTGCCCCTTTTTGCCCATGTCCGCCCCTCTTTGCCCTTGTCCCGTATTCTCAGCACTTGTTTGCCCTATTTGCCCTTGTCCGCCCCTCTTTGCCCTTGTCCTGTATTCTCCGAACTTGTCCATCCCTATTTGCCCTTGTCCGCCCCTCTTTGCCCTTGTCCGCCTCTCTTTGACCTTGTCTGCCACTCTTTGCCCTTGTCCCGTATTCTCAGTAATTGTCCGCCCCTTTTTGCTCTTGTCCACCCCTCGTTGCCTTGTCCCATATTCTCCGCTCTTGTCCATCCGTCTTTGCCCTTGTCTGCCCTCTGTGCCCTTGTCCGCCCCTCTTTGCCCTTGTCCGCCCCTGTTTGCCCTTGTCCTGTATTCTCAGCAGTTGTCCGCCCCTCTTTGCCCTTGTCCGCCCCTCTTTTCCCTTTTCCGCCCCTCTTTGCCCTTGTCCCGTATTCGCACACTTGTCCCGTATTCTCAGCACTTGTCCACCCCTGTTTGCCCTTGTCCGCCCCTGTTTGCCCTTGTCCGTCCCTCTTTGCCCTTGTCCGACCCTATTTGCCCTTGTCCGCTCCTCTTTACACTTATCCGCCCCTCTTTGCCCTTCTCCGCCCGTCTTTGCCCTTCTCCGCCCCTCTTTGACCTTGTCCCATATTCTCAGCACTTTTTCCGCCCCTCTTTGCCCTTGTCCGCCCCTCTTTGCCCTTTTCCGCCCCTCTTAGCCCTTGTCCGCCCCTCTTTGCCCTTGTCCGCCCCTCTTTGCCCTTGTCCGCCCCTCTTTATCCTTGTCCCATATTCTAAGAACTTCTCCGCCCCTCTTTGCATTTGTCCCGTATTCTCAGCACTTGTCCGCCCCTCTTTGCCCTTGTCCCATATACTCAGAACTTGTCCGCCCCTCTTTCCCCTTGTCCGCCCCTCTTTCCCCTTGTCCGCCCCTCTCTGCCATTGTCCGACCCTCTTTGCCCTTGTCCGCCCTTCTTTGCCCTTGTCCGCCTGTCTTTGCCATTGTCCGCCCCTCTTTGACCTTGTCCCATATTCTCAGTTCTTGTCCGCACCTCTTTGACATTGTCCTGTGTTCTCAGCACTTGTCCGCCCCTCTTTGCACTTGTCCGCCCCTTTTTTGCCCTGGTCCACCCCTCTTTTCCCTTGTCCGCCCCTCTTTGCCCTTGTCCGCCCCTCTTTGAACTTGTCCGCCCGTCTTTGCCTTGTGTGCCCCTCTTTGCCCTTGTCCGCCCCTCTTTGCCCTTGTCCATCCCTCTTTGCCCTTGACCGCCCCTCTTTACCCTTGTCCGCCTCTCTTTGAACTTGTCCGCCCCTCTTTGCCCTTCTCCCGTATTCTCAGAAATTGTACGCCCCTTTTTGCTCTTGTCCACCCCTCTTTGACTTGTCCCATATTCTCTGATCTTGTCCGCCCCTCTTTGCCCTTGTCCACCACTATTTGCCCTTGTCCGCCCCTATATTCATTTGTCTGCCCCTTTTTGCCCTTGTCCGCCCCTCTTTGCCCTTGTCCCGTATTCTCAGCACTTGTCTGCCCTATTTGCCCTTGTCCGCCCCTCTTTGCCCTTGTCCTGTATTCTCCGATCTTGTCCATCCCTATTTGCCCTTGTCCGCCCCTCTTTGCCCTTGTCCACCTCTCTTTGACCTTGTCTGCCCCTCTTTGCCCTTGTCCCGTATTCTCAGAAATTGTCCGCCCCTTTTTGCTCTTGTCCACCCCTCGTTGCCTTGTCCCATATTCTCCGCTCTTGTCCATCCCTCTTTGCCCTGGTCTGCCCCTCTGTGCCCTTGTCCGCCCCTCTTTGCCCTTGTCCGCCCCTCTTTGCACTTGTCCGCCCCTCTTTGCCCTTGTCCTGTATTCTCAGCAGTTGTCCGCCCCTCTTTGCCCTTGTCCGCCCCTCTTTTCCCTTTTCCGCCCCTCTTTGCCCTTGTCCGCCCCTCTTTCCCCTTGTCCCGTATTCGCACACTTGTCCCGTATTCTCAGCACTTGTCCACCCCTGTTTGCCCTTGTCCGCCCCTGTTTGCCCTTGTCCGTCCCTCTTTGCCCTTGTCCGCCCCTATTTGCCCTTGTCCGCTCCTCTTTACCCTTATCCGCCCCTCTTTGCCCTTGTCCGCCCGTCTTTGCACTTCTCCGCCCCTCTTTGACCTTGTCCCATGTTCTCAGCAATTTTTCCGCCCCTCTTTGCCCTTTTCTGCCCCTCTTTGCCCTTTTCCGCCCCTCTTAGCCCTTGTCCGGCCCTCTTTGCCCTTGTCCGCCCCTATTTGCCCTTGTGCGCCCCTCTTTGAACTTGTCCTCCCCTCTTTGCCCTTGTCCGCCCCTCTTTGCCCTTGTCCGCCCCTCTTTGCCCTTGTCCGCCCCTCTTTGCCCTTGTCCGCCCCTCTTTGTCCTTGTCCGCCCCTCTTTGCCCTTCTCCTGTATTCTCAGCTCTTGTCCGCCCCTCTTTGCCCTTGTCCGCCCCTCAGTGCCCTTGTCCGCCCCTCTTTGCCGTTATCCGCCCCTCTGTTACCTTGTCCGCCCCTCTTTGCCCTTGTCCCGTATTCTCAGCACTTGTCCGCCCCTCTTTGCCCTTGTCCGCACCTCTTTGCCGTTGTCCGCCCCTCTGTGACCTTGTCCGCACCTCTTTGCCCTTGTCCGCCCCTCTTTGCCCTTCTCCTTTATTCTCAGCAATTGTCCGCCCCTCTTTGCCCTTCTCCTTTATTCTCAGCACTTGTCCGCCCCTCTTTGCCGTTGTCCGCACCTCTTTGCACTTGTCTGCCCCTCTTTGCTCTTGTCCGCCCCTCATTGCCCTTGTCCGCCCCGCTTTTCCCTTGTCCGCCCCTCTTTGCCCTTGTCCGCCCCTCTTTTCCCTTGTCCCTTATTCTCAGAACTTGTCAGGCCCTCTTTGCCCTTGTCCAAACCTCTTTGCCCTTTTCCCTTATTCTCCGCTATTGTCCGCCCCTCTTTGCCCTTGTCCGCCCCTCTTTCCCCTTCTCTGCCCCTCTTTTAGCTTGTCCGCCCCTCTTTGGTCTTGTCCCCTATTCTCAGCACTTTTCCGACACTCTTTGCCCTTGTCCGACCCTCTTTGCCTTTGTCCGCCCCTCTTTGCCCTTGTCCGCCCCTCTTTGACCTTTTCCGCCCCTCTTTGCACTTGTCCCCTATTCTCTGCACTTGTCCGACACTCTTTGCCCTTAACCGAACCTCTTTGCCGTTGTCCGCCCCTCTTTGCCCTAGTCCGCCCCTCTTTGCCCTTGTCCGCCCCTCTTTGCCCTTGTCCGCCACTCTTTGCCCTTTTCTGCCCCTCTTTGCCCTTGTCCGCCCCTCTTTGCCCTTGTCCGCCCCTCTTTACCCTTGTCCCATATTCTAAGAAATTCTCCGCCCTTCTTTGCCTTTGTCCCGTATTCTCAGCACTTGTCCGCACCTCTTTGCCCTTGTCCACCCCTCTTTGCCATTGTTCGCCCCTCTTGGACCTTGTCCGCCCTTCTTTGCACTTGTCCGCCTCTCTTTGCCATTGTCCGCCACTCTTTGCCCTTGTCCAGTATTCTCATTTCTTGTCCGCAACTCTTTGACCTTCTCCCGTGTTCTCAGCACTTGTCCGCCCCTCTTTGCCCTTGTCCGCCCTCTTTACCCTTGTCCGCCCCTCTTTGCCCTTGTCCGACCCTCTTTGCCCTTGTCCGCCCTTCTTTGCCCTTGTCTGCCTCTCTTTGCCATTGTCCGCCCCTCTTTGCCCTTGTCCCGTATTCTCAGTTCTTGTCCGCACCTCTTTGAGCTTGTCCCGTGTTCTCAGCACTTGTCCGCCCCTGTTTGCCCTTGTCCGCCCCTCTTTACCCTTTTCCGCCTCTCTTTGACCTTGTCCTGTATTCTCCGCTCTTGTCCATCCGTATTTGCCCTTGTCCGCCCCTCTTTGCCCTTCTCCGCCTCTCTTTGACCTTGTCTGCCCCTCTTTACCCTTGTCCCGTATTCTCAGTAATTGTCCGCCCCTTTTTGCTCTTGTCCACCCCTCTTTTCCTTGTCCCATATTCTACGCTCTTGTCCGCCCCTCTTTGCACTTGTCCGCCCCTCTTTTCCCTTGTCCGCCCCTCTTTGCCCTTGTCCTGTATTCTCAGCACTTGTCCGCCCCTCTTTGCCCTTGTCCGCACCTCTTTGCCCTTTTCCACACCTCTTTGCCCTTGTCCGCCCCTCTTTGCCCTTGTCCCGTATTCGCACACTTGTCCCGTATTCTCAGCACTTGTCCGCCCCTGTTTGCCCTTGTCCGCCCCTCTTTGCCCGTGTCCGCCCCTCTTTGCCCTTGTCCGCCCCTCTTTGCCCTTGTCTGCCCCTCTTTGACCTTGTCCGCCCCTCTTTGCCCTTCTCCTGTATTCTCAGCACTTGTCCAACCCTCTTTGCACTTGTCCGCCCCTCTTTGCCCTTGTCCTCCCCTCTTTTCCCTTGTCCCGTATTCTCAGCACTTGTCCGCCCCTATTTGCCCTAGTACCGTATTCTCAGCAGTTGTCCGCCCCACTTTGCTGTTGTCCGACCCTGTTTGCACTTGTCCGCCCCTCTTTGCTATTGTCCCGTATTCTCCGCTCTTGTCCGCCCCTCTTTGCCCTTGTCCGCCCCTCTATGCCCTCGTCCAACCCTCTTTGCCCTTGTCCGCACCTCTTTGCCCTTGTCCGCCCCTCTTTGCCCTTGTCCGCCCCTCTTTGCCCTTGTCCGCCCCTCTTTGCCCTTGTCCGCCCCTCTTTACCCTTGTCCGCCCTTCTTTGCACTTTTCCGCCCCTCTTTGCACTTGTTCGCCCCTCTTTGTTATTGTCCCGTATTCTCCGCTCTTGGCCGCCCCTCTTTGCCCTTGTCCGCCCCTCTTTGCCCTCGTCCAAACCTCTTTGCCCTTGTCCGCACCTCTTTGCCCTTGTCCAGTATTCTCAGAACTTGTCCGCCCCTCTTTGCCCTTGTCCGCCCCTCTTTGCACTTGTCTGCCCCTCTTTGCCCTTATCAGCCCCTCTTTGCCCTTGTCCGCCCCTCTTTGCCCTTGTCCAAACCTCTTTGCCCTTGTCCGCACCTCTTTGCCCTTGTCCAGTATTCTCAGCACTTGTCCGCCCCTCTTTGCCCTTGTCCGCCCCTCTTTGCCCTTATCCGCCCCTCTTTGCCCTTGTCCGCCCCTCTATGCCCTTGTCCGCCCTTCTTTGCACTTGTTCGCCCTTCTTTGCCTTTGTCCCGTATTCTCAGCCCTTGTCCGCCCCTCTTTACACTTGTCCGCCCCTCTTTGCCCTTGTCCACCCCTCTTTGCCCTTGTCCGCCCCTCTTTGCACTTGTCCGCCTCTCTTTTACCTTGTCCGCCCCTCTTTGCCCTTGTCCCGTATTCTCAGAAATTGTACGCCCCTTTTTGCTCTTGTCCACCCCTCTTTGACTTGTCCCATATTCTCCGATCTTGTCCGCCCCTCTTTGCCCTTGTCCACTACTCTTTGCCCTTGTCCGCCCCTCTATTCATTTGTCTGCCCCTTTTTGCCCTTGTCCGCCTCTCTTTGCCCTTGTCCCGTATTCTCAGCACTTGTCTGCCCTGTTTGCCCTTGTCCGCCCCTCTTTGCCCTTGTCCTGTACTCTCCGATCTTGTCCATCCCTCTTTGCCCTTGTCCGCCCCTCTTTGCCCTTGTCCGCCTCTCTTTGACCTTGTCTGCCCCTCTTTGCCCTTGTCCCGTATTCTCAGAAATTGTCCGCCCCTTTTTGCTCTTGTCCACCCCTCGTTGCCTTGTCCCATATTCTCCGCTCTTGTCCATCCGTCTTTGCCCTTGTCTGCCCCTCTGTGCCCTTGTCCGCCCCTCTTTGCCCTTGTCCTGTATTCTCAGCAGTTGTCCGCCCCTCTTTGCCCTTGTCCGCCCCTCTTTTCCCTTTTCTGCCCCTCTTTGCCCTTGTCCGCCCCTCTTTGCCCTTGTCCCGTATTCGCACACTTGTCCCGTATACTCAGCCCTTGTCCGCCCCTGTTTGCCCTTGTCCGTCCCTCTTTGCCCTTGTCCGACCCTATTTGCCCTTGTCCGCTCCTCTTTACCCTTATCCGCCCCTCTTTGCCCTTGTCCGCCCCTCTTTGCCCTTCTCCACCCCTCTTTGACCTTGTCCCATATTCTCAGCACTTTTTCCGCCCCTCTTTGCCCTTGTCCGCCCCTCTTTGCCCTTTTCCGCCCCTCTTAGCCCTTGTCCGCCCCTCTTTGCCCATGTCCGACCCTCTTTCCCCTTGTCCCGTATACTCAGAACTTGTCCGCCCCTCTTTCCCCTTGTCCGCCCCTCTTTCCCCTTGTCCGCCCCTCTCTGCAATTGTCCGATCCTCTTTGCCCTTGTCCGCCCTTCTTTGCCCTTGTCCGCCCTTCTTTGCCATTGTCCGCACCTCTTTGACCTTGTCCCGTGTTCTCAGCACTTGTCCGCCCCTCTTTGCCCTTGTCCGCCCCTTTTTTGCCCTTGTCCACCCCTCTTTTCCCTTGTCCGCCCCTCTTTTCCCTTGTCCGCCCCTCTCTGCCCTTGTCCGCCCGTCTTTCCCTTGTGTGCCCCTCTTTGCCCTTGTCCGCCCCTCTTTGCCCTTGTCCATCCCTCTTTGCCCTTGACCGCCCCTCTTTACCCTTGTCCGCCTCTCTTTGACCTTGTCCGCCCCTCTTTGCCCTTCTCCCTTATTCTCAGAAATTGTACGCCCCTTTTTGCTCTTGTCCACCCCTCTTTGACTTGTCCCATATTCTCTGATCTTGTCCGCCCCTCTTTGCCCTTGTCCACCACTGTTTGCCCTTGTCCGCCCCTCTATTCATTGGCTGCACCTTTTTGCCCTTGTCCGCCCCTCTTTGCCCTTGTCCCGTATTCTCAGCACTTGTCTGCCCTATTTGCCCTTGTCCGCCCCTCTTTGCCCTTGTCCTGTATTCTCCGATCTTGTCCATCCCTATTTGCCCTTGTCCGCCCCTCTTTGCCCTTGTCCGCCTCTCTTTGACCTTGTCTGCCCCTCTTTGCCCTTGTCCCGTATTCTCAGTAATTGTCCGCCCCTTTTTGCTCTTGTCCACCCCTCGTTTCCTTGTCCCATATTCTCCGCTCTTGTCCATCCCTCTTTGCCCTTGTCTGCCCCTCTGTGCCCTTGTCCGCCCCTCTTTGGCCTTGTCCGCCCCTCTTTGCCCTTGTCCGCCCCTCTTTGCCCTTGTCCTGTATTCTCAGCAGTTGTCCGCCCCTCTTTGACCTTGTCCGCCCCTCTTTGCCCTTGTCCCGTATTCGCACACTTGTCCCGTATTCTCAGCACTTGTCCACCCCTGTTTGCCCTTATCCGCCCCTCTTTGCCCTTGTCCGCCCGTCTTTGCCCTTCTCCGCCCCTCTTTGACCTTGTCCCATATTCTCAGCACTTTTTCCGCCCCTCTTTGCCCTTGTCCGCCCCTCTTTGCCCTTTTCCGCCCCTCTTAGCCCTTGTCCGGCCCTCTTTGCCCTTCTCTGCCCCTATTTGCCCTTGTGCGCCCCTCTTTGAACTTGTCCGCCCCTCTTTGCCCTTGTCCGCCCCTCTTTGCCCTTGTCCGCCCCTCTTTGCCCTTGTGCTACTCTCTTTGTCCTTGTCCCGTATTCTCAGCACTTGTCCGCCCCTCTTTGCCCTTCTCCGCCCCTCTTTGCCCTTGTCCGCCCCTCTTTGTCCTTGTCCGCCCCTCTTTGTCCTTCTCCTGTATTCTCAGCTCTTGTCCGCCCCTCTTTGCCCTTGTCCGCCCCTCTGTGCCCTTGTCCGCCCCTCTTTGCCGTTATCCGCCCCTCTGTGACCTTGTCCGCCCCTCTTTGCCCTTGTCCCGTATTCTCAGCACTTGTCCGCCCCTCTTTGCCCTTGTCCGCACCTCTTTGCCGTTGTCCGCCCCTCTGTGACCTTGTCCGCACCTCTTTGCCCTTGTCCGCCCCTCTTTGCCCTTCTCCTTTATTCTCAGCAATTGTCCACCCCTCTTTGCCCTTCTCCTTTATTCTCAGCATTTGTCCGCCCCTCTTTGCCGTTGTCCGCACCTCTTTGCACTTGTCCGCTCCTCTTTGCCCTTGTCCGCCCCTCTTTGCCCTTGTCCACGTCTCTTTGACCTTGTCTGCCCCTCTTTGCCCTTGTCCCGTGTTCTCAGCACTTGTCCGCCCCTCTTTGCCCTTGTCCGCCCCTTTTTTGCCCTTGTCCACCCCTCTTTTCCCTTGTCCGCCCCTCTTTGCCCTTGTCCGCCCCTCTCTGCCCTTGTCCGCCCGTCTTTGCCCTTGTCCGCCCCTCTTTGCCCTTGTCCATCCCTCTTTGCCCTTGACCGCCCCTCTTTACCCTTGTCCGCCTCTCTTTGACCTTGTCCGCCCCTCTTTGCCCTTCTCCCTTATTCTCAGAAATTGTACGCCCCTTTTTGCTCTTGTCCACCCCTCTTTGACTTGTCCCATATTCTCTGATCTTGTCCGCCCCTCTTTGCCCTTGTCCACCACTGTTTGCCCTTGTCCGCCCCTCTATTCATTGGCTGTCCCTTTTTGCCCTTGTCCGCCCCTCTTTGCCCTTGTCCCGTATTCTCAGCACTTGTCTGCCCTATTTGCCCTTGTCCGCCCCTCTTTGCCCTTGTCCTGTATTCTCCGATCTTGTCCATCCCTCTTTGCCCTTGTCCGCCCCTCTTTGCCCTTGTCCGCCTCTCTTTGACCTTGTCTGCCCCTCTTTGCCCTTGTCCCGTATTCTCAGTAATTGTCCGCCCCTTTTTGCTCTTGTCCACCCCTCGTTTTCTTGTCCCATATTCTCCGCTCTTGTCCATCCCTCTTTGCCATTGTCCGCCCCTCTGTGCCCTTGTCCGCCCCTCTTTGCCCTTGTCCGCCCCTCTTTGCCCTTGTCCGCCCCTCTTTGCCCTTGTCCTGTATTCTCAGCTGTTGTCCGCCCCTCTTTGCCCTTGTCCGCCCCTCTTTTCCCTTTTCCGCCCCTCTTTGCCCTTGTCCGCCCCTCTTTGCCCTTGTCCCGTATTCGCACACTTGTCCCGTATTCTCAGCACTTGTCCACCCCTGTTTGCCCTTATCCGCCCCTCTTTGCCCTTGTCCGCCCGTCTTTGCCCTTCTCCGCCCCTCTTTGACCTTGTCCCATATTCTCAGCACTTTTTCCGACCCTCTTTGCCCTTGTCCGCCGCTCTTTGCCCTTTTCCGCCCCTCTTAGCCCTTGTCCGGCCCTCTTTGCCCTTCTCTGCCCCTATTTGCCCTTGTGCGCCCCTCTTTGAACTTGTCCGCCCCTCTTTGCCCTTGTCCGCCCCTCTTTGCCCTTGTCCGCCCCTCTTTGCCCTTGTGCTACTCTCTTTGTCCTTGTCCCGTATTCTCAGCACTTGTCTGCCCCTCTTTGCCCTTCTCCGCCCCTCTTTGCCCTTGTCCGCCCCTCTTTGTCCTTGTCCGCCCCTCTTTGTCCTTCTCCTGTATTCTCAGCTCTTGTCCGCCCCTCTTTGCCCTTGTCCGCCCCTCTGTGCCCTTGTCCGCCCCTCTTTGCCGTTATCCGCCCCTCTGTGACCTTGTCCGCCCCTCTTTGCCCTTGTCCCGTATTCTCAGCACTTGTCCGCCCCTCTTTGCCCTTGTCCGCACCTCTTTGCCGTTGTCCGCCCCTCTGTGACCTTGTCCGCACCTCTTTGCCCTTGTCCGCCCCTCTTTGCCCTTCTCCTTTATTCTCAGCAATTATCCACCCCTCTTTGCCCTTCTCCTTTATTCTCAGCATTTGTCCGCCCCTCTTTGCCGTTGTCCGCACCTCTTTGCACTTGTCCGCCCCTCTTTGCCCTTGTCCGCCCCTCTTTGCCCTTGTCCACCTCTCTTTGACCTTGTCTGCCCCTCTTTGCCCTTGTCCCGTATTCTCAGAAATTGTCCGCCCTTTTTTGCTCTTGTCCAACCCTCGTTGCCTTGTCCCATATTCTCCGCTCTTGTCCATCCCTCTTTGCCCTTGTCTGCCCCTCTGTGCCCTTGTCCGCCCCTCTTTGCCCTTGTCCGCCCCTCTTTGCCCTTGTCCGCCCCTCTTTGCCCTTGTCCTGTATTCTCAGCAGTTGTCCGCCCCTCTTTGCCCTTGTCCGCCCCTCTTTTCCCTTTTCCGCCCCTCTTTGCCCTTGTCCGCCCCTCTTTGCCCTTGTCCCGTATTCGCACACTTGTCCCGTATTCTCAGCACTTGTCCGCCCCTGTTTGCCCTTGTCCGCCCCTGTTTGCCCTTGTCCGCCCCTCTTTGCCCTTGTCCGCCCCTATTTGCCCTTGTCCGCTCCTCTTTACCCTTATCCGCCCCTCTTTGCCCTTGTCCGCCCGTCTTTGCCCTTCTCCGCCCCTCTTTGACCTTGTCCCATGTTCTCAGCACTTTTTCCGCCCCTCTTTGCCCTTTTCCGCCCCTCTTTGCCCTTTTCCGCCCCTCTTAGCCCTTGTCCGGCCCTCTTTGCCCTTGTCCGCCCCTATTTGCCCTTGTGCGCCCCTCTTTGAACTTGTCCTCCCCTATTTGCCCTTGTCCGCCCCTCTTTGCCCTTGTCCGCCCCTCTTTGCCCTTGTGCTACTCTCTTTGTCCTTGTCCCGTATTGTCAGCACTTGTCCGCCCCTCTTTGCCCTTGTCCGCCCCTCTTTGCCCTTGTCCGCCCCTCTTTGTCCTTGTCCGCCCCTCTTTGCCCTTCTCCTGTATTCTCAGCTCTTGTCCGCCCCTCTTTGCCCTTGTCCACCCCTCTGTGCCCTTGTCCGCCCCTCTTTGCCGTTATCCGCCCCTCTGTGACCTTGTCCGCCCCTCTTTGCCCTTGTCCCGTATTCTCAGCACTTGTCCGCCCCTCTTTGCCCTTGTCCGCACCTCTTTGCCGTTGTCCGCCCCTCTGTGACCTTGTCCGCACCTCTTTGCCCTTGTCCGCCCCTCTTTGCCCTTCTCCTTTATTCTCAGCAATTGTCCGCCCCTCTTTGCCCTTCTCCTTTATTCTCAGCACTTGTCCGCCCCTCTTTGCCGTTGTCCGCACCTCTTTGCACTTGTCCGCCCCTCTTTGCTCTTGTCCGCCCCTCATTGCCCTTGTCCGCCCAGCTTTTCCCTTGTCCGCCCCTCTTTGCCCTTGTCCGCCCCTCTTTGCCCTTGTCCCTTATTCTCAGAACTTGTCAGGCCCTCTTTGCCCTTGTCCAAACCTCTTTGCCCTTTTCCCTTATTCTCCGCTAGTCTCCGCCCCTCTTTGCCCTTGTCCGCCCCTCTTTCCCCTTCTCTGCCCCTCTTTTAGCTTGTCCGCCCCTCTTTGGTCTTGTCCCCTATTCTCAGCACTTTTCCGACACTCTTTGCCCTTGTCCGACCCTCTTTGCCTTTGTCCGCCCCTCTTTGCCCTTGTCCGCCCCTCTTTGACCTTTTCCGCCCCTCTTTTCACTTGTCCCCTATTCTCAGCACTTGTCCGACACTCTTTGCCCTTAACCGAACCTCTTTGCCGTTGTCCGCCCCTCTTTGCCCTAGTCCGCCCCTCTTTGCCCTTGTCCGCCCCTCTTTGCCCTTGTCCGCCACTCTTTGCCCGTTTCTGCCCCTCTTTGCCCTTGTCCGCCCCTCTTTGCCCTTGTCCGCTCCTCTTTACCCTTGTCCCATATTCTAAGAAATTCTCCGCCCTTCTTTGCCTTTGTCCCGTATTCTCAGCACTTGTCCGCACCTCTTTGCCCTTGTCCGCCCCTCTTTGCCCTTGTCCGACCCTCTTTGCCCTTGTCCCGTATACTCAGCACTTGTCCGCCCCTCTTTCCCCTTGTCCGCCCCTCTTTGCCATTGTTCGCCCCTCTTGGACCTTGTCCGCCCTTCTTTGCACTTGTCCGCCTCTCTTTGCCATTGTCCGCCACTCTTTGCCCTTGTCCAGTATTCTCATTTCTTGTCCGCAACTCTTTGACCTTGTCCCGTGTTCTCAGCACTTGTCCGCCCCTCTTTGCCCTTGTCCACCCTCTTTACCCTTGTCCGCCCCTCTTTGCCCTTGTCCGACCCTCTTTGCCCTTGTCCGCCCTTCTTTGCCCTTGTCTGCCTCTCTTTGCCATTGTCCGCCCCTCTTTGACCTTGTCCCGTGTTCTCAGCACTTGTCCGCCCCTGTTTGCCCTTGTCCGCCCCTCTTTACCCTTGTCCGACTCTGTTTGACCTTGTCCGCCCCTCTTTGCCCTTGTCCCGTATTATCAGCAATTGTATGCCCCTTTTTGTTCTCCTCCACCCCTCTTTGACTTGTCCCATATTCTCCGCTCTTGTCCGCCCCTCTTTGCCCTGGTCCACCACTCTTTGCCCTTGTCCGCCCCTCTTTTCACTTGTCTGCCCCTCTTTGCCCTTGTCCTGTATTCTCCGCTCTTGTCCATCCGTATTTGCCCTTGTCCGCCCCTCTTTGCCCTTCTCCGCCTCTCTTTGACCTTGTCTGCCCCTCTTTACCCTTGTCCCGTATTCTCAGTAATTGTCCGCCCCTTTTTGCTCTTGTCCACCCCTCTTTTCCTTGTCCCATATTCTCCGCTCTTGTCCGCCCCTCTTTGCACTTGTCCGCCCCTCTTTTCCCTTGTCCGCCCCTCTTTGCCCTTGTCCTGTATTCTCAGCACTTCTCCGCCCATCTTTGCCCTTGTCCGCACCTCTTTGCCCTTTTCCACACCTCTTTGCCCTTGTCCGCCCCTCTTTGCCCTTGTCCCGTATTCGCACACTTGTCCCGTATTCTCTGCACTTGTCCGACCCTGTTTGCCCTTTTACGCCCCTCTTTGCCCGTGTCCGCCCCTCTTTGCCCTTGTCCGCCCCTCTTTGCCCTTGTCCGCCCCTCTTTGCCCTTGTCCGCCCCTCTTTGCCCTTGTCCGCCCCTCTTTGCCCTTCTCCTGTATTCTCAGCACTTGTCCAACCCTCTTTGCACTTGTCCGCCCCTCTTTGCACTTGTCCGCCCCTCTTTGCCCTTGTCCTCCCCTCTTCTCCCTTGTCCCGTATTCTCAGCACTTGTCCGCCCCTATTTGCCCTAGTACTGTATTCTCAGCAGTTGTCCGCCCCACTTTGCTGTTGTCCGACCCTGTTTGCACTTGTCCGCCCCTCTTTGCTATTGTCCCGTATTCTCCGCTCTTCTCCGCCCCTCTTTGCTCTTGTCCGCCCCTCTATGCCCTCGTCCAACCCTCTTTGCCCTTGTCCGCACCTCTTTGCACTAGTCCAATATCCTCAGCAATTGTCCGCCCCTCTTTGCCCTTGTCCGCCCCTCTTTGCCCATGTCCGCCCCTCTTTACCCTTGTCCGCCCTTCTTTGCACTTTTCCGCCCCTCTTTGCACTTGTTCGCCCCTCATTGTTATTGTCCCGTATTCTCCGCTCTTGTCCGCCCCTCTTTGCCCTTGTCCACCCCTCTTTGCCCTCGTCCAAACCTCTTTGCCCTTGTCCAGTATTCTCAGCACTTGTCCGTCCCTCTTTGCCCTTGTCCGCCCCTCTTTGCCCTTGTCCGCCCCTCTTTGCCCTTATCCGCCCCTCTTTGCCCTTGTCCGCCCCTCTTTGCCCTTGTCCAAACCTCTTTGCCCTTGTCCGCACCTCTTTGCCCTTGTCCAGTATTCTCAGCACTTGTCCGACCCTCTTTGCCCTTGTCCGCCCCTCTTTGCCCTTATCCGCCCCTCTTTGCCCTTGTCTGCCCCTCTTTGACCTTGTCCGCCCCTCTTTGCCCTTCTCCTGTATTCTCAGCACTTGTCCAACCCTCTTTGCACTTGTCTGCCCCTCTTTTCCCTTGTCCCGTATTCTCAGCACTTGTCCGCCCCTATTTGCCCTAGTACTGTATTCTCAGCAGTTGTCCGCCCCACTTTGCTGTTGTCCGACCCTGTTTGCACTTGTCCGCCCCTCTTTGCTATTGTCCCGTATTCTCCGCTCTTGTCCGCCCCTTTTTGCTCTTGTCCGCCCCTCTATGCCCTCGTCCAACCCTCTTTGCCCTTGTCCGCACCTCTTTGCACTTGTCCAATATCCTCAGCAATTGTCCGCCCCTCTTTGCCCTTGTCCGCCCCTCTTTGCCCTTGTCCGCCCCTCTTTACCCTTGTCCGCCCTTCTTTGCACTTTTCCGCCCCTCTTTGCACTTGTTCGCCCCTCATTGTTATTGTCCCGTATTCTCCGCTCTTGTCCGCCCCTCTTTGCCCTTGTCCGCCCCTCTTTGCCCTTGTCCGCCCCTCTTTGCCCTTGTCCGCCCCTCTTTGCCCTTATCCGCCCCTCTTTGCCCTTGTCCGCCCCTCTTTGCCCTTGTCCGCACCTCTTTGCCCTTGTCCAGTATTCTCAGCACTTGTCTGACCCTCTTTGCCCTTGTCCGCCCCTCTTTGCCCTTATCCGCCCCTCTTTGCCCTTGTCCGCCCCTCTTTGCCCTTGTCCGCCCTTCTTTGCACTTGTTCGCCCTTCTTTGCCTTTGTCCCGTATTCTCAGCCCTTGTCCGCCCCTCTTTGCCCTTGTCCAACCCACTTTGCCCTTGTCCGCCCCTCTTTGCACTTGTCCGCCTCTCTTTGACCTTGTCCGCCCCTCTTTGCCCTTGTCCCGTATTCTCAGAAATTGTACGCCCCTTTTTGCTCTTGTCCACCCCTCTTTGACTTGTCCCATATTCTCCGATCTTGTCCGCCCCTCTTTGCCCTTGTCCACCACTCTTTGCCCTTGTCCGCCCCTCTATTCATTTGTCTGCCCCTTTTTGCCCTTGTCCGCCCCTCTTTGCCCTTGTCCCGTATTCTCAGCACTTGTCTGCCCTATTTGCCCTTGTCCGCCCCTCTTTGCCCTTGTCCTGTACTCTCCGATCTTGTCCATCCCTATTTGCCCTTGTCCGCCCCTCTTTGCCCTTGTCCGCCTCTCTTTGACCTTGTCTGCCCCTCTTTGCCCTTGTCCCGTATTCTCAGTAATTGTCCGCCCCTTTTTGCTCTTGTCCACCCCTCGTTGCCTTGTCCCATATTCTCCGCTCTTGTCCATCCGTCTTTGCCCTTTTCTGCCCCTCTGTGCCCTTGTCCGCCCCTCTTTGCCCTTGTCCTGTATTCTCAGCAGTTGTCCGCCCCTCTTTGCCCTTGTCCGCCCCTCTTTTCCCTTTTCCGCCCCTCTTTGCCCTTGTCCGCCCCTCTTTGCCCTTGTCCCGTTTTCGCACACTTGTCCCGTATACTCAGCACTTGTCCACCCCTGTTTGCCCTTGTCCGCCCCTGTTTGCCCTTGTCCGTCCCTCTTTGCCCTTGTCCGACCCTATTTGCCCTTGTCCGCTCCTCTTTACCCTTATCCGCCCCTCTTTGCCCTTGTCCGCCCGTCTTTGCCCTTCTCCACCCCTCTTTGACCTTGTCCCATATTCTCAGCACTTTTTCCGCCCCTCTTTGCCCTTGTCCGCCCCTCTTTGCCCTTTTCCGCCCCTCTTAGCCCTTGTCCGCCCCTCTTTGCCCTTGTCCGACCCTCTTTCCCCTTGTCCGCCCCTCTCTGCCATTGTCCGATCCTCTTTGCCCTTGTCCGCCCTTCTTTGCCCTTGTCCGCCTGTCTTTGCCATTGTCCGCTCCTCTTTGACCTTGTCCCGTGTTCTCAGCACTTGTCCGCCCCTCTTTGCCCTTGTCCGCCCCTTTTTTGCCCTTGTCCACCCCTCTTTTCCCTTGTCCGCCCCTCTTTGCCCTTGTCCGCCCCTCTCTGCCCTTGTCCGCCCGTCTTTGCCTTGTGTGCCCCTCTTTGCCCTTGTCCGCCCCTCTTTGCCCTTGTCCATCCCTCTTTGCCCTTGACCGCCCCTCTTTACCCTTGTCCGCCTCTCTTTGACCTTGTCTGCTCCTCTTTGCCCTTGTCCCGTATTCTCAGTAATTGTCCGCCCCTTTTTGCTCTTGTCCACCCCTCGTTTCCTTGTCCCATATTCTCCGCTCTTGTCCATCCCTCTTTGCCCTTGTCTGCCCCTCTGTGCCCTTGTCCGCCCCTCTTTGCCCTTGTCCGCCCCTCTTTGCCCTTGTCCGCCCCTCTTTGCCCTTGTCCTGTATTCTCAGCAGTTGTCCGCCCCTCTTTGCCCTTGTCCGCCCCTCTTTTCCCTTTTCCGCCCCTCTTTGCCCTTGTTCGCCCCTCTTTGCCCTTGTCCCGTATTCGCACACTTGTCCCGTATTCTCAGCACTTGTCCACCCCTGTTTGCCCTTATCCGCCCCTCTTTGCCCTTGTCCGCCCGTCTTTGCCCTTCTCCGCCCCTCTTTGACCTTGTCCCATATTCTCAGCACTTTTTCCGCCCCTCTTTGCCCTTGTCCGCCCCTCTTTGCCTTTGTCCGCCCCTCTTTGCCCTTTTCCGCCCCTCTTAGCCCTTGTCCGGCCCTCTTTGCCCTTCTCTGCCCCTATTTGCCCTTGTGCGCCCCTCTTTGAACTTGTCCGCCCCTCTTTGCCCTTGTCCGCCCCTCTTTGCCCTTGTGCTACTCTCTTTGTCCTTGTCCCGTATTCTCAGCACTTGTCCGCCCCTCTTTGCCCTTCTCCGCCCCTCTTTGCCCTTGTCCGCCCCTCTTTGTCCTTGTCCGCCCCTCTTTGTCCTTCTCCTGTATTCTCAGATCTTGTCCGCCCCTCTTTGCCCTTGTCCGCCCCTCTGTGCCCTTGTCCGCCCCTCTTTGCCGTTATCCGCCCCTCTGTGACCTTGTCCCCCCGTCTTTGCCCTTGTCCCGTATTCTCAGCACTTGTCTGCCCCTCTTTGCCCTTGTCCGCACCTCTTTGCCGTTGTCCGCCCCTCTGTGACCTTGTCCGAACCTCTTTGCCCTTGTCCGCCCCTCTTTGCCCTTCTCCTTTATTCTCAGCAATTGTCCACCCCTCTTTGCCCTTCTCCTTTATTCTCAGCATTTGTCCGCCCCTCTTTGCCGTTGTCCGCCCCTCTTTGCCCTTGTCCGCCCCTCTTTGCCCTTGTCCGCCCCTCTTTGCCCTTGTCCACCTCTCTTTGACCTTGTCTGCCCCTCTTTGCCCTTGTCCCGTATTCTCAGATATTGTCCGCCCCTTTTTGCTCTTGTCTACCCCTCGTTGCCTTGTCCCATATTCTCCGCTCTTGTCCATCCCTCTTTGCCCTTGTCTGCCCCTCTGTGCCCTTGTCCGCCCCTCTTTGCCCTTGTCCGCCCCTCTTTGCCCTTGTCCGCCCCTCTTTGCCCTTGTCCTGTATTCTCAGCAGTTGTCCGCCCCTCTTTGCCCTTGTCCGCCCCTCTTTTCCCTTGTCCGCCCCTCTTTTCCCTTTTCCGCCCCTCTTTGCCCTTGTCCGCACCTCTTTGTCCTTGTCCCGTATTCGCACACTTGTCCCGTATTCTCAGCACTTGTCCACCCCTGTTTGCCCTTTTCCGCCCCTGTTTGCCCTTGTCAGTCCCTCTTTGCCCTTGTCCGCCCCTATTTGCCCTTGTCCGCTCCTCTTTACCCTTATCCGCCCCTCTTTGCCCTTGTCCGCCCGTCTTTGCCCTTCTCCGCCCCTCTTTGACCTTGTCCCATGTTCTCAGCACTTTTTCCGCCCCTCTTTGCCCTTTTCCGCCCCTCTTTGCCCTTTTCCGCCCCTCTTTGCCCTTTTCCGCCCCTCTTAGCCCTTGTCCGGCCCTCTTTGCCCTTGTCCGCCCCTATTTGCCCTTGTGCGCCCCTCTTTGAACTTGTCCTCCCCTCTTTGCCCTTGTCCGCCCCTATTTGCCCTTGTCCGCCCCTCTTTGCCCTTGTGCTACTCTCTTTGTCCTTGTCCCGTATTGTCAGCACTTGTCCGCCCCTCTTTGCCCTTGTCCGCCCCTCTTTGTCCTTGTCCGCCCCTCTTTGCCCTTCTCCTGTATTCTCAGCTCTTGTCCGCCCCTCTTTGCCCTTGTCCGCCCCTCAGTGCCCTTGTCCGCCCCTCTTTGCCGTTATCCGCCCCTCTGTGACCTTGTCCGCCCCTCTTTGCCCTTGTCCCGTATTCTCAGCACTTGTCCGCCCCTCTTTGCCCTTGTCCGCACCTCTTTGCCGTTGTCCGCCCCTCTGTGACCTTGTCCGCACCTCTTTGCCCTTGTCCGCCCCTCTTTGCCCTTCTCCTTTATTCTCAGCAATTGTCCGCCCCTCTTTGCCCTTCTCCTTTATTCTCAGCACTTGTCCGCCCCTCTTTGCCGTTGTCCGCACCTCTTTGCACTTGTCCGCCCCTCTTTGCTCTTGTCCGCCCCTCATTGCCCTTGTCCGCCCCGCTTTTCCCTTGTCCCCCCCTCTTTGCCCTTGTCCGCCCCTCTTTGCCCTTGTCCCTTATTCTCAGAACTTGTCAGGCCCTCTTTGCCCTTGTCCAAACCTCTTTGCCCTTTTCCCTTATTCTCCGCTATTGTCCGCCCCTCTTTGCCCTTGTCCGCCCCTCTTTCCCCTTCTCTGCCCCTCTTTTAGCTTGTCCGCCCCTCTTTGGTCTTGTCCCCTATTCTCAGCACTTTTCCGACACTCTTTGCCCTTGTCCGACCCTCTTTGCCTTTGTCCGCCCCTCTTTGCCCTTGTCCGCCCCTCTTTGACCTTTTCCGCCCCTCTTTGCACTTGTCCCCTATTCTCTGCACTTGTCCGACACTCTTTGCCCTTAACCGAACCTCTTTGCCGTTGTCCGCCCCTCTTTGCCCTAGTCCGCCCCTCTTTGCCCTTGTCCGCCCCTCTTTGCCCTTGTCCGCCACTCTTTGCCCTTTTCTGCCCCTCTTTGCCCTTGTCCGCCCCTCTTTGCCCTTGTCCGCTCCTCTTTACCCTTGTCCCATATTCTAAGAAATTCTCCGCCCTTCTTTGCCTTTGTCCCGTATTCTCAGCACTTGTCCGCACCTCTTTGCCCTTGTCCGCCCCTCTTTGCCCTTGTCCGACCCTCTTTGCCCTTGTCCCGTATACTCAGCACTTGTCCGCCCCTCTTTCCCGTTGTCCGCCCCTCTTTGCCATTGTTCGCCCCTCTTGGACCTTGTCCGCCCTTCTTTGCACTTGTCCGCCTCTCTTTGCCATTGTCCGCCACTCTTTGCCCTTGTCCAGTATTCTCATTTCTTGTCCGCAACTCTTTGACCTTCTCCCGTGTTCTCAGCACTTGTCCGCCCCTCTTTGCCCTTGTCCGCCCTCTTTACCCTTGTCCGCCCCTCTTTGCCCTTGTCCGACCCTCTTTGCCCTTGTCCGCCCTTCTTTGCCCTTGTCTGCCTCTCTTTGCCATTGTCCGCCCCTCTTTGCCCTTGTCCCGTATTCTCAGTTCTTGTCCGCACCTCTTTGAGCTTGTCCGCCCCTCTTTGCCCTTGTCCGCCCCTGTTTGCCCTTGTCCGCCCCTCTTTACCCTTGTCCGCCTCTCTTTGACCTTGTCCGCCCCTCTTTGCCCTTGTCCCGTATTCTCAGCAATTGTATGCCCCTTTTTGCTCTTCTCCACCCCTCTTTGACTTGTCCCATATTCTCCGCTCTTGTCCGCCCCTCTTTGCCCTTGTCCACCACTCTTTGCCCTTGTCCGCCCCCTTTTCACTTGTCTGCCCCTCTTTGCCCTTGTCCTGTATTCTCCGCTCTTGTCCATCCGTATTTGCCCTTGTCCGCCCCTCTTTGCCCTTCTCCGCCTCTCTTTGACCTTGTCTGCCCCTCTTTACCCTTGTCCCGTATTCTCAGTAATTGTCCGCCCCTTTTTGCTCTTGTCCACCCCTCTTTTCCTTGTCCCATATTCTACGCTCTTGTCCGCCCCTCTTTGCACTTGTCCGCCCCTCTTTTCCCTTGTCCGCCCCTCTTTGCCCTTGTCCTGTATTCTCAGCACTTCTCCGCCCATCTTTGCCCTTGTCCGCACCTCTTTGCCCTTTTCCACACCTCTTTGCCCTTGTCCGCCCCTCTTTGCCCTTGTCCCGTATTCGCACACTTGTCCCGTATTCTCAGCACTTGTCCGCCCCTGTTTGCCCTTGTCTGCCCCTCTTTGCCCGTGTCCGCCCCTCTTTGCACTTGTCCGCCCCTCTTTGCCCTTGTCCGCCCCTCTTTGCCCTTGTCTGCCCCTCTTTGACCTTGTCCGCCCCTCTTTGCCCTTCTCCTGTATTCTCAGCACTTGTCCAACCCTCTTTGCAATTGTCCGCCCCTCTTTGCACTTGTCCGCCCCTCTTTGCCCTTGTCCTCCCCTCTTTTCCCTTGTCCCGTATTCTCAGCACTTGTCCGCCCCTATTTGCCCTAGTACCGTATTCTCAGTAGTTGTCCGACCGACTTTGCTGTTGTCCGACCCTGTTTGCACTTGTCCGCCCCTCTTTGCTATTGTCCCGTATTCTCCGCTCTTGTCCGCCCCTCTTTGCCCTTGTCCGCCCCTCTATGCCCTCGTCCAACCCTCTTTGCACTTGTCCGCACCTCTTTGCACTTGTCCAATATTCTCAGCAATTGTCCGCCCCTCTTTGCCCTTGTCCGCCCCTCTTTGCCCTTGTCCGCCCCTCTTTACCCTTGTCCGCCCTTCTTTGCACTTTTCCGCCCCTCTTTGCACTTGTTCGCCCCTCTTTGTTATTGTCCCGTATTCTCCGCACTTGTCCGCCCCTCTTTGCCCTTGTCCGCCCCTCTTTGCCCTCGTCCAAACCTCTTTGCCCTTGTCCGCACCTCTTTGCCCTTGTCCAGTATTCTCAGCACTTGTCCGCCCCTCTTTGCCCTTGTCCGCCCCTCTTTGCACTTGTCTGCCCCTCTTTGCCCTTATCAGCCCCTCTTTGCCCTTGTCCGCCCCTCTTTGCCCTTGTCCAAACCTCTTTGCCCTTGTCCGCACCTCTTTGCCCTTGTCCAGTATTCTCAGCACTTGTCCGCCCCTCTTTGCCCTTGTCCGCCCCTCTTTGCCCTTATCCGCCCCTCTTTGCCCTTGTCCGCCCCTCTTTGCCCTTGTCCGCCCTTCTTTGCACTTGTTCGCCCTTCTTTGCCTTTGTCCCGTATTCTCAGCCCTTGTCCGCCCCTCTTTACACTTGTCCGCCCCTCTTTGCCCTTGTCCACCCCTCTTTGCCCTTGTCCGCCCCTCTTTGCACTTGTCCGCCTCTCTTTGACCTTGTCCGCCCCTCTTTGCCCGTGTCCCGGATTCTCAGAAATTGTACGCCCCTTTTTGCTCTTGTCCACCCCTCTTTGACTTGTCCCATATTCTCCGATCTTGTCCGCCCCTCTTTGCCTTTGTCCACCACTCTTTGCCCTTGTCCGCCCCTCTATTCATTTGTCTGCCCCTTTTTGCCCTTGTCCGCCTCTCTTTGCCCTTGTCCCGTATTCTCAGCACTTGTCTGCCCTATTTGCCCTTGTCCGCCCCTCTTTGCCCTTGTCCTGTACTCTCCGATCTTGTCCATCCCTATTTGCCCTTGTCCGCCCCTCTTTGCCCTTGTCCGCCTCTCTTTGACCTTGTCTGCCCCTCTTTGCCCTTGTCCCGTATTCTCAGTAATTGTCCGCCCCTTTTTGCTCTTATCCACCCCTCGTTGCCTTGTCCCATATTCTCTGCTCTTGTCCATCCGTCTTTGCCCTTGTCTGCCCCTCTGTGCCCTTGTCCGCCCCTCTTTGCCCTTGTCCGCCCCTCTTTGCCCTTGTCCTGTATTCTCAGCAGTTGTCCGCCCCTCTTTGCCCTTGTCCGCCCCTCTTTTCCCTTTTCCGCCCCTCTTTGCCCTTGTCCGCCCCTCTTTGCCCTTGTCCCGTTTTCGCACACTTGTCCCGTATACTCAGCACTTGTCCACCCCTGTTTGAACTTGTCCGCCCCTGTTTGCCCTTGTCCGTCCCTCTTTGCCCTTGTCCGCCCCTATTTGCCCTTGTCCGCTCCTCTTTACCCTTATCCGCCCCTCTTTGCCCTTTTCCGCCCGTCTTTGCCCTTCTCCGCCCCTCTTTGACCTTGTCCCATATTCTCAGCACTTTTTCCGCCCCTCTTTGCCCTTGTCCGCCCCTCTTTGCCCTTTTCCGCCCCTCTTAGCCCTTGTCCGCCCCTCTTTGCCCTTGTCCGACCCTCTTTCCCCTTGTCCCGTATACTCAGAACTTGTCCGCCCCTCTTTCCCCTTGTCCGCCCCTCTTTCCCCTTGTCCGATCCTCTCTGCCATTGTCCGATCCTCTTTGCCCTTGTCCGCCCTTCTTTGCCCTTGTCCTCCTGTCTTTGCCATTGTCCGCACCTCTTTGACCTTGTCCCGTGTTCTCAGCACTTGTCCGCCCCTCTTTGCCCTTGTCCGCCTCTTTTTTGCCCTTGTCCGCCCCTCTTTGCCCTTGTCCGCCCCTCTTTGCCCTTGTCCGCCCCTCTTTGCCCTTATCCGCCCCTCTTTGCCCTTGTCCGCCCCTCTTTGCCCTTGTCCGCCCTTCTTTGCACTTGTTCGCCCTTCTTTGCCTTTGTCCCGTATTCTCAGCCCTTGTCCGCCCCTCTTTACACTTGTCCGCCCCTCTTTGCCCTTGTCCACCCCTCTTTGCCCTTGTCCGCCCCTCTTTGCACTTGTCCGCCTCTCTTTGACCTTGTCCGCCCCTCTTTGCCCGTGTCCCGGATTCTCAGAAATTGTACGCCCCTTTTTGCTCTTGTCCACCCCTCTTTGACTTGTCCCATATTCTCCGATCTTGTCCGCCCCTCTTTGCCTTTGTCCACCACTCTTTGCCCTTGTCCGCCCCTCTATTCATTTGTCTGCCCCTTTTTGCCCTTGTCCGCCTCTCTTTGCCCTTGTCCCGTATTCTCAGCACTTGTCTGCCCTATTTGCCCTTGTCCGCCCCTCTTTGCCCTTGTCCTGTACTCTCCGATCTTGTCCATCCCTATTTGCCCTTGTCCGCCCCTCTTTGCCCTTGTCCGCCTCTCTTTGACCTTGTCTGCCCCTCTTTGCCCTTGTCCCGTATTCTCAGTAATTGTCCGCCCCTTTTTGCTCTTATCCACCCCTCGTTGCCTTGTCCCATATTCTCTGCTCTTGTCCATCCTTCTTTGCCCTTGTCTGCCCCTCTGTGCCCTTGTCCGCCCCTCTTTGCCCTTGTCCGCCCCTCTTTGCCCTTGTCCTGTATTCTCAGCAGTTGTCCGCCCCTCTTTGCCCTTGTCCGCCCCTCTTTGCCCTTGTCCGCCCCTCTTTTCCCTTTTCCGCCCCTCTTTGCCCTTGTCCGCCCCTCTTTGCCCTTGTCCCGTTTTCGCACACTTGTCCCGTATACTCAGCACTTGTCCACCCCTGTTTGAACTTGTCCGCCCCTGTTTGCCCTTGTCCGTCCCTCTTTGCCCTTGTCCGCCCCTATTTGCCCTTGTCCGCTCCTCTTTACCCTTATCCGCCCCTCTTTGCCCTTGTCCGCCCGTCTTTGCCCTTCTCCGCCCCTCTTTGACCTTGTCCCATATTCTCAGCACTTTTTCCGCCCCTCTTTGCCCTTGTCCGCCCCTCTTTGCCCTTTTCCGCCCCTCTTAGCCCTTGTCCGCCCCTCTTTGCCCTTGTCCGACCCTCTTTCCCCTTGTCCCGTATACTCAGAACTTGTCCGCCCCTCTTTCCCCTTGTCCGCCCCTCTTTCCCCTTGTCCGATCCTCTCTGCCATTGTCCGATCCTCTTTGCCCTTGTCCGCCCTTCTTTGCCCTTGTCCGCCTGTCTTTGCCATTGTCCGCACCTCTTTGACCTTGTCCCGTGTTCTCAGCACTTGTCCGCCCCTCTTTGCCCTTGTCCGCCTCTTTTTTGCCCTTGTCCACCCCTCTTTTCCCTTGTCCGCCCCTCTTTGCCCTTGTCCGCCCCTCTCTGCCCTTGTCCGCCCGTCTTTGCCTTGTGTGCCCCTCTTTGCCCTTTTCCATCCCTCTTTGCCCTTGACCGCCCCTCTTTACCCTTGTCCGCCTCTCTTTGACCTTGTCCGCCCCTCTTTGCCCTTCTCCCTTATTCTCAGAAATTGTACGCCCCTTTTTGCTCTTGTCCACCCCTCTTTGACTTGTCCCATATTCTCTGATCTTGTCCGCTCCTCTTTACCCTTGTCCACCACTGTTTGCCCTTGTCCGCCCCTCTATTCATTTGTCTGCCCCTTTTTGCCCTTGTCCGCCCCTCTTTGCCCTTGTCCCGTATTCTCAGCACTTGTCTGCCCTATTTGCCCTTGTCCGCCCCTCTTTGCCCTTGTCCGCCTCTCTTTGACCTTGTCTGCCCCTCTTTGCCCTTGTCCCGTATTCTCAGTAATTGTCCGCCCCTTTTTGCTCTTGTCCACCCCTCGTTTCCTTGTCCCATATTCTCCGCTCTTGTCCATCCCTCTTTGCCCTTGTCTGCCCCTCTGTGCCCTTGTCCGCCCCTCTTTGCCCTTGTCCGCCCCTCTTTGCCCTTGTCCGCCCCTCTTTGCCCTTGTCCTGTATTCTCAGCAGTTGTCCGCCACTCTTTGCCCTTGTCCGCCCCTCTTTTCACTTTTCCGCCCCTCTTTTCACTTTTCCGCCCCTCTTTGCCCTTGTCCGCCCCTCTTTGCCCTTGTCCCGTATTCGCACACTTGTCCTGTATTCTCAGCACTTGTCCACCCCTGTTTGCCCTTATCCGCCCCTCTTTGCCCTTGTCCGCCCGTCTTTGCCCTTCTCCGCCCCTCTTTGACCTTGTCCCATATTCTCAGCACTTTTTCCGCCCCTCTTTGCCCTTGTCCGCCTCTCTTTGCCCTTTTCCGCCCCTCTTAGCCCTTGTCCGGCCCTCTTTGCCCTTCTCTGCCCCTATTTGCCCTTGTGCGCCCCTCTTTGAACTTGTCCGCCCCTCTTTGCCCTTGTCCGCCCCTCTTTGCCCTTGTCCGCCCCTCTTTGCCCTTGTGCTACTCTCTTTGTCCTTGTCCCGTATTCTCAGCACTTGTCCGCCCCTCTTTGCCCTTCTCCGCCCCTCTTTGCCCTTGTCCGCCCCTCTTTGTCCTTGTCCGCCCCTCTTTGTCCTTCTCCTGTATTCTCAGCTCTTGTCCGCCCCTCTTTGCGCTTGTCCGCCCCTCTGTGCCCTTGTCCGCCCCTCTTTGCCGTTATCCGCCCCTCTGTGACCTTGTCCGCCCCTCCTTGCCCTTGTCCCGTATTCTCAGCACTTGTCCGCCCCTCTTTGCCCTTGTCCGCACCTCTTTGCCGTTGTCCGCCCCTCTGTGACCTTGTCCGCCCCTCTTTGCCCTTGTCCGCCCTTCTTTGCACTTGTTCGCCCTTCTTTGCCTTTGTCCCGTATTCTCAGCCCTCATCCGCCCCTCTTTACACTTGTCCGCCCCTCTTTGCACTTGTCCACCCCTCTTTGCCCTTTTCCGCCCCTCTTTGCACTTGTCCGCCCCTCTTTGCCCTTGTCCCGTATTCTCAGCACCTGTCCGACCCTCTTTGCCCTTGTCCGCCCCTCTTTGCCCTTATCCGCCCCTCTTTGTCCTTGTCCGCCCCTCTTTGCCCTTGTCCGCCCCTCTTTGCACTTGTCCGCCCCTCTTTGCCCTTATCCGCCCCTCTTTGTCCTTGTCCGCCCCTCTTTGCCCTTTTCCGCCCCTCTTTGCCCTTGTCCGCCCCTCTTTGCCCTTGTCCGCCCCTCTTTGCCCTTGTCCCATATTCTAAGAAATTCTCTGCCCTTCTTTGCCTTTGTCCCGTATTCTCAGCACTTGTCCGCCCCTCTTTGCCCTTGTCCGCCCCTCTTTGCCCTTGTCCGACCCTCTTTACCCTTGTCCCGTATACTCAGCACTTGTCCGCCCCTCTTTCCCCTTGTCCGCCCCTCTTTGCCATTGTTCGCCCCTCTTGGACCTTGTCCGCCCTTCTTTGCACTTGTCCGCCTCTCTTTGCCATTGTCCGCCACTCTTTGCCCTTGTCCAGTATTCTCATTTCTTGTCCGCAACTCTTTGACCTTGTCCCGTGTTCTCAGCACTTGTCCGCCCCTCTTTGCCCTTGTCCGCCCTCTTTACCCTTGTCCGCCCCTCTTTGCCCTTGTCCGACCCTCTTTGCCCTTGTCCGCCCTTCTTTGCCCTTGTCTGCCTCTCTTTGCCATTGTCCGCCCCTCTTTGCCCTTGTCCCGTATTCTCAGTTCTTGTCCGCACCTCTTTGAGCTTGTCCCGTGTTCTCAGCACTTGTCCGCCCCTGTTTGCCCTTGTCCGCCCCTCTTTACCCTTGTCCGCCTCTCTTTGACCTTGTCCGTCCCTCTTTGCCCTTGTCCCGTATTCTCAGCAATTGTATGCCCCTTTTTGTTCTCCTCCACCCCTCTTTGACTTGTCCCATATTCTCCGCTCTTGTCCGCCCCTCTTTGCCCTTGTCCACCACTCTTTGCCCTTGTCCGCCCCTCTTTTCACTTGTCTGCCCCTCTTTGCCCTTGTCCTGTATTCTCCGCTCTTGTCCATCCGTATTTGCCCTTGTCCGCCCCTCTTTGCCCTTCTCCGCCTCTCTTTGACCTTGTCTGCCCCTCTTTACCCTCGTCCCGTATTCTCAGTAATTGTCCGCCCCTTTTTGCTCTTGTCCACCCCTCTTTTCCTTGTCCCATATTCTCCGCTCTTGTCCGCCCCTCTTTGCACTTGTCCGCCCCTCTTTTCCCTTGTCCGCCCCTCTTTGCCCTTGTCCTGTATTCTCAGCACTTGTCCGCCCATCTTTGCCCTTGTCTGCCCCTCTTTTCCCTTTTCCACACCTCTTTGCCCTTGTCCGCCCCTCTTTGCCCTTGTCCCGTATTTGCACACTTGTCCCGTATTCTCAGCACTTGTCCGACCCTGTTTGCCCTTTTACGCCCCTCTTTGCCCGTGTCCGCCCCTCTTTGCCCTTGTCCGCCCCTCTTTGCCCTTGTCCGCCCCTCTTTGCCCTTGTCCGCCCCTCTTTGCCCTTGTCCGCCCCTCTTTGCCCTTGTCTGCCCCTCTTTGACCTTGTCCGCCCCTCTTTGCCCTTCTCCTGTATTCTCAGCACTTGTCCAACCCTCTTTGCACTTGTCCGCCCCTCTTTGCACTTGTCCGCCCCTCTTTGCCCTTGTCCTCCCCTCTTTTCCCTTGTCCCGTATTCTCAGCACTTGTCCGCCCCTATTTGCCCTAGTACTGTATTCTCAGCAGTTGTCCGCCCCACTTTGCTGTTGTCCGACCCTGTTTGCACTTGTCCGCCCCTCTTTGCTATTGTCCCGTATTCTCCGCTCTTGTCCGCCCCTCTTTGCTCTTGTCCGCCCCTCTATGCCCTCGTCCAACCCTCTTTGACCTTGTCCGCACCTCTTTGCACTAGTCCAATATCCTCAGCAATTGTCCGCCCCTCTTTGCCCTTGTCCGCCCCTCTTTGCCCTTGTCCGCCCCTCTTTACCCTTGTCCGCCCTTCTTTGCACTTTTCCGCCCCTCTTTGCACTTGTTCACCCCTCATTGTTATTGTCCCGTATTCTCCGCTCTTGTCCGCCCCTCTTTGCCCTTGTCCGCCCCTCTTTGCCCTCGTCCAAACCTCTTTGCCCTTGTCCGCACCTCTTTGCCCTTGTCCAGTATTCTCAGCACTTGTCCGTCCCTCTTTGCCCTTGTCCGCCCCTCTTTGCCCTTGTCCGCCCCTCTTTGCCCTTATCCGCCCCTCTTTGCCTTTGTCCGCCCCTCTTTGCTCTTGTCCAAACCTCTTTGCCCTTGTCCGCACCTCTTTGCCCTTGTCCAGTATTCTCAGCACTTGTCCGACCCTCTTTGCCCTTGTCCGCACCTCTTTGCCCTTATCCGCCCCTCTTTGCCCTTGTCTGCCCCTCTTTGACCTTGTCCGCACCTCTTTGCCCTTGTCCAGTATTCTCAGCACTTGTCCGACCCTCTTTGCCCTTGTCCGCCGCTCTTTGCCCTTATCCGCCCCTCTTTGCCCTTGTCCGCCCCTCTTTGCCCTTGTCCGCCTCTCTTTGCACTTGTCCAACCCACTTTGCCCTTGTCCGCCCCCTTTGCACTTGTCCGCCTCTCTTTGACCTTGTCCGCCCCTCTTTGCCCTTGTCCCGTATTCTCAGAAATTGTACGCCCCTTTTTGCTCTTGTCCACCCCTCTTTGACTTGTCCCATATTCTCCGATCTTGTCCGCCCCTCTTTGCCCTTGTCCACCACTCTTTGCCCTTGTCCGCCCCTCTATTCATTTGTCTGCCCCTTTTTGCCCTTGTCCGCCCCTCTTTGCCCTTGTCCTGTATTCTCAGCACTTGTCTGCCCTATTTGCCCTTGTCCGCCCCTCTTTGCCCTTGTCCTGTATTCTCCGATCTTGTCCGCCCCTCTTTGCCCTTGTCCGCCCCTCTTTTCCCTTGTCCGCCTCTCTTTGACCTTGTCTGCCCCTCTTTGCCCTTGTCCCGTATTCTCAGTAATTGTCCGCCCCTTTTTGTTCTTGTCCACCCCTCGTTGCCTTGTCCCATATTCTCCGCTCTTGTCCATCCGTCTTTGCCCTTGTCTGCCCCTCTGTGTCCTTGTCCGCCCCTCTTTGCCCTTGTCCGCCCCTCTTTGCCCTTGTCCTGTATTCTCAGCAGTTGTCCGCCCCTCTTTGCCCTTGTCCGCCCCTCTTTTCCCTTTTCCGCCCCTCTTTGCCCTTGTCCGCCCCTCTTTGCCCTTGTCCCATATTAGCACACTTGTCCCGTATTCTCAGCACTTGTCCACCCCTGTTTGCCCTTGTCCGCCCCTGTTTGCCCTTGTCCGTCCCTCTTTGCCCTTGTCCGCCCCTATTTACCCTTGTCCGCTCCTCTTTTCCCTTATCCGCCCCTCTTTGCACTTGTCCGCCCGTCTTTGCCCTTCTCCGCCCCTCTTTGAACTTGTCCCATATTCTCAGCACTTTTTCCGCCCCTCTTTGCACTTGTCCGCCCCTCTTTGCCCTTTTCCGCCCCTCTTAGCCCTTGTCCGCCCCTCTTTGCCCTTCTCCGCCCCTCTTTGCCCTTGTCCGCCCCTCTTTACCCTTGTCCCAAATTCTAAGAACTTCTCCGCCCCTCTTTGCATTTGTCCCGTATTCTCAGCACTTGTCCGCCCCTCTTTGCCTTTGTCCACCCCCCTTTGCCCTTGTCCGACCCTCTTTGCCCTTGTCCCGTATACTCAGAACTTGTCCGCCCCTCTTTCCCCTTGTCCGCCCCTCTTTCCCCGTGTCCGCCCCTCTCTGCCATTGTCCGACCCTCTTTGCCCTTGTCGGCCCTTCTTTGCCCTTGTCCGCCTGTCTTTGCCATTGTCCGCCCCTTTTTGACCTTGTCCCGTATTCACAGTTCTTGTCCGCACCTCTTTGACCTTGTCCCGTGTTCTCAGCACTTGTCCGCCCCTCTTTGCCCTTGTCCGCCCCTCTTTGCCCTTGTCCGCCCGTCTTTGACTTGTGTGCCCCTCTTTGCCCTTGTCCGCCCCTCTTTGCCCTTGTCCATCCCTCTTTGCCCTTGACCGCCCCTCTTTACCCTTGTCCGCCTCTCTTTGACCTTGTCCGCCCCTCTTTGCCCTTCTCCCGTATTCTCAGAAATTGTACGCCCCATTTTGCTCTTGTCCACCCCTCTTTGACTTGTCCCATATTCTCTGATCTTGTCCGCACCTCTTTGCCCTTGTCCACCACTCTTTGCCCTTGTCCGCCCCTCTATTCATTTGTCTGCCCCTTTTTGCCCTTGTCCGCCCCTCTTTGCCCTTGTCCCGTATTCTCAGCACTTGTCTGCCCTATTTGCCCTTGTCCGCCCCTCTTTGCCCTTGTCCTGTATTCTCAGCAGTTGTCCGCCCCTCTTTGCCCTTGTCCGCCCCTCTTTGCCCTTGTCCGCCCCTCTTTGCCCTTGTCCGCCCCTCTTTGCCCTTGTCCCGTATTCGCACACTTGTCCCGTATTCTCAGCACTTGTCCACCCCTGTTTGCCTTGTCCGCCCCTGTTTGCCCTTGTCCGTCCCTCTTTGCCCTTGTCCGCCCCTATTTGCTCTTGTCCGCTCCTCTTTACCCTTATCCGCCCCTCTTTGCCCTTGTCCGCCCGTCTTTGCCCTTCTCCGCCCCTCTTTGACCTTGTCCCATATTCTCAGCACTTTTTCCGCCCCTCTTTGCCCTTGTCCGCCCCTCTTTGCCCTTTTCCGCCCCTCTTAGCTCTTGTCCGGCCCTCTTTGCCCTTCTCCGCCCCTATTTGCCCTTGTGCGCCCCTCTTTGAACTTGTCCGCCCCTCTTTGCCCTTGTCCGCCCCTCTTTGCCCTTGTCCGCCCCTCTTTGCCCTTGTGCTACTCTCTTTGTCCTTGTCCCGTATTCTCAGCACTTGTCCGCCCCTCTTTGCCCTTGTCCGCCCCTCTTTGTCCTTGTCCGCCCCTCTTTGCCCTTCTCCTGTATTCTCAGCTCTTGTCCGCCCCTCTTTGCCCTTGTCCGTCCCTCTGTGCCCTTGTCCGCCCCTCTTTGCCGTTATCCGCCCCTCTGTGACCTTGTCCGCCCCTCTTTGCCCTTGTCCCGTATTCTCAGCACTTGTCCGCCCCTCTTTGCCCTTGTCCGCACCTCTTTGCCGTTGTCCGCCCCTCTGTGACCTTGTCCGCACCTCTTTGCCCTTGTCCGCCCCTCTTTGCCCTTCTCCTTTATTCTCAGCAATTGTCCGCCCCTCTTTGCCCTTCTCCTTTATTCTCAGCATATGTCCGCCCCTCTTTGCCATTTTCCGCACCTCTTTGCCCTTGTCCGCCCCTCTTTCCCTTGTCCGCCCCTCTTTGCCCTTGTCCGCCCCTCTTTGCACTTGTCCGCCCCTCTTTGCACTTGTCCGCCCCTCTTTGCACTTGTCCGCCCCTCTTTGCACTTGTCCGCCCCTCTTTGCCCTTGTCCCTTATTCTCAGAACTTGTCAGGCCCTCTTTTCCCTTGTCCAAACCTCTTTGCCCTTTTCCCTTATTCTCCGCTATTTTCCGCCCCTCTTTGCCCTTGTCCGCCCCTCTTTCCCGTTCTCTGCCTCTCTTTTAGCTTGTCCGCCCCTCTTTGCTCTTGTCCCCTATTCTCAGCACTTTTCCGACACTCTTTGCCCTTGTCCGACCCTCTTTGCCTTTGTCCGCCCCTCTTTGCCCTTGTCCGCCCCTCTTTGACCTTTTCCGCACTTCTTTGCACTTTCCCCTATTCTAAGCACTTGTCCGACACTCTTTGCCCTTAACCGAACCTCTTTGCCGTTGTCCGCCCCTCTTTGCCCTAGTCCGCCCCTCTTTGCCCTTGTCCGCCCCTCTTTGCCCTTGTCCGCCACTCTTTGCCCTTGTCCGCCCCTCTTTGCCCTTGTCCGCTCCTCTTTGCCCTTGTCCGCACCTCTTTGCACTTGTCCAGTATTCTCAGCAATTGTCCGCCCCTCTTTGCCCTTGTCCGCCCCTCTTTGCCCTTGTCCGCCCCTCTTTGCCCTTGTGCTACTCTCTTTGTCCTTGTCCCGTATTCTCAGCACTTGTCCGCCCCTCTTTGCCCTTGTCCGCCCCTCTTTGCCCTTGTCCGCCCCTCTTTGTCCTTGTCCGCCCCTCTTTGCCCTTCTCCTGTATTCTCAGCTCTTGTCCGCCCCTCTTTTCCCTTGTCCGCCCCTCTGTGCCCTTGTCCGCCCCTCTTTGCCGTTATCCGCCCCTCTGTGACCTTGTCCGCCCCTCTTTGCCATTGTCCCGTATTCTCAGCATATGTCCGCCCCTCTTTGCCGTTTTCCGCACCTCTTTGCCCTTGTCCGCCCCTCTTTGCCCTTGTCCGCCCCTCTTTGCCCTTGTCCGCCCCTCTTTGCACTTGTCCGCCCCTCTTTGCACTTGTCCGCCCCTCTTTGCACTTGTCCGCCCCTCTTTGCCCTTGTCCCTTATTCTCAGAACTTGTCAGGCCCTCTTTTCCCTTGTCCAAACCTCTTTGCCCTTTTCCCTTATTCTCCGCTATATTCCGCCCCTCTTTGCCCTTGTCCGCCCCTCTTTCCCCTTCTCTGCCCCTCTTTTAGCTTGTCCGCCCCTCTTTGCTCTTGTCCCCTATTCTCAGCACTTTTCCGACACTCTTTGCCCTTGTCCGACCCTCTTTGCCTTTGTCCGCCCCTCTTTGCCCTTGTCCGCCCCTCTTTGACCTTTTCCGCCCCTCTTTGCACTTGTCCCCTATTCTAAGCACTTGTCCGACACTCTTTGCCCTTAACCGAACCTCTTTGCCGTTGTCCGCCCCTCTTTGCCCATGTCCGCCCCTCTTTGCCCTTGTCCGCCACTCTTTGCCCTTGTCCGCTCCTCTTTGCCCTTGTCCGCTCCTCTTTGCCCTTGTCCGCACCTCTTTGCACTTGTCCAGTATTCTCAGCAATTGTCCGCCCCTCTTTGCCCTTGTCCGCCCCTCTTTGCCCTTATCCGCCCCTCTTTGCCCTTGTCCGCCCCTCTTTGACCTTGTCCCCCCCTCTTTGCCCTTGTCCGCCCCTCTTTCCCCTTGTCCACCCCACTTTGCCCTTGTCTGCCCCTCTTTGACCTTGTCCGCCCCTCTTTGCCCTTGTCCCTTATTCTCCGGACTTGTCAGGCCCTCTTTACACTTGTCCACCCCTCTTTCCCCTTTTCCCGTATTCTCCGCGATTGTCCGCCCCTCTTTGCCCTTCTCCACCCCTCTTTGACCTTGTCCGCCCCTCTTTGCTCTTGTCCCCTTGTCTCAGCACTTGTCCGCCCCTCTTTGCCCTTGTCCGCCCCTCTTTGCCCTTGTCCACCCCTCTTTGCACTTGTCCGCCCCTCTTTGCACTTGTCCGCCCCTCTTTGCACTTGTCCGCCCCTCTTTGCCCTTGTCCCGTATTCTCAGCACCTGTCCGCCCCTCTTTGCCCTTGTCCGCCCCTCTTTGTCCTTGTCCGCCCCTCTTTGCCCTTGTCCGTCCCTATTTGCACTTGTCCACCCCTCTTTGCCCTTGTCCCGTATTCTCAGAACTTGTCCGCCACTCTTTGCCCTTGTCCGCACCACTTTGCCCTTGTCTGCCCCTTTTTGCCCTTGTCCGCCCCTCTTTGCCTTTGTCCTCCCCTCGTTGCCCTTGTCCTCCCCTCTTTGCCCTTGTCCCGTATTCTCAGCACTTGTCCGCCCCTCTTTGCCCTTGTCCGACCCTCTTTGCCCTTGTCCGCCCCTCTTTGCAATTGTCCGCCCGTCTTTGCCCTTCTCCTGTATTCTCAGCACTTGTCCGACACTCTTTTCCCTAGTCCGACCCTCTTTGCCTTTGTCCACCCCTCTTTGCCCTTGTTCCCCCCTCTTTACCTTTGTCCGCCCCTCTTTGCACTTGTCCGCCCCTCTTTGAACTTTTCCGCCCCTCTTTGCCCTTGTCCCCTATTCTCAGCACTTGTCCGACACTCTTTGCCCTTACCCGAACCTCTTTGCCCTTGTCCGCCCCTCTTTGCCCTTCTCCGCCCCTCTTTGCCCTTGTCCGCCCCTCTTTACCCTTGTCCCATATTCTAAGAACTTTTCCGCCCCTCTTTGCCTTTGTCCCGTATACTCAGCACTTGTCCGCCCCTCTTTCCCCTTGTCCGCCCCTCTTTCCCCTTGTCCGCCCCTCTTTGCCATTGTCCGACGCTCTTTGCCCTTGTCCGCCCTTCTTTGCCCTTGTCCGCCTGTCTTTGCCATTGTCCGCCCCTCTTTGACCTTGTCCCGTATTCTCAGTTCTTGTCCGCACCTCTTTGAACTTGTCCCGTGTTCTCAGCAATTGTCCGCCCCTCTTTGTCCTTGTCCGCACCTTTTTTGCCCTTGTCCACCCCTCTTTTCCCTTGTCCGCCCCTCTTTGCCCTTTTCCGCCCCTCTTTGCCCTTGTCCAACCTTCTTTGCCCATGTCCGCCCGTCTTTGCCCTTGTCCGCCCCTCTTTGCCCTAGTCCGCCCCTCTTTGCCCTAGTGCGCCCCTATTTGCCCTTGTCAGCCCCTCTTTGCCCTTGTCCCTTATTCTCAGTTCTTGTCCGCACATCTTTGGCCTTGTCCCGTGTTCTCAGCAGTTGTCCGCCCCTCTTTGCCCTTGTCCGCCCCTCTTTGCCCCTGTCCGCCCCTCTTTGCCCTTGTCCGCCCCTCTTTGCCCTTGTCCGCCCGTCTTTGCCTTGTCTGCCCCTCTTTGCCCTTGTCCGCCCCTCTTTGCCCTTGTCCATCCCTCTTTGCCCTTGTCCGCCCCTCTTTACCCTTGTCCACCTCTCTTTGACCTTGTCCGCCCCTCTTTGCCCTTGTCCGCCCCTCTTTGCTATTGTCCCGTATTCTCCGCTCTTGTCCGCCCCTCTTTGCCCTTGTCCGCCCCTCTTTGCCCTCGTCCAAACCTCTTTGCCCTTGTCCGCACCTCTTTGCCCTTGTCCAGTATTCTCAGCACTTGTCCTCCCCTCTTTGCCCTTGTCCGCCCCTCTTTGCACTTGTCCGCCCCTCTTTGCACTTGTCCGCCCCTCTTTTCACTTGTTCGCCCTTCTTTGCCTTTGTCCCGTATTCTCAGCCCTTGTCCGCCCCTGTTTGCCCTTGTCCGCCCCTCTTTGCCCTTGTCCACCCCTCTTTGCACTTGTCCGCCCCTCTTTGCACTTGTCCGCCCCTCTTTGCCCTTGTCCCGTATTCTCAGCACCTGTCCACCCCTCTTTGCCCTTGTCCGCCCCTCTTTGTCCTTTTCCGCCCCTCTTTGCCCTTGTTCGTCCCTATTTGCACTTGTCCGCCCCTCTTTGCCCTTGTCCCGTATTCTCAGAACTTGTCCCCCACTCTTTGCCCTTGTCCGCACCACTTTGCCCTTGTCTGCCCCTTTTTGCCCTTGTCCACCCCTCTTTGCCTTTGTCCTGCCCTCTTTGCCCTTGTCCTCCCCTCTTTGCCCTTGTCCCGTATTCTCAGCACTTGTCCGCCCCTCTTTGCCCTTGTCTGACCCTCTTTGCCCTTGTCCGCCCCTCTTTGCAATTGTCTGCCCGTCTTTGCCCTTCTCCTGTATTCTCAGCACTTGTCCGACACTCTTTGCCCTAGTCCGACCCTCTTTGCCTTTGTCCGCCCCTCTTTTCCCTTGACCCCCCCTCTTTTCCCTTTGTCCGCCTCTCTTTGCCCTTGTTGTCCCTCTTTGCACTTGTCCAGTATTCTCAGCACTTGTCCGCCCCTCTTTGCCCTTGTCCGCCACTCTTTGCCCTTGTCCCATATTCTCCGCACATCTCAGCCCCTCTTTGCCCTTGTCCGCCCCTCTTTGCCCTTGTCCGTCCCTCTTTGCCCTTGACCCGTATTCTCCGCACATCTCAGCCCCTCTTTGCCCTTGTCCGCCCCTCTTTGCCCTTGTCCGTCCCTCTTTGCCCTTGTCCGCCCCTCTTTGCTCTTGTCCGCCCCTCTTTGCCCTTGTCCGTCCCTCTTTGCCCTTGACCGCACCACTTCGCCTTGTCTGCCCCTCTTTGCCCTTGTCTGCCCCTCTTTGCCCTTGTCTGCCCCTCTTTGCCCTTGTCCGCCCCTCTTTGCCCTTGTCCCGTATTCTCAGCACTTGTCCGCCCGTCTTTGCCCTTGTCGGGCCCTCTTTGCCCTTGTCCGCCCCTCTTTGCCCTTGTCCGCCCCTCTTTGCCCTTGTCCGCCCCTCTTTGCTCTTGTCCGCCCCTCTTTGCCCTTGTCCCGTATTCTCAGCACTTGTCCGCCCCACTTTGGCCTTGTCCGCCCCTCTTTGCCCTTGTCCGCCCCCCTTTGCACTTGTCCTGTATTCTCAGCACTTGTCCGCCCCTCTTTGCACTTGTTCACCCCTCTTTGCACTTGTCCGCCCCTCTTTGCCCTTGTCCGCCCCTCTTTGACCTTGTCCCTTATTCTCAGCAATTGTCTGCCCCTCTTTGCCCTTGTCCGCCCCTCTTTGCCCTTGTCCGCCCCTCTTTGCCCTTGTCCGCCCCTCTTTGCCCTAGTCCGCCCCTCTTTGCCCTAGTCCGCCCCTATTTGCCCTTGTCAGCCCCTCTTTGCCCTTGTCCCGTATTCTCAGGACTTCTCCGACCCTCATTACCCTTTTTCGCCCCTCTTTGCCCTTGTCCCGTATTCTCCGCACTTCTCAGCCCCTCTTTGCCCTTTTCCGCCCCTCTTTGCCCTTTTCCGCCCGTCTTTGCCCTTGTCCGCACCTCTTTGCCCTTGTCCACCCCTCTTTGCCCTTGTCCGCCCCTCTTTGCCCTTGTCTGCCCCTCTTTGCCCTTGTCCGCCCCTATTTGCCCTTATCCCCTATTCTCAGCACTTGTCCGCCCCTCTTTGCACTTGTCCGCCCCTCTTTGCTCTTGTCCGCCCCCATTTGCCCTTGTCCGCCCCTCTTTGCCCTTGTCCCGTATTCTCAGCACTTGTGCGCCCCTCTTTGCACTTGTCCGCTCCTCTTTGCTCTTGTCCGCCCCCATTTGCCCTTGTCCGCCCCTCTTTGCCCTTGTCCCGTATTCTCAGCACTTGTGCGCCCCTCTTTGCACTTGTCCGCTCCTCTTTGCCGTTCTCCGCCCCTCTTTGCCCTTGTCCGACCCTCTTTGCCCTTGTCCGTACCTCTTTGCACTGTTCCAACACTCTTTGCCCTTGTCCGCCCCTCTTTGCCCTTGTCCGCCCCTCTTTGCCCTTGTCCGCCCATCTTTGCACTTGTCCCGTATTATCTGCACTTGTCCGCCACTCTTCGCACTTGTCCGCCCCTCTTCGCACTTGTCCGCCCCTCTTTGCCCTTGTCCCGTATTCTCAGCACTTGTCCGCCCCTCTTTGCCCTTGTCCGCCCCTCTTTGCACTTGTCCGCTCCACTTTGCACTTGTCCGCCCCTCTTTGACCTTGTCCCGTATTCTCAGCACTTGTCTGCCCCTCTTTGCCCTTGTCCGCCCCTCTTTGCCCTTGTCCCGTATTCTCAGCACTTGTCTGCCCCTCTTTGCTCTTGTCCCGTATTCTGAGCCCTTGTCCGCCCCTCTTTGCCCTTGTCCTCCCCTCTTTTCCCTTGTCCGTCCCTCTTTGCCCTTGTCCCTTATTCTCAGCGCTTGTCCGCCCCTCTTTGCCCCTGTCCCTTATTCTCAGCACTTGTCCGCCCCTCTTTGCCCTTGTCCGCCCCTCTTTGCCCTTGTCCGCCCCTCTTTGCCCTTGTCCCATATTCTCCGCACTTCTCCGCCCCTCTTTGCCCTTGTCCGCAACTCTTTGCCCTTGTCCGCCCCTCTTTGCCCTTGTCCGCCCCTCTTTGCTCTTGTCCCTTATTCTCCGAACTTGTCCGCCCCTCTTTGCCCTTGTCCTGTATTCTCAGAACTTATCCACCCCTATTTGCCTTTGTCTAGTATTCTCAGCACTTGTCCACCCCTCTTTGCCCTTTTCCCGTATTCTCAAGCACTTGTCCGCCCCTCTTGACCCTTGTCCGCCCCTCTTGACCCTTGTCTGCCCCTCTTGGTCCTTGTCTGCCATTCTTGGCCCTTGTCCCATATTCTTCGCACTTGTCCGCCCCTCTTTGTCCTTCTCCGCCCCTCTTTGCATTTTTCCGCCCCTCTTTGCCCTTGTCCCGTATTTTCAGCACTTGTCCGCCCCACTTTGCCCTTCCCCACCCCTCTTTGCCCTTGTCCGCCCCCTTTACACTTGTCCGCCCCTCTTTGCCCTTGTCCCGTATTCTCAGCCCTTGTCCGCCCCTCCTTGCTCTTGTCCCGTATTCTGAGCCCTTGTCCGCCCCTCTTTGCCCTTGTCCTCCCCTCTTTTCCCTTGTCCGTCCCTCTTTGCCCTTGTCCCGTATTCCCAGCCCTTGTCCGCCCTTCTTTGCCATTGTCCGCCCTTCTTTGCCATTGTCCGCCCCTCTTTGCCCTTGTCCGCCCCTCTTTGCCCTTGTCCGCCCCCTTTGCCCTTGTCCCGTATTCACAGCCCTTGTCCGCCCTTCTTTGCCATTGTCCGCCCCTCTTTGCCCTTGTCCGACCCTCTTTGCCTTTGTCCGCCCCTCTTTGCTCTTGTCCCGTATTCTCAGCCCTTGTCCGCCCCTCTTTGCCCTTGTCCGCCCCTCTTTGCCCTTGTCCGCCCCTCCATGCCCTTGCCAAAACCTCTTTGCCCTTCTCCGCCCCTCTTTGCCCTTGTCCGCCCCTCTTTGCCCTTGTCCGCCCCTCTTTGCCCTTGTCCGCCCCTCTTTCCCCTTGTCCGCACCTCTTTTCCCTTGTCCCGTATTCTCAGCACTTGTCCGCCCCTCTTTGCCCTTGTCCCGTATTCTCAGAACTTATCCACCCCTATTTGCCTTTGTCTAGTATTCTCAGCACTTGTCCGCCCCTCTTTGCCCTTTTCCCGTATTCTCAAGATCTTGTCCGCCTCTCTTGACCCTTGTCCGCCCCTCTTGGCCCTTGTCTGCCCCTCTTGGTCCTTGTCCGCCATTCTTGGCCCTTGTCCCATATTCTTCGCACTTGTCCGCCCCTCTTTGTCCTTCTCCGCCCCTCTTTGCCCTTGTCCACCCCTCTTTCCCCTTGTCCCGTATTTTCAGCACTTGTCCGCCCCACTTTGCCCTTCCCCACCCCTCTTTGCCCTTGTCGCCCCCTTTGCCCTTGTCCGCCCCCTTTACCCTTGTCCGTTCCTCTTTGCCCTTGTCCGACCCTTTTGCCCTTGTCCGCCTCTCTTTGCTCTTGTCCTTCCCTCTTTGCCCTTGTCCCGTATCCTCAGCACTTGTCCGCCACTCTTTGCCCTTGTCCCGTATTCTCAGCACTTGTCCGCCCCTCTTTGCCCTTGTCCGCCCCTCTTTGCCCTTGTCCGACCCTCTTTGCCCTTGTCCGCACCTCTTTGCCCTTGTCCCTTATTCTCAGCACTTGTCCGCCCCTCTTGGCCCTTGTCCGACCCTCTTGGCCCTTGTCCGCCCTTCTTGGCCCTTGTCCCATATTCTCCGCACTTGTCAGACCCTCTTTGCCTTTGTCCGCCCCTCTTTGCCCTTGTCCGCCCCTCTTTGCCCTTGTCCCGTATTCTCAGCACTTGTCCGCCCCTCTTTGCCCTTGTCCCTTATTCTCAGCGCTTGTCCGCCCCTCTTTGCCCCTGTCCCTTATTCTCAGCACTTGTCCGCCCCTCTTTGCCCTTGTCTGCCCCTCTTTGCCCTTGTCCGCCCCTCTTTGCCCTTGTCCCATATTCTCCGCACTTCTCCGCCCCTCTTTGCCCTTGTCCCATATTCTCCGCACTTCTCCGCCCCTCTTTGCCCTTGTCCGCAACTCTTTGCCCTTGTCCGCCCCTCTTTGCTCTTGTCCCTTATTGTCCGAACTTGTCCGCCCCTCTTTGCCTTTGTCTAGTATTCTCAGCACTTGTCCACCCCTCTTTGCCCTTTTCCCGTATTCTCAAGCACTTGTCCGCCTCTCTTGGCCCTTGTCCGCCCCTCTTGACCCTTGTCTGCCCCTCTTGGTCCTTGTCTGCCATTCTTGGCCCTTGTCCCATATTCTTCGCACTTGTCCGCCCCTCTTTGTCCTTCTCCGCCCCTCTTTGCATTTTTCCGCCCCTCTTTGCCCTTGTCCCGTATTTTCAGCACTTGTCCGCCCCACTTTGCCCTTCCCCACCCCTCTTTGCCCTTGTCCGCCCCCTTTACACTTGTCCGCACCTCTTTGCCCTTGTCCCGTATTCTCAGCACTTGTCCGCCACTCTTTACCCTTGTCCCGTATTCTCAGCACTTGTACCCCGCTCTTTGCCCTTGTCCGCCCCTCTTTGCCCTTGTCCGCCCCTCTTTGACCTTGTCCGCACCTCTTTGCCCTTGTCCCTTATTCTCAGCACTTGTCCGCTCCTCTTTACACTTGTCCGCCCCTCTTGGCCCTTGTCCGCCCTTCTTGGCCCTTGTCCCATATTCTCCGCACTTTTCAGCCCCTCTTTGCCTTTGTCCATCCCTCTTTGCCCTTATCCGCCCCTCTTAGCCCTTGTCCCGTATTCTCAGCACTTGTCCGCCCCTCTTTGCCCTTGTCCCGTATTCTCAGCACTTGTTCGCCTCTCTTTGCCCTTGTCCCTTATTCTCAGCTCTTGTCTGCCCCTCTTTGCCCTTGTCCTATATTCTCAGCACTTGTCCATCCCTCTTTGCCCTTGTCCGCCACTCTCGGACCTTGTCTGCCCCTCTTGGCCCTTGTCCGCCCCTCTTTGCACTTGTCCGCCCCTCTTTGCCCTTCTCCCATATTCTCCGCACTTCTCCGCCCCTCTTTGCCCTTGTCCGCAACTCTTTGCCCTTGTCCGCCCCTCTTTGCCCTTGTCCGCCCCTCTTTGCTCTTGTCCCTTATTCTCCGAACTTGTCCGCCCCTCTTTGCCCTTGTCCTGTATTCTCAGAACTTATCCACCCCTATTTGCCTTTGTCTAGTATTCTCAGCACTTGTCCGCCCCTCTTTGCCCTTTTCCCGTATTCTCAAGCACTTGTCCGCCTCTCTTGGCCCTTGTCCGCCCCTCTTGACCCTTGTCTGCCCCTCTTGGTCCTTGTCTGCCATTCTTGGCCCTTGTCCCATATTCTTCGCACTTGTCCGCCCCTCTTTGTCCTTCTCCGCCCCTCTTTGCATTTTTCCGCCCCTCTTTGCCCTTGTCCCGTATTTTCAGCACTTGTCCGCCCCACTTTGCCAATCCCCACCCCTCTTTGCCCTTGTCCGCCCCCTTTACCCTTGTCCGCACCTCTTTGCCCTTGTCCCGTATTCTCAGCACTTGTCCGCCACTCTTTGCCCTTGTCCCGTATTCTCAGCACTTGTACCCCGCTCTTTGCCCTTGTCCGCCCCTCTTTGCCCTTGTCCGCCCCTCTTTGACCTTGTCCGCACCTCTTTGCCCTTGTCCCTTATTCTCAGCACTTGTCCGCTCCTCTTTACACTTTTCCGCCCCTCTTGGCCCTTGTCCGCCCTTCTTGGCCCTTGTCCCATATTCTCCGCACTTTTCAGCCCCTCTTTGCCTTTGTCCGCCCCTCTTTGCCCTTATCCGCCCCTCTTAGCCCTCGTCCCGTATTCTCAGCACTTGTCCACCCCTCTTTGCCCTTGTCCCGTATTCTCAGCACTTGTTCGCCTCTCTTTGCCCTTGTCCCTTATTCTCAGCTCTTGTCTGCCCCTCTTTGCCCTTGTCCTATATTCTCAGCACTTGTCCATCCCTCTTTGCCCTTGTCCGCCACTCTCGGACCTTGTCTGCCCCTCTTGGCCCTTGTCCGCCCCTCTTTGCACTTGTTCCATATTCTAAGCCCTTCCCCGCCCCTCTTTGCCCTTGTCCCGTATTCTCAGCACTTGTCCGCACCTCTTTGCCCTTGTCCGACCCTATTTGCCCCTGTCCCGTATTCTCAGACCTTTTCTGCACCTCTTTGCCCTTGTCCCGTATTCTCAGCCCTTGTCCGCCCCTCTTTGCCCTTGTCCCATATTCTGAGCATTGTCCGCCCCTCTTTGCCCTTGTCCCGTGTTCTAATCCCTTGTCCGCCCCTCTTGGACATTGTCCGCCCATCTTTGTCTTTGTCCCGTATTCTCAGCACTTGCTCGCCCCTCTTCTTTCCCTTTCCGGTATTTTCAGCACTTGTCCGCCCCACTTTGTCCTTCCCCACCCCTCTTTGCCCTTGTCCGCCCCTCTTTGCCCTTGTCCCATATTCTGAGCATTGTCCGCCCCTCTTTGCCCTTGTCCCGTGTTCTAATCCCTTGTCCGCCCCTCTTGGACATTGTCCGCCCATCTTTGTCTTTGTCCCGTATTCTCAGCACTTGCTCGCCCCTCTTCTTTCCCTTTCCGGTATTTTCAGCACTTGTCCGCCCCACTTTGCCCTTCCCCACCCCTCTTTGCCCTTGTCCGTCCCTCTTTGCCCCTGTCCACCCCCTTTGCCTTTGTCCGCCCCCATTGCACTTGTCCGCCGCTCTTTGCCCTTGTCCGCCCCTTTTCCCCTTGTCCGACCCTCTTTACTATTGTCCGCCCCTCTTTACTGTTATCCGCCCCTCTTTACTCTTGTCCGCCCCTCTTTCCCCTTGTCCGCCCCTCTTTGCCCGTGTCCCGGATTCTCAGCACTTGTCTGCCCCTCTTTGTCCTTGTCCGCCCCTCTTTGCCCTTGTCCACCCCTCTTTGCCCTTGTCCACTCCTCTTTGCCCTTGTCCCGTATTCTCAGCACTTGTCCGCCCCTCTTACACTTGTCCGCCCCTCTTTGCCCTTGTCCGCCCCTCTTTGCACTTGTCCGCACCTCTTTACCCTTGTCCCATATTCCCAGCCCTTGTCCTCCCTTCTTTGCCCTTGTCCCCCCCCCTTTGCCCTTTTCCGCCCCTCTTTGCACTTGTCCGCCCCTCTTGGACATTGTCCGCCCCTCTTGGCCCTTTTCCCATATTCTCCGCACTTGTCCGCCCCTCTTCGCACTTGTCCGCACCTCTTTGCCCTTGTCCCGTATTCTCAGCACTTGTCCGCCCCTCTTTGCCCTTGTCCGCCCCTCTTTTACCTTGTCCCGTATTCTCAGCACTTGTCTGACACTCTTTGCCCTTGTCCGCCCGTCTTTGCCCTTGTCCGCCCCTCTTTGCCCTAGTCCGCCCCTTTTTGCCCTTGTCAGCCCCTCTTTGCCCTTGTCCCGTATTCTCAGGATTTCTCCGCCCCTCTTTGCCCTTTTACGCCCCTCTTTGCCCTTGTCCCGTATTCTCCGCACTTCTCAGCCCCTCTTTGCCCTTGTCCGCCCCTCTTTGCCCTTGTTCGCCCCTCTTTGCCCTTGTCCTCCCCTCTTTGCCCTTGTCTGCCCCTCTTTGCCCTTGTTCGACCCTGTTTTCCCTTGTCCCGTATTCTCAGCACTTTTCCGACCCTCTTTGCCTTGTCCGCCCCTCTTTGCTCTGTCCGCCCCTCTTTGCCCTTGTCCCGTATTCTCAGCACTTGTCCGCACCTCTTTGCCCATGTCCGGCCCTCTTTGCCATTGTCCGCCCCTCTTTGCCCTTGTCCGCCCCTCTTTGCTCTTGTCCGCCCCTCTGTGCCCTTGTTCCATATTCTCAGCACTTGTCCGCCCCTCTTTGGCCTTGTCTGCCCCTCTTTGCCCTTTTCCAACCCTCTTTGCCCTTGTCCTGTATTATCAGCACATGTCCGCCCCTCTTTGCACTTGTCCGCCCCTCTTTGTTCTTGTCCGCCCCTCTTTGACTTTGTTCCGTATTCTCAGCACTTGTCCGCACCTCTTTGGCCTTTTCCGCCCCTCTTTGGACTTGTCCAACCCTCTTTGCCCTTGTCCGCCCCTCTTTGCCCTTGTCCCGTATTCTCAGTACTTGTCAGCCCCACTTTTCCCTTTTCCGATCCTCTTTGCACTTGTCCGCCCCTCTTTTCACTTGTCCCGAATTCTTAGCAATTATCCGCCCCTCTTTTCCCTTGTCCGCCCCTCTTGGACCTTGTCCGCCCCTCTTTGCCCTTGTCCGCCCCTCTTGGACCTTGTCCGCCCCTCTTTGCCCTTGTCCCGTATTCTCAGCCCTTTTCCGCCCCTCTTTGCCCTTGTCCGCCCCTCTTTGTCCTTGTCCGCCCCTCTTTGCTCTTGTCCGCCCCTCCTTGCCCATGTCCAAACCTCTTTGCCCTTGTCCGCCCCTCTTTGCCCTTGTCCGCCCCTCTTTGCTCTTGTCCGCCCCTCTTTCCCCTTGTCCGCCCCTCTTTGCCCTTGTCCCGTATTCTCAGCCCTTGTCCGCTCCTCCTTGCCCTTGTCCCGTATTCTCAGCCCTTGTCCGCCCCTCTTCGCCCTTGTCCCGTATTCTCAGCACTTGTCCGCCCCTATTTGCCCTTGACCCGTATTCTCAGCCCTTGTCCGCCCCTCTTTGCCCTTGTCCGCCCCTCTTTGCCCTTGTCCGCCCCTCTTTGCCCTTGTCCGCCCCTCTTTGCCCTTGTCCCGTGTTCTCAGCCATAGTCCGCCCCTCTTTGCTCTTGTCCCGTATTCTCAACCTTTGTCCGCACCTCGTTGCCCTTGTCCCGTATTCTCAGCCCTTGTAAGCCCCCTTTGCCCTTGTCCCGTATTCTCAGCAGTTGTCCGCCCCTCTTTGCCCTTGTCCGCCCCTCTTTGCCCTTGTCCCGTATTCTCAGCACTTGTCCGCCCCTCTTTGCCCTTGTCCCGTATTCTCAGTACTTTTCCGCCCCTCTTTGCCCTTGTACGCCCATCTTTTCCCTTGTCCGCCCCTCTTTGCCCTTGTCCCGTATTCTCAGCACTTGTCCGCCCCTCTTGGCCCTTGTCCGTCCATCTTTTCCCTTGTCCACCCCTCTTGGGCCTTGTCCGCCCCTCTTGGCCCTTGTCCCATATTCTCGGCACTTGTCCGCCACTCTTTGTCCTTGTCCGCCCCTCTTTATACTTGTGCGCCCCTCTTTGCCCTTGTCCGCCGCTCTTTGCCCTTGTCCCGTATTCTCAGCGCTTGTCAGCCCCTCTTTACCCTTGTCCGCCCCTGTTTGCCCTTGTCCGCTCCTCTTTGCTCTTGTCCGCCCCTCTTTGCCCTTGTCCGCCCCTCTTTACCCTTCTCCCGTATTCTCAGCACTTATCCGCCCCTCTTTGCCCTTGTCCGCTCCTCTTGGCACTTGCCCGCCCCTCTTTGCCCTTGCCCGCCCCTCTTTGCCCTTGTCCGCCCCTCTTAGTCCTTGACCCATATTCTTCGCAATTCTCTGCCCCTCTTTGCCCTTGTCCGTTCCTCTTTGCCCTTGTGCGCCCCTCTTATCCCTTGTCCGCCCCTCTTTGCCCTTGTCCGCCCCTCTTTGCCCTTGTCCGCTCCTCTTTGCCCTTGTCCCGCATTCTCAGCACTTGTCCGCCCCTCTTTGACCTTGTCCCGTATTCTCCACACTTATCCGCCCCTATTTGCCCTTGTCCAGTGTTCTCAACACTTGTCCGCCCCTCTTTGACCTTGTCCCATATTCTCAAGCTCTTGTCCACCCCTCTTGGCCTTTGTCCGCCCCTGTTGGCACTTGTGCCTCCCTCTTGGCCCTTGTCTACCACTCTTGGCCCTTGTCCCATATTCTTCGAACTTGTCCCCCCCTCTTTGCCCTTGTCCGCCCCTCTTTGCCCTTGTCCGCCCATCTTTGCCTTTGTCCCGTATTCTCAGCACTTGTCCGCCCCTCTTTTTTCCCTTTCCGGTATTTTCACCACTTGTCCGCCCCACTTTGCACTTGTCCCGTATTCTCAGCACTTGTCTGCCCCTCTTTGCCCTTGTCCCGTATTCTCAGCATTTGTCCGTCCCTCTTTGTCCTTGTCCGCCCCTCTTTGCCCTTGCCCGCCCCCTCTTTGCCCTTGTCCGCCCCTCTTAGTCCTTGTCCCATATTCTCCGCAATTCTCTGCCCCTCTTTGCCCTTGTCCGTTCCTCTTTGCACTTGTCCGCCCCTCTTTGCTCTTGTCCGCTCCTCTTTGCCCTTGTCCGCCACTCTTTGACCTTGTCCCTTATTCTCCGCACTTGTCCCCACCTCTTTGCCCTTGTCCCGTATTCTCAGCACTTGTCCGCCCCTCTTTGCCCTTTTCCCGTATTCTCCGCACTTATCCGCCCCTATTTGCCCTTGTCCAGTATTCTCAACACTTGTCCGCCCCTTTTTGCCCTTGTCCCGTATTCTCAAGCTCTTGTCCACCCCTCTTGGCCTTTGTCCGCCCCTGTTGGCACTTGTGCCTTCCTCTTGGCCCTTGTCTACCACTCTTGGCCTTGTCCCATATTCTTCGAACTTGTCCCCCCCTCTTTGCCCTTGTCCGCCCCTCTTTGCCCTTGTCCGCCCATCTTTGCCTTTGTCCCGTATTCTCAGCACTTGTCCGCCCCTCTTGTTTCACTTTCCTGTATTTTCAGCACTTGTCAACCCCACTTGCACTTGTCCCGTATTCTCAGCACTTGTCTGCCCCTCTTTGCCCTTGTCCCGTAATCTCAGCATTTGTCCGACCCTCTTTGTCCTTGTCCGCCCCTCTTTGCCCTTGTCCGCACCTCTTTTCCCTTGTCCGCCCCTCTTTGCCCTTGTCTGCACCTCTTTGCCCTTGTCCGCCCCTCTTTACACTTGTCCTGTATTCTCGGCACTTGTCCGCCCCTCTTTGCCCTTGTCCGCCCCTCTTTGCCCTTGTCATCCCCTCTTTGCCCTTGTCCGTCCCTCTTTGCACTTGTCCCGTATTCTCAGCACTTGTCCGCCACTCTTTGCCCTTGTCCCGTATTCTCAGCACTTGTACCCCGCTCTTTGCCCTTGTCCGCCCCTCTTTGCCCTTGTCCGCCCCTCTTTGACCTTGTCCGCACCTCTTTGCCCTTGTCCCTTATTCTCAGCACTTGTCCGCTCCTCTTTACACTTGTCCGCCCCTCTTGGCCCTTGTCCGCCCTTCTTGGCCCTTGTCCCATATTCTCCGCACTTGTCAGCCCCTCTTTGCATTTGTCCGCCCCTCTTTGCCCTTATCCGCCCCTCTTAGCCCTTGTCCCTTATTCTCAGCACTTGTCCGCCCCTCTTTGCCCTTGTCCCGTATTCTCAGCACTTGTTCGCCTCTCTTTGCCCTTGTCCCTTATTCTCAGCTCTTGTCTGCCCCTCTTTGCCCTTGTCCTATATTCTCAGCACTTGTCCATCTCTCTTTGCCCTTGTCCGCCACTCTCGGACCTTGTCTGCCCCTCTTGGCCCTTGTCCGCCCCTCTTTGCACTTGTTCCATATTCTAAGCCCTTCCCCGCCCCTCTTTGCCCTTGTCCCGTATTCTCAGCACTTGTCCGCACCTCTTTGCCCTTGTCCGACCCTATTTGCCCCTGTCCCGTATTCTCAGACCTTTTCCGCACCTCTTTGCCCTTGTCCCGTATTCTCAGCCCTTGTCCGCCCCTCTTTGCCCTTGTCCCATATTCTGAGCATTGTCCGCCCCTCTTTGCCCTTGTCCCGTGTTCTAATCCCTTGTCCGCCCCTCTTGGACATTGTCCGCCCATCTTTGTCTTTGTCCCGTATTCTCAGCACTTGCTCGCCCCTCTTCTTTCCCTTTCCGGTATCTTCAGAACTTGTCCGCCCCACTTTGCCCTTCCCCCACCCCTCTTTGCCCTTGTCCGTCCCTCTTTGCCCCTGTCCGCCCCCATTGCCTTTGTCCGCCCCCATTGCACTTGTCCGCCGCTCTTTGCCCTTGTCCGCCCCTTTTCCCCTTGTCCGACCCTCTTTACTATTGTCCGCCCCTCTTTACTGTTATCCGCCCCTCTTTACTCTTGTCCGCCCCTCTTTCCCCTTGTCCGCCCCTCTTTGCCCGTGTCCCGGATTCTCAACACGTGTCTGCCCCTCTTTGTCCTTGTCCGCCCCTCTTTGCCCTTGTCCGCCCCTCTTTGCCCTTGTCCACTCCTCTTTGCCCTTGTCCACTCCTCTTTGCCCTTGTCCCATATTCTCAGCAATTGTCCGCCCCTCTTACACTTGTCCGCCCCTCTTTGCCCTTGTCCGCCCCTCTTTGCACTTGTCCGCACCTCTTTACCCTTGTCCCATATTCCCAGCCCTTGTCCTCCCTTCTTTGCCCTTGTCCCCCCCCTTTGCCCTTTTCCGCCCCTCTTTGCCCTTGTCCGCCCCTCTTGGACATTGTCCGCCCCTCTTGGCCTTTTCCCATATTCTCCGCACTTGTCCGCCCCTCTTCGCACTTGTCCGCCCCTCTTTGCCCTTGTCCCGTATTCTCAGCACTTGTCCGCCCCTCTTTGCCCTTGTCCGCCCCTCTTTGCCCTTGTCCGCCCCTCTTTGACCTTGTCCCGTATTCTCAGCACTTGTCTGACACTCTTTGCCCTTGTCCGCCCGTCTTTGCCCTTGTCCGCCCCTCTTTGCCCTAGTCCGCCCCTATTTGCCCTTGTCAGCCCCTCTTTGCCCTTGTCCCGTATTCTCAGGATTTCTCCGCCCCTCTTTGCCCTTTTACGCCCCTCTTTGCCCTTGTCCCGTATTCTCCGCACTTCTCAGCCCCTCTTTGCCCTTGTCCGCCCCTCTTTGCCCTTGTTCGCCCCTCTTTGCCCTTGTCCTCCCCTCTTTGCCCTTGTCTGCCCCTCTTTGCCCTAGTTCGACCCTGTTTTCCCTTGTCCCGAATTCTCAGCACTTTTCCGCCCCTCTTTGCCGTTGTCCGCCCCTCTTTGCCCTTGTCCGCCCCTCTTTGCCCTTGTTCCATATTCTCAGCACTTGTCCGCCCCTCTTTGGCCTTGTCTGCCCCTCTTTGCCCTTGTCCAACCCTCTTTGCCCTTGTCCTGTATTATCAGCACATGTCCGCCCCTCTTTGCACTTGTCCGCCCCTCTTTGTTCTTGTCCGCCCCTCTTTGCCTTTGTTCCGTATTCTCAGCACTTGTCCGCACCTCTTTGGCCTTTTCCGCCCCTCTTTGGCCTTGTCCAACCGTCTTTGCCCTTGTCCGCCCCTCTTTGCCCTTGTCCCGTATTCTCAGTACTTGTCAGCCCCACTTTTCCCTTTTCCGCTCCTCTTTGCACTTGTCCGCCCCTCTTTTCACTTGTCCCGAATTCTTAGCAATTATCCGCCCCTCTTTGCCCTTGTCCGCCCCTCTTTGCCCTTGTCCGCCCCTCTTTGCCCTTGTCCGCCCCTCTTGGACCTTGTCCGCCCCTCTTTGCCCTTGTCCCGTATTCTCAGCCCTTTTCCGCCCCTCTTTGCCCTTGTCCGCCCCTCTTTGCCCTTGTCCGCCCCTCTTTGCCCTTGTCCGCCCCCTTTGCCCTTGTCCGCCCCTCCTTGCCCATGTCCAAACCTCTTTGCCCTTGTCCGCCCCTCTTTGCCCTTGTCCGCCCCTCTTTGCTCTTGTCCGCCCCTCTTTCCCCTTGTCCGCCCCTCTTTGCCCTTGTCCCGTATTCTCAGCCCTTGTCCGCTCCTCCTTGCCCTTGTCCCGTATTCTCAGCCCTTGTCCGCCCCTCTTCGCCCTTGTCCCGTATTCTCAGCACTTGTCCGCCCCTATTTGCCCTTGACCCGTATTCTCAGCCCTTGTCCGCCCCTCTTTGCCCTTGTCCGCCCCTCTTTGCCCTTGTCCGCCCCTCTTTGCCCTTGTCCCGTGTTCTCAGCCATAGTCCGCCCCTCTTTGCCCTTGTCCCGTATTCTCAACCTTTGTCCGCACCTCTTTGCCCTTGTCCCGTATTCTCAGCCCTTGTAAGCCCCCTTTGCCCTTGTCCCGTATTCTCAGCAATTGTCCGCCCCTCTTTGCCCTTGTCCGCCCCTCTTTGCCCTTGTCCCGTATTCTCAGCACTTGTCCGCCCCTCTTTGCCCTTGTCCCGTATTCTCAGCACTTTTCCGCCCCTCTTTGCCCTTGTACGCCCATCTTTTCCCTTGTCCGCCCCTCTTTGCCCTTGTCCCGTATTCTCAGCACTTGTCCGCCCCTCTTGGCCCTTGTCCGTCCATCTTTTCCCTTGTACACCCCTCTTGGGCCTTGTCCGCCCCTCTTGGCCCTTGTCCCATATTCTCGGCACTTGACTGCCACTCTTTGTCCTTGTCCGCCCCTCTTTATACTTGTGCGCCCCTCTTTGCCCTTGTCCGCCGCTCTTTGCCCTTGTCCCGTATTCTCAGCGCTTGTCAGCCCCTCTTTACCCTTGTCCGCCCCTGTTTGCCCTTGTCCGCTCCTCTTTGCTCTTGTCCGCCCCTCTTTGCCCTTGTCCGCCCCTCTTTACCCTTCTCCCGTATTCTCAGCACTTATCCGCCCCTCTTTGCCCTTGTCCGCTCCTCTTGGCACTTGCCCGCCCCTCTTTGCCCTTGCCCGCCCCTCTTTGCCCTTGTCCGCCCCTCTTAGTCCTTGACCCATATTCTTCGCAATTCTCTGCCCCCTTTGCCCTTGTCCGTTCCTCTTTGCCCTTGTGCGCCCCTCTTATCCCTTGTCCGCCCCTCTTTGCCCTTGTCCGCCCCTCTTTGCCCTTGTCCGCTCCTCTTTGCCCTTGTCCCGTATTCTCAGCACTTGTCCGCCCCTCTTTGACCTTGTCCCGTATTCTCCACACTTATCCGCCCCTATTTGCCCTTTTCCAGTGTTCTCAACACTTGTCCGCCCCTCTTTCACCTTGTCCCATATTCTCAAGCTCTTGTCCACCCCTCTTGCCCTTTGTCTGCCCCTGTTGGCACTTGTGCCTCCCTCTTGGCCCTTGTCTACCACTCTTGGCCCTTGTCCCATATTCTTCGAACTTGTCCCCCCCTCTTTGCCCTTGTCCGCCCCTCTTTGCCCTTGTCCGCCCATCTTTGCCTTTGTCCCGTATTCTCAGCACTTGTCCGCCCCTCTTGTTTCCCTTTCCGGTATTTTCAGCACTTGTCAACCCCACTTGCACTTGTCCCGTATTCTCAGCACTTGTCTGCCCCTCTTTGCCCTTGTCCCGTAATCTCAGCATTTGTCCGACCCTCTTTGTCCTTGTCTGCCCCTCTTTGCCCTTGTCCGCCCCTCTTTTCCCTTGTCCGCACCTCTTTTCCCTTGTCCGCCCCTCTTTGCCCTTGTCCGCACCTCTTTGCCCTTGTCCGCCCCTCTTTAAACTTGTCCTGTATTCTCGGCACTTGTCCGCCCCTCTTTGCCCTTGTCCCTTATTCTCAGCCCTTGTACGCCCCTCTTTGCCCTTGTCCCGTATTCTCAGCCCTTGTCCTCCCCTCTTTGCCCTTGTCCCGTATTCTCAGCACTTGTTCGCCCCTCTTTGCCCTTGTCCGCCCCTCTTTCACCTTGTCCGCCCCTCTTTGCCCTTGTCCGTCCCTCTTTGCCCTTGTCCGCCCCTCTTTGCCCTTGTCATCCCCTCTTTGCACTTGTCCGTCCCTCTTTGCACTTGTCCCGTATTCTCAGCAATTGTCAGCCACTCTTTGCACTTGTCCCGTATTCTCAGCCCTTGTACGCCCCTCTTTGCCCTTGTCCCGTATTCTCAGCCCTTGTCCTCCCCTCTTTGCCCTTGTCCCGTATTCTCAGCCCTTGTCCGCCCCTCTTTGCCCTTTTCCGGCCTCTCTTTGCCCTTTTCCGTTCCTCTTTGCCCTTGTCCGCCCCTCTTTGACGTTGTCCGCCCCTCTTTGCCCTTGTCCGCAACTCTTTGCCCTTGTCCCGTATTCTCAGCAATTGTCCGCATCTCTTTGCCCTTGTCTGCCACTCTTTGCTCTTGTCCGCCCCTCATTGCCCTTGTCCGCCCCTCATTGCCCTTCTCCTGTGTTCTTAACACTTGTCCGCCCCTCTTTGCCCTTGTCCGCCCCTCTTTGCCCTTGTCCGCCCCACTTTGCCCTTGTCCTGTATTCTCAGCACTTGTCCGCCCCTCTTTGCCCTTGTCCGCCCCTCTTAGCCCTTGTCCGCCCCTCTTAGCCCTTATCCGCCCCTCTTTGCCCTTGTCCGCCCCTCATTGCCCTTGTCCGCCCCTCATTGCTCTTGTCCGCACCTCTTTACCCTTGTCCCATATTCCCAGCCCTTGTCCTCCCTTCTTTGCCCTTGTCCCCCCCCCTTTGCCCTTTTCCGCCCCTCTTTGCCCTTGTCCGCCCCTCTTTACACTTGTCCGCCCCTCTTGGACATTGTCCGCCCCTCTTTGCCCTTGTCCCATATTCTCTGAACTTGTCAGCCCCTCTTTGCCCTTGTCCGCCCCTCTTTGCCCTTGTCCCTTATTCTCAGCGCTTGTCCGCCCCTCTTTGCCCTTGTTCTATATTCTCAGCACTTCTCCGCCCCTCTTTGGCCTTGTCCGCCACTCTCAGACCTTGTCCGCCCCTCTTGGCCCTTGTCCGCCCGTCTTTGCACTTGTTCCATATTCAAAGCCCTTCCCCGCCCCTCTTTGCCCTTTTCCCGTATTCTCAGCACTTGTTCGCCCCTCTTTGCCCTTGTCCGACCCTCTTTGCCCCGTCCCGTATTCTCAGCCCTTGTCCGCCCCTCTTTGCTCTTGTCCCCTATTCTCAGCCCTTGTCCGCTCCTCCTTGCCCTTGTCCCGTATTCTCAGCCCTTGTGCGCCCCTCTTAGCCCTTGTCCCGTATTCTCAGCACTTGTCCGCCCCTATTTGCCCTTGACCCGTATTCTCAGCCCTTGTCCGCACCTCTTTGCCCTTGTCTGCCCCTTTTTGCCCTTGTCCGCCCCTCTTTGCCCTTGTCCGCCCCTATTTTCCCTTGTCTGCATCTCTTTTCCCTTGTCCGCCCCTCTTTGCCCTTGTCCGCACCTCTTTGCCCTTGTCCGCCCCTCTTTACACTTGTCCTGTATTCTCGGCACTTGTCCGCCCCTCTTTGCCCTTGTCCCGTATTCTCAGCCCTTGTCCTCCCCTCTTTGCCCTTGTCCCGTATTCTCAGCACTTGTTCGCCCCTCTTTGCCCTTGTCCGCCCCTCTTTCAACTTGTCTGCCCCTCTTTGCCCTTGTCCGCCCCTCTTTGCCCTTGTCCCGTATTCTCAGCCCTTGTCCACTCCTCCTTGCCCTTGTCCCGTATTCTCAGCCCTTGTGCGCCCCTCTTCGCCCTTGTCCCGTATTCTCAGCACTTGTCCGCCCCTATTTGCCCTTGACCCGTATTCTCAGCACTTGTCCGCAACTCTTTGCCCTTGTCCGCCACTTTTTGCCCTTGTCCGCCCCACTTTGCCCTTGTCCCGTATTCCCAGCCCTTGTCCGCCCTTCTTTGCCCTTGTCCGCCCCTCTTTGCCCTTGTCCGCCCCTCTTTGCCCTTGTCCGCCCCTCTTTGCCCTTGTCCGCCCCTCTTTGCCCTTGTCCCGTGTTCTCAGCCATAGTCCGCCCCTCTTTGCCCTTGTCCCGTATTCTCAACCTTTGTCCGCACATCTTTGCCCTTGTCCCGTATTCTCAGCCCTTGTAAGCCACCTTTGCCCTTGTCCCGTATTCTCAGCAATTGTCCGCCCCTCTTTGCCCTTGTCCCGTATTCTCAGCACTTGTCCGCCCCTCTTGGCCCTTGTCCGTCCATCTTTTCCCTTGTCCACCCCTCTTGGGCCTTGTCCGCCCCTCTTGGCCCTTGTGCGCCCCTCTTGGCCCTTGTCCCATATTCTCGGCACTTGTCCGCCACTCTTTGTCCTTGTCCGCCCCTCTTTATACTTGTGCGCCCCTCTTTGCCCTTGTCCGCCGCTCTTTGCCCTTGTCCCGTATTCTCAGCACTTGTCAGCCCCTCATTGCCCTTGTCCGCCCCTCTTTGCCCTTGTCTGCCCCTCTTTGCCCTTGTCCGCCCCTCTTTACCCTTCTCCCGTATTCTCAGCACTTATCCGCCCCTCTTTGCCCTTGTCCGCTCCTCTTGGCACTTGCCCGCCCCTCTTTGCCCTTTCCCGCCCCTCTTAGTCCTTGACCCATATTCTCCGCAATTCTCTGCCCCTCTTTGCCCTTGTCCGCCCCTCTTAGCCCTTGTCCGCCCCTCTTAGCCCTTGTCCGCCCCTCTTTGCCCTTGTCCGATCCTCTTTGCCCTTGTCCAGTGTTCTCAGCACTTGTCCGCCCCTCTTTGACCTTGTCCCATATTCTCAAGCTCTTGTCCAACCCTCTTGGCCTTTGTCCGCCCCTGTTGGCACTTGTGCCTCCCTCTTGGCCCTTGTCTACCACTCTTGGCCCTTGTCCCATATTCTTCGAACTTGTCCCCCCCTCTTTGCCCTTGTCCGCCCCTCTTTGCCCTTGTCCGCCCATCTTTGCCTTTGTCCCGTATTCTCAGCACTTGTCCGCCCCTCTTTTTTCCCTTTCCGGTATTTTCACCACTTGTCCTCCCCACTTTGCACTTGTCCCGTATTCTCAGCACTTGTCTGCTCCTCTTTGCCCTTGTCCCGTATTCTCAGCATTTGTCCGACCCTCTTTGTCCTTGTCCGCCCCTCTTTGCCCTTGCCCGCCCCTCTTTGCCCTTGTCCGCCCCTCTTAGTCCTTGTCCCATATTCTCCGCAATTCTCTGCCCCTCTTTGCCCTTGTCCGTTCCTCTTTGCACTTGTCCGCCCCTCTTTGCTCTTGTCCGCCCCTCTTTGCCCTTGTCCGCCACTCTTTGACCTTGTCCCTTATTCTCCGCACTTGTCCCCACCTCTTTGCCCTTGTCCCATATTCTCAGCACTTGTCCGCCCCTCTTTGCCCTTGTCCCGTATTCTCCGCACTTATCCGCCCCTATTTGCCCTTGTCCAGTATTCTCAACACTTGTCCGCCCCTCTTTGCCCTTGTCCCGTATTCTCAAGCTCTTGTCGACCCCTCTTGGCCTTTGTCTGCCCCTGTTGGCACTTGTGCCTCCCTCTTGGCCCTTGTCTACCACTCTTGGCCCTTGTCCCATATTCTTCGAACTTGTCCCCCCCTCTTTGCTCTTGTCCGCCCCTCTTTGCCCTTGTCCGCCCATCTTTGCCTTTGTCCCGTATTCTCAGCACTTGTCCGCCCCTCTTGTTTCCCTTTCCTGTATTTTCAGCACTTGTCAACCCCACTTACACTTGTCCCGTATTCTCAGCACTTGTCTGCCCCTCTTTGCCCTTGTCCCGTATTCTCAGCATTTGTCCGACCCTCTTTGTCCTTGTCCGCTCCTCTTTTCCCTTGTCCGCCCCTCTTTGCCCTTGTCCGCACCTCTTTGCCCTTGTCCGCCCCTCTTTACACTTGTCCTGTATTCTCGGCACTTGTCCGCCCCTCTTTGCCCTTGTCCCTTATTCTCAGCCCTTGTACGCCCCTCTTTGCCCTTTTCCCGTATTCTCAGCCCTTGTCCTCCCCTCTTTGCCCTTGTCCCGTATTCTCAGCACTTGTTCGCCCCTCTTTGCCCTTGTCCGCCCCTCTTTCACCTTGTCCGCCCCTCTTTGCCCTTGTCCGTCCCTCTTTGCCCTTGTCCGCCCCTCTTTGCCCTTGTCATCCCCTCTTTGCACTTGTTCGTCCCTCTTTGCACTTGTCCCGTATTCTCAGCAATTGTCAGCCACTCTTTGCACTTGTCCCGTATTCTCAGCCCTTGTACGCCCCTCTTTGCCCTTGTCCCGTATTCTCAGCCCTTGTCCTCCCCTCTTTTCCCTTGTCCCGTATTCTCAGCCCTTGTCCGCCCCTCTTTGCCCTTTTCCGCCTCTCTTTGCACTTGTCCGTTCCTGTTTGCCCTTGTCCGCCCCTCTTTGACGTTGTCCGCCCCTCTTTGCCCTTGTCCGCAACTCTTTGCCCTTGTCCCATATTCTCAGCACTTGTCCGCATCTCTTTGCCTTTGTCTGCCACTCTTTGCTCTTGTCCGCCCCTCTTTGCCCTTGTCCGCCCCTCTTTGCCCTTGTCCGCCCCTCTTTGCCCTTGTCCGCCCCTCTTTGCCCTTGTCCCGTATTCTCAGCCCTTGTCCGACCCTCTTTGCCCTTTTCCCGTATTCCCAGCCATTGTCCGCACCTCTTTGCACTTCTCCGACCCTCTTTGCCCTTGTCTGCCCCTCTTTTCCCTTGTCCCGTATGCTCAGCCCTTGTCCGCCCCTCTTTTCCCTTGTCAACCCCTCTTTGACCTTTTCTGCTCCTCTTTTCCCTTCTCCGACCCTCTTTTCCGTTGTCCGCACCTCTTTGCCCTTGTCCCTTATTATCAGCACTTGTCCGACCCTCTTTGCTCTTGTCCCGTATTCTCAGCATTTGTCCGCCCCTCTTTGCCCTTGTCCGTCCCTCTTTGGCCTTGTCCGCCCCTCTTTTCTCTTGTCCAACCCTCTTTGCCCTTGTCCCGTATTCTCAGCACTTGTCCGCCGCTCTTTGCCATTTTCCGCCCCTCTTTGCCCTTGTCTGCCCCTCTTTGACCTTGTCCCGTATTCTCAGCACTTCTCCGCCCCTCTTTGCCCTTGTCCCGTATTTTCAGCACTTGTCCGCCCCTCTTTGCCCTTGTCAGCCCCTCTTTGCACTTGTCCGCCCCCCTTTGCCCTTGTCCGCCCCTCTTTGCCCTTGTCCCATATTCTCCGCACTTGTCCGACCCTCTTTGACCTTGTCCCATATTCTCCGCACTTGTCCGCCCCTCTTTGCCTTTGTCCCGTATTCTCCGCATTTGTCCGCCCCTCTTTGCCCTTGTCCGCCCCTCTTTGCCCTTGTCAGCCCCTCTTTGCACTTGTCCGCCCCCCTTTGCCCTTGTCCGCCACTCTTTGCCCTTGTTCCATATTCTCCGCACTTGTCCGACCCTCTTTGCCCTTGTCCCATATTCTCCGCAATTGTCCGCCCCTCTTTGCCTTTGTCTCGTATTCTCTGCATTTGTCCGCCCCTCTTTGCCCTTGTCCGCCCCTCTTTGCCCTTGTCAGCCCCTCTTTGTCCTTGTCCCGCATTCTCCGCAGTTCTCCGCCCCTTTTTGCCCTTGTCCCGTATTCTCCGCACTTGTCTGCCCCTCTTTGACCTTGTCCCGTATGCTCCGCCCTTTTCTGTCCCTCTTTTCTATTGTCCGCCCCTCCTTGCCCTTGTCCGCCCCTCTTTGCCCTTGTCCGCCCCTCTTTGCCCTTGTCCCGTATTCTCAGAACTTATCCGCCGCTCTTTGCACTTGTCCCATATTATCCGCACTTATCCGCCCCTCTTTGCCCTTGTGCGACCCTCTTTGCCCTTTTCCGCCCCACTTTCCCCTTTTCTGCACCTCTTTGCACTTGTCCGACACTCTTTCCCTTGTCCGCCCCTCTCTGCGCTTGTCCCGTATTCTCCGCACTTGTCCGACCCTCATTGCCCTTGTCCCGTATTCTCCGCACTTGTCCACCCCTCTTTGCCCTTGTCCGCCCCTCTTTGACCTTGTCCGCCCCTCTTTGCCCTTGTCCCGTATTCTTTGCACTAGTCCGACCCTCTTTGCCCTTGTCCCGTGTTCTTTGCCCTTGTCCCTTATACTCCGCACTTGTCCGCACCTCTTTGTCCTTCTCCCGTATTCTTTGCCCTTGTCCCTTATTCTCCGCACTTGTCTGCCCCTCTTTGCCCTTGTCCCGTTTTCTCCGCACTTGTCCGCCCCTGTTTGCCTTTGTCCCATATTCTCCACACTTGTCTGCCCCTCTTAGCATTGTCCGACCCTCTTTGCCCTTGTCTGCCCCTCTTTTCCCTTGTCCGCACCTCTTTGTCCTTGTCTGCCCCTCTTTGTGCTTTTCCGCTCCTGTTTGTCCTTGTCCGCCCCTCTTTGCCCTTTTCCGCCCCTCTTTGTTCTTGTCCCGTATTCTCCGTTCTTGTCCGCCACTCTTTGCCCTTTTTCCGTATTCTCCAAACTTTCGCACCCTCTTTGCAATTGTCCCATATTCTCCGCAATTCTCCGACCCTCTTTTCACTTGTCCGACCGTCTTTGCCCTTGTACCATGTAATCCGTTCTTGTCCGCACCTCTTTGCCCTTGACCACCCCTCTTTTATCTTGTACTCCCCTCTTTGCTGCTGTGCGACCCTCTTTGCACTTGTGCGACCCTCTTTGCACTTGTCCGCCCCTCTTTGCCCTTTTCCTGTATTCTCCGCACTTGTCCGCCCCTCTTTGCCCTTGTCCCGTATTCTCCGCACTTCTCCGCCCCTCTTTGGCCTTGTCCGACCCTCTTTGCTCTTGTCCCGTATTCCCAGCCCTTGTCCGCCCTTCTTTGCCCTTGTCCGCCCCTCTTTGCCCTTGTCCGCCCCTCTTTGCCCTTGTCCGCCCCTCTTTGCCCTTGTCCGCCCCTCTTTGCCCTTGTCCCGTGTTCTCAGCCATAGTCCGCCCCTCTTTGCCCTTGTCCCGTATTCTCAACCTTTGTCCGCACATCTTTGCCCTTGTCCCGTATTCTCAGCCCTTGTAAGCCACCTTTGCCCTTGTCCCGTATTCTCAGCAATTGTCCGCCCCTCTTTGCCCTTGTCCCGTATTCTCAGCACTTGTCCGCCCCTCTTGGCCCTTGTCCGTCCATCTTTTCCCTTGTCCACCCCTCTTGGGCCTTGTCCGCCCCTCTTGGCCCTTGTGCGCCCCTCTTGGCCCTTGTCCCATATTCTCGGCACTTGTCCGCCACTCTTTGTCCTTGTCCGCCCCTCTTTATACTTGTGCGCCCCTCTTTGCCCTTGTCCGCCGCTCTTTGCCCTTGTCCCGTATTCTCAGCACTTGTCAGCCCCTCATTGCCCTTGTCCGCCCCTCTTTGCCCTTGTCTGCCCCTCTTTGCCCTTGTCCGCCCCTCTTTACCCTTCTCCCGTATTCTCAGCACTTATCCGCCCCTCTTTGCCCTTGTCCGCTCCTCTTGGCACTTGCCCGCCCCTCTTTGCCCTTTCCCGCCCCTCTTAGTCCTTGACCCATATTCTCCGCAATTCTCTGCCCCTCTTTGCCCTTGTCCGCCCCTCTTAGCCCTTGTCCGCCCCTCTTAGCCCTTGTCCGCCCCTCTTTGCCCTTGTCCGATCCTCTTTGCCCTTGTCCAGTGTTCTCAGCACTTGTCCGCCCCTCTTTGACCTTGTCCCATATTCTCAAGCTCTTGTCCAACCCTCTTGGCCTTTGTCCGCCCCTGTTGGCACTTGTGCCTCCCTCTTGGCCCTTGTCTACCACTCTTGGCCCTTGTCCCATATTCTTCGAACTTGTCCCCCCCTCTTTGCCCTTGTCCGCCCCTCTTTGCCCTTGTCCGCCCATCTTTGCCTTTGTCCCGTATTCTCAGCACTTGTCCGCCCCTCTTTTTTCCCTTTCCGGTATTTTCACCACTTGTCCTCCCCACTTTGCACTTGTCCCGTATTCTCAGCACTTGTCTGCTCCTCTTTGCCCTTGTCCCGTATTCTCAGCATTTGTCCGACCCTCTTTGTCCTTGTCCGCCCCTCTTTGCCCTTGCCCGCCCCTCTTTGCCCTTGTCCGCCCCTCTTAGTCCTTGTCCCATATTCTCCGCAATTCTCTGCCCCTCTTTGCCCTTGTCCGTTCCTCTTTGCACTTGTCCGCCCCTCTTTGCTCTTGTCCGCCCCTCTTTGCCCTTGTCCGCCACTCTTTGACCTTGTCCCTTATTCTCCGCACTTGTCCCCACCTCTTTGCCCTTGTCCCGTATTCTCAGCACTTGTCCGCCCCTCTTTGCCCTTGTCCCGTATTCTCCGCACTTATCCGCCCCTATTTGCCCTTGTCCAGTATTCTCAACACTTGTCCGCCCCTCTTTGCCCTTGTCCCGTATTCTCAAGCTCTTGTCGACCCCTCTTGGCCTTTGTCTGCCCCTGTTGGCACTTGTGCCTCCCTCTTGGCCCTTGTCTACCACTCTTGGCCCTTGTCCCATATTCTTCGAACTTGTCCCCCCCTCTTTGCTCTTGTCCGCCCCTCTTTGCCCTTGTCCGCCCATCTTTGCCTTTGTCCCGTATTCTCAGCACTTGTCCGCCCCTCTTGTTTCCCTTTCCTGTATTTTCAGCACTTGTCAACCCCACTTACACTTGTCCCGTATTCTCAGCACTTGTCTGCCCCTCTTTGCCCTTGTCCCGTATTCTCAGCATTTGTCCGACCCTCTTTGTCCTTGTCCGCTCCTCTTTTCCCTTGTCCGCCCCTCTTTGCCCTTGTCCGCACCTCTTTGCCCTTGTCCGCCCCTCTTTACACTTGTCCTGTATTCTCGGCACTTGTCCGCCCCTCTTTGCCCTTGTCCCTTATTCTCAGCCCTTGTACGCCCCTCTTTGCCCTTTTCCCGTATTCTCAGCCCTTGTCCTCCCCTCTTTGCCCTTGTCCCGTATTCTCAGCACTTGTTCGCCCCTCTTTGCCCTTGTCCGCCCCTCTTTCACCTTGTCCGCCCCTCTTTGCCCTTGTCCGTCCCTCTTTGCCCTTGTCCGCCCCTCTTTGCCCTTGTCATCCCCTCTTTGCACTTGTTCGTCCCTCTTTGCACTTGTCCCGTATTCTCAGCAATTGTCAGCCACTCTTTGCACTTGTCCCGTATTCTCAGCCCTTGTACGCCCCTCTTTGCCCTTGTCCCGTATTCTCAGCCCTTGTCCTCCCCTCTTTTCCCTTGTCCCGTATTCTCAGCCCTTGTCCGCCCCTCTTTGCCCTTTTCCGCCTCTCTTTGCACTTGTCCGTTCCTGTTTGCCCTTGTCCGCCCCTCTTTGACGTTGTCCGCCCCTCTTTGCCCTTGTCCGCAACTCTTTGCCCTTGTCCCATATTCTCAGCACTTGTCCGCATCTCTTTGCCTTTGTCTGCCACTCTTTGCTCTTGTCCGCCCCTCTTTGCCCTTGTCCGCCCCTCTTTGCCCTTGTCCGCCCCTCTTTGCCCTTGTCCGCCCCTCTTTGCCCTTGTCCCGTATTCTCAGCCCTTGTCCGACCCTCTTTGCCCTTTTCCCGTATTCCCAGCCATTGTCCGCACCTCTTTGCACTTCTCCGACCCTCTTTGCCCTTGTCTGCCCCTCTTTTCCCTTGTCCCGTATGCTCAGCCCTTGTCCGCCCCTCTTTTCCCTTGTCAACCCCTCTTTGACCTTTTCTGCTCCTCTTTTCCCTTCTCCGACCCTCTTTTCCGTTGTCCGCACCTCTTTGCCCTTGTCCCTTATTATCAGCACTTGTCCGACCCTCTTTGCTCTTGTCCCGTATTCTCAGCATTTGTCCGCCCCTCTTTGCCCTTGTCCGTCCCTCTTTGGCCTTGTCCGCCCCTCTTTTCTCTTGTCCAACCCTCTTTGCCCTTGTCCCGTATTCTCAGCACTTGTCCGCCGCTCTTTGCCATTTTCCGCCCCTCTTTGCCCTTGTCTGCCCCTCTTTGACCTTGTCCCGTATTCTCAGCACTTCTCCGCCCCTCTTTGCCCTTGTCCCGTATTTTCAGCACTTGTCCGCCCCTCTTTGCCCTTGTCAGCCCCTCTTTGCACTTGTCCGCCCCCCTTTGCCCTTGTCCGCCCCTCTTTGCCCTTGTCCCATATTCTCCGCACTTGTCCGACCCTCTTTGACCTTGTCCCATATTCTCCGCACTTGTCCGCCCCTCTTTGCCTTTGTCCCGTATTCTCCGCATTTGTCCGCCCCTCTTTGCCCTTGTCCGCCCCTCTTTGCCCTTGTCAGCCCCTCTTTGCACTTGTCCGCCCCCCTTTGCCCTTGTCCGCCACTCTTTGCCCTTGTTCCATATTCTCCGCACTTGTCCGACCCTCTTTGCCCTTGTCCCATATTCTCCGCAATTGTCCGCCCCTCTTTGCCTTTGTCTCGTATTCTCTGCATTTGTCCGCCCCTCTTTGCCCTTGTCCGCCCCTCTTTGCCCTTGTCAGCCCCTCTTTGTCCTTGTCCCGCATTCTCCGCAGTTCTCCGCCCCTTTTTGCCCTTGTCCCGTATTCTCCGCACTTGTCTGCCCCTCTTTGACCTTGTCCCGTATGCTCCGCCCTTTTCTGTCCCTCTTTTCTATTGTCCACCCCTCCTTGCCCTTGTCCGCCCCTCTTTGCCCTTGTCCGCCCCTCTTTGCCCTTGTCCCGTATTCTCAGAACTTATCCGCCGCTCTTTGCACTTGTCCCATATTATCCGCACTTATCCGCCCCTCTTTGCCCTTGTGCGACCCTCTTTGCCCTTTTCCGCCCCACTTTCCCCTTTTCTGCACCTCTTTGCACTTGTCCGACACTCTTTCCCTTGTCCGCCCCTCTCTGCGCTTGTCCCGTATTCTCCGCACTTGTCCGACCCTCATTGCCCTTGTCCCGTATTCTCCGCACTTGTCCACCCCTCTTTGCCCTTGTCCGCCCCTCTTTGACCTTGTCCGCCCCTCTTTGCCCTTGTCCCGTATTCTTTGCACTAGTCCGACCCTCTTTGCCCTTGTCCCGTGTTCTTTGCCCTTGTCCCTTATACTCCGCACTTGTCCGCACCTCTTTGTCCTTCTCCCGTATTCTTTGCCCTTGTCCCTTATTCTCCGCACTTGTCTGCCCCTCTTTGCCCTTGTCCCGTTTTCTCCGCACTTGTCCGCCCCTGTTTGCCTTTGTCCCATATTCTCCACACTTGTCTGCCCCTCTTAGCATTGTCCGACCCTCTTTGCCCTTGTCTGCCCCTCTTTTCCCTTGTCCGCACCTCTTTGTCCTTGTCTGCCCCTCTTTGTGCTTTTCCGCTCCTGTTTGTCCTTGTCCGCCCCTCTTTGCCCTTTTCCGCCCCTCTTTGTTCTTGTCCCGTATTCTCCGTTCTTGTCCGCCACTCTTTGCCCTTTTTCCGTATTCTCCAAACTTTCGCACCCTCTTTGCAATTGTCCCATATTCTCCGCAATTCTCCGACCCTCTTTTCACTTGTCCGACCGTCTTTGCCCTTGTACCATGTAATCCGTTCTTGTCCGCACCTCTTTGCCCTTGACCACCCCTCTTTTATCTTGTACTCCCCTCTTTGCTGCTGTGCGACCCTCTTTGCACTTGTGCGACCCTCTTTGCCCTTGTCCGCCCCTCTTTGCCCTTTTCCTGTATTCTCCGCACTTGTCCGCCCCTCTTTGCCCTTGTCCCGTATTCTCCGCACTTCTCCGCCCCTCTTTGGCCTTGTCCGACCCTCTTTGCTCTTGTCCCGTATTCTCAGCACTTGTCCGCCCCTGTTTGCCCTTCTCCGCACCTCTTTGCCATTTTCCGACCCTCTTTGCACTTGTCCGCCCCTCTTTGCCCTTGTCCGCCCCTCTTTGCCCTTCTCCGCCCCTCTTTGCACTTGTCCCATAATCTCCACCCTTGTCCGCCCCTCTTTGCCCTTGTCCGCCCCTCTTTGCTCTTGTCCGACCCTCTTTGATCTTGTACCGTATTCTCTGCCCTTGTCCGACCCTCTTTGCCCTTGTCCGCCCCTCTTTGCCCTTGTCCGCCCCTCTTTACCCTTGTCCGCCCCTCTTTGCCCTGGTCCGCCCTCTTTGCCCTTGTCCGCTCCACTTTGCTCTTGTACCAAATTCTCCGCAGTTGTCCGCCCCTCTTTGCACTTGTCCCTTAATCTCCGCCCTTGTCCGCCCCTCTTTACACTTGTCCGCCCCTCTTTCCCTTGTATTGTATTCTCAGCCCTTGTCCAACACTCTTTGCCCTTGTCCGCCCCTGTTTTCCCATGTACCGTATTCTCCGCACTTGTCCGCCCGTTTTTTCCCATGTACCGTATTCTCCGCACTTGTCCGCCCCTCTTTGCCCTTGTCCCGTTTTCTCCGCACTTGTCCGCCCCTCTTTTTCCTTGTCCCGTTTTCTCCGCACTTGTCTGCCCCTCTTTGCCCTTGTCCCGTATTCTCCGCACTTGTTCGCCCCTCTTTGCCATTGTCCGCCCCTCTTTGCCTTTGTCCCCCCCTCTTTTAACTTGTGCGCCCCTCTTTGCCCTTGTCAGACTCTCTTTGCCCTTGTCAGACCCTCTTTGCCCTTCTCAGACCCTCTTTCCCCTTGTCCGCACCTCTTTGCTCTTTTCCGCCCCTCTTTGCCCTTTTTCCGTATTCTCCGCCCTTGTCCGCCAGTCTTTGCCCTTGTCCGCCAGTCTTTGCCCTTGTCTGCCCCTCTTTGCCCTTGTCCACCCCTCTTTGCACTTGTATCGTATTCTCAGCCCTTGTCCGACACTTTTTGCCCTTGTCCGCCCCTATTTCCCCTTGTCCACCCCTCTTTGCCCATGTACCGTATTCTCCGCACTTGTCCGCCCCTCTTTGCCCTTGTACCGTATTCTCTGCCCTTGTCCACCCCTCTTTGCCCTTGTATCATATTCTCAGCATTTGTCCGCCCCTCTTTGCCCTTGTCCGCCCCTCTTTACACTTGTCCGCCCCTCTTTGCCCTTGTCCGCCCCTCTTTGCCCTTGTCCCGTTTTCTCCGCACTTGTCCACCCCTGTTTGCCTTTGTCCCATATTCTCCGCACTTGTCCGCCCCTCTTTGCATTGTCCGACCCTCTTTGCACTTGTCCGCCCCTCTTTTCCCTAGTCCGAACCTCTTTCTCCTTGTCTGCCCCTCTTTGCGCTTTTCCGCCCCTCTTTGCCCTTGTCCGCCCCTCTTTGTCCTTGTCCCGTGTTCTCCGTTCTTGTCCGCCCCTCTTTGCCCTTGTCCCGTATTCTCAGCACTTATCCGCCACTCTTTGCACTTGTCCCGTATTATCCGCACTTGTCCGCCCCTCTTTGCCCTTTTTCCGTATTCTCCGCAATTCTCTGACCCTCTTTTCACTTGTCCGACCCTCTTTGCCCTTGTACCGTGTTCTCCGTTCTTGTCCGCACCTCTTTCCTCTTGACCACCCTTATTTTCTCTTGTGCGCCCCTCTTTGCTCTTGTGCGACCCTCTTTGCACTTGTGCGACCGTCTTTGCCCTTGTCCGCCCCTCTTTGCCCTTTGACTGTATTCTCCGCTCTTCTCCGCCCCTCTTTGCCCTTGTCCCGTATTCTCTGCACTTCTCCGCCCCTCTTTGGTCTTGTCCGACCCTCTTTGCTCTTGTCCCATATTCTCAGCACTTGTCCGCCCCTGTTTGCCCTTCTCCGCACCTCTTTGTCATTTTCCGACCCTCTTTGCCCTTGTCCGCTCCTCTTTGCCCTTGTCCGCCCCTCTTTGCCCTTGTCCGCCCCTCTTTGCCCTTCTCCGCCCCTCTTTGCCCATGTCCCGTATTCTCAAACCTTATCCGCCCCTCTTTGCCCTTGTTCCTTATTCTCAGCCCTTGTCCGCCCCTCTTTGCACTTGTCCCGTATTCTCAGCCGTTGTCCACCCCTCTTTGACCTTGTCCCGTATTCTAAGCCCTTGTCCGCACCTCTTTGCCCTTTTCCGCCCCTCTTTGCCCTTGTATGCCCCTCTTTGCCCTTGTCCGCCCCTCTTTGCCCTTGTCCGCCCCTCTTTGCCCTCTATGTCCATTATTCTCATCACTTGTCCGGCCCTCTTTGCCCTTGTCCCGTATTCTCAGCACTTGTCCGCCACACTTTGCCCTTGTCCGCCCCTCTTTGCCCTTGCCCGCCCCTCTTTGCACTTGTCAACCCCTCTTTGCACATGTCCGCCCCTCTTTGCATTTGTCCGCCCGTCTTTGCCCTTGTCCCGTATTCTCAGCCCTTGTCCGCCCCTCTTTGCCCTTGTCCCGTATTCTCAGCCCTTGTCGGCCCCTCTTTGTCCTTGTCCGCCCCTCTTTGCACTTGTCCGCCCTTGTTTGCCCTTGTCCCGTATTCTCAGCACTTGTCCGCCCCTGTTTGCCATTGTCCCGTATTCTAAGCCCTTGTCCACCCCTCTTTGCCCTTGTCCGCCCCTCTTTGCCCTTGTCCCGTATTCTCAGCACTTGTCAGCCCCACTTTGCCCTTGTCCGCCAGTCTTTGCCCTTGTCCGCACCTCTTTGCCCTTGTCCGCCCCTTTTTGACCTTGTCCCATGTTCTCAGCACTTGTCCGCCCCTTTTTGCCCTTGTCCCGTGTTCTCAGCACTTGTCCGCTCCTCTTTGCCCTTGTCCCGTATTCTCAGCACTTGTCCGCTCCTCTTTGCCCTTGTCCCGTATTCTCAGCACTTGTCTGCCCTTCTTGGACCTTGTCCCGTATTCTCAGCACTTGTACGCCCCTCTTAGCCCTTGTCCCGTATTCTCAGCACTTGTCCGCCCCTCTTGGCCCTTGTCCGCCCCTCTTGGCCCTTGTCCGACCCTCTTTGCCCTTGTCTGCCCCTCTTGGCCCTTGTCTACCCCTCTTGGCCCTTGTCCACCCCTCTTGGCCCTTGTCCGCCCCTTTTTGCCCTTTTCCCATGTTCTCAGCACTTGTCCGCTCCTTTTTGCCGTTGTCCCGTGTTCTCAGCACTTATCCGCCCCTCTTTGCTCTTGTCCCGTATTCTCAGCACTTGTCCACCCCTCTTTGCCTTAGTCCGCCCCTCTTTGCCTTAGTCCGCCCCTCTTTGCCCTTGTCCGCCCCTCTTTTGCCTTGTCCGACACTATTTGCCCTTGTACCGTATTTTCAGCCCTTGTCCGCCCCCCTTTGCCCTTGTCCGCCCCCCTTTGCCCTTGTGCGCCCCTCTTTGCCCTTGTCCGCCCCTCTTTGCACTTGTCCGACCCTCTTTGCCATTGTCCGCCCCTCTTTACCCTTGTCCCGTATTCTCAGCACTTGTCCGCCCCTCTTTGCCATTGTCCAACCCTTTTTACCCTTGTCCCGTATTCTCAGAACTTGTCCGCGCCTCTTTGCCCTTGTCAGGTATTCTCAGCACTTGTCCGCCCCTCTTTGCCCTTGTCCGCCCCTCTTTGCACTTGTCTGCCCCTCTTTGCCCTTGTCCGCCCCTCTTTGCCCTTGTCCCTTATTCTCCGCACTTGTCCGCCCCTAATTGCCCTTGTCCCGTATTCTCAGCACTTCTCTGCCCCTCTTCGCCCTTGTCCCGTATTCTCAGCACTTATCCGCCGCTATTTGCCCTTGTCCAGTATTCTCAGCACTTGTCGGCCCCTCTTTGCCCTTGTCCCGTATTCTCAAGCACTTGTCCGCCCCTCTTGGCCCTTGTCCGCCCCTCTTGGCCCTTGTCCGCCCCTCTTGGCCTGTGTCTGCCCCTCGTCTGCCCCTCATGGCTCTTGTCCGGCATTCTTGGCCCTTGTCCCATATTCTTCGCAGTTGTCCGCCCCTCTTTGCCCTTGTCCCATATTCTCAGCTCTTGTCCGCCCCTCTTTTATTCCTTGCCCGGTATTTTGAGCACTTGTCCGCCCCCTTTGCCCTTGTCCGTCCCTCTTTGCACTTGTCCGTCCCTCTTTGCCCTTGTCCGCCCGTCTTTGCCCTTGTCCGCCCCTCTTTGCCCTTGTTCGCCCCTCTTTGCCCTTGTCCGCCCCTCTTTGCCCTTGTCCGCTCCTCTTTTCCCCTGTCCCTTATTCCTCGTACTTATCCGCAACTCTTTGCCGTTGTACTCTATTCTCCTCTCTTGTCCGCCCCTCTTTGCCCTTTAACCATATTCATCGCCCTTGTCCGACCCTCATTGCCCTTGTCCGCCCCTCTTTGCACTTGTCTGCCCCTCTTTGCCCTTGTCTGCCCCTCTTTGCACTTGTCCGACCCTCATTGCACTTGTCCGCCCCTCTTTGCCCTTGTCGGCCCCTCTTTGCACTTGTCCGACACTCTTTGCCCTTGTCAGACTCTCTTTGCCCTTGTCCGCCCCTCTTTGCCCTTGTCCACCCCTCTTTGCACTTGTATCGTATTCTCAGCCCTTGTCCGACACTTTTTGCCCTTGTCCGCCCCTATTTCCCCTTGTCCACCCCTCTTTGCCCATGTACCGTATTCTCCGCACTTGTCCGCCCCTCTTTGCCCTTGTACCGTATTCTCTGCCCTTGTCCACCCCTCTTTGCCCTTGTATCATATTCTCAGCATTTGTCCGACCCTCTTTGCCCTTGTCCGCCCCTCTTTACACTTGTCCGCCCCTCTTTGCCCTTGTCCGCCCCTCTTTGCCCTTGTCCCGTTTTCTCCGCACTTGTCCGCCCCTCTTTGCATTGTCCGACCCTCTTTGCACTTGTCCGCCCCTCTTTTCCCTAGTCCGAACCTCTTTCTCCTTGTCTGCCCCTCTTTGCGCTTTTCCGCCCCTCTTTGCCCTTGTCCGCCCCTCTTTGTCCTTGTCCCGTGTTCTCCGTTCTTGTCCGCCCCTCTTTGCCCTTGTCCCGTATTCTCAGCACTTATCCGCCACTCTTTGCACTTGTCCCGTATTATCCGCACTTGTCCGCCCCTCTTTGCCCTTTTTCCGTATTCTCCGCAATTCTCTGACCCTCTTTTCACTTGTCCGACCCTCTTTGCCCTTGTACCGTGTTCTCCGTTCTTGTCCGCACCTCTTTCCTCTTGACCACCCTTATTTTCTCTTGTGCGCCCCTCTTTGCTCTTGTGCGACCCTCTTTGCACTTGTGCGACCGTCTTTGCCCTTGTCCGCCCCTCTTTGCCCTTTGACTGTATTCTCCGCTCTTCTCCGCCCCTCTTTGCCCTTGTCCCGTATTCTCTGCACTTCTCCGCCCCTCTTTGGTCTTGTCCGACCCTCTTTGCTCTTGTCCCATATTCTCAGCACTTGTCCGCCCCTGTTTGCCCTTCTCCGCACCTCTTTGCCATTTTCCGACCCTCTTTGCCCTTGTCCGCTCCTCTTTGCCCTTGTCCGCCCCTCTTTGCCCTTGTCCGCCCCTCTTTGCCCTTCTCCGCCCCTCTTTGCCCATGTCCCGTATTCTCAAACCTTATCCGCCCCTCTTTGCCCTTGTTCCTTATTCTCAGCCCTTGTCCGCCCCTCTTTGCACTTGTCCCGTATTCTCAGCCGTTGTCCACCCCTCTTTGACCTTGTCCCGTATTCTAAGCCCTTGTCCGCACCTCTTTGCCCTTTTCCGCCCCTCTTTGCCCTTGTATGCCCCTCTTTGCCCTTGTCCGCCCCTCTTTGCCCTTGTCCGCCCCTCTTTGCCCTCTATGTCCATTATTCTCATCACTTGTCCGGCCCTCTTTGCCCTTGTCCCGTATTCTCAGCACTTGTCCGCCACACTTTGCCCTTGTCCGCCCCTCTTTGCCCTTGCCCGCCCCTCTTTGCACTTGTCAACCCCTCTTTGCACATGTCCGCCCCTCTTTGCATTTGTCCGCCCGTCTTTGCCCTTGTCCCGTATTCTCAGCCCTTGTCCGCCCCTCTTTGCCCTTGTCCCGTATTCTCAGCCCTTGTCGGCCCCTCTTTGTCCTTGTCCGCCCCTCTTTGCACTTGTCCGCCCTTGTTTGCCCTTGTCCCGTATTCTCAGCACTTGTCCGCCCCTCTTTGCCATTGTCCCGTATTCTAAGCCCTTGTCCACCCCTCTTTGCCCTTGTCCGCCCCTCTTTGCCCTTGTCCCGTATTCTCAGCACTTGTCAGCCCCACTTTGCCCTTGTCCGCCAGTCTTTGCCCTTGTCCGCACCTCTTTGCCCTTGTCCGCCCCTTTTTGACCTTGTCCCATGTTCTCAGCACTTGTCCGCCCCTTTTTGCCCTTGTCCCGTGTTCTCAGCACTTGTCCGCTCCTCTTTGCCCTTGTCCCGTATTCTCAGCACTTGTCCGCTCCTCTTTGCCCTTGTCCCGTATTCTCAGCACTTGTCTGCCCTTCTTGGCCCTTGTCCCGTATTCTCAGCACTTGTACGCCCCTCTTAGCCCTTGTCCCTTATTCTCAGCACTTGTCCGCCCCTCTTGGCCCTTGTCCACCCCTCTTGGCCCTTGTCCGACCCTCTTTGCCCTTGTCTGCCCCTCTTGGCCCTTGTCTACCCCTCTTGGCCCTTGTCCACCCCTCTTGGCCCTTGTCCGCCCCTTTTTGCCCTTTTCCCATGTTCTCAGCACTTGTCCGCTCCTTTTTGCCGTTGTCCCGTGTTCTCAGCACTTATCCGCCCCTCTTTGCTCTTGTCCCGTATTCTCAGCACTTGTCCGCCCCTCTTTGCCTTAGTCCGCCCCTCTTTGCCTTAGTCCGCCCCTCTTTGCCCTTGTCCGCCCCTCTTTTGCCTTGTCCGACACTATTTGCCCTTGTACCGTATTTTCAGCCCTTGTCCGCCCCCCTTTGCCCTTGTCCGCCCCTCTTTGCCCTTGTCCGCCCCTCTTTGCACTTGTCCGACCCTCTTTGCCATTGTCCGCCCCTCTTTACCCTTGTCCCGTATTCTCAGCACTTGTCCGCCCCTCTTTGCCATTGTCCAACCCTTTTTACCCTTGTCCCGTATTCTCAGAACTTGTCCGCGCCTCTTTGCCCTTGTCAGGTATTCTCAGCACTTGTCCGCCCCTCTTTGCCCTTGTCCGCCCCTCTTTGCCCTTGTCCGCCCCTCTTTGCCCTTGTCCCTTTTTCTCCGCACTTGTCCGCCCCTAATTGCCCTTGTCCGCCCCTCTTTGCCCTTGTCCGCCCCTCTTTGCCCTTGTCCGCCCCTCTTTGCACTTGTCTGCCCCTCTTTGCCCTTGTCCGCCCCTCTTTGCCCTTGTCCCTTATTCTCCGCACTTGTCCGCCCCTAATTGCCCTTGTCCCGTATTCTCAGCACTTCTCTGCCCCTCTTCGCCCTTGTCCCGTATTCTCAGCACTTATCCGCCGCTATTTGCCCTTGTCCAGTATTCTCAGCACTTGTCGGCCCCTCTTTGCCCTTGTCCCGTATTCTCAAGCACTTGTCCGCCCCTCTTGGCCCTTGTCCGCCCCTCTTGGCCCTTGTCCGCCCCTCTTGGCCTGTGTCTGCCCCTCGTCTGCCCCTCATGGCTCTTGTCCGGCATTCTTGGCCCTTGTCCCATATTCTTCGCAGTTGTCCGCCCCTCTTTGCCCTTGTCCCATATTCTCAGCTCTTGTCCGCCCCTCTTTTATTCCTTGCCCGGTATTTTGAGCACTTGTCCGCCCCCTTTGCCCTTGTCCGTCCCTCTTTGCACTTGTCCGTCCCTCTTTGCCCTTGTCCGCCCGTCTTTGCCCTTGTCCGCCCCTCTTTGCCCTTGTTCGCCCCTCTTTGCCCTTGTCCGCCCCTCTTTGCCCTTGTCCGCTCCTCTTTTCCCCTGTCCCTTATTCCTCGTACTTATCCGCAACTCTTTGCCGTTGTACTCTATTCTCCTCTCTTGTCCGCCCCTCTTTGCCCTTTAACCATATTCATCGCCCTTGTCCGACCCTCATTGCCCTTGTCTGCCCCTCTTTGCACTTGTCTGCCCCTCTTTGCCCTTGTCTGCCCCTCTTTGCACTTGTCCGACCCTCATTGCACTTGTCCGCCCCTCTTTGCCCTTGTCGGCCCCTCTTTGCACTTGTCCGACACTCTTTGCCCTTGTCAGACTCTCTTTGCCCTTGTCCGCCCCTCTTTGCCCTTGTCCACCCCTCTTTGCACTTGTATCGTATTCTCAGCCCTTGTCCGACACTTTTTGCCCTTGTCCGCCCCTATTTCCCCTTGTCCACCCCTCTTTGCCCATGTACCGTATTCTCCGCACTTGTCCGCCCCTCTTTGCCCTTGTACCGTATTCTCTGCCCTTGTCCACCCCTCTTTGCCCTTGTATCATATTCTCAGCATTTGTCCGACCCTCTTTGCCCTTGTCCGCCCCTCTTTACACTTGTCCGCCCCTCTTTGCCCTTGTCCGCCCCTCTTTGCCCTTGTCCCGTTTTCTCCGCACTTGTCCACCCCTGTTTGCCTTTGTCCCATATTCTCCGCACTTGTCCGCCCCTCTTTGCATTGTCCGACCCTCTTTGCACTTGTCCGCCCCTCTTTTCCCTAGTCCGAACCTCTTTCTCCTTGTCTGCCCCTCTTTGCGCTTTTCCGCCCCTCTTTGCCCTTGTCCGCCCCTCTTTGTCCTTGTCCCGTGTTCTCCGTTCTTGTCCGCCCCTCTTTGCCCTTGTCCCGTATTCTCAGCACTTATCCGCCACTCTTTGCACTTGTCCCGTATTATCCGCACTTGTCCGCCCCTCTTTGCCCTTTTTCCGTATTCTCCGCAATTCTCTGACCCTCTTTTCACTTGTCCGACCCTCTTTGCCCTTGTACCGTGTTCTCCGTTCTTGTCCGCACCTCTTTCCTCTTGACCACCCTTATTTTCTCTTGTGCGCCCCTCTTTGCTCTTGTGCGACCCTCTTTGCACTTGTGCGACCGTCTTTGCCCTTGTCCGCCCCTCTTTGCCCTTTGACTGTATTCTCCGCTCTTCTCCGCCCCTCTTTGCCCTTGTCCCGTATTCTCTGCACTTCTCCGCCCCTCTTTGGTCTTGTCCGACCCTCTTTGCTCTTGTCCCATATTCTCAGCACTTGTCCGCCCCTGTTTGCCCTTCTCCGCACCTCTTTGCCATTTTCCGACCCTCTTTGCCCTTGTCCGCTCCTCTTTGCCCTTGTCCGCCCCTCTTTGCCCTTGTCCGCCCCTCTTTGCCCTTCTCCGCCCCTCTTTGCCCATGTCCCGTATTCTCAAACCTTATCCGCCCCTCTTTGCCCTTGTTCCTTATTCTCAGCCCTTGTCCGCCCCTCTTTGCACTTGTCCCGTATTCTCAGCCGTTGTCCACCCCTCTTTGACCTTGTCCCGTATTCTAAGCCCTTGTCCGCACCTCTTTGCCCTTTTCCGCCCCTCTTTGCCCTTGTATGCCCCTCTTTGCCCTTGTCCGCCCCTCTTTGCCCTTGTCCGCCCCTCTTTGCCCTCTATGTCCATTATTCTCATCACTTGTCCGGCCCTCTTTGCCCTTGTCCCGTATTCTCAGCACTTGTCCGCCACACTTTGCCCTTGTCCGCCCCTCTTTGCCCTTGCCCGCCCCTCTTTGCACTTGTCAACCCCTCTTTGCACATGTCCGCCCCTCTTTCCATTTGTCCGCCCGTCTTTGCCCTTGTCCCGTATTCTCAGCCCTTGTCCGCCCCTCTTTGCCCTTGTCCCGTATTCTCAGCCCTTGTCGGCCCCTCTTTGTCCTTGTCCGCCCCTCTTTGCACTTGTCCGCCCTTGTTTGCCCTTGTCCCGTATTCTCAGCACTTGTCAGCCCCACTTTGCCCTTGTCCGCCAGTCTTTGCCCTTGTCCGCACCTCTTTGCCCTTGTCCGCCCCTTTTTGACCTTGTCCCATGTTCTCAGCACTTGTCCGCCCCTTTTTGCCCTTGTCCCGTGTTCTCAGCACTTGTCCGCTCCTCTTTGCCCTTGTCCCGTATTCTCAGCACTTGTCCGCTCCTCTTTGCCCTTGTCCCGTATTCTCAGCACTTGTCTGCCCTTCTTGGCCCTTGTCCCGTATTCTCAGCACTTGTACGCCCCTCTTAGCCCTTGTCCCTTATTCTCAGCACTTGTCCGCCCCTCTTGGCCCTTGTCCGCCCCTCTTGGCCCTTGTCCGACCCTCTTTGCCCTTGTCTGCCCCTCTTGGCCCTTGTCTACCCCTCTTGGCCCTTGTCCACCCCTCTTGGCCCTTGTCCGCCCCTTTTTGCCCTTTTCCCATGTTCTCAGCACTTGTCCGCTCCTTTTTGCCGTTGTCCCGTGTTCTCAGCACTTATCCGCCCCTCTTTGCTCTTGTCCCGTATTCTCAGCACTTGTCCGCCCCTCTTTGCCTTAGTCCGCCCCTCTTTGCCTTAGTCCGCCCCTCTTTGCCCTTGTCCGCCCCTCTTTTGCCTTGTCCGACACTATTTGCCCTTGTACCGTATTTTCAGCCCTTGTCCGCCCCCCTTTGCCCTTGTCCGCCCCCCTTTGCCCTTGTCCGCCCCTCTTTGCCCTTGTCCGCCCCTCTTTGCACTTGTCCGACCCTCTTTGCCATTGTCCGCCCCTCTTTACCCTTGTCCCGTATTCTCAGCACTTGTCCGCCCCTCTTTGCCATTGTCCAACCCTTTTTACCCTTGTCCCGTATTCTCAGAACTTGTCCGCGCCTCTTTGCCCTTGTCAGGTATTCTCAGCACTTGTCCGCCCCTCTTTGCCCTTGTCCGCCCCTCTTTGCCCTTGTCCGCCCCTCTTTGCCCTTGTCCCTTTTTCTCCGCACTTGTCCGCCCCTAATTGCCCTTGTCCGCCCCTCTTTGCCCTTGTCCGCCCCTCTTTGCCCTTGTCCGCCCCTCTTTGCACTTGTCTGCCCCTCTTTGCCCTTGTCCGCCCCTCTTTGCCCTTGTCCCTTATTCTCCGCACTTGTCCGCCCCTAATTGCCCTTGTCCCGTATTCTCAGCACTTCTCTGCCCCTCTTCGCCCTTGTCCCGTATTCTCAGCACTTATCCGCCGCTATTTGCCCTTGTCCAGTATTCTCAGCACTTGTCGGCCCCTCTTTGCCCTTGTCCCGTATTCTCAAGCACTTGTCCGCCCCTCTTGGCCCTTGTCCGCCCCTCTTGGCCCTTGTCCGCCCCTCTTGGCCTGTGTCTGCCCCTCGTCTGCCCCTCATGGCTCTTGTCCGGCATTCTTGGCCCTTGTCCCATATTCTTCGCAGTTGTCCGCCCCTCTTTGCCCTTGTCCCATATTCTCAGCTCTTGTCCGCCCCTCTTTTATTCCTTGCCCGGTATTTTGAGCACTTGTCCGCCCCCTTTGCCCTTGTCCGTCCCTCTTTGCACTTGTCCGTCCCTCTTTGCCCTTGTCCGCCCGTCTTTGCCCTTGTCCGCCCCTCTTTGCCCTTGTTCGCCCCTCTTTGCCCTTGTTCGCCCCTCTTTGCCCTTGTCCGCCCCTCTTTGCCCTTGTCCGCTCCTCTTTTCCCCTGTCCCTTATTCCTCGTACTTATCCGCAACTCTTTGCCGTTGTACTCTATTCTCCTCTCTTGTCCGCCCCTCTTTGCCCTTTAACCATATTCATCGCCCTTGTCCGACCCTCATTGCCCTTGTCCGCCCCTCTTTGCACTTGTCTGCCCCTCTTTGCCCTTGTCTGCCCCTCTTTGCACTTGTCCGACCCTCATTGCACTTGTCGGCCCCTCTTTGCACTTGTCCGACACTCTTTGCCCTTGTCAGACTCTCTTTGCCCTTGTCCGCCCCTCTTTGCCCTTGTCCGAGCCTGTTTACCCTTGTCCGACCCTCATTGCACTTGTCCGCCCCTGTTTGCACTTGTCCGACCCTCTTTGCCCTTGTCAGACCCTCTTTGCAGTTGTCCGACCCTCTTTGCCCTTGTCCGAGCCTGTTTGCCCTTGTCCGCCCCTCTTTGCCCTTGTCCGTCACTCTTTGCCCTTGTCCGCCACTCTTTGTCCTTTTCCCGTATTCTCCGAACTTGTCCGCCCCTCTTTGCACTTGTCCCATATTCTCCGCACTTGTCCGCCTCTCTTTGCCCTTGTACGCCCCACTTTGCCCTTGTCCCATATTCTCTGCACTTGTCCGGCCCTCTTTGCACTTGTCCCATATACTCCGCCCTTGTCCGCCCCTTTTTGCCCTTGTCCCTTTATCTCTGCCAAGGTCCGCACCTCTTTACCCTTGTCCGCCCCTCTTTCCCTTGTATTGTATTCTCAGCCCTTGTCCAACACTCTTTGCCCTTGTCCGCCCCTCTTTTCCCATGTACCGTATTCTCCGCACTTGTCCGCTCGTTTTTTCCCATGTACCGTATTCTCCGCACTTGTCCGCCCCTCTTTGCCCTTGTCCCGTTTTCTCCGCACTTGTCCGCCCCTCTTTTTCCTTGTCCCGTTTTCTCCGCACTTGTCTGCCCCTCTTTGCCCTTGTCCCGTATTCTCCGCACTTGTTCGCCCCTCTTTGCCATTGTCCGCCCCCTTTGCCTTTGTCCGCCCCTCTTTTAACTTGTGCGCCCCTCTTTGCCCTTGTCAGACTCTCTTTGCCCTTGTCAGACCCTCTTTGCCCTTCTCAGACTCTCTTTGCCCTTGTCCGCACCTCTTTGCTCTTTTCCGCCCCTCTTTGCCCTTTTTCCGTATTCTCCACCCTTGTCCGCCAGTCTTTGCCCTTGTCCCGTATTCTCCTCCCTTGTCCGCCCCTTTTTGCCCTTGTCCCATAATCTCTGCCCTTGTCCGCCCCTCTTTGCCCTTGTCCGCCCCTCTTTGCCCTTGTCCACCCCTCTTTGCACTTGTATCGTATTCTCAGCCCTTGTCCGACCCTTTTTGCCCTTGTCCGCCCCTCTTTGCCCTTGTCCGCCCATCTTTCCCCTTGTCCACCCCTCTTTGCCCATGTACCGTATTCTCCGCACTTGTCCGCCCCTCTTTGCCCTTGTACCGTATTCTCTGCCCTTGTCCACCCCTCTTTGCCCTTGTATCATATTCTCAGCATTTGTCCGACCCTCTTTGCCCTTGTCCGCCCCTCTTTACACTTGTCCGCCCCTCTTTGCCCTTGTCCGCCCCTCTTTGCCCTTGTACCATATTCTTCGCTCTTGTCTGCCCCTCTTTGGACTTGTCCCATATTCTCCGCCCTTGTCCGGCGCTCTTTGCCCTTGTCAGGCCCTCGTTGCCCTTGTCCGCCCCTCTTTTCCCCTGTCCGCCTATATTTTCCTTGTCTGCCCCTCTTTGCCTTTCTCTGCACCTCTTTGCCCTTGTCCCATATTCTCAGCACTTGTCCGCCCCTCTTTGCCCTTGTCCCGTATTCTCCGCTGTTGTCCGCCCCTCTTTGCCCTGTCCGCACCTCTTTGCACTTGTCCGCCCCTCTTTGCCCTTGTACCGTATTCTCCGCACTGGTCCGACCCTCTTTGCCCTTGTCCCTTATTCTCAGCACTTGTCCGCCCCTCTTTGCACTTGTCCAGTATTCCCCGCACTTGTCCGCCCCTCTTTGCCCTTGTCCCGTATTCTTTGCACTTGTCCCTTATTCTCCGCACTTGTCCGCCCCTCTTTGCCCTTGTCCCGTTTTCTCCGCACTTGTCCGCCCCTGTTTGCCTTTGTCCCATATTCTCCGCACTTGTCCGCCCCTCTTTGCATTGTCCGACCCTCTTTGCACTTGTCCGCCCCTCTTTTCCCTAGTCCGAACCTCTTTCTCCTTGTCTGCCCCTCTTTGCGCTTGTCCGCCCCTCTTTGCCCTTGTCCGCCCCTCTTTGTCCTTGTCCCGTGTTCTCCGTTCTTGTCCGCCCCTCTTTGCCCTTGTCCCGTATTCTCAGCACTTATCCGCCACTCTTTGCACTTGTCCCGTATTATCCGCACTTGTCCGCCCCTCTTTGCCCTTTTTCCGTATTCTCCGCAATTCTCTGACCCTCTTTTCACTTGTCCGACCCTCTTTGCCCTTGTACCGTGTTCTCCGTTCTTGTCCGCACCTCTTTGCTCTTGACCACCCTTCTTTTCTCTTGTGCGCCCCTCTTTGCTCTTGTGCGACCCTCTTTGCACTTGTGCGACCCTCTTTGCCCTTGTCCGCCCCTCTTTGCCCTTTGACTGTATTCTCCGCTCTTCTCCGCCCCTCTTTGCCCTTGTCCCGTATTCTCTGCACTTCTCCGCCCCTCTTTGGCCTTGTCCGACCCTCTTTGCTCTTGTCCCATATTCTCAGCCCTTGTCCGCCCCTCTTTGCACTTGTCCCGTATTCTCAGCCGTTGTCCACCCCTCTTTGCACTTGTCCCGTATTCCCCGAACTTGTCCGCCCCTCTTTGACCTTGTCCCGTATTCTAAGCCCTTCTCCGCCCTTCTTTGCCCTTTTCCGCCCCTCTTTGACCTTGTATGCCCCTCTTTGCCCTTGTCCGCCCCTCTTTGCCCTTGTCCGCCCCTCTTTGCCCTTGTCCGCCCCTCTTTGCCCTCTTTGTCCAGTATTCTCATCACTTGTCCGGCCCTCTTTGCCCTTGTCCCATATTCTCAGCACTTGTCCGCCACACTTTGCCCTTGTCCGCCCCTCTTTGCCCTTGCCCGCCCCTCTTTGCACTTGTCCACCCCTCTTTGCACATGTCCGCCCCTCTTTGCCTTTGTCCGCCCGTCTTTGCCCTTGTCCCGTATTCTCAGCCCTTGTCCGCCCCTCTTTGCCCTTGTCCCGTATTCTCAGCCCGTGTCGGCCCCTCTTTGCCCTTGTCCGCCCCTCTTTGCACTTGTCCGCCCTTGTTTGCCCTTGTCCTGTATTCTCAGCACTTGTCCGCCCTTCTTTGCCTTTGTCCCGTATTCTCAGCCCTTGTCCAACCCTCTTTGCCCTTGTCCGCCCCTCTTTGCCCTTGTCCCGTATTCTCAGCACTTGTCAGCCCCACTTTGCCCTTCTCCGCCAGTCTTTGCCCTTGTCCGCACCTCTTTGCCCTTGTCCGCCCCTTTTTGACCTTGTCCCATGTTCTCAGCACTTGTCCGCCCCTTTTTGCCCTTGTCCCGTGTTCTCAGCACTTGTCCGCTCCTCTTTGCCCTTGTCCCGTATTCTCAGCACTTGTCCGCCCCTCTTTGCCCTTGTCCTGTATTCTCAGCACTTGTGTGCCCCTATTTGCCCTTGTCCTCCTCTCTTTGCTCTTGTCGCGTATTCTCAGAACTTGTCCGCCCCTCTTTGCCCTAGTCCGTCCCTCTTTGCCCTTGTCCCTTTTTCTCCACACTTGTCCGCCCCTAATTGCCCTTGTCCGCCCCTCTTTGCCCTTGTCCGCCCCTCTTTTCCCTTGTCCGCCCCTCTTTGCCCTTGTCCGCCCCTCTTTGCACTTGTCTGCCCCTCTTTGCCCTTGTCCGCCCCTCTTTGCCCTTGTCCCTTATTCTCCGCACTTGTCCGCCCCTAATTGCCCTTGTCCCGTATTCTCAGCACTTCTCTGCCCCTCTTCGCCCTTGTCCCGTATTCTCAGCACTTATCCGCCGCTATTTGCCCTTGTCCAGTATTCTCAGCACTTGTCGGCCCCTCTTTGCCCTTGTCCCGTATTCTCAAGCACTTGTCCGCCTCTCTTTGCCCTTGTCCCGTATTCTCAGCACTTGTCCACCCCTCTTTGCCCTTGTCCGCCCCTCTTTGCTCTTGTCCGCCCCTCTTTTTCCTTGTCCCGTAGTCTCAGCCTTGTCTGCCCCTCTTTGCCCTTTTCCAGTATTCTCAGCTCTTGTCGGACCTTTTTTCCATTGTCCCTTATTCTCAGCAATTGTCAATCCCTCTTTGGCCTTGTCTGCCCCTCTTTGCTCTTGAACCGCATTCTCAGCACTTCTCCGTCCCTCTTTGCCCTTGTCCCGTATTCTCATCACTTGTCCGCCCCTCTTTGCCCTTGTCCGCCACTCTTTATCCTTGTCCGCCTCCCTTTGCCCCTGTCCGCCCCCCTTTGCCCTTGTCCGCCCCCCTTAGCCCTTGTCCGACCACTTACCCCTTGTCCGCCCCTCTTTGCCCTTTTCTGCCCCTCTTTGCACTTTTCTGCCCCTCTTGGCCCTTTTCTGCCCCTCTTGGCCCTTGTCCGCCCTTCTTGGCCCTTGTCCGACCCTCTTTGCCCTTGTCTGAACCCTTGGCCCTTGTCCGCCCCTCTTTGCCCTTGTCCCGTATTCTCAGCACCACTCTGCCCCTCTTTGCCCTTGTCCCGTATTCTCAGCACCACTCCGCCCCTCTTTGCTCTTGTCTCGTAATCTGAGAACCAATCCGACCCTCTTTGCCCTTTTCCCATATTCTCAGCACTTTTCCGCCCCTCCTTGCCCTTGTCCCGTATTCCCCACACTTGTCCCCCCCTCTTTGCCCTTGTCCCGTATTCTAAGCACTTGTCCACTCCACTTTGCCCTTGTCCCGTATTCTCCGCACTTTTCTGCCCGTCTTTTCCTGTCTCCGGTATTCTCCACGCTTCTCCGCCCGTCTTTGCTATTGTCCGCGCGTCTTTGTCCTTGTCCCCCCGTCTTTGCACTTCTACGCACGTCTTTGCACTTCTCCGCTATTCTCCGCACTTCTCCGCCCCTCTTTGCCCGTGTCCGATCGTCTTTCCCCTTGTCTGCCCCTCTTTGCACTTGTCCCGTATTCTCCGCACTTCTCCGCCCCTCCTTGCCCTTCTCCCTTATTTTCGACACTTCTCTGCCCCCCTTTGCCCTTGTCCGCCCCTCTTTGCATTTGTCCGCCCCTCTTTGCATTTGTCCGCCCCTCTTTGCCCTTGTCCGCCCCTCTTTGCCCTTTTTCCACACATCTTTGCCCTTGTCCGCCCCTCTTTGCCCTTGTCCGCCCCTCATTGCCCTTCTCCGTTATTCTCCGTACTTCTCCGCCCCTCTTTACATTTGTCCACCCCTCTTTGCCCTTGTCCACCCCTCTTTGTACTTGTCCGCACCTTTTTGCACATGTCCCGTATTCTCTGCACTTTTCCGCCCCTCTTTGCTCTTGTCCCCCCTCTTTGCACTTGTCCACCCCTCTTTGCCCTTCTCCGCCCCTTTTTGCCCTTATCCGCCCATCTTTCCCCTTGTCCGCCCCTCTTTCCCCTTGTCCGCCCCTCTTTCCCCTTGTCCGCCCCTCTATGCACTTTTCCGCTATTCTCCTTATTTCTCCGCCCCTCTTTACACTTGTCCGCCCCTCATTGCCCTTTTCCGCCCATCTTTGCCCTTGTCCGCCCCTCTTTGCCCTTGTCCGACCCTCTTTGCCCTAGTCCGCCCCTCTTTGCCCGTGTCCCGTATTCTCCTCACTTGTCCGCCACTCTTTCCACTTCTCCGCCCCTCTTTGCCCTCTTCCGCCCCTCTTTGCCCTTGTCCGCCCCTCTTAGAACTTGTCCGCCCCTCTTTGATATTGTCGGCCCCTCTTTGCCCTTGTCCGCCCCTCTTTGCCCTTGTCCACCCCTCTTTGCACTTGTATCGTATTCTCAGCCCTTGTCCGACACTTTTTGCCCTTGTCCGCCCCTATTTCCCCTTGTCCACCCCTCTTTGCCCATGTACCGTATTCTCCGCACTTGTCCGCCCCTCTTTGCCCTTGTACCGTATTCTCTGCCCTTGTCCACCCCTCTTTGCCCTTGTATCATATTCTCAGCATTTGTCCGACCCTCTTTGCCCTTGTCCGCCCCTCTTTACACTTGTCCGCCCCTCTTTGCCCTTGTCCGCCCCTCTTTGCCCTTGTCCCGTTTTCTCCGCACTTGTCCACCCCTGTTTGCCTTTGTCCCATATTCTCCGCACTTGTCCGCCCCTCTTTGCATTGTCCGACCCTCTTTGCACTTGTCCGCCCCTCTTTTCCCTAGTCCGAACCTCTTTCTCCTTGTCTGCCCCTCTTTGCGCTTTTCCGCCCCTCTTTGCCCTTGTCCGCCCCTCTTTGTCCTTGTCCCGTGTTCTCCGTTCTTGTCCGCCCCTCTTTGCCCTTGTCCCGTATTCTCAGCACTTATCCGCCACTCTTTGCACTTGTCCCGTATTATCCGCACTTGTCCGCCCCTCTTTGCCCTTTTTCCGTATTCTCCGCAATTCTCTGACCCTCTTTTCACTTGTCCGACCCTCTTTGCCCTTGTACCGTGTTCTCCGTTCTTGTCCGCACCTCTTTCCTCTTGACCACCCTTATTTTCTCTTGTGCGCCCCTCTTTGCTCTTGTGCGACCCTCTTTGCACTTGTGCGACCGTCTTTGCCCTTGTCCGCCCCTCTTTGCCCTTTGACTGTATTCTCCGCTCTTCTCCGCCCCTCTTTGCCCTTGTCCCGTATTCTCTGCACTTCTCCGCCCCTCTTTGGTCTTGTCCGACCCTCTTTGCTCTTGTCCCATATTCTCAGCACTTGTCCGCCCCTGTTTGCCCTTCTCCGCACCTCTTTGCCATTTTCCGACCCTCTTTGCCCTTGTCCGCTCCTCTTTGCCCTTGTCCGCCCCTCTTTGCCCTTGTCCGCCCCTCTTTGCCCTTCTCCGCCCCTCTTTGCCCATGTCCCGTATTCTCAAACCTTATCCGCCCCTCTTTGCCCTTGTTCCTTATTCTCAGCCCTTGTCCGCCCCTCTTTGCACTTGTCCCGTATTCTCAGCCGTTGTCCACCCCTCTTTGACCTTGTCCCGTATTCTAAGCCCTTGTCCGCACCTCTTTGCCCTTTTCCGCCCCTCTTTGCCCTTGTATGCCCCTCTTTGCCCTTGTCCGCCCCTCTTTGCCCTTGTCCGCCCCTCTTTGCCCTCTATGTCCATTATTCTCATCACTTGTCCGGCCCTCTTTGCCCTTGTCCCGTATTCTCAGCACTTGTCCGCCACACTTTGCCCTTGTCCGCCCCTCTTTGCCCTTGCCCGCCCCTCTTTGCACTTGTCAACCCCTCTTTGCACATGTCCGCCCCTCTTTCCATTTGTCCGCCCGTCTTTGCCCTTGTCCCGTATTCTCAGCCCTTGTCCGCCCCTCTTTGCCCTTGTCCCGTATTCTCAGCCCTTGTCGGCCCCTCTTTGTCCTTGTCCGCCCCTCTTTGCACTTGTCCGCCCTTGTTTGCCCTTGTCCCGTATTCTCAGCACTTGTCAGCCCCACTTTGCCCTTGTCCGCCAGTCTTTGCCCTTGTCCGCACCTCTTTGCCCTTGTCCGCCCCTTTTTGACCTTGTCCCATGTTCTCAGCACTTGTCCGCCCCTTTTTGCCCTTGTCCCGTGTTCTCAGCACTTGTCCGCTCCTCTTTGCCCTTGTCCCGTATTCTCAGCACTTGTCCGCTCCTCTTTGCCCTTGTCCCGTATTCTCAGCACTTGTCTGCCCTTCTTGGCCCTTGTCCCGTATTCTCAGCACTTGTACGCCCCTCTTAGCCCTTGTCCCTTATTCTCAGCACTTGTCCGCCCCTCTTGGCCCTTGTCCGCCCCTCTTGGCCCTTGTCCGACCCTCTTTGCCCTTGTCTGCCCCTCTTGGCCCTTGTCTACCCCTCTTGGCCCTTGTCCACCCCTCTTGGCCCTTGTCCGCCCCTTTTTGCCCTTTTCCCATGTTCTCAGCACTTGTCCGCTCCTTTTTGCCGTTGTCCCGTGTTCTCAGCACTTATCCGCCCCTCTTTGCTCTTGTCCCGTATTCTCAGCACTTGTCCGCCCCTCTTTGCCTTAGTCCGCCCCTCTTTGCCTTAGTCCGCCCCTCTTTGCCCTTGTCCGCCCCTCTTTTGCCTTGTCCGACACTATTTGCCCTTGTACCGTATTTTCAGCCCTTGTCCGCCCCCCTTTGCCCTTGTCCGCCCCCCTTTGCCCTTGTCCGCCCCTCTTTGCCCTTGTCCGCCCCTCTTTGCACTTGTCCGACCCTCTTTGCCATTGTCCGCCCCTCTTTACCCTTGTCCCGTATTCTCAGCACTTGTCCGCCCCTCTTTGCCATTGTCCAACCCTTTTTACCCTTGTCCCGTATTCTCAGAACTTGTCCGCGCCTCTTTGCCCTTGTCAGGTATTCTCAGCACTTGTCCGCCCCTCTTTGCCCTTGTCCGCCCCTCTTTGCCCTTGTCCGCCCCTCTTTGCCCTTGTCCCTTTTTCTCCGCACTTGTCCGCCCCTAATTGCCCTTGTCCGCCCCTCTTTGCCCTTGTCCGCCCCTCTTTGCCCTTGTCCGCCCCTCTTTGCACTTGTCTGCCCCTCTTTGCCCTTGTCCGCCCCTCTTTGCCCTTGTCCCTTATTCTCCGCACTTGTCCGCCCCTAATTGCCCTTGTCCCGTATTCTCAGCACTTCTCTGCCCCTCTTCGCCCTTGTCCCGTATTCTCAGCACTTATCCGCCGCTATTTGCCCTTGTCCAGTATTCTCAGCACTTGTCGGCCCCTCTTTGCCCTTGTCCCGTATTCTCAAGCACTTGTCCGCCCCTCTTGGCCCTTGTCCGCCCCTCTTGGCCCTTGTCCGCCCCTCTTGGCCTGTGTCTGCCCCTCGTCTGCCCCTCATGGCTCTTGTCCGGCATTCTTGGCCCTTGTCCCATATTCTTCGCAGTTGTCCGCCCCTCTTTGCCCTTGTCCCATATTCTCAGCTCTTGTCCGCCCCTCTTTTATTCCTTGCCCGGTATTTTGAGCACTTGTCCGCCCCCTTTGCCCTTGTCCGTCCCTCTTTGCACTTGTCCGTCCCTCTTTGCCCTTGTCCGCCCGTCTTTGCCCTTGTCCGCCCCTCTTTGCCCTTGTTCGCCCCTCTTTGCCCTTGTTCGCCCCTCTTTGCCCTTGTCCGCCCCTCTTTGCCCTTGTCCGCTCCTCTTTTCCCCTGTCCCTTATTCCTCGTACTTATCCGCAACTCTTTGCCGTTGTACTCTATTCTCCTCTCTTGTCCGCCCCTCTTTGCCCTTTAACCATATTCATCGCCCTTGTCCGACCCTCATTGCCCTTGTCCGCCCCTCTTTGCACTTGTCTGCCCCTCTTTGCCCTTGTCTGCCCCTCTTTGCACTTGTCCGACCCTCATTGCACTTGTCGGCCCCTCTTTGCACTTGTCCGACACTCTTTGCCCTTGTCAGACTCTCTTTGCCCTTGTCCGCCCCTCTTTGCCCTTGTCCGAGCCTGTTTACCCTTGTCCGACCCTCATTGCACTTGTCCGCCCCTGTTTGCACTTGTCCGACCCTCTTTGCCCTTGTCAGACCCTCTTTGCAGTTGTCCGACCCTCTTTGCCCTTGTCCGAGCCTGTTTGCCCTTGTCCGCCCCTCTTTGCCCTTGTCCGTCACTCTTTGCCCTTGTCCGCCACTCTTTGTCCTTTTCCCGTATTCTCCGAACTTGTCCGCCCCTCTTTGCACTTGTCCCATATTCTCCGCACTTGTCCGCCTCTCTTTGCCCTTGTACGCCCCACTTTGCCCTTGTCCCATATTCTCTGCACTTGTCCGGCCCTCTTTGCACTTGTCCCATATACTCCGCCCTTGTCCGCCCCTTTTTGCCCTTGTCCCTTTATCTCTGCCAAGGTCCGCACCTCTTTACCCTTGTCCGCCCCTCTTTCCCTTGTATTGTATTCTCAGCCCTTGTCCAACACTCTTTGCCCTTGTCCGCCCCTCTTTTCCCATGTACCGTATTCTCCGCACTTGTCCGCTCGTTTTTTCCCATGTACCGTATTCTCCGCACTTGTCCGCCCCTCTTTGCCCTTGTCCCGTTTTCTCCGCACTTGTCCGCCCCTCTTTTTCCTTGTCCCGTTTTCTCCGCACTTGTCTGCCCCTCTTTGCCCTTGTCCCGTATTCTCCGCACTTGTTCGCCCCTCTTTGCCATTGTCCGCCCCCTTTGCCTTTGTCCGCCCCTCTTTTAACTTGTGCGCCCCTCTTTGCCCTTGTCAGACTCTCTTTGCCCTTGTCAGACCCTCTTTGCCCTTCTCAGACTCTCTTTGCCCTTGTCCGCACCTCTTTGCTCTTTTCCGCCCCTCTTTGCCCTTTTTCCGTATTCTCCACCCTTGTCCGCCAGTCTTTGCCCTTGTCCCGTATTCTCCTCCCTTGTCCGCCCCTTTTTGCCCTTGTCCCATAATCTCTGCCCTTGTCCGCCCCTCTTTGCCCTTGTCCGCCCCTCTTTGCCCTTGTCCACCCCTCTTTGCACTTGTATCGTATTCTCAGCCCTTGTCCGACCCTTTTTGCCCTTGTCCGCCCCTCTTTGCCCTTGTCCGCCCATCTTTCCCCTTGTCCACCCCTCTTTGCCCATGTACCGTATTCTCCGCACTTGTCCGCCCCTCTTTGCCCTTGTACCGTATTCTCTGCCCTTGTCCACCCCTCTTTGCCCTTGTATCATATTCTCAGCATTTGTCCGACCCTCTTTGCCCTTGTCCGCCCCTCTTTACACTTGTCCGCCCCTCTTTGCCCTTGTCCGCCCCTCTTTGCCCTTGTACCATATTCTTCGCTCTTGTCTGCCCCTCTTTGGACTTGTCCCATATTCTCCGCCCTTGTCCGGCGCTCTTTGCCCTTGTCAGGCCCTCGTTGCCCTTGTCCGCCCCTCTTTTCCCCTGTCCGCCTATATTTTCCTTGTCTGCCCCTCTTTGCCTTTCTCTGCACCTCTTTGCCCTTGTCCCATATTCTCAGCACTTGTCCGCCCCTCTTTGCCCTTGTCCCGTATTCTCCGCTGTTGTCCGCCCCTCTTTGCCCTGTCCGCACCTCTTTGCACTTGTCCGCCCCTCTTTGCCCTTGTACCGTATTCTCCGCACTGGTCCGACCCTCTTTGCCCTTGTCCCTTATTCTCAGCACTTGTCCGCCCCTCTTTGCACTTGTCCAGTATTCCCCGCACTTGTCCGCCCCTCTTTGCCCTTGTCCCGTATTCTTTGCACTTGTCCCTTATTCTCCGCACTTGTCCGCCCCTCTTTGCCCTTGTCCCGTTTTCTCCGCACTTGTCCGCCCCTGTTTGCCTTTGTCCCATATTCTCCGCACTTGTCCGCCCCTCTTTGCATTGTCCGACCCTCTTTGCACTTGTCCGCCCCTCTTTTCCCTAGTCCGAACCTCTTTCTCCTTGTCTGCCCCTCTTTGCGCTTGTCCGCCCCTCTTTGCCCTTGTCCGCCCCTCTTTGTCCTTGTCCCGTGTTCTCCGTTCTTGTCCGCCCCTCTTTGCCCTTGTCCCGTATTCTCAGCACTTATCCGCCACTCTTTGCACTTGTCCCGTATTATCCGCACTTGTCCGCCCCTCTTTGCCCTTTTTCCGTATTCTCCGCAATTCTCTGACCCTCTTTTCACTTGTCCGACCCTCTTTGCCCTTGTACCGTGTTCTCCGTTCTTGTCCGCACCTCTTTGCTCTTGACCACCCTTCTTTTCTCTTGTGCGCCCCTCTTTGCTCTTGTGCGACCCTCTTTGCACTTGTGCGACCCTCTTTGCCCTTGTCCGCCCCTCTTTGCCCTTTGACTGTATTCTCCGCTCTTCTCCGCCCCTCTTTGCCCTTGTCCCGTATTCTCTGCACTTCTCCGCCCCTCTTTGGCCTTGTCCGACCCTCTTTGCTCTTGTCCCATATTCTCAGCCCTTGTCCGCCCCTCTTTGCACTTGTCCCGTATTCTCAGCCGTTGTCCACCCCTCTTTGCACTTGTCCCGTATTCCCCGAACTTGTCCGCCCCTCTTTGACCTTGTCCCGTATTCTAAGCCCTTCTCCGCCCTTCTTTGCCCTTTTCCGCCCCTCTTTGACCTTGTATGCCCCTCTTTGCCCTTGTCCGCCCCTCTTTGCCCTTGTCCGCCCCTCTTTGCCCTTGTCCGCCCCTCTTTGCCCTCTTTGTCCAGTATTCTCATCACTTGTCCGGCCCTCTTTGCCCTTGTCCCATATTCTCAGCACTTGTCCGCCACACTTTGCCCTTGTCCGCCCCTCTTTGCCCTTGCCCGCCCCTCTTTGCACTTGTCCACCCCTCTTTGCACATGTCCGCCCCTCTTTGCCTTTGTCCGCCCGTCTTTGCCCTTGTCCCGTATTCTCAGCCCTTGTCCGCCCCTCTTTGCCCTTGTCCCGTATTCTCAGCCCGTGTCGGCCCCTCTTTGCCCTTGTCCGCCCCTCTTTGCACTTGTCCGCCCTTGTTTGCCCTTGTCCTGTATTCTCAGCACTTGTCCGCCCTTCTTTGCCTTTGTCCCGTATTCTCAGCCCTTGTCCAACCCTCTTTGCCCTTGTCCGCCCCTCTTTGCCCTTGTCCCGTATTCTCAGCACTTGTCAGCCCCACTTTGCCCTTCTCCGCCAGTCTTTGCCCTTGTCCGCACCTCTTTGCCCTTGTCCGCCCCTTTTTGACCTTGTCCCATGTTCTCAGCACTTGTCCGCCCCTTTTTGCCCTTGTCCCGTGTTCTCAGCACTTGTCCGCTCCTCTTTGCCCTTGTCCCGTATTCTCAGCACTTGTCCGCCCCTCTTTGCCCTTGTCCTGTATTCTCAGCACTTGTGTGCCCCTATTTGCCCTTGTCCTCCTCTCTTTGCTCTTGTCGCGTATTCTCAGAACTTGTCCGCCCCTCTTTGCCCTAGTCCGTCCCTCTTTGCCCTTGTCCCTTTTTCTCCACACTTGTCCGCCCCTAATTGCCCTTGTCCGCCCCTCTTTGCCCTTGTCCGCCCCTCTTTTCCCTTGTCCGCCCCTCTTTGCCCTTGTCCGCCCCTCTTTGCACTTGTCTGCCCCTCTTTGCCCTTGTCCGCCCCTCTTTGCCCTTGTCCCTTATTCTCCGCACTTGTCCGCCCCTAATTGCCCTTGTCCCGTATTCTCAGCACTTCTCTGCCCCTCTTCGCCCTTGTCCCGTATTCTCAGCACTTATCCGCCGCTATTTGCCCTTGTCCAGTATTCTCAGCACTTGTCGGCCCCTCTTTGCCCTTGTCCCGTATTCTCAAGCACTTGTCCGCCTCTCTTTGCCCTTGTCCCGTATTCTCAGCACTTGTCCACCCCTCTTTGCCCTTGTCCGCCCCTCTTTGCTCTTGTCCGCCCCTCTTTTTCCTTGTCCCGTAGTCTCAGCCTTGTCTGCCCCTCTTTGCCCTTTTCCAGTATTCTCAGCTCTTGTCGGACCTTTTTTCCATTGTCCCTTATTCTCAGCAATTGTCAATCCCTCTTTGGCCTTGTCTGCCCCTCTTTGCTCTTGAACCGCATTCTCAGCACTTCTCCGTCCCTCTTTGCCCTTGTCCCGTATTCTCATCACTTGTCCGCCCCTCTTTGCCCTTGTCCGCCACTCTTTATCCTTGTCCGCCTCCCTTTGCCCCTGTCCGCCCCCCTTTGCCCTTGTCCGCCCCCCTTAGCCCTTGTCCGACCACTTACCCCTTGTCCGCCCCTCTTTGCCCTTTTCTGCCCCTCTTTGCACTTTTCTGCCCCTCTTGGCCCTTTTCTGCCCCTCTTGGCCCTTGTCCGCCCTTCTTGGCCCTTGTCCGACCCTCTTTGCCCTTGTCTGAACCCTTGGCCCTTGTCCGCCCCTCTTTGCCCTTGTCCCGTATTCTCAGCACCACTCTGCCCCTCTTTGCCCTTGTCCCGTATTCTCAGCACCACTCCGCCCCTCTTTGCTCTTGTCTCGTAATCTGAGAACCAATCCGACCCTCTTTGCCCTTTTCCCATATTCTCAGCACTTTTCCGCCCCTCCTTGCCCTTGTCCCGTATTCCCCACACTTGTCCCCCCCTCTTTGCCCTTGTCCCGTATTCTAAGCACTTGTCCACTCCACTTTGCCCTTGTCCCGTATTCTCCGCACTTTTCTGCCCGTCTTTTCCTGTCTCCGGTATTCTCCACGCTTCTCCGCCCGTCTTTGCTATTGTCCGCGCGTCTTTGTCCTTGTCCCCCCGTCTTTGCACTTCTACGCACGTCTTTGCACTTCTCCGCTATTCTCCGCACTTCTCCGCCCCTCTTTGCACGTGTCCGATCGTCTTTCCCCTTGTCTGCCCCTCTTTGCACTTGTCCCGTATTCTCCGCACTTCTCCGCCCCTCCTTGCCCTTCTCCCTTATTTTCGACACTTCTCTGCCCCCCTTTGCCCTTGTCCGCCCCTCTTTGCATTTGTCCGCCCCTCTTTGCATTTGTCCGCCCCTCTTTGCCCTTGTCCGCCCCTCTTTGCCCTTTTTCCACACATCTTTGCCCTTGTCCGCCCCTCTTTGCCCTTGTCCGCCCCTCATTGCCCTTCTCCGTTATTCTCCGTACTTCTCCGCCCCTCTTTACATTTGTCCACCCCTCTTTGCCCTTGTCCACCCCTCTTTGTACTTGTCCGCACCTTTTTGCACATGTCCCGTATTCTCTGCACTTTTCCGCCCCTCTTTGCTCTTGTCCCCCCTCTTTGCACTTGTCCACCCCTCTTTGCCCTTCTCCGCCCCTTTTTGCCCTTATCCGCCCATCTTTCCCCTTGTCCGCCCCTCTTTCCCCTTGTCCGCCCCTCTTTCCCCTTGTCCGCCCCTCTATGCACTTTTCCGCTATTCTCCTTATTTCTCCGCCCCTCTTTACACTTGTCCGCCCCTCATTGCCCTTTTCCGCCCATCTTTGCCCTTGTCCGCCCCTCTTTGCCCTTGTCCGACCCTCTTTGCCCTAGTCCGCCCCTCTTTGCCCGTGTCCCGTATTCTCCTCACTTGTCCGCCACTCTTTCCACTTCTCCGCCCCTCTTTGCCCTCTTCCGCCCCTCTTTGCCCTTGTCCGCCCCTCTTAGAACTTGTCCGCCCCTCTTTGATATTGTCGGCCCCTCTTTGCCCTTGTCAGCCTCTCTTTTCCCTTTGTCCGACCCTCTTTGCCCTTTTCCGACCCTCCTTGCCCTTGTCTGCCCCTCCTTGCTCGTGTCCCGTATTCTCCTCCATTTTCCGACTCTCTTTGCCCTTGTCCGCCCCTCTTTGCAATTGTCCGACCCTCTTTGCCTATGTCCGCCCCTCTTTGCCGTTGTCCGCCCCTCTTTGCCATTTGTCCGCACCTCTTTGCTCTTGTCCGCCCCTCTTTGACATTGTCCTCCCCTGTTTGCACTTGTCCGGTATTCTCCGCAATTCTCCGCCCCTCTTTACACTTGTCCCGTATTATCCACTATTCTCCGCCCCTCTTTGCCCTTGTCCGCCCCTCTTTTACACTTCTCCACCCCTCTTCGCTCTTCTCCAACCTTCTTCGCACTTGTCCGCCCCTCTTTGACCTTTTCTGACCCTCTTTGCGCTTGTCCGCCCCTCTTTGCCCTTTTCCAACCCTCTTTGCACTTGTCCGCACCTTTTTGCACTTCTCCGCCCCTCTTTGCACTTCTCCGGTATTCTCCGCAATTCTCCGACCCTCTTTTCCCTTGTCAGCCTGTCTTTGCCCTTCTCCGCTCCTCTTTGCCTTCTCTACCCCTCCTTGCCCTTGTCAGCCCCTCTTTGCCCTTGTCTACCCCTCTTTGCCCTTGTCCGACCGTCATTGCAATTGTATGCCCGTCTTTGCACTTGTCCGGTATTCTCTGCAATTCTCCGCCCCTCTTTGCCCTTGTCCAACCCTCTTTGCCCTTGTGCCGTATTCTCCGCACTTCTCCGCTAGTTTTTGTCTTTGTCCGCCCCTCTTTGCCCTTGTCCGCCCCTCTTTGTAATTGTCCGCCCCTCTTATGCCCTTATCCCGTATTCTCCGCACTTGTCCACCCCTCTTTGCCCTTGTCCGCCCCTCTTTGCCCTTGTCCGCCCCTCTTTGCCCTTGTCCGCCCCCTTTTCCCTTGTCCGCCCCTCTTTGCCCTTGTCCACCCCTCTTTGCCCTTGTCCCGTATTCTCTGCACTTCTCCACACCTCTTTGCCCTTGTCCGCCCCTCTTTGACCTTGTCCGCCCCTCTTTGCCCTTTTCCACCCGTCTTTGCCATTGTCCACCCCTCTTTGACCTTCTCCGGTATTCTCCGCACTTCTCCGCCCCTCTTTGCCCTTCTCTGCCCCTCTTTGCCCTTCTCTGCCCCTCTTTGCCCTTCTCTGCCCCTCTTTGCCCTTCTCTGCCTCTCTTTGCCCTTGTCTGCCCTTCTTTGCCCTTGTCTGCCCTTCTTTGCCCTTTTCCGCTCCTCTTTACCTTTGTCCGACCCTCTTTGCCCTTCTCCGCCCCTCTGTGATCTTGTCCGCCCCTCTTTACCCTTGTCCGCCCCTCCTTGCACGTGTCCCGAATTCTCCACACTTGTCCGCCCGTCCTTGCCCTTGTCCGCTCCTCTTTGCCCTTGTCCGACCATCTTTGCCCATGTCTCTTATTCTCCGCTCTTGTCTGCCCGTCTTTGCCCGTCTCCGGTGTTCTCCGCACTTGTCTACCCGTCTTTGCCCGTCTCCTGTATTCTCCACAATTCTCCGCCCGTCTTCGCCTTTGTCCGCCCGTCTTTGCCCATTTGTCCGCTCGTCTTTGCACTTATCCACCCGTCTTTGCCCTTGTCCGCCCGTCTTTGCACTTCTCCGATATTCTCCGCATTTTCCCGCCCCTCTTTGCCCTTGTCCGCCCCTCTTTGCCCGTGTCCCATATTATCCGGACTTGCCTGCCCCTCTTTGCACTTGTCAGCCCCTATTTGCCATTTTGCGCCCCTCTTTTCGCTTGCCCGCCCCTCTTTGCCTTTGCCCGCCCCGCTTTATCCTTGTCTGACCCTCTTTGCCCTTGTCCACCACTCTTTCCACTTGTCCGCCCCTCTTTGCCCTTGTCCACTATTCTCCGCACTTGTCTGCCCGTCTTTGCCCGTCTCCGGTATTCTCCGTACTTTTCTGCCCTTCTTTGCCCGTCTCCGTTATTCTCCGCAATTTTCTGAACGTCTTTGCCCGTCTCCGGTATTCTCTGCAATTCTCAGCCCGTCTTTGCCCTTGTCCGCACTTCATTGCCCTTGTCCACCCATCTTTACACTTGTCCACCCCTCTTTGCCCTTTTCCGCACGTATTTTCCCTTCAACGTGATTCTCCACACTTCTCCGCCCCTCTTTGCCTTTGTCCATGCCTCCATGCAGTTTTCTGCCCCTCTTTGCCCTTGTCCGCCCCTTTATGCCCTTGTCTGCCCCTCTTTATCATTGTCCCCGCCTCTTTGCCCTTGTCCGCCTCTCTTTGAACTTGTCCACCCCTCTCTGCTCTTGTCCGCTGTTCTCCGCACTTCTCCGCCCCTCTTTGCCCTTTTCCGCCCCTCTTTGCGCTTGTCCGCCGCTCTTTGCACTTGTCCGCCCCTCTTTGCCCTTGTACACCCCTCTTTTCCCTTCTCCGGTATTCTCCGTACTTCTCCGCCCCTCTTTGCCCTTTTCCGCCCTTCTTTGCCCATGTCTGACCATCTTTTCCCTTGTCCGCCCCTCTTTACTCTTGTTCGCACCTCTATGCCCTTTTCCGCCCGTCTTTGCCTTTGTCAGCCCCTCTTTGCACTTCTCCGCCCCTCTTTGCCCTTGTCCGCCCCTCTTAACCCTTGTCCGCCCCTCTTGGTTCTTGTCCGCCCCTCTTTGCACTTGTCTGCCCCTCCCTGCACTTGTCCGCCCCTCTTTCCCTTGTCCGCCCCTCTTTGCCCTTGTCCGCCCCTCTTTGCCCTTGTCCGCCCCCTTTGCCCTTGTCCGCCACTCTTTGCACTTGTCCACCCCTCTTTGTACTTGTCCGCCCCTCTTTGCCCTTGTCCGCCCCTCTTTGCCCAGGTCCGCCCCTCTTTGCCCTTGTCCGCACCTCTTTGCACTTGTGCGTACCTCTTTCCCCTTGTCTGCCCCTCCTTGCCCTTGTCCTCCCCTCTTTGCACTTGTGCGCACCTCTTTCCCCTTGTCCGCCCATCTTTGCACTTGTCCTCCCCTCTTTGCCCTTGTCCGCCCCTCTTTGCCCTTGTCCGCCCCTCTTTGCACTTGTCAGCCCTTCTTTGCACTTCTCCCCCACTCTTTACCCTTGTGTGACCCTCTTTGCACTTGTGCGCCTATCTTTGCACTTATCCTCCCCTCTTTCCCCCTGTCCGCCCCTCTTTGCCCTTGTCCCGTATTCTCCGCACTTGTCCGCCCCTCTTTGCCCTTGTCCGCCCCTCTTTGCCCTTGTCCGCCCCTCTTTACCCTTGTCCGCCCCTCTTTGCACTTGTCCGCCCCTCTTTGCCCTTGTCCGCACCTCTTTGCCCTTGCCCGCCCCTCTTTGCACTTGTCCACCCCTCTTTGCACATGTCCGCCCCTCTTTGCCTTTGTCCGCCCGTCTTTGCCCTTGTCCCGTATTCTCAGCCCTTGTCCGCCCCTCTTTGCCCTTGTCCCGTATTCTCAGCCCGTGTCGGCCCCTCTTTGCCCTTGTCCGCCCCTCTTTGCACTTGTCCGCCCTTGTTTGCCCTTGTCCTGTATTCTCAGCACTTGTCCGCCCCTCTTTGCCTTTGTCCCGTATTCTCAGCCCTTGTCCACCCCTCTTTGCCCTTGTCCACCCCTCTTTGCCCTTGTCCCGTATTCTCAGCACTTGTCAGCCCCACTTTGCCCTTGTCCGCCAGTCTTTGCCCTTGTCCGCACCTCTTTGCCCTTGTCCGCCCCTTTTTGACCTTGTCCCATGTTCTCAGCACTTGTCCGCCCCTTTTTGCCCTTGTCCCGTGTTCTCAGCACTTGTCCGCTCCTCTTTGCCCTTGTCCTGTATTCTCAGCACTTGTCCGCCCCTCTTTGCCCTTGTCCTGTATTCTCAGCACTTGTGTGCCCCTATTTGCCCTTGTCCTCCTCTCTTTGCTCTTGTCGCGTATTCTCAGAACTTGTCCGCCCCTCTTTGCCCTAGTCCGTCCCTCTTTGCCCTTGTCCCTTTTTCTCCACACTTGTCCGCCCCTAATTGCCCTTGTCCGCCCCTCTTTGCCCTTGTCCGCCCCTCTTTGCCCTTGTCCGCCCCTCTTTGCACTTGTCTGCCCCTCTTTGCCCTTGTCCGCCCCTCTTTGCCCTTGTCCCTTATTCTCCGCACTTGTCCGCCCCTAATTGCCCTTGTCCCGTATTCTCAGCACTTCTCTGCCCCTCTTCGCCCTTGTCCCGTATTCTCAGCACTTATCCGCCGCTATTTGCCCTTGTCCAGTATTCTCAGCACTTGTCGGCCCCTCTTTGCCCTTGTCCCGTATTCTCAAGCACTTGTCCGCCTCTCTTTGCCCTTGTCCCGTATTCTCAGCACTTGTCCACCCCTCTTTGCCCTTGTCCGCCCCTCTTTGCTCTTGTCCGCCCCTCTTTTTCCTTGTCCCGTTGTCTCAGCCTTGTCTGCCCCTCTTTGCCCTTTTCCAGTATTCTCAGCTCTTGTCGGACCTTTTTTCCATTGTCCCTTATTCTCAGCAATTGTCAATCCCTCTTTGGCCTTGTCTGCCCCTCTTTGCTCTTGAACCGCATTCTCAGCACTTCTCCGTCCCTCTTTGCCCTTGTCCCGTATTCTCATCACTTGTCCGCCCCTCTTTGCCCTTGTCCGCCACTCTTTATCCTTGTCCGCCTCCCTTTGCCCCTGTCCGCCCCCCTTTGCCCTTGTCCGCCCCCCTTAGCCCTTGTCCGACCACTTACCCCTTGTCCGCCCCTCTTTGCCCTTTTCTGCCCCTCTTTGCACTTTTCTGCCCCTCTTGGCCCTTTTCTGCCCCTCTTGGCCCTTGTCCGCCCTTCTTGGCCCTTGTCCGACCCTCTTTGCCCTTGTCTGAACCCTTGGCCCTTGTCCGCCCCTCTTTGCCCTTGTCCCGTATTCTCAGCACCACTCTGCCCCTCTTTGCCCTTGTCCCGTATTCTCAGCACCACTCTGCCCCTCTTTGCTCTTGTCTCGTAATCTGAGAACCAATCCGACCCTCTTTGCCCTTTTCCCATATTCTCAGCACTTTTCCGCCCCTCCTTGCCCTTGTCCCGTATTCCCCACACTTGTCCCCCCCTCTTTGCCCTTGTCCCGTATTCTAAGCACTTGTCCACCCCACTTTGCCCTTGTCCCGTATTCTCAGCACTTGTCCGACCCTCTTGGCCCTTGTCCGCCCGTCCTTGCCCTTGTCCGCTCCTCTTTGCCCTTGTCCGCCCGTCTTGGCACTTGTCCGCCCATCTTTGCTCTTGTCCGCCCATCTTTGCCCGTGTACTGTATTTTCCGCACCTGTCCGCCCCTCTTTGCCCTTATCCACCCTTCTTTGCTTTTGTGTGTCCCTCTTTGCCCTTGTCCGCACCTCTTTGCCCTTGTCTGCCCCTATCTTTGCCCTTGCCCGCCCCTCTTTGCCCTTGTCCCGTATTCTCCGCACTTGTCTGCCCGTCTTTTCCTGTCTCCGGTATTCTCCGCACTTCTCCGCCCTTCTTTTCTGTTGTCCGCCCGTCTTTGCTGTTGTCCGCCCGTCTTTGCCCTTGTCTGCCCGTCTTTGCACTTGTACGCCCGTCTTTGCACTTCTCGGTTATTCTCCACACTTCTCCACCCGTCTTAGCCCTTGTCTGCCCGTCTTTGCCCTTGTCTGCCCGTCTTTGCCCTTGTCCCGTATTCTCCGCACTTTTCTGCCCGTCTTTTCCCGTCTCCGGTATTCTCCACGCTTCTCCGCCCGTCTTTGCTATTGTCCGCGCGTCTTTGTCCTTGTCCCCCCGTCTTTGCACTTCTACGCACGTCTTTGCACTTCTCCGCTATTCTCCGCACTTCTCCGCCCCTCTTTGCCCGTGTCCGATCGTCTTTCCCCTTGTCTGCCCCTCTTTGCACTTGTCCCGTATTCTCCGCACTTCTCCGCCCCTCCTTGCCCTTCTCCCTTATTTTCGACACTTCTCTGCCCCCCTTTGCCCTTGTCCGCCCCTCTTTGCATTTGTCCGCCCCTCTTTGCATTTGTCCGCCCCTCTTTGCCCTTGTCCGCACCTCTTTGCCCTTTTTCCACACATCTTTGCCCTTGTCCGCCCCTCTTTGCCCTTGTCCGCCCCTCTTTGCCCTTCTCCGGTATTCTCCGTACTTCTCCGCCCCTCTTTACATTTGTCCACCCCTCTTTGCCCTTGTCCACCCCTCTTTGTAGTTGTCCGCACCTTTTTGCACATGTCCCGTATTCTCTGCACTTTTCCGCCCCTCTTTGCTCTTGTCCCCCCTCTTTGCACTTGTCCACCCCTCTTTGCCCTTCTCCGCCCCTTTTTGCCCTTATCCGCCCATCTTTCCCCTTGTCCGCCCCTCTTTCCCCTTGTCCGCCCCTCTTTCCCCTTGTCCGCCCCTCTATGCACTTTTCCGCTATTCTCCTTATTTCTCCGCCCCTCTTTACACTTGTCCGCCCCTCATTGCCCTTTTCCGCCCATCTTTGCCCTTGTCCGCCCCTCTTTGCCCTTGTCCGACCCTCTTTGCCCTAGTCCGCCCCTCTTTGCCCGTGTCCCGTATTCTCCTCACTTGTCCGCCACTCTTTCCACTTCTCCGCCCCTCTTTGCCCTCTTCCGCCCCTCTTTGCCCTTGTCCGCCCCTCTTAGAACTTGTCCGCCCCTCTTTGATATTGTCGGCCCCTCTTTGCCCTTGTCCGCCCCTCTTTTCCCTTTGTCCGACCCTCTTTGCCCTTTTCCGACCCTCCTTGCCCTTGTCTGCCCCTCCTTGCTCGTGTCCCGTATTCTCCTCCATTTTCCGACTCTCTTTGCCCTTGTCCGCCCCTTTTGCACTTGTCCGACCCTCTTTGCCTATGTCCGCCCCTCTTTGCCGTTGTCCGCCCCTCTTTGCCATTTGTCCGCACCTCTTTGCTCTTGTCCGCCCCTCTTTGACATTGTCCTCCCCTGTTTGCACTTGTCCGGTATTCTCCGCAATTCTCCGCCCCTCTTTACACTTGTCCCGTATTATCCACTATTCTCCGCCCCTCTTTGCCCTTGTCCGCCCCTCTTTTACACTTCTCCACCCCTCTTCGCTCTTCTCCAACCTTCTTCGCACTTGTCCGCCCCTCTTTGACCTTTTCTGACCCTCTTTGCGCTTGTCCGCCCCTCTTTGCCTTTTTCCAACCCTCTTTGCACTTGTCCGCACCTTTTTGCACTTCTCCGCCCCTCTTTGCACTTCTCCGGTATTCTCCGCAATTCTCCGACCCTCTTTTCCCTTGTCAGCCTGTCTTTGCCCTTCTCCGCTCCTCTTTGCCTTCTCTACCCCTCCTTGCCCTTGTCAGCCCCTCTTTGCCCTTGTCTACCCCTCTTTGCCCTTGTCCGACCGTCATTGCAATTGTATGCCCGTCTTTGCACTTGTCCGGTATTCTCTGCAATTCTCCGCCCCTCTTTGCCCTTGTCCAACCCTCTTTGCCCTTGTGCCGTATTCTCCGCACTTCTCCGCTAGTTTTTGTCTTTGTCCGCCCCTCTTTGCCCTTGTCCGCCCCTCTTTGTAATTGTCCGCCCCTCTTATGCCCTTATCCCGTATTCTCCGCACTTGTCCACCCCTCTTTGCCCTTGTCCGCCCCTCTTTGCCCTTGTCCGCCCCTCTTTGCTCTTGTCCGCCCCCTTTTCCCTTGTCCGCCCCTCTTTGCCCTTGTCCACCCCTCTTTGCCCTTGTCCCGTATTCTCTGCACTTCTCCACACCTCTTTGCCCTTGTCCGCCCCTCTTTGACCTTGTCCGCCCCTCTTTGCCCTTTTCCACCCGTCTTTGCCGTTGTCCACCCCTCTTTGACCTTCTCCGGTATTCTCCGCACTTCTCCGCCCCTCTTTGCCCTTCTCTGCCCCTCTTTGCCCTTCTCTGCCCCTCTTTGCCCTTCTCTGCCTCTCTTTGCCCTTGTCTGCCCTTCTTTGCCCTTGTCTGCCCTTCTTTGCCCTTTTCCGCTCCTCTTTACCTTTGTCCGACCCTCTTTGCCCTTCTCCGCCCCTCTGTGATCTTGTCCGCCCCTCTTTACCCTTGTCCGCCCCTCCTTGCACGTGTCCCGAATTCTCCACACTTGTCCGCCCGTCCTTGCCCTTGTCCGCTCCTCTTTGCCCTTGTCCGACCATCTTTGCCCATGTCTCTTATTCTCCGCTCTTGTCTGCCCGTCTTTGCCCGTCTCCGGTGTTCTCCGCACTTGTCTACCCGTCTTTGCCCGTCTCCTGTATTCTCCACAATTCTCCGCCCGTCTTCGCCTTTGTCCGCCCGTCTTTGCCCATTTGTCCGCTCGTCTTTGCACTTATCCACCCGTCTTTGCCCTTGTCCGCCCGTCTTTGCACTTCTCCGATATTCTCCGCATTTTCCCGCCCCTCTTTGCCCTTGTCCGCCCCTCTTTGCCCGTGTCCCATATTATCCGGACTTGCCTGCCCCTCTTTGCACTTGTCAGCCCCTATTTGCCATTTTGCGCCCCTCTTTTCGCTTGCCCGCCCCTCTTTGCCTTTGCCCGCCCCGCTTTATCCTTGTCTGACCCTCTTTGCCCTTGTCCACCACTCTTTCCACTTGTCCGCCCCTCTTTGCCCTTGTCCACTATTCTCCGCACTTGTCTGCCCGTCTTTGCCCGTCTCCGGTATTCTCCGTACTTTTCTGCCCTTCTTTGCCCGTCTCCGTTATTCTCCGCAATTTTCTGAACGTCTTTGCCCGTCTCCGGTATTCTCTGCAATTCTCAGCCCGTCTTTGCCCTTGTCCGCACTTCATTGCCCTTGTCCACCCATCTTTACACTTGTCCGCCCCTCTTTGCCCTTTTCCGCACGTATTTTCCCTTCAACGTGATTCTCCACACTTCTCCGCCCCTCTTTGCCTTTGTCCATGCCTCCATGCAGTTTTCTGCCCCTCTTTGCCCTTGTCCGCCCCTTTATGCCCTTGTCTGCCCCTCTTTATCATTGTCCCCGCCTCTTTGCCCTTGTCCGCCTCTCTTTGAACTTGTCCACCCCTCTCTGCTCTTGTCCGCTGTTCTCCGCACTTCTCCGCCCCTCTTTGCCCTTTTCCGCCCCTCTTTGCGCTTGTCCGCCGCTCTTTGCACTTGTCCGCCCCTCTTTGCCCTTGTACACCCCTCTTTTCCCTTCTCCGGTATTCTCCGTACTTCTCCGCCCCTCTTTGCCCTTTTCCGCCCTTCTTTGCCCATATCTGACCATCTTTTCCCTTGTCCGCCCCTCTTTACTCTTGTTCGCACCTCTATGCCCTTTTCCGCCCGTCTTTGCCTTTGTCAGCCCCTCTTTGCACTTCTCCGCCCCTCTTTGCCCTTGTCCGCCCCTCTTAACCCTTGTCCGCCCCTCTTGGTTCTTGTCCGCCCCTCTTTGCACTTGTCTGCCCCTCCCTGCACTTGTCCGCCCCTCTTTCCCTTGTCCGCCCCTCTTTGCCCTTGTCCGCCCCTCTTTGCCCTTGTCCGCCCCCTTTGCCCTTGTCAGCCACTCTTTGCACTTGTCCACCCCTCTTTGTACTTGTCCGCCCCTCTTTGCCCTTGTCCGCCCCTCTTTGCCCAGGTCCGCCCCTCTTTGCCCTTGTCCGCCCCTCTTTGCCCAGGTCCGCCCCTCTTTGCCCTTGTCCGCACCTCTTTGCACTTGTGCGTACCTCTTTCCCCTTGTCTGCCCCTCCTTGCCCTTGTCCTCCCCTCTTTGCACTTGTGCGCACCTCTTTCCCCTTGTCCGCCCATCTTTGCACTTGTCCTCCCCTCTTTGCCCTTGTCCGCCCCTCTTTGCACTTGTCAGCCCTTCTTTGCACTTCTCCCCCACTCTTTACCCTTGTGTGACCCTCTTTGCACTTGTGCGCCTATCTTTGCACTTATCCTCCCCTCTTTCCCCCTGTCCGCCCCTCTTTGCCCTTGTCCCGTATTCTCCGCACTTGTCCGCCCCTCTTTGCCCTTGTCCGCCCCTCTTTGCCCTTGTCCGCCCCTCTTTACCCTTGTCCGCCCCTCTTTGCACTTGTCCGCCCCTCTTTGCCCTTGTCCGCACCTCTTTGCCCTTGCCCGCCCCTCTTTGCACTTGTCCACCCCTCTTTGCACATGTCCGCCCCTCTTTGCCTTTGTCCGCCCGTCTTTGCCCTTGTCCCGTATTCTCAGCCCTTGTCCGCCCCTCTTTGCCCTTGTCCCGTATTCTCAGCACTTGTCAGCCCCACTTTGCCCTTGTCCGCCAGTCTTTGCCCTTGTCCGCACCTCTTTGCCCTTGTCCGCCCCTTTTTGACCTTGTCCCATGTTCTCAGCACTTGTCCGCCCCTTTTTGCCCTTGTCCCGTGTTCTCAGCACTTGTCCGCTCCTCTTTGCCCTTGTCCTGTATTCTCAGCACTTGTCCGCCCCTCTTTGCCCTTGTCCTGTATTCTCAGCACTTGTGTGCCCCTATTTGCCCTTGTCCTCCTCTCTTTGCTCTTGTCGCGTATTCTCAGAACTTGTCCGCCCCTCTTTGCCCTAGTCCGTCCCTCTTTGCCCTTGTCCCTTTTTCTCCACACTTGTCCGCCCCTAATTGCCCTTGTCCGCCCCTCTTTGCCCTTGTCCGCCCCTCTTTGCCCTTGTCCGCCCCTCTTTGCACTTGTCTGCCCCTCTTTGCCCTTGTCCGCCCCTCTTTGCCCTTGTCCCTTATTCTCCGCACTTGTCCGCCCCTAATTGCCCTTGTCCCGTATTCTCAGCACTTCTCTGCCCCTCTTCGCCCTTGTCCCGTATTCTCAGCACTTATCCGCCGCTATTTGCCCTTGTCCAGTATTCTCAGCACTTGTCGGCCCCTCTTTGCCCTTGTCCCGTATTCTCAAGCACTTGTCCGCCTCTCTTTGCCCTTGTCCCGTATTCTCAGCACTTGTCCACCCCTCTTTGCCCTTGTCCGCCCCTCTTTGCTCTTGTCCGCCCCTCTTTTTCCTTGTCCCGTAGTCTCAGCCTTGTCTGCCCCTCTTTGCCCTTTTCCAGTATTCTCAGCTCTTGTCGGACCTTTTTTCCATTGTCCCTTATTCTCAGCAATTGTCAATCCCTCTTTGGCCTTGTCTGCCCCTCTTTGCTCTTGAACCGCATTCTCAGCACTTCTCCGTCCCTCTTTGCCCTTGTCCCGTATTCTCATCACTTGTCCGCCCCTCTTTGCCCTTGTCCGCCACTCTTTATCCTTGTCCGCCTCCCTTTGCCCCTGTCCGCCCCCCTTTGCCCTTGTCCGCCCCCCTTAGCCCTTGTCCGACCACTTACCCCTTGTCCGCCCCTCTTTGCCCTTTTCTGCCCCTCTTTGCCCTTTTCTGCCCCTCTTGGCCCTTTTCTGCCCCTCTTGGCCCTTTTCTGCCCCTCTTGGCCCTTGTCCGCCCTTCTTGGCCCTTGTCCGACCCTCTTTGCCCTTGTCTGCCCTTCTTGGCCCTTGTCCGCCCCTCTTTGCCCTTGTCTGAACCCTTGGCCCTTGTCCGCCCCTCTTTGCCCTTGTCCCGTATTCTCAGCACCACTCTGCCCCTCTTTGCCCTTGTCCCGTATTCTCAGCACCACTCCGCCCCTCTTTGCTCTTGTCTCGTAATCTGAGAACCAATCCGACCCTCTTTGCCCTTTTCCCATATTCTCAGCACTTTTCCGCCCCTCCTTGCCCTTGTCCCGTATTCCCCACACTTGTCCCCCCCTCTTTGCCCTTGTCCCGTATTCTAAGCACTTGTCCACCCCACTTTGCCCTTGTCCCGTATTCTCAGCACTTGTCCGACCCTCTTGGCCCTTGTCCGCCCGTCCTTGCCCTTGTCCGCTCCTCTTTGCCCTTGTCCGCCCGTCTTGGCACTTGTCCGCCCGTCTTTGCTCTTGTCCGCCCATCTTTGCCCGTGTACTGTATTTTCCACACCTGTCCGCCCCTCTTTGCCCTTATCCACCCCTCTTTGCTTTTGTGTGTCCCTCTTTGCCCTTGTCCGCACCTCTTTGCCCTTGTCTGCCCCTATCTTTGCCCTTGCCCGCCCCTCTTTGCCCTTGTCCCGTATTCTCCGCACTTGTCTGCCCGTCTTTTCCTGTCTCCGGTATTCTCCGCACTTCTCCGCCCTTCTTTTCTGTTGTCCGCCCGTCTTTGCCCTTGTCCGCCCGTCTTTGCCCTTGTCTGCCCGTCTTTGCACTTGTACGCCCGTCTTTGCACTTCTCGGTTATTCTCCACACTTCTCCACCCGTCTTAGCCCTTGTCTGCCCGTCTTTGCCCTTGTCTGCCCGTCTTTGCCCTTGTCCCGTATTCTCCGCACTTTTCTGCCCGTCTTTTCCCGTCTCCGGTATTCTCCACGCTTCTCCGCCCGTCTTTGCTATTGTCCGCGCGTCTTTGTCCTTGTCCCCCCGTCTTTGCACTTCTACGCACGTCTTTGCACTTCTCCGCTATTCTCCGCACTTCTCCGCCCCTCTTTGCCCGTGTCCGATCGTCTTTCCCCTTGTCTGCCCCTCTTTGCACTTGTCCCGTATTCTCCGCACTTCTCCGCCCCTCCTTGCCCTTCTCCCTTATTTTCGACACTTCTCTGCCCCCCTTTGCCCTTGTCCGCCCCTCTTTGCATTTGTCCGCCCCTCTTTGCATTTGTCCGCCCCTCTTTGCCCTTGTCCGCCCCTCTTTGCCCTTTTTCCACACATCTTTGCCCTTGTCCGCCCCTCTTTGCCCTTGTCCGCCCCTCTTTGCCCTTCTCCGGTATTCTCCGTACTTCTCCGCCCCTCTTTACATTTGTCCACCCCTCTTTGCCCTTGTCCACCCCTCTTTGTACTTGTCCGCACCTTTTTGCACATGTCCCGTATTCTCTGCACTTTTCCGCCCCTCTTTGCTCTTGTCCCCCCTCTTTGAACTTGTCCACCCCTCTTTGCCCTTCTCCGACCCTTTTTGCCCTTATCCGCCCATCTTTCCCCTTGTCCGCCCCTCTTTCCCCTTGTCCGCCCCTCTTTCCCCTTGTCCGCCCCTCTATGCACTTTTCCGCTATTCTCCTTATTTCTCCGCCCCTCTTTACACTTGTCCGCCCCCATTGCCCTTTTCCGCCCATCTTTGCCCTTGTCCGCCCCTCTTTGCCCTTGTCCGACCCTCTTTGCCCTAGTCCGCCCCTCTTTGCCCGTGTCCCGTATTCTCCTCACTTGTCCGCCACTCTTTCCACTTCTCCGCCCCTCTTTGCCCTCTTCCGCCCCTCTTTGCCCTTGTCCGCCCCTCTTAGAACTTGTCCGCCCCTCTTTGATATTGTCCGCCCCTCTTTGCCCTTGTCCGCCCCTCTTTGCCCTTTTTCCACACATCTTTGCCCTTGTCCGCCCCTCTTTGCCCTTGTCCGCCCCTCTTTGCCCTTCTCCGGTATTCTCCGTACTTCTCCGCCCCTCTTTACATTTGTCCACCCCTCTTTGCCCTTGTCCACCCCTCTTTGTAGTTGTCCGCACCTTTTTGCACATGTCCCGTATTCTCTGCACTTTTCCGCCCCTCTTTGCTCTTGTCCCCCCTCTTTGCACTTGTCCACCCCTCTTTGCCCTTCTCCGCCCCTTTTTGCCCTTATCCGCCCATCTTTCCCCTTGTCCGCCCCTCTTTCCCCTTGTCCGCCCCTCTTTCCCCTTGTCCGCCCCTCTATGCACTTTTCCGCTATTCTCCTTATTTCTCCGCCCCTCTTTACACTTGTCCGCCCCTCATTGCCCTTTTCCGCCCATCTTTGCCCTTGTCCGCCCCTCTTTGCCCTTGTCCGACCCTCTTTGCCCTAGTCCGCCCCTCTTTGCCCGTGTCCCGTATTCTCCTCACTTGTCCGCCACTCTTTCCACTTCTCCGCCCCTCTTTGCCCTCTTCCGCCCCTCTTTGCCCTTGTCCGCCCCTCTTAGAACTTGTCCGCCCCTCTTTGATATTGTCGGCCCCTCTTTGCCCTTGTCCGCCCCTCTTTTCCCTTTGTCCGACCCTCTTTGCCCTTTTCCGACCCTCCTTGCCCTTGTCTGCCCCTCCTTGCTCGTGTCCCGTATTCTCCTCCATTTTCCGACTCTCTTTGCCCTTGTCCGCCCCTTTTGCACTTGTCCGACCCTCTTTGCCTATGTCCGCCCCTCTTTGCCGTTGTCCGCCCCTCTTTGCCATTTGTCCGCACCTCTTTGCTCTTGTCCGCCCCTCTTTGACATTGTCCGCCCCTGTTTGCACTTGTCCGGTATTCTCCGCAATTCTCCGCCCCTCTTTACACTTGTCCCGTATTATCCACTATTCTCCGCCCCTCTTTGCCCTTGTCCGCCCCTCTTTTACACTTCTCCACCCCTCTTCGCTCTTCTCCAACCTTCTTCGCACTTGTCCGCCCCTCTTTGACCTTTTCTGACCCTCTTTGCGCTTGTCCGCCCCTCTTTGCCTTTTTCCAACCCTCTTTGCACTTGTCCGCACCTTTTTGCACTTCTCCGCCCCTCTTTGCACTTCTCCGGTATTCTCCGCAATTCTCCGACCCTCTTTTCCCTTGTCAGCCTGTCTTTGCCCTTCTCCGCTCCTCTTTGCCTTCTCTACCCCTCCTTGCCCTTGTCAGCCCCTCTTTGCCCTTGTCTACCCCTCTTTGCCCTTGTCCGACCGTCATTGCAATTGTATGCCCGTCTTTGCACTTGTCCGGTATTCTCTGCAATTCTCCGCCCCTCTTTGCCCTTGTCCAACCCTCTTTGCCCTTGTGCCGTATTCTCCGCACTTCTCCGCTAGTTTTTGTCTTTGTCCGCCCCTCTTTGCCCTTGTCCGCCCCTCTTTGTAATTGTCCGCCCCTCTTATGCCCTTATCCCGTATTCCCCGCACTTGTCCACCCCTCTTTGCCCTTGTCCGCCCCTCTTTGCCCTTGTCCGCCCCTCTTTGCTCTTGTCCGCCCCCTTTTCCCTTGTCCGCCCCTCTTTGCCCTTGTCCACCCCTCTTGGCCCTTGTCCACCCCTCTTTGCCCTTGTCCCGTATTCTCTGCACTTCTCCACACCTCTTTGCCCTTGTCCGCCCCTCTTTGACCTTGTCCGCCCCTCTTTGCCCTTTTCCACCCGTCTTTGCCGTTGTCCACCCCTCTTTGACCTTCTCCGGTATTCTCCGCACTTCTCCGCCCCTCTTTGCCCTTCTCTGCCCCTCTTTGCCCTTCTCTGCCCCTCTTTGCCCTTCTCTGCCCCTCTTTGCCCTTCTCTGCCCCTCTTTGCCCTTCTCTGCCTCTCTTTGCCCTTGTCTGCCCTTCTTTGCCCTTGTCTGCCCTTCTTTGCCCTTTTCCGCTCCTCTTTACCTTTGTCCGACCCTCTTTGCCCTTCTCCGCCCCTCTGTGATCTTGTCCGCCCCTCTTTACCCTTGTCCGCCCCTCCTTGCACGTGTCCCGAATTCTCCACACTTGTCCGCCCGTCCTTGCCCTTGTCCGCTCCTCTTTGCCCTTGTCCGACCATCTTTGCCCATGTCTCTTATTCTCCGCTCTTGTCTGCCCGTCTTTGCCCGTCTCCGGTGTTCTCCGCACTTGTCTACCCGTCTTTGCCCGTCTCCTGTATTCTCCACAATTCTCCGCCCGTCTTCGCCTTTGTCCGCCCGTCTTTGCCCATTTGTCCGCTCGTCTTTGCACTTATCCACCCGTCTTTGCCCTTGTCCGCCCGTCTTTGCACTTCTCCGATATTCTCCGCATTTTCCCGCCCCTCTTTGCCCTTGTCCGCCCCTCTTTGCCCGTGTCCCATATTATCCGGACTTGCCTGCCCCTCTTTGCACTTGTCAGCCCCTATTTGCCATTTTGCGCCCCTCTTTTCGCTTGCCCGCCCCTCTTTGCCTTTGCCCGCCCCGCTTTATCCTTGTCTGACCCTCTTTGCCCTTGTCCACCACTCTTTCCACTTGTCCGCCCCTCTTTGCCCTTGTCCACTATTCTCCGCACTTGTCTGCCCGTCTTTGCCCGTCTCCGGTATTCTCCGTACTTTTCTGCCCTTCTTTGCCCGTCTCCGTTATTCTCCGCAATTTTCTGAACGTCTTTGCCCGTCTCCGGTATTCTCTGCAATTCTCAGCCCGTCTTTGCCCTTGTCCGCACTTCATTGCCCTTGTCCACCCATCTTTACACTTGTCCGCCCCTCTTTGCCCTTTTCCGCATGTATTTTCCCTTCAACGTGATTCTCCACACTTCTCCGCCCCTCTTTGCCTTTGTCCATGCCTCCATGCAGTTTTCTGCCCCTCTTTGCCCTTGTCCGCCCCTTTATGCCCTTGTCTGCCCCTCTTTATCATTGTCCCCGCCTCTTTGCCCTTGTCCGCCTCTCTTTGAACTTGTCCACCCCTCTCTGCTCTTGTCCGCTGTTCTCCGCACTTCTCCGCCCCTCTTTGCCCTTTTCCGCCCCTCTTTGCGCTTGTCCGCCGCTCTTTGCACTTGTCCGCCCCTCTTTGCCCTTGTACACCCCTCTTTTCCCTTCTCCGGTATTCTCCGTACTTCTCCGCCCCTCTTTGCCCTTTTCCGCCCTTCTTTGCCCATGTCTGACCATCTTTTCCCTTGTCCGCCCCTCTTTACTCTTGTTCGCACCTCTATGCCCTTTTCCGCCCGTCTTTGCCTTTGTCAGCCCCTCTTTGCACTTCTCCGCCCCTCTTTGCCCTTGTCCGCCCCTCTTAACCCTTGTCCGCCCCTCTTGGTTCTTGTCCGCCCCTCTTTGCACTTGTCTGCCCCTCCCTACACTTGTCCGCCCCTCTTTCCCTTGTCCGCCCCTCTTTGCCCTTGTCCGCCCCTCTTTGCCCTTGTCCGCCCCCTTTGCCCTTGTCCGCCACTCTTTGCACTTGTCCACCCCTCTTTGTACTTGTCCGCCCCTCTTTGCCCTTGTCCGCCCCTCTTTGCCCAGGTCCGCCCCTCTTTGCCCTTGTCCGCACCTCTTTGCACTTGTGCGTACCTCTTTCCCCTTGTCTGCCCCTCCTTGCCCTTGTCCTCCCCTCTTTGCACTTGTGCGCACCTCTTTCCCCTTGTCCGCCCATCTTTGCACTTGTCCGCCCCTCTTTGCCCTTGTCCGCCCCTCTTTGCCCTTGTCCGCCCCTCTTTACCCTTGTCCGCCCCTCTTTGCACTTGTCCGCCCCTCTTTGCCCTTGTCCGCACCTCTTTGCCCTTGCCCGCCCCTCTTTGCACTTGTCCACCCCTCTTTGCACATGTCCGCCCCTCTTTGCCTTTGTCCGCCCGTCTTTGCCCTTGTCCCGTATTCTCAGCCCTTGTCCGCCCCTCTTTGCCCTTGTCCCGTATTCTCAGCCCGTGTCGGCCCCTCTTTGCCCTTGTCCGCCCCTCTTTGCACTTGTCCGCCCTTGTTTGCCCTTGTCCTGTATTCTCAGCACTTGTCCGCCCCTCTTTGCCTTTGTCCCGTATTCTCAGCCCTTGTCCACCCCTCTTTGCCCTTGTCCGCCCCTCTTTGCCCTTGTCCCGTATTCTCAGCACTTGTCAGCCCCACTTTGCCCTTGTCCGCCAGTCTTTGCCCTTGTCCGCACCTCTTTGCCCTTGTCCGCCCCTTTTTGACCTTGTCCCATGTTCTCAGCACTTGTCCGCCCCTTTTTGCCCTTGTCCCGTGTTCTCAGCACTTGTCCGCTCCTCTTTGCCCTTGTCCCGTATTCTCAGCACTTGTCCGCCCCTCTTTGCCCTTGTCCTGTATTCTCAGCACTTGTGTGCCCCTATTTGCCCTTGTCCTCCTCTCTTTGCTCTTGTCGCGTATTCTCAGAACTTGTCCGCCCCTCTTTGCCCTAGTCCGTCCCTCTTTGCCCTTGTCCCTTTTTCTCCACACTTGTCCGCCCCTAATTGCCCTTGTCCGCCCCTCTTTGCCCTTGTCCGCCCCTCTTTGCCCTTGTCCGCCCCTCTTTGCCCTTGTCCGCCCCTCTTTGCCCTTGTCCGCCCCTCTTTGCCCTTGTCCCTTATTCTCCGCACTTGTCCGCCCCTAATTGCCCTTGTCCCGTATTCTCAGCACTTCTCTGCCCCTCTTCGCCCTTGTCCCGTATTCTCAGCACTTATCCGCCGCTATTTGCCCTTGTCCAGTATTCTCAGCACTTGTCGGCCCCTCTTTGCCCTTGTCCCGTATTCTCAAGCACTTGTCCGCCTCTCTTTGCCCTTGTCCCGTATTCTCAGCACTTGTCCACCCCTCTTTGCCCTTGTCCGCCCCTCTTTGCTCTTGTCCGCCCCTCTTTTTCCTTGTCCCGTAGTCTCAGCCTTGTCTGCCCCTCTTTGCCCTTTTCCAGTATTCTCAGCTCTTGTCGGACCTTTTTTCCATTGTCCCTTATTCTCAGCAATTGTCAATCCCTCTTTGGCCTTGTCTGCCCCTCTTTGCTCTTGAACCGCATTCTCAGCACTTCTCCGTCCCTCTTTGCCCTTGTCCCGTATTCTCATCACTTGTCCGCCCCTCTTTGCCCTTGTCCGCCACTCTTTATCCTTGTCCGCCTCCCTTTGCCCCTGTCCGCCCCCCTTTGCCCTTGTCCGCCCCCCTTAGCCCTTGTCCGACCACTTACCCCTTGTCCGCCCCTCTTTGCCCTTTTCTGCCCCTCTTTGCCCTTTTCTGCCCCTCTTGGCCCTTTTCTGCCCCTCTTGGCCCTTGTCCGCCCTTCTTGGCCCTTGTCCGACCCTCTTTGCCCTTGTCTGAACCCTTGGCCCTTGTCCGCCCCTCTTTGCCCTTGTCCCGTATTCTCAGCACCACTCTGCCCCTCTTTGCCCTTGTCCCGTATTCTCAGCACCACTCCGCCCCTCTTTGCTCTTGTCTCGTAATCTGAGAACCAATCCGACCCTCTTTGCCCTTTTCCCATATTCTCAGCACTTTTCCGCCCCTCCTTGCCCTTGTCCCGTATTCCCCACACTTGTCCCCCCCTCTTTGCCCTTGTCCCGTATTCTAAGCACTTGTCCACCCCACTTTGCCCTTGTCCCGTATTCTCAGCACTTGTCCGACCCTCTTGGCCCTTGTCCGCCCGTCCTTGCCCTTGTCCGCTCCTCTTTGCCCTTGTCCGCCCGTCTTGGCACTTGTCCGCCCGTCTTTGCTCTTGTCCGCCCATCTTTGCCCGTGTACTGTATTTTCCGCACCTGTCCGCCCCTCTTTGCCCTTATCCACCCCTCTTTGCTTTTGTGTGTCCCTCTTTGCCCTTGTCCGCACCTCTTTGCCCTTGTCTGCCCCTATCTTTGCCCTTGCCCGCCCCTCTTTGCCCTTGTCCCGTATTCTCCGCACTTGTCTGCCCGTCTTTTCCTGTCTCCGGTATTCTCCGCACTTCTCCGCCCTTCTTTTCTGTTGTCCGCCCGTCTTTGCTGTTGTCCGCCCGTCTTTGCCCTTGTCTGCCCGTCTTTGCACTTGTACGCCCGTCTTTGCACTTCTCGGTTATTCTCCACACTTCTCCACCCGTCTTAGCCCTTGTCTGCCCGTCTTTGCCCTTGTCTGCCCGTCTTTGCCCTTGTCCCGTATTCTCCGCACTTTTCTGCCCGTCTTTTCCCGTCTCCGGTATTCTCCACGCTTCTCCGCCCGTCTTTGCTATTGTCCGCGCGTCTTTGTCCTTGTCCCCCCGTCTTTGCACTTCTACGCACGTCTTTGCACTTCTCCGCTATTCTCCGCACTTCTCCGCCCCTCTTTGCCCGTGTCCGATCGTCTTTCCCCTTGTCTGCCCCTCTTTGCACTTGTCCCGTATTCTCCGCACTTCTCCGCCCCTCCTTGCCCTTCTCCCTTATTTTCGACACTTCTCTGCCCCCCTTTGCCCTTGTCCGCCCCTCTTTGCATTTGTCCGCCCCTCTTTGCATTTGTCCGCCCCTCTTTGCCCTTGTCCGCACCTCTTTGCCCTTTTTCCACACATCTTTGCCCTTGTCCGCCCCTCTTTGCCCTTGTCCGCCCCTCTTTGCCCTTGTCCGCCCCTCTTTGCCCTTCTCCGGTATTCTCCGTACTTCTCCGCCCCTCTTTACATTTGTCCACCCCTCTTTGCCCTTGTCCACCCCTCTTTGTACTTGTCCGCACCTTTTTGCACATGTCCCGTATTCTCTGCACTTTTCCGCCCCTCTTTGCTCTTGTTCCCCCTCTTTGCACTTGTCCACCCCTCTTTGCCCTTCTCCGACCCTTTTTGCCCTTATCCGCCCCTCTTTCCCCTTGTCCGCCCCTCTTTCCCCTTGTCCGCCCCTCTTTCCCCTTGTCCGCCCCTCTATGCACTTTTCCGCTATTCTCCTTATTTCTCCGCCCCTCTTTACACTTGTCCGCCCCTCATTGCCCTTTTCCGCCCATCTTTGCCCTTGTCCGCCCCTCTTTGCCCTTGTCCGACCCTCTTTGCCCTAGTCCGCCCCTCTTTGCCCGTGTCCCGTATTCTCCTCACTTGTCCGCCACTCTTTCCACTTCTCCGCCCCTCTTTGCCCTCTTCCGCCCCTCTTTGCCCTTGTCCGCCCCTCTTAGAACTTGTCCGCCCCTCTTTGATATTATCGGCCCCTCTTTGCCCTTGTCCGCCCCTCTTTTCCCTTTGTCCGACCCTCTTTGCCCTTTTCCGACCCTCCTTGCCCTTGTCTGCCCCTCCTTGCTCGTGTCCCGTATTCTCCTCCATTTTCCGACTCTCTTTGCCCTTGTCCGCCCCTTTTGCACTTGTCCGACCCTCTTTGCCTATGACCGCCCCTCTTTGCCGTTGTCCGCCCCTCTTTGCCATTTGTCCGCACCTCTTTGCTCTTGTCCGCCCCTCTTTGACATTGTCCGCCCCTGTTTGCACTTGTCCGGTATTCTCCGCAATTCTCCGCCCCTCTTTACACTTGTCCCGTATTATCCACTATTCTCCGCCCCTCTTTGCCCTTGTCCGCCCCTCTTTTACACTTCTCCACCCCTCTTCGCTCTTCTCCAACCTTCTTCGCACTTGTCCGCCCCTCTTTGACCTTTTCTGACCCTCTTTGCGCTTGTCCGCCCCTCTTTGCCTTTTTCCAACCCTCTTTGCACTTGTCCGCAACTTTTGCACTTCTCCGCCCCTCTTTGCACTTCTCCGGTATTCTCCGCAATTCTCCGACCCTCTTTTCCCTTGTCAGCCTGTCTTTGCCCTTCTCCGCTCCTCTTTGCCTTCTCTACCCCTCCTTGCCCTTGTCAGCCCCTCTTTGCCCTTGTCTACCCCTCTTTGCCCTTGTCCGACCGTCATTGCAATTGTATGCCCGTCTTTGCACTTGTCCGGTATTCTCTGCAATTCTCCGCCCCTCTTTGCCCTTGTCCAACCCTCTTTGCCCTTGTGCCGTATTCTCCGCACTTCTCCGCTAGTTTTTGTCTTTGTCCGCCCCTCTTTGCCCTTGTCCGCCCCTCTTTGTAATTGTCCGCCCCTCTTATGCCCTTATCCCGTATTCTCCGCACTTGTCCACCCCTCTTTGCCCTTGTCCGCCCCTCTTTGCCCTTGTCCGCCCCTCTTTGCTCTTGTCCGCCCCCTTTTCCCTTGTCCACCCCTCTTGGCCCTTGTCCACCCCTCTTTGCCCTTGTCCCGTATTCTCTGCACTTCTCCACACCTCTTTGCCCTTGTCCGCCCCTCTTTGACCTTGTCCGCCCCTCTTTGCCCTTTTCCACCCGTCTTTGCCGTTGTCCACCCCTCTTTGACCTTCTCCGGTATTCTCCGCACTTCTCCGCCCCTCTTTGCCCTTCTCTGCCCCTCTTTGCCCTTCTCTGCCCCTCTTTGCCCTTCTCTGCCCCTCTTTGCCCTTCTCTGCCTCTCTTTGCCCTTGTCTGCCCTTCTTTGCCCTTGTCTGCCCTTCTTTGCCCTTGTCTGCCCTTCTTTGCCCTTTTCCGCTCCTCTTTACCTTTGTCCGACCCTCTTTGCCCTTCTCCGCCCCTCTGTGATCTTGTCCGCCCCTCTTTACCCTTGTCCGCCCCTCCTTGCACGTGTCCCGAATTCTCCACACTTGTCCGCCCGTCCTTGCCCTTGTCCGCTCCTCTTTGCCCTTGTCCGACCATCTTTGCCCATGTCTCTTATTCTCCGCTCTTGTCTGCCCGTCTTTGCCCGTCTCCGGTGTTCTCCGCACTTGTCTACCCGTCTTTGCCCGTCTCCTGTATTCTCCACAATTCTCCGCCCGTCTTCGCCTTTGTCCGCCCGTCTTTGCCCATTTGTCCGCTCGTCTTTGCACTTATCCACCCGTCTTTGCCCTTGTCCGCCCGTCTTTGCACTTCTCCGATATTCTCCGCATTTTCCCGCCCCTCTTTGCCCTTGTCCGCCCCTCTTTGCCCATGTCCCATATTATCCGGACTTGCCTGCCCCTCTTTGCACTTGTCAGCCCCTATTTGCCATTTTGCGCCCCTCTTTTCGCTTGCCCGCCCCTCTTTGCCTTTGCCCGCCCCGCTTTATCCTTGTCTGACCCTCTTTGCCCTTGTCCACCACTCTTTCCACTTGTCCGCCCCTCTTTGCCCTTGTCCACTATTCTCCGCACTTGTCTGCCCGTCTTTGCCCGTCTCCGGTATTCTCCGTACTTTTCTGCCCTTCTTTGCCCGTCTCCGTTATTCTCCGCAATTTTCTGAACGTCTTTGCCCGTCTCCGGTATTCTCTGCAATTCTCAGCCCGTCTTTGCCCTTGTCCGCACTTCATTGCCCTTGTCCACCCATCTTTACACTTGTCCGCCCCTCTTTGCCCTTTTCCGCACGTATTTTCCCTTCAACGTGATTCTCCACACTTCTCTGCCCCTCTTTGCCTTTGTCCATGCCTCCATGCAGTTTTCTGCCCCTCTTTGCCCTTGTCCGCCCCTTTATGCCCTTGTCTGCCCCTCTTTATCATTGTCCCCGCCTCTTTGCCCTTGTCCGCCTCTCTTTGAACTTGTCCACCCCTCTCTGCTCTTGTCCGCTGTTCTCCGCACTTCTCCGCCCCTCTTTGCCCTTTTCCGCCCCTCTTTGCGCTTGTCCGCCGCTCTTTGCACTTGTCCGCCCCTCTTTGCCCTTGTACACCCCTCTTTTCCCTTCTCCGGTATTCTCCGTACTTCTCCGCCCCTCTTTGCCCTTTTCCGCCCTTCTTTGCCCATGTCTGACCATCTTTTCCCTTGTCCGCCCCTCTTTACTCTTGTTCGCACCTCTATGCCCTTTTCCGCCCGTCTTTGCCTTTGTCAGCCCCTCTTTGCACTTCTCCGCCCCTCTTTGCCCTTGTCCGCCCCTCTTAACCCTTGTCCGCCCCTCTTGGTTCTTGTCCGCCCCTCTTTGCACTTGTCTGCCCCTCCCTGCACTTGTCTGCCCCTCTTTCCCTTGTCCGCCCCTCTTTGCCCTTGTCCGCCCCTCTTTGCCCTTGTCCGCCCCCTTTGCCCTTGTCCGCCACTCTTTGCACTTGTCCGCCACTCTTTGTACTTGTCCGCCCCTCTTTGCCCTTGTCCGCCCCTCTTTGCCCAGGTCCGCCCCTCTTTGCCCTTGTCCGCACCTCTTTGCACTTGTGCGTACCTCTTTCCCCTTGTCTGCCCCTCCTTGCCCTTGTCCTCCCCTCTTTGCACTTGTGCGCACCTCTTTCCCCTTGTCCGCCCATCTTTGCACTTGTCCTCCCCTCTTTGCCCTTGTCCGCCCCTCTTTGCCCTTGTCCGCCCCTCTTTGCACTTGTCAGCCCTTCTTTGCACTTCTCCCCCACTCTTTACCCTTGTGTGACCCTCTTTGCACTTGTGCGCCTATCTTTGCACTTATCCTCCCCTCTTTCCCCCTGTCCGCCCCTCTTTGCCCTTGTCCCGTATTCTCCGCACTTGTCCGCCCCTCTTTGCCCTTGTCCGCCCCTCTTTGCCCTTGTCCGCCCCTCTTTACCCTTGTCCGCCCCTCTTTGCACTTGTCCGCCCCTCTTTGCCCTTGTCCGCACCTCTTTGCCCTTGCCCGCCCCTCTTTGCACTTGTCCACCCCTCTTTGCACATGTCCGCCCCTCTTTGCCTTTGTCCGCCCGTCTTTGCCCTTGTCCCGTATTCTCAGCCCTTGTCCGCCCCTCTTTGCCCTTGTCCCGTATTCTCAGCCCGTGTCGGCCCCTCTTTGCCCTTGTCCGCCCCTCTTTGCACTTGTCCGCCCTTGTTTGCCCTTGTCCTGTATTCTCAGCACTTGTCCGCCCCTCTTTGCCTTTGTCCCGTATTCTCAGCCCTTGTCCACCCCTCTTTGCCCTTGTCCGCCCCTCTTTGCCCTTGTCCCGTATTCTCAGCACTTGTCAGCCCCACTTTGCCCTTGTCCGCCAGTCTTTGCCCTTGTCCGCACCTCTTTGCCCTTGTCCGCCCCTTTTTGACCTTGTCCCATGTTCTCAGCACTTGTCCGCCCCTTTTTGCCCTTGTCCCGTGTTCTCAGCACTTGTCCGCTCCTCTTTGCCCTTGTCCCGTATTCTCAGCACTTGTCCGCCCCTCTTTGCCCTTGTCCTGTATTCTCAGCACTTGTGTGCCCCTATTTTCCCTTGTCCTCCTCTCTTTGCTCTTGTCGCGTATTCTCAGAACTTGTCCGCCCCTCTTTGCCCTAGTCCGTCCCTCTTTGCCCTTGTCCCTTTTTCTCCACACTTGTCCGCCCCTAATTGCCCTTGTCCGCCCCTCTTTGCCCTTGTCCGCCCCTCTTTGCCCTTGTCCGCCCCTCTTTGCCCTTGTCCGCCCCTCTTTGCACTTGTCTGCCCCTCTTTGCCCTTGTCCGCCCCTCTTTGCCCTTGTCCCTTATTCTCCGCACTTGTCCGCCCCTAATTGCCCTTGTCCCATATTCTCAGCACTTCTCTGCCCCTCTTCGCCCTTGTCCCGTATTCTCAGCACTTATCCGCCGCTATTTGCCCTTGTCCAGTATTCTCAGCACTTGTCGGCCCCTCTTTGCCCTTGTCCCGTATTCTCAAGCACTTGTCCGCCTCTCTTTTTCCTTGTCCCGTTGTCTCAGCCTTGTCTGCCCCTCTTTGCCCTTTTCCAGTATTCTCAGCTCTTGTCGGACCTTTTTTCCATTGTCCCTTATTCTCAGCAATTGTCAATCCCTCTTTGGCCTTGTCTGCCCCTCTTTGCTCTTGAACCGCATTCTCAGCACTTCTCCGTCCCTCTTTGCCCTTGTCCCGTATTCTCATCACTTGTCCGCCCCTCTTTGCCCTTGTCCGCCACTCTTTATCCTTGTCCGCCTCCCTTTGCCCCTGTCCGCCCCCCTTTGCCCTTGTCCGCCCCCCTTAGCCCTTGTCCGACCACTTACCCCTTGTCCGCCCCTCTTTGCCCTTTTCTGCCCCTCTTTGCCCTTTTCTGCCCCTCTTGGCCCTTTTCTGCCCCTCTTGGCCCTTGTCCGCCCTTCTTGGCCCTTGTCCGACCCTCTTTGCCCTTGTCTGAACCCTTGGCCCTTGTCCGCCCCTCTTTGCCCTTGTCCCGTATTCTCAGCACCACTCTGCCCCTCTTTGCCCTTGTCCCGTATTCTCAGCACCACTCCGCCCCTCTTTGCTCTTGTCTCGTAATCTGAGAACCAATCCGACCCTCTTTGCCCTTTTCCCATATTCTCAGCACTTTTCCGCCCCTCCTTGCCCTTGTCCCGTATTCCCCACACTTGTCCCCCCCTCTTTGCCCTTGTCCCGTATTCTAAGCACTTGTCCACCCCACTTTGCCCTTGTCCCGTATTCTCAGCACTTGTCCGACCCTCTTGGCCCTTGTCCGCCCGTCCTTGCCCTTGTCCGCTCCTCTTTGCCCTTGTCCGCCCGTCTTGGCACTTGTCCGCCCGTCTTTGCTCTTGTCCGCCCATCTTTGCCCGTGTACTGTATTTTCCACACCTGTCCGCCCCTCTTTGCCCTTATCCACCCCTCTTTGCTTTTGTGTGTCCCTCTTTGCCCTTGTCCGCACCTCTTTGCCCTTGTCTGCCCCTATCTTTGCCCTTGCCCGCCCCTCTTTGCCCTTGTCCCGTATTCTCCGCACTTGTCTGCCCGTCTTTTCCTGTCTCCGGTATTCTCCGCACTTCTCCGCCCTTCTTTTCTGTTGTCCGCCCGTCTTTGCTGTTGTCCGCCCGTCTTTGCCCTTGTCCGCCCGTCTTTGCCCTTGTCTGCCCATCTTTGCACTTGTACGCCCGTCTTTGCACTTCTCGGTTATTCTCCACACTTCTCCACCCGTCTTAGCCCTTGTCTGCCCGTCTTTGCCCTTGTCTGCCCGTCTTTGCCCTTGTCCCGTATTCTCCGCACTTTTCTGCCCGTCTTTTCCCGTCTCCGGTATTCTCCACGCTTCTCCGCCCGTCTTTGCTATTGTCCGCGCGTCTTTGTCCTTGTCCCCCCGTCTTTGCACTTCTCCGCACGTCTTTGCACTTCTCCGCTATTCTCCGCACTTCTCCGCCCCTCTTTGCCCGTGTCCGATCGTCTTTCCCCTTGTCTGCCCCTCTTTGCACTTGTCCCGTATTCTCCGCACTTCTCCGCCCCTCCTTGCCCTTCTCCCTTATTTTCGACACTTCTCTGCCCCCCTTTGCCCTTGTCCGCCCCTCTTTGCATTTGTCCGCCCCTCTTTGCATTTGTCCGCCCCTCTTTGCATTTGTCCGCCCCTCTTTGCCCTTGTCCGCCCCTCTTTGCCCTTTTTCCACACATCTTTGCCCTTGTCCGCCCCTCTTTGCCCTTGTCCGCCCCTCTTTGCCCTTCTCCGGTATTCTCCGTACTTCTCCGCCCCTCTTTACATTTGTCCACCCCTCTTTGCCCTTGTCCACCCCTCTTTGTACTTGTCCGCACCTTTTTGCACATGTCCCGTATTCTCTGCACTTTTCCGCCCCTCTTTGCTCTTGTCCCCCCTCTTTGCACTTGTCCACCCCTCTTTGCCCTTCTCCGACCCTTTTTGCCCTTATCCGCCCCTCTTTCCCCTTGTCCGCCCCTCTTTCCCCTTGTCCGCCCCTCTATGCACTTTTCCGCTATTCTCCTTATTTCTCCGCCCCTCTTTACACTTGTCCGCCCCTCATTGCCCTTTTCCGCCCATCTTTGCCCTTGTCCGCCCATCTTTGCCCTTGTCCGACCCTCTTTGCCCTAGTCCGCCCCTCTTTGCCCGTGTCCCGTATTCTCCTCACTTGTCCGCCACTCTTTCCACTTCTCCGCCCCTCTTTGCCCTCTTCCGCCCCTCTTTGCCCTTGTCCGCCCCTCTTAGAACTTGTCCGCCCCTCTTTGATACTGTCCGCCCCTCTTTGCCCTTGTCCGCCCCTCTTTGCCCTTTTTCCACACATCTTTGCCCTTGTCCGCCCCTCTTTGGCCTTGTCCGCCCCTCTTTGCCCTTCTCCGGTATTCTCCGTACTTCTCCGCCCCTCTTTACATTTGTCCACCCCTCTTTGCCCTTGTCCACCCCTCTTTGTAGTTGTCCGCACCTTTTTGCACATGTCCCGTATTCTCTGCACTTTTCCGCCCCTCTTTGCTCTTGTCCCCCCTCTTTGCACTTGTCCACCCCTCTTTGCCCTTCTCCGCCCCTTTTTGCCCTTATCCGCCCATCTTTCCCCTTGTCCGCCCCTCTTTCCCCTTGTCCGCCCCTCTTTCCCCTTGTCCGCCCCTCTATGCACTTTTCCGCTATTCTCCTTATTTCTCCGCCCCTCTTTACACTTGTCCGCCCCTCATTGCCCTTTTCCGCCCATCTTTGCCCTTGTCCGCCCCTCTTTGCCCTTGTCCGACCCTCTTTGCCCTAGTCCGCCCCTCTTTGCCCGTGTCCCGTATTCTCCTCACTTGTCCGCCACTCTTTCCACTTCTCCGCCCCTCTTTGCCCTCTTCCGCCCCTCTTTGCCCTTGTCCGCCCCTCTTAGAACTTGTCCGCCCCTCTTTGATATTGTCGGCCCCTCTTTGCCCTTGTCCGCCCCTCTTTTCCCTTTGTCCGACCCTCTTTGCCCTTTTCCGACCCTCCTTGCCCTTGTCTGCCCCTCCTTGCTCGTGTCCCGTATTCTCCTCCATTTTCCGACTCTCTTTGCCCTTGTCCGCCCCTTTTGCACTTGTCCGACCCTCTTTGCCTATGTCCGCCCCTCTTTGCCGTTGTCCGCCCCTCTTTGCCATTTGTCCGCACCTCTTTGCTCTTGTCCGCCCCTCTTTGACATTGTCCGCCCCTGTTTGCACTTGTCCGGTATTCTCCGCAATTCTCCGCCCCTCTTTACACTTGTCCCGTATTATCCACTATTCTCCGCCCCTCTTTGCCCTTGTCCGCCCCTCTTTTACACTTCTCCACCCCTCTTCGCTCTTCTCCAACCTTCTTCGCACTTGTCCGCCCCTCTTTGACCTTTTCTGACCCTCTTTGCGCTTGTCCGCCCCTCTTTGCCTTTTTCCAACCCTCTTTGCACTTGTCCGCACCTTTTTGCACTTCTCCGCCCCTCTTTGCACTTCTCCGGTATTCTCCGCAATTCTCCGACCCTCTTTTCCCTTGTCAGCCTGTCTTTGCCCTTCTCCGCTCCTCTTTGCCTTCTCTACCCCTCCTTGCCCTTGTCAGCCCCTCTTTGCCCTTGTCTACCCCTCTTTGCCCTTGTCCGACCGTCATTGCAATTGTATGCCCGTCTTTGCACTTGTCCGGTATTCTCTGCAATTCTCCGCCCCTCTTTGCCCTTGTCCAACCCTCTTTGCCCTTGTGCCGTATTCTCCGCACTTCTCCGCTAGTTTTTGTCTTTGTCCGCCCCTCTTTGCCCTTGTCCGCCCCTCTTTGTAATTGTCCGCCCCTCTTATGCCCTTATCCCGTATTCTCCGCACTTGTCCACCCCTCTTTGCCCTTGTCCGCCCCTCTTTGCCCTTGTCCGCCCCTCTTTGCTCTTGTCCGCCCCCTTTTCCCTTGTCCGCCCCTCTTTGCCCTTGTCCACCCCTCTTTGCCCTTGTCCCGTATTCTCTGCACTTCTCCACACCTCTTTGCCCTTGTCCGCCCCTCTTTGACCTTGTCCGCCCCTCTTTGCCCTTTTCCACCCGTCTTTGCCGTTGTCCACCCCTCTTTGACCTTCTCCGGTATTCTCCGCACTTCTCCGCCCCTCTTTGCCCTTCTCTGCCCCTCTTTGCCCTTCTCTGCCCCTCTTTGCCCTTCTCTGCCCCTCTTTGCCCTTCTCTGCCCCTCTTTGCCCTTCTCTGCCTCTCTTTGCCCTTGTCTGCCCTTCTTTGCCCTTGTCTGCCCTTCTTTGCCCTTGTCTGCCCTTCTTTACCTTTGTCCGACCCTCTTTGCCCTTCTCCGCCCCTCTGTGATCTTGTCCGCCCCTCTTTACCCTTGTCCGCCCCTCCTTGCACGTGTCCCGAATTCTCCACACTTGTCCGCCCGTCCTTGCCCTTGTCCGCTCCTCTTTGCCCTTGTCCGACCATCTTTGCCCATGTCTCTTATTCTCCGCTCTTGTCTGCCCGTCTTTGCCCGTCTCCGGTGTTCTCCGCACTTGTCTACCCGTCTTTGCCCGTCTCCTGTATTCTCCACAATTCTCCGCCCGTCTTCGCCTTTGTCCGCCCGTCTTTGCCCATTTGTCCGCTCGTCTTTGCACTTATCCACCCGTCTTTGCCCTTGTCCGCCCGTCTTTGCACTTCTCCGATATTCTCCGCATTTTCCCGCCCCTCTTTGCCCTTGTCCGCCCCTCTTTGCCCGTGTCCCATATTATCCGGACTTGCCTGCCCCTCTTTGCACTTGTCAGCCCCTATTTGCCATTTTGCGCCCCTCTTTTCGCTTGCCCGCCCCTCTTTGCCTTTGCCCGCCCCGCTTTATCCTTGTCTGACCCTCTTTGCCCTTGTCCACCACTCTTTCCACTTGTCCGCCCCTCTTTGCCCTTGTCCACTATTCTCCGCACTTGTCTGCCCGTCTTTGCCCGTCTCCGGTATTCTCCGTACTTTTCTGCCCTTCTTTGCCCGTCTCCGTTATTCTCCGCAATTTTCTGAACGTCTTTGCCCGTCTCCGGTATTCTCTGCAATTCTCAGCCCGTCTTTGCCCTTGTCCGCACTTCATTGCCCTTGTCCACCCATCTTTACACTTGTCCGCCCCTCTTTGCCCTTTTCCGCACGTATTTTCCCTTCAACGTGATTCTCCACACTTCTCCGCCCCTCTTTGCCTTTGTCCATGCCTCCATGCAGTTTTCTGCCCCTCTTTGCCCTTGTCCGCCCCTTTATGCCCTTGTCTGCCCCTCTTTATCATTGTCCCCGCCTCTTTGCCCTTGTCCGCCTCTCTTTGAACTTGTCCACCCCTCTCTGCTCTTGTCCGCTGTTCTCCGCACTTCTCCGCCCCTCTTTGCCCTTTTCCGCCCCTCTTTGCGCTTGTCCGCCGCTCTTTGCACTTGTCCGCCCCTCTTTGCCCTTGTACACCCCTCTTTTCCCTTCTCCGGTATTCTCCGTACTTCTCCGCCCCTCTTTGCCCTTTTCCGCCCTTCTTTGCCCATGTCTGACCATCTTTTCCCTTGTCCGCCCCTCTTTACTCTTGTTCGCACCTCTATGCCCTTTTCCGCCCGTCTTTGCCTTTGTCAGCCCCTCTTTGCACTTCTCCGCCCCTCTTTGCCCTTGTCCGCCCCTCTTAACCCTTGTCCGCCCCTCTTGGTTCTTGTCCGCCCCTCTTTGCACTTGTCTGCCCCTCCCTGCACTTGTCCGCCCCTCTTTCCCTTGTCCGCCCCTCTTTGCCCTTGTCCGCCCCTCTTTGCCCTTGTCCGCCCCCTTTGCCCTTGTCCGCCACTCTTTGCACTTGTCCACCCCTCTTTGTACTTGTCCGCCCCTCTTTGCCCTTGTCCGCCCCTCTTTGCCCAGGTCCGCCCCTCTTTGCCCTTGTCCGCCCCTCTTTGCACTTGTCAGCCCTTCTTTGCACTTCTCCCCCACTCTTTACCCTTGTGTGACCCTCTTTGCACTTGTGCGCCTATCTTTGCACTTATCCTCCCCTCTTTCCCCCTGTCCGCCCCTCTTTGCCCTTGTCCCGTATTCTCCGCACTTGTCCGCCCCTCTTTGCCCTTGTCCGCCCCTCTTTGCCCTTGTCCGCCCCTCTTTGCCCTTCTCCGCCCCTCTTTGCACTTGTCCGCCCCTCTTTGCACTTGTCCGCCCCTCTTTGCCCTTGTCCGCACCTCTTTGCCGTTGTCCGCACCTCTTTGCAGTTGTCCGCCCCTCTTTGCACTTGTCCGCCCCTCTTTGCACTTTTCTGCCCCTCTTTGCCCTTGTCAGCCCCTCTATGCCCTTGCCCGCCCCTCTTTACACTTGCCCGCCCCTCTTTGCCCTTGTCCGCCCCTCTTTGCCCTTGTCTCGTATCCTCCGTAATTCTCCGCCCGTCTTTACACTTTTCCGCCCCTCTTTGCACTTGCCCACCCCTCTTTGCCCTGGTCCGCCCCTCTTTGCCCTTGTCCACCCTCTTTGCCCATGTCCGCCCCTCTTTGTCCTTGTTCGACCCTCTTTGCCCTTGTCCCGTATTCTCCGCACTTGTTTACCCCTCTCTGCCCTTGTCCGCCCCTCTTTGCCCTTGTCAGCCCCTCTTTGCCCTTGTCCGCTCCTCTTTGCACTTTTCCGAACCACTTTGCATTTGTACGCCCCTCTTTGTCCTTGTCCGCCCCTAATTGCCCTTGTCCGCCCCTCTTTGCCCTTGTCCGCCCCTCTTTGCCCTTGTCCGCTCCTCTTTGCCCTTGTCCGCCCCTGTTTGCCCTTGTCCTCTCCTCTTTGCCCATATCCGCCCCTCTTTGTCCTTGTTCGACCCTCTTTGCCCTTGTCCCGTATTCTCCGCACTTGTTTACCCCTCTCTGCCCTTGTCCGCCCCTCTTTGCCCTTGTCAGCCCCTCTTTGCCCTTGTCCGCTCCTCTTTGCACTTTTCCGAACCACTTTGCATTTGTACGCCCCTCTTTGTCCTTGTCCGCCCCTAATTGCCCTTGTCCGCCCCTCTTTGCCCTTTTCCGCCCCTCTTTGCCCTTGTCCGCTCCTCTTTGCCCTTGTCCGCCCCTGTTTGCCCTTGTCCTCTCCTCTTTGCTCTTGTCAGCCCCTCTTTGCACTTGTCCGAACCCTCTTTGCCCTTGTCCGCACCTCTTTGCACTTGTGCACTCCTCTTTGCCCTTGTGCGCCACTCTTTGCACTTCTCCACCCCTTTTTGCCCCTTTCCGACCCTTATTGCTCTTTTGCGCCCCTCTTTGCCCTTGTCCGCCCCTCTTTGCCCTTGTCCGCCCCTCTTTGCACTTGTCCGCCCTTGTTTGCCCTTGTCCCGTATTCTTCGCAGTTCTCCGCACCTCTTTGCCCTTATCCGAACCTCTTTGCCCTTGTCCCATATTCTCCAACCCTCTTTGCCCTTGTCCGCCCCTCTTTGCACTTGTCCCGTATTATCCACACTTCTCCGCCCCTCTTTGCCCTTGTCCGCCCCTCTTTGCCCTTGTCCGCCCCTCTTTGCCCTTGTCCGCCCCTCTTTACCCTTGTCCGCCCCTCTTTGCCCTTGTCCGCCACTCTTTTCCCTTGTCGCGTATCTCCGCAATTCTCCGCCCCTCTTGCCCTTGTCCGCCCCAATTTGCCCTTGTCCGCCCCTCTTTTCCCTTGTCCGCCCTTTTGCCCTTGTCTGCCCCTCTTTGCACTTGTCCGCCCCTTTGTCCTTGTCCGCCCCTCTTTGACCTTGTCCACCGATCTTTGCCTTGGTCCGCCCCCTTTGACCTTGTCCGCCGCTCTTTGCTCTTGTCCGCCCCTCTTTCTCCTTGTCCGCCCCTCTTTGTCCTTGTCCGCCCCTCTTTGCACTTGTCCGCCCCTCATTTCCCTTGTCTGCCCTTTTGCCCTTGTGCGCCCCTCTTTGCACTTGTCCGCCCATCTTTGCACCTGTCCGCCCCTCTTTGCCCTTGTCCGCTCCTGTTTGACCTGATCCGCCCCTCTTTGCCCTTGTCCGCACCTCTTTGCACTTGTGCGCCCCTCTTACCAGTTGTGCGCCCCTCTTTGCCCTTGTCCGCCCCTCTTTGACTTTGTCAGCCCTTCTTTGCCCTTGTGCGTCCCTCTTTGCCCTTTTGCGTCCCTCTTTGCCCTTGTCCGCCACTCTTTGCACTTGTCCACCCCTCTTTGTACTTGTCCGCCCCTCTTTGCCCAGGTCCGCCCCTCTTTGCCCAGGTCCGCCCCTCTTTGCCCAGGTCCGCCCCTCTTTGCCCTTGTCCGCACCTCTTTGCACTTGTGCGTACCTCTTTCCCCTTGTCTGCCCCTCCTTGCCCTTGTCCTCCCCTCTTTGCACTTGTGCGCACCTCTTTCCCCTTGTCCGCCCCTCTTTGCCCTTGTCCGCCCCTCTTTGCCCTTGTCCGCCCCTCTTTGCCCTTGTCAGCCCTTCTTTGCACTTCTCCCCCACTCTTTACCCTTGTGTGACCCTCTTTGCACTTGTGCGCCTATCTTTGCACTTATCCTCCCCTCTTTCCCCCTGTCCGCCCCTCTTTGCCCTTGTCCCATACTCTCCGCACTTGTCCGCCCCTCTTTGCCCTTGTCCGCACCTCTTTGCCCTTGTCCGCACCTCTTTACCCTTCTCCGCCCCTCTTTGCACTTGTCCGCCCCTCTTTGCCCTTGTCCGCACCTCTTTGCCATTGTCCGCACCTCTTTGCAGTTGTCCGCCTCTCTATGCCCTTGTCCGAACCTCTTTGCAATTGTCCGCCCCTCTTTGCACTTTTCCCCCCCTCTTTTCACTTGTCCCGTTTTCTCCGCACTTGTCCGCCCCTTTTTGCCCTTGTCCGCCCCTCTTTGCCCTTGTCTGCCCCTCTATGCCCTTGCCCGCCCCTCTTTACACTTGCCCGCCCCTCTTTGCCCTTGTCCGCCCCTCTTTGCCCTGGTCCGCCCCTCTTTGCCCATGTCCACCCTCTTTGCCCATGTCCGCCCCTCTTTGCCCTTGTTCGACCCTCTTTGCCCTTGTCCCGTATTCTCCGCACTTGTTTACCCCTCTCTGCCCTTGTCCGCCCCTCTTTGCCCTTGTCAGCCCCTCTTTGCCCTTGTCCGCTCCTCTTTGCATTTTCCGAACCACTTTGCTTTTGTACGCCCCTCTTTGTCCTTGTCCGTCCTTCTTTACGCTTGTCCGCCCCTCCCTGCTCTTGTCCGCCCCTCTTTGCCCTTGTCCGCCCCTCTTTGCCCTTGTCCGCCCCTGTTTGCCCTTGTCCTCTCCTCTTTGCCCTTGTCAGCCCCTCTTTGCACTTGTCCGAACCCTCTTTGCCCTTGTCCGCACCTCTTTGCACTTGTGCACTCCTCTTTGCCCTTGTGCGCCACTCTTTGCACTTCTCCACCCCTGTTTGCCCCTTTCCGACCCTTATTGCTCTTTTGCGCCCCTCTTTGCCCTTGTCCGACCCTCTTTGCCCTTGTCCGCCCCTCTTTGCCCTGGTCCGCCCCTCTTTGCCCTTGTCCGCCCCTCTTTGCCCTTATCCGCCTCTCTTTGCCCTTGTCCCGCATTCTTCGCAGTTCTCCGCACCTCTTTGCTATTATCCGAACATCTTTGCCCTTGTCCCATATTCTCCAACCCTCTTTGCCCTTGTCCGCCCCTCTTTGCACTTGTCCCGTATTATCCACACTTCTCCGCCCCTCTTTGCCCTTGTCCGCCCCTCTTTGCCCTTGTCCGCCCCTCTTTGCCCTTGTCCGCCCCTCTTTACCCTTGTCCGCCCCTCTTTGCCCTTGTCCGCCACTCTTTTCCCTTGTCGCGTATCTCCACAATTCTCCGCCCCTCTTGCCCTTGTCCGCCCCAATTTGCCCTTGTCCGCCCCTCTTTTCCCTTGTCCGCCCTTTTGCCCTTGTCTACCCCTCTTTGCACTTGTCCGCCCCTTTGTCCTTTTCCGACCCTCTTTGAACTTGTCCACCGCTCTTTGCTCTTGTCCGCCCCTCTTTCTCCTTGTCCGCCCCTCTTTGTCCTTGTGCACCCCTCTTTGAACTTATCCGCCCCTCATTTCCCTTGTCCGCCCTTTTGCCCTTGTGCGCCCCTCTTTGCACTTGTCCGCCCATCTTTGCACCTGTCCGCCCCTCTTTGCCCTTGTACGCTCCTCTTTGAACTGATCCGCCCCTCTTTGCCCTTGTCCGCACCTCTTTGCACTTGTGCGCACCTTTTTCCAGTTGTGCGCCCCTCTTTGCCCTTGTCCCGCCCCTCTTTGCCCTTGTCCGCCCCTCTTTGACTTTGTCAGCCCTTCTTTGCCCTTGTGCGTCCCTCTTTGCCCTTTTGCGTCCCTCTTTGCCCTTGTGCGTCCCTCTTTGCCCTTGTGCGTCCCTCTTTGCCCTTGTGCGTCCCTCATTGCACTTGAGCGCCCCTCTTTGCACTTGTCCCGTATTCTGCAACCCTCTTTTCCATTGTCCGCCCCTCTTTTTGCCCTAGTCCGCACCCATTTGCCCTTGCCCGCACCTTTTTGCCCTTGTCCCATATTCTCCGCACTTCTCCGTCCCTGTTTGCTCTCTTCCCGTATTCTGATCAATTCTCTGCCCCTCTTTGCCCTTGTCCGCCCCTCTATGCACTTCTCCGTCCCTCTTTGCCCTTGTGCCGTATTCTCCACACTTCTCTGCCCCTCTTTGCACTTATCCTCCCCTCTTTCCCCCTGTCCGCCCCTCTTTGCCCTTGTCCCGTATTCTCCGCAATTGTCCGCCCCTATTTGCCCTTGTCTGCCCCTCTTTGACTTTGTCCCGTATTCTCCTCACTTGTCCGCCCCTCTTTGCCCTTGTCCGCACCTCTTTGCCCTTGTCCACCCCTCTTTACCCTTGTCCGCCCCTCTTTGCCCTTGTCCGCCCCTCTTTGCCCTTGTCCGCACCTCTTTGCCGTTCTCCGCACCTCTTTGCAGTTGTCCGCCTCTCTATGCCCTTGTCCGAACCTCTTTGCAATTGTCCGCCCGTCTTTGCTCTTGTCCGCCCCTCTTTGCCCTTTTCCCCACCTCTTTTCACTTATCCCGTATTCTCCGCACTTGTCCACCCCTTTTTGCCCTTGTCCGCCCCTCTTTGCCCTTGTCCGCCCCTCTTTGCCCTTGTCGGCTCCTCTTTCCTCTTCTCAGAACCCTCTTTGCCCTTGTCCCGTATTCTCCACACTTGTCCAACTGTCTTTGCCCTTGTCTGCCCCTCTTTCCCCTTGTCGCGTATCCTCCGCAATTCCCCGCCCCTCTTTGCCCTTGTCCGCCCCTCTTTGCCCTTGTCCACCCCTCTTTTCCCTTGTCCGCCCCCTTTACCCTTGTCCACCCCTCTTTGCACTTGTCCTCCCCTCTTTGTACTTGTCCGCCCCTCTTTGCCCTTGTCCGCCCCTCTTTGCCCAGGTCCGCCCCTCTTTGCCCTTGTCCGCACCTCTTTGAACTTGTGCGTACCTCTTTCCCCTTGTCTGCCCCTCCTTGCCCTTGTCCTCCCCTCTTTGCACTTGTGCGCACCTCTTTCCCCTTGTCCGCCCATCTTTGCACTTGTCCTCCCCTCTTTGCCCTTGTCCCCCCTCTTAGTCCTTGTCCGCCCCTCTTTGCCCTTGTCAGCCCTTCTTTGCACTTCTCCCCACTCTTTACCCTTGTGTGACCCTCTTTGCCCTTGTGCGCCCCTCTTTGCACTTATCCTCCCCTCTTTCCCCCTGTCCGCCCCTCTTTGCACTTGTCCCGTATTCTCCGCACTTCTCCGCCCCTCTTTGCCCTTGTCCGCCCCTCTTTGCCCTTGTCCGCCCCTCTTTACCCTTGTCCTCCCCTCTTTGCACTTTTCCGCCCCTCTTTGCCCTTGTCGACACCTCTTTGCCGTTGTCCGCACCTCTTTGCAGTTGTCCGCCTCTCTATGCCCTTGTCCAAACCTCTTTGCAATTGTCCGCCCCTCTTTGCACTTGTCCGCCCCTCTTTGCCCTTTTCCCCCCCTCTTTTCACTTGTCCCGTATTCTCCGCACTTGTCCGCCCCTTTTTGCCCTTGTCCGCCCCTCTTTGCCCTTGTCTGCCCCTCTATGCCCTTGCCCGTCCCTCTTTACACTTGCCCACCCCTCTTTGCCCTGGTCCGCCCCTCTTTGCCCTTGTCCACCGTCTTTGCCCATGTCCGCCCCTCTTTGCCCTTGTTCGACCCTCTTTGCCCTTGTCCCGTATTCTCCGCACTTGTCTACCCCTCTTTGCCCTTGTCCGCTCCTCTTTGCACTTTTCCGACCCACTTTGCATTTGTACGCCCCTCTTTGTCCTTGTCCGCCCCTCTTTACACTTGTCCGCCCCTCTTTGCCCTTGTCCGCCCCTAATTGCCCTTGTCCGCTCCTCTTTGCCCTTGTCCGCCCCTCTTTGCACTTGTCCGAACCCTCTTTGCCCTTGTCCGCACCTCTTTGCACTTGTGCACTCCTCTTTGCCCTTGTGCGCCACTCTTTGCCCTTGTCCGCCCCTCTTTGCCCTTTTCCGCCCCTCTTTGCACTTGTCCCATATTATCCACACTTCTCCGCCCCTCTTTTTACTTCTCCGCCCCTCTTTGCCCTTGTCCGCCCCTCTTTGCCCTTGTCCCGGATTCTCCGCAGTTCTCCACCCCTCTTTGCCCTTATCCGAACCTCTTTGCCCTTGTCCCATATTCTCCACCCCTCTTTTCCCTTGTCCGCCCCTGTTTTCCCTTTTACGCCCCTCTTTGCCCTTTTCCGGCCTCTTTGTTCTTGTCCGCCTCTCTTTGCTCTTTTCCGTCCCTCTTTGCACTTCTGCGCCCCTTTTTGCCCTTGTCCCGTATTCTCCGCAATTCTCTGCCCCTCTTGGCCCTTGTCCCCCCCTCATTGTCCTTGTCCGCCCGTCTTTGCCCTTGTGCCTTATTCTGCTAACTTGTCCTCTCCTCTTTGCCCTTGTCCCGTATTCTCCGCACTTGTCCACCTCTCTTTGCCCTTGTCCGCCTCTCTTTTCCCTTGTCGCGTATCTCCGCAATTCTCCGGCCCTCTTGCCCTTGTCCGCCCCAATTTGCCCTTGTCCGCCCCTCTTTTCCCTTGTCCGCCCTTTTGCCCTTGTCCGCCCCTCTTTGCACTTGTCCGCCCCTTTGTCCTTGTCCGCCACTCTTTGACCTTGTCCACCAATCTTTGCCTTGGTCCGCCCCCTTTGACCTTGTCCGCCGTTCTTTGCTCTTGTCCGCCCCTCTTTCTCCTTGTCCGCCCCTCTTTGTCCTTGTCCGCCCCTCTTTGCACTTGTCCGCCCCTCATTTCCCTTGTCCGCCCTTTTGCCCTTGTGCGCCCCTCTTTGCACTTGTCCGCTCCTGTTTGACCTGATCCGCCCCTCTTTGCCCTTGTCCGCACCTCTTTGCACTTGTGCGCACCTCTTTCCAGTTGTGCGCCCCTCTTTGCCCTTGTCCGCCCCTCTTTGCCCTTGTCTGCCCCTCTTTGACTTTGTCAGCCCTTCTTTGCCCTTGTGCGTCCCTCTTTGCCCTTGTGCGTCCCTCTTTGCCCTTGTGCGTCCCTCATTGCACTTGTGCGCACCTGTTTGCCCCTGTCCACCCCTCTTTGCCCTTGTCCCGTATTCTGCAACCCTCTTTTCCATTGTCCGCCTCTTTTTGCCCTTGTCTGCACCTCTTTGCCCTTGTCCGCACCTTTTTGCCCTTGTCCCTTATTCTCCGCACTTCTCCGTCCCTGTTTGCTCTCTTCCCGTATTCTGATCAATTCTCTGCCCCTCTTTGCCCTTGTCCGCCCCTCTATGCACTTCTCCGCCCCTCTTTGCCCTTGTGCCGTATTCTCCGCACTTCTCTGCCCCTCTTTGCACTTATCCTCCCCTCTTTCCCCCTGTCTGCCCCTCTTTGCCCTTGTCCCGTATTCTCCGCACTTGTCCGCACCTCTTTGCCCTTGTCCGCCCCTCTTTGCCCTTGTCCGCCCCTCTTTGACTTTGTCCCGTATTCTCCGCACTTGTCCGCCCCTCTTTGCCCTTGGCCGCCCCTCTTTGCCCTTGTCTGCCCCTCTTTTCCCTTGTCCGCCCCTCTTTGCCCTTGTCCGCCCCTCTTTGCCCTTGTCCGCACCTCTTTGCCCTTCTCCGCACCTCTTTGCAGTTGTCCGCCTCTCTATACCCTTGTCCGAACCTCTTTGCTATTGTCCGCCCGTCTTTGCACTTGTCCGCCCCTCTTTGCTCTTGTCCCGTATTCTCCGCACTTTTCCGTCCCTTTTTGCCCTTGTCCGCCCCTCTTTGCCCTTGTCTGCCTCTCTATGCCCTTGTCCGCCCCTCTTTGCCCTTGTCCGCCCCTCTTTGCACTTCTCTCATATCCTCCGTAATTCTCCGCCCGTCTTTAGACTTTTCCGCCCCTCTTTGCACTTGTCCACCCCTCTTTGCCCATGTCCGCCCCTTTTTGCCCTTGTTCGACCCTCTTTGCCCTTGTCCGAACCTCTTTGCCCTTGTCCCGTATTCTCCGCACTTGTCTACCCCTCTCTGCCCTTTTCCGCCCCTCTTTGCCCTTGTCCCATAATCTCCAACCCTCTTTGCCCTTGTCCGCCCCTCTTTGCACTTGTCCCGTATTATCCACACTTCTCCGCCCCTCTTTGCCCTTGTCCGCCCCTCTTTGCCCTTGTCCCGTATTCTTCGCAGTTCTCCACCCCTCTTTGCCCTTATCCGAACCTCTTTGCCCTTGTCCCATATTCTCCACCCCTCTTTTCCCTTGTCCGCCCCTCTTTGCCCTTGTCTGCCCCTCTTTGCTCTTGTCCCGTATTCTCCCCACTTCTCCACCCCTCTTTTCCCTTGTCCGCCCCTCTTTGCCATTGTCCGCCGCTCTTTGCCCTTGTCCGGCCTCTTTGCTCTTGTCCGTCTCTCTTTGCTCTTTTCCGTCCCTCTTTGCACTTCTGCACCCCTTTTTGCCCTTGTCCCGTATTCTCCGCAATTCTCTGCCCCTCTTTGCCCTTGTCCGCCCCTGTTTGCCCTTGTCCGCTCCTCTTGGCCCTTGTCCCCCCCTCTTTCCTCTTGTGCCTTATTCTCCTGACTTTTCCTCTCCTCTTCGCCCTTGTCCCGTATTCTCCGCGCTTGTCCACCTCTCTTTGCCCTTGTCCGCCTCTCTTTTCCCTTGTCCACCCTTTTGCCCTTGTCCGCCCCTCTTTGCCGTTGTCCGCCCCTTTGTCCTTGTCCGCCCCTATTTGACCTTGTCCGCCCCTCTTTGACCTTGTCCACCGCTCTTTGCCTTGGTCCGCCCCCTTTGACCTTGTCCGCCGCTCTTTGCTCTTGTCCGACCCTCTTTTTCCTTGTCCCCCCCTCTTTGCACTTGTCCGCCCCTCTTTGTCCTTTTCCGCCCCTCTTTGCACTTGTCCGCCCCTCATTTCCCTTGTCCGCCCTTTTGCCCTTGTGCGCCCCTCTTTGCACTTGTCCGCCCCTCTTTGCACCTGTCCGCCCCTCTTTGCCCTTGTCCGCTCCTCTTTGAACTGCTCCGCCCCTCTTTGCCCTTGTCCGCACCTCTTTGCACTTGTGTGCACCTTTTTCCAGTTGTCCGCCCCTCTTTTCCCTTGTGCGCCCCTCTTTGCCCTTGTGCGTCCCTCTTTGCACTTGTCCGCCCCTCTTTGCCCCTGTCCGCCCCTCTTTGCCCTTGTCCCGTATTCTGCAACCCTCTTTGCCATTGTCCGCCCCTCTTTGCCCTTGTCCGCCCCTTTTTGCTCTTGTCCGCCCCTTTTTGCCCTTGTCCGCACCTCTTTGCCCTTGTCCGCACCTTTTTGCCCTTTTCCCGTATTCTCCGCACTTGTCCGCACCTCTTTGCCCTCGTACGCCCATCTTTGCCCTTTTTCGCCCCTCTTTGCCCTTGTCAGGTATTCTCTGCATTTCTCTTCCCCTATTTGCACTTTTCCGCCCCCTGTTTGCAGTTGTCCGACCTTCTTAGCCCTTGTCCGCCCCTCTTAGCCCTTGTCCGCCTCTCTTAGCCCTTGTCCGACCCTCTTTGCCCCTGTCCGCCCCTCTTTGCCCCTGTCCCGTATTCTCCGCACTTGTCCGCCCCCTTAGGACTTGTGCGCCCCTCTTTGTAATTGTCCACCCCTCTTTGCCCTTGTCCGCCCCTCTTTGCCCTTGTCCACCCCTCTTTGACCTTTTCTGCCCCTCTTGGTCCTTGTCCCTTATTATCTGTAATTGTCTGCCTGTCTTTACCCGTCTCCTGTATTCTCCGCACTTCTCCGCCCCTCTTTGCCCTTGTCCGCCCGTCTTTGCCCTTGTCTGCCCCTCTTTGCTCCGTGTCCCGTATTCTCCACACTTGTCCGCCCCTCTTTGCCGTTGTCCGCTCCTCTTTGCCCTTGTCCGCTCCTCTTTGCCTTTGTCCGCCCCTCTTTACCTTTGTCCGCCCCTCTTTGCCCTTGTCCCGTATTCTCCGCAATTGTCTGCCCGTCTCTGCCCATCTCCGGTATTCACCGCACTTGTCTGACCGTCTTTGAACGTCTCCGGTATTCTCCGCGCTTGTCTGCCCGTCTTTGCCCTTCTCCAGTATTCTCCGTACTTCTCTACCTCTCTTATCCCTTTTCCGCCCCTGTTTGCCCATGTCCTTTATTCTCCGTACTTGTCCGCCCCTCTTTGCCCTTGTCCACCTGTCTTTGCCCTTGTTCAGCCATCTTTGCCCTTGTCCGCCCCTCTTTGCCCTTTTCCCGTATTCTCCGCACTTGTCCGCCCCTCTTTGCCCTCGTACGCCCGTCTTTGCCCTTGTTCGCCCCTCTTTGCCCTTGTCAGGTATTCTCTGCATTTCTCTTCCCCTATTTGCACTTTTCCGCCCCTCTTTGCAGTTGTCCGCCCCTCTTTGCACTTGTTCGCCCCTCTTTGCCCTTGTCCGCCCCTTTTTGCCCTTGTCCGCCCCTTTTTGCCCTTGTCCGCCCCTCTTTGCCCTTTTCCGCACCTCTTTGCCCTTGTCCGCCCCTCTCTGCTCTTGTCCGCCCCTCTTTGCCCTTTTCGGCACCTCTTTGCCATTGTCCTGTATTGTCTGCACTTGTCCGCCCCTCTTTGCCCTTATCCGCCCGTCTTTGGAATTCTATGCACCTCATTGCGCTTGTCCCGTATTCTCTGCACTTTTCCGCCCATCTTTGCCCTTGTCCGCCCCTCTTTACCCTTGTCCGCCCTTCTTTGCACTTGTCCGCCTACATTTGCCATAGTCCGCCCCTCTTTGCCCTGGTCCCGTATTCTCCGCACTTGTCTGCCCCTCTTAGCCCTTATCCGCCCCTCTATGCCCTTGTCCACCCGTCTTTGCCCGTGTCCACCCCTCTTTGCCCTTCTCCGCCTCTCTTTGTCCTTGTCCGCACCTCCTTGCTCTTGTCTGCCCGTCTTAGCCCTTGTATGGTAGTCTCCTCACTTCTCCGCCCTCTTTGCCCTTTTCCGCCCCTATTTGCCCTTGTCCCATATTCTCCGCAATACTCCGACTCTCTTTGCACTTGTCCGCCCGTCTTTGCAATTTTCCGCCCGTCTTTGCCCTTGTCCGCCCGTCTTTGCACTTGTCCACCTCTCTTTGCACTTGTCCATCCCTCTTTGCCTTGTCTGACCCTCTTTGCTCTTGTCCGTCCCTCTTTGCCCTTCTCCGCACCTCTTTGCCCATTTCCGCACCTCTTTGCCCTTGTCACGTATTCTCCGCATTTGTCTGCCCGTCTTTGCCTGTCTCCGGTATTCTACGCACTTCTCCGCCCCTCTTTGCCCTTGTCCGCCCCTCTTTGCCTTGTCCACCCCTCTTTGCCATTGTGCGGTATTCTCTGCAATTCTCCGCTCCTCTTTGCCCTTGTCCCGTATTCTCCACACTTCTCCGTCCCTCTTTCCCTTGTCCGGTATTCTCCGCAGTTGTCCACCCCTCTTTGCCGCCTCTTGTCCGACAATCTTTGCTCTTGTCCGCACGTCTTTGCCCTTATCCGCCTGTCTTAGCCCTTGTCCACCCCTCTTTGTCCTTCTTTGTTGTTCCCTACACTTCTCCGCCTGTCTTTGCTCTTGTCCGCCTCTCTTAGCCCTTGTCCGCCCGTCTTTGCCCTTGTCCGCCCGTCTTTGCCCTTGTCCACCCCTCTTTGCACTTGTCCGCCCCTCTTTGCCCTTGTCCGCCCCTCTTTGCCCTTGTCCGCGCGTCTTTGCCCTTGTGTGACCTTCTTTGCCCTTGTCCTCCCGTCTCAGCCCTTGTCCGCCCCTCTTGGACCTTGTCCGAACTTCTTGGCAATTGTCCGCCCCTCTTTGCCCTTCATTGGTGTTCCCTGCACTTCTCCGCCTGTCTTTGTCCTTGTCCGCCTTTCTTGGCCCTTATCCGCCCGTCTTTGCCCTTGTCCGCCCCTCTTTGCGTTTGTCCGTCCCTCTTTGCCCTTGTCCGGTATTCTCCAAAATTCTGTGCCCTTCCTTGCCGTTGTCTGCACCTCTTTGCCCTTGTCCGCCCCTCTTTGCCTTCTCCGCCCCTCTTTGCCCTTCTCTGGTATTCTCTGCACTTATCCGCCCATGTTTTGCCCTTGTCCTTCCGTCTTTTGCCCTTGTCCGCCACTATTTTCCCTTGTCCGCCCCTCTTTGCCCTTGTCCCGTATTCACCGCACTTCTCCTCCCCTCTTTCCCCTTGTCCCGTATTCTCCGCAATGCCCTGCCCCTCTTTGTCCTTGTCCCGTATTCTCCACACTTCTAAGCCTCTCCTTTCCCTTGTCCCTTATTCTCCGCAATTTTCCTCCCCTCTTTGCTCTTGTCCGCCCCTCTTTGCCCTTGTCCGCCCCTTTTGCCCTTGTCCGCCCTTCTTTGGCATTGTCCGCCCCATTTGCCCTTGTCCCGTATTCTCCGCAATTCTCCGCCCCTCTCCGCCCCTCTTTGCCCTTGTCCACCCGTCTTTGCCCTTGTCCGCCCCTCTTTTCCCTTGTCCGCCCCTCTTTGCCCTTGTCTGCCCCTCTTTGCCCTTGTCCTGTATTCTCCGCACTTCTCTGCCCCTCTTTACCCTTGTCTGCCCCTCCTTGCCCTTGTCTGCCCGTTTTTGCCCTTTTCCGCCCGTTTTTGCCCTTGTCCCCCCCTCATTGCCCTTGTCCCGTATTCTCCGCAATTCTCCGCCCCTCTATGCCCTTGTCCACCCCTCTTTGCCCTTGTCCTCCTCTCTTTGCCTTTGTCCGCCCCCTTTGCCCTTGTCCACCCCTCTTTTTCCCTTGTCCGCCCCTCTTTGCCCTTGTCCCGTATTCTCCGCACTTCTCTGCCCCGCTTTGCCCTTGTCCGACTCTCTTTGCCATTGTCCGCCCCTCTTTGCCCTTGTCCGACTCTCTTTGCTGTTGTCCAACTCTCTTTGCCCTTGTCCGACCCTCTTTTCCCTTGTCGGCCCCTCTTTGCCCTTGTCCCGTATTCACCGCAATTCTCCGCCCCTCTTTCCCCTTGCCCTGTATTCTCCTCACTTCTAAGCCTCTCTTTGCCCTTGTACCATATTTTCCGCACTTCTCCGCCCCTCTTTGCCCTTGTCCGCCCCTCTTTGCCCTTGTCCGCCCCTCTTTCCATTGTCTTCCCCTCTTTTCCCTTGTCCCGTATTCTCCGCACTTCTCCGCCCCTATTTGAACTTGTCCGCCACTCTTTGCCATTGTCTGCCCCTCTTTGCCCTTGTACGGTATTCTCCGCACTTCTCCGCCCCTGTTTGCTCTTGTCCGCCCCTCTTTACCATTGTCCACTCTCTTTGACCTTGTCCCGTATTCTCCGCCCTTGACCGCCCCTTTTTGCACTTGTCCGCCCCTCTTTTCCCTTGTCCATCCCTCTTTGCACTTGTCCGCCCCTCTTTGCTCTTGTCCGCCCCTCTTTGCCCTTGTCCGCCTCTCTTTACCCTTGTCCGCCCCTCTTTGCCTTTGTCCCTTATTCTCCGCATTTGTCTGCCCCTCTTTGCCCTTGTCCACCCCTCTTTGCCGTTGTCCGCCCCTCTTTGAACTGTCCGTTTTCTCTTTGCCCTTGTCCGCCCGTCTTTGCCCTTGTCCACCCGTCTTTGCCGTTAATCGCCCGTCTTTGCGCTTGTGCGCCCCTCTTTGCATTTTCCGCCCTTCTTTGCCGTTCTCAGCTATTCACCGCACTTCTCCGCCCGTCCTTGCCCTTCTCCGGTATTCTCCGCACTTCTCCGCCCCTCTTTTCCCCTCTCCGGCCCTCTTTGCCCCTCTCCGCCCATCTTTGCCACTCTCCGCCAGTCTTTGCCGCTCTCCGACCGTCTTTGCTCTTGTCCGCCCGTCTTTGCCCTTCTCCGCCCTTCTTTGCACTTGTCCGCCCCTCTTTGCCCTTGCCCCTCCCTCTTTGCCCTTGTCCGCCCGTCTTAGCCCTTGTCCGCCCCTCTTTGTCCTTGTCCACCCGTCTTAGCCCTTTTCCGCCCGTCTTTGCCCTTGTCCACCGCTCTTTGCCCTTGTCCGCCCCTCTTTGCCCTTGTCCAACCCTCTTTGCTCTTGTCCGCCCCTCTTTGCCCTTTTCTGCCCCTCTTTGCCCTTGTCTACCCCTCTTTACCTTTGTCCCTTATTCTCCGCACTTGTCCGCCCGTCTTTGCCCTTGTCCGCCCCTCTTGGACCTTGTCCGAACTTCTTGGCAATTGTCCGCCCCTCTTTGCCCTTCATTGGTGTTCCCTGCACTTCTCCGCCTGTCTTTGCCCTTGTCCGCCTGTCTTGGCCCTTATCCGCCCGTCTTTGCCCTTGTCCGCCCCTCTTTGCTTTTGTCCGCCCCTGTTTGCCCTTGTCCGGTATTCTCCAAACTTCTGCGCCCTTCCATGCCGTTGTCTGCACCTCTTTGCCCTTGTCCGCCCCTCTTTGCCCTTCTCCGGTATTCTCTGCACTTGTCCGCCCGTCTTTTGCCCTTGTCTCTCCGTCTTTTGCCCTTCTCTGTCCGTCTTTGCCCTTGTCCGCCCGTCTTTGCCCTTGTCCTCCCGTTTTTGCCCTTGTCCACCCCTCTTTGCCCTTGTCCCGTATTCTCCGCACTTCTCCGCCTCTCTATGCCCTTGTCCACCCTTCTTTTCCCTTGTCCGCCTCTCTTTGCCCTTGTCCGCCCCTCTTTGCCCTTATCTGCCCCTCTTTGCCCTTGTCCGCCCCTCTTTGCCCTTGTCCGCCCCTCTTTGCCCTTATCTGCCCCTCTTTGCCCTTGTCCGCCCCTCTTTGCCCTTGTCCGCCCCTCTTTGCCATTGTCTGCACCTCTTTGCCCTTGTCCGTTATTCTCCGCACTTTTCCGCCCCTCTATGCACTTGTCCGCCCCTCTTTGCCGTTGTCCACCCCTCTTTGTCCTTGTCCGCCCCTCTTTGCCCTTTTCCCGTATTCTCCGCACTTCTCTTCCCCTCTTTGCCCTTGTCAATTATTCTCCCCAATTCTCCGCCCCTCTTTGCCCTTGTCCGCCCGTCTTTGCTCTTGTCCGCCCATCTTTGCAATTGTCCGCTCCTCTTTGCCGTTTTCCGCCCCTCTTTGCCCTTGTCTGCCCCTCTTTGCCCTTTACCGGCACTTTCCGCACCTCTCTGACCCTGTTTGCCCTTGTCCGCCCCTCTTTGCCATTGTCCGGTATTCTTCGCACTTCTCCGCCCGTCCTTGCCCTTGTCCGCCCGTCCTTGCCCTTGTCCGCTCGTCCTTGCCCCTGTTCCCTCGTCCTTGCCCTTGTCCGCCCGTTCCTGCCCGTGTCCGCCCGTTGCTGACCTTGTCCGCCTATTCTTGCCCTTTTCCACCCGTTCCTGCCCCTGTCCGCCCCTCTTTTCCCATTGTCCCGTATTCTCTGCACTTCTCCGCCCCTATTTGACCTTGTCCGCCCCTCTTTGCCATTGTCTGCCCCTCTTTGCCCTTGTCCGGTATTCTCCGCACTTCTCCGCCCCTCTTAGCCCTTGTCCGCCCCTCTTTTCCCTTGTCCGCCCCTCTATGCGCTTGTCCGCCCCTCTTTGCCGTTGTCCACCCCTCTTTGTCCTTGTCCGCCCCTCTTTGCCCTTGTCCCGTATTCTCCGCACTTCTCTTCCCCTCTTTGCACTTGTCAATTATTCTCCGCCCCTCTTTGCCCTTGTCCGCCCATCTTTGCCCTTTTCCACCCGTCTTTGCCCTTGTCCGCCCGTCTTTGCCTTTGTCCGCCCGTCTTTGCCCTTCTCCGCCCGGCTTTGCCCTTCTCCGCCCCCTTTGCCCTTCTCCGCCCCCTTTGCCCTTCTCCGCCCGTCTTTGCCCTCCTCCGCTCGTCTTTGACCTCCTCCGCCGTCTTTGCCCTCCTCCGCCCGTCTTTGCCCTTCCCTGCCCGTCTTTGCCCTTCTCCACCCGTCTTTGTCACTCTCCGCAATTCATTGTAACTCTCCGCACTTCACCACTCTCCGCAATTCTTTGCGCTTCTGCGTCCGACTTTGCCCTTCACCGGTACTCTCCAGAATTCTCCGACCGTCCTTGCCCTTCTCCACCTGTATTTGCCCTGCTCCGCCCGTCTTGGCCCTTCTCCGCCCTTTTTTGCCCTTCTCCATCCGTCTTTGCAGTTCTCCGCCCATCTTCTATCTTTTCACTTCTCCGCCCGTCTTTGCGCTTCTCCGTCCGTCTTTGTGCTTCTCTGGCCGTCTTTCCCTCCTCTGTTACTCTCCGCACTTCTCTGCCCGTCTTTGCACTTCTCAACCTGTCTTTCCCCTTGTCCGCCCTTCTTTGCATTTCTCCGGTACTCTCCGCACTTCTCTGACCGTATTTTCACTTCACCGACCGTATTTGCAATTCTCTCCACGTCTATGAAATTCTCCTCCCGTCTTTGCACTTCTCTGCCTATCTTTTCCCTTCTCCACCCGTCTTTTTCCTTCTCTGCCCGTCTTTTTCCTTCTCCGCCCGTCTTTGACCTTCTTTGCCCGTCTTTGCTCTTCTCCGCCCGATTTGCTCTTCTCTGCCCGACTTTGCTCTTCTACGCCCGTTTTGCGCTTCTCTGCCCTTCTTTGTCCTTCTCTGGTATTCTCCGCACTTCTTTGCCCGTCTTTGCACTTCTCAAACTGTGTTTGCCCTTGTCCACCCATCTTTGCACTTCTCCGGTACTCTCCGCACTTCTCTGACCATCTTCTCACTTCACCAACCGTCTTTGCCCTTCTCCGCCCATCTTTGCCCTTCTCCGCCCGTCTTTGCACTTCTACAGAACTCTCCGCAATTCTCCGACCGTCTTTGACCTTCTCTGCCCATCTTTGCCCTTCTCTGCCCGTCTTTCCCCTTTTCCGACCGTCTTTTCCTTTCTCTGCCCGTCTTTGCCCTTCTCTAACAGTCTTTGCCCTTCTCTAACCGTCTTTGCCCTTCTCCGACCGTCTTTGCCCTTCTCTGTCCGTCTTTGCCCTTCTCCGCCCGTCTTTGCCCTTCTGCGCCCGACTTTGCCCTTCTCTGGTACACTCCACAATTCTCTGCCTGTCTTTGTCCTTCTCAATCCATCTTTGCCCTTCTCCGCCCATCTATGCACTTCTCCACCCGTCTTTGCACTTCTCTGGTATTCTCCAGACTTCTTAGACTGCCCTTGTCTAAACCTCTTTGCACTTGTCCACCTGTCTTTGCCCTTTTCTGCCTATCTTTCCCTTCTCCACCCGTCTTTGCCCTTCCCTGTCAGTCTTTGCCCTTCTCCCCCATCTTTGTTCTTGTCCGCCCTTCTTTGCCCTTCTCCGCCCGTCTTTGCCTTTCTCCCCCGTCTTTTATTTTGTCTGCCTGTTTTTGATCTTTTCCGACTGTCTTTGCACTTCTTCACCCGTCTTTGCATGTATCAAACCTTTTTTACCCTTCTCCTACCGTCTCTGCCCTCCTCCGCCCGTCTCTGCCCTCCTCCGCCCGTCTCTGCCCTCCTCCGCCCGTCTCTGACCTCCTCCATCCGTCTTTGCCCTTCTTCGCCCGACTTTGCCCTTCTCCGCCCGACTTAGCCCTTCTCCGCCCGACTTAGCCCTTCTCCGGCCGACTTTGCCCTTCTCCGCCCGTCTTTGCCCTTCTCTGCCCGTCTTTGCCCTTCTCCGCCCGACTTTGCCCTTCTCCGCCCGACTTTGCCCTTCTCCGCCCGACTTAGCCCTTCTCCGCCCGACTTTGTCCTTCTCCGGCCGACTTTGCCCTTCTCCGCCCTACTTTGCTCTTGTCCGCCCGTCTTTGCCCTTCTCCGCACATCTTTGCCCTTCTCCAGTACTCTCCCCAATTCTCTGACCATCTTTGGCCTTCTCCACCCTTCTTTGGCCTTCTCCGCCACTCTTTGGCCTTCTCCGCCCCTCTTTGTTCTTCTCTGCCCCTCTTTGAGCTTCTCTGCCCCTCTTTGAGCTTCTCCGCCCCTCTTTGCGCTTCCCCGCCCCTCTTTGCCCTTGTCCGCCCATCTTTGCCCTTCTCCGCCCGTCTTTGCCCTTCTCCGCCCGTCTTTGCCCTTCTCCGCCCGTCTTTGCGCTACTCCGCCCGTCTTTGCGCTACTCCGCCCGTCTTTGCACTTCTCAGCCTGTCTTTGCCACTCTCTGTGCTTCTTTACCACTCTCCGCATTTCTTTGCACTTTTCCGCCCGTCTTTGCCGTTCTCCGCCTGTCTTTGCACTAGTCCGGTATACTCCGGATTTCTCAGACTGTCTTTGCCCCTCTCCGCCCGTCTTTGCCCGTCTCCGCCCGTCTTTTCCCCTCTCCGCCCGTCTTTGCCCCTCTCCGGGATTCTCTGGACTTCTCAGACTGTCTTTGCACTTGTCCGCCCCTCATTGCCCTTGTCCACCCCTCATTGCACATGTCCGCCCCTCTTTGCCCTTGTCCGCCCATCTTTGCCCTTTTCCACCCGTCTTTGCCCTTGTCCGCCCGTCTTTGCCTTTGTCCGCCCGTCTTTGCCCTTCTCCGCCCGGCTTTGCCCTTCTCCGCCCCCTTTGCCCTTCTCCGCCCCCTTTGCCCTTCTCCGCCCGTCTTTGACCTCCTCCGCCGTCTTTGCCCTCCTCCGCCCGTCTTTGCCCTTCCCTGCCCGTCTTTGCCCTTCTCCACCCGTCTTTGTCACTCTCCGCAATTCATTGTAACTCTCCGCACTTCGCCACTCTCCGCAATTCTTTGCGCTTCTGCGTCCGACTTTGCCCTTCACCGGTACTCTCCAGAATTCTCCGACCGTCCTTGCCCTTCTCCACCTGTATTTGCCCTGCTCCGCCCGTCTTGGCCCTTCTCCGCCCTTTTTTGCCCTTCTCCATCCGTCTTTGCAGTTCTCCGCCCATCTTCTATCTTTTCACTTCTCCGTCCGTCTTTGCGCTTCTCCGTCCGTCTTTGTGCTTCTCTGGCTGTCTTTCCCTCCTCTGTTACTCTCCGCACTTCTCTGCCCGTCTTTGCACTTCTCAACCTGTCTTTCCACTTGTCCGCCCTTCTTTGCACTTCTCAACCTGTCTTTCCCCTTGTCCGCCCTTCTTTGCATTTCTCCGGTACTCTCCGCACTTCTCTGACCGTATTTTCACTTCACCGACCGTATTTGCAATTCTCTCCACGTCTATGAAATTCTCCTCCCGTCTTTGCACTTCTCTGCCTATCTTTTCCCTTCTCTGCCCGTCTTTTTCCTTCTCTGCCCGTCTTTTTCCTTCTCTGCCCGTCTTTTTCCTTCTCCGCCCGTCTTTGACCTTCTTTGCCCGTCTTTGTTCTTCTCCGCCCGATTTGCTCTTCTCTGCCCGACTTTGCTCTTCTACGCCCGTTTTGCGCTTCTCTGCCCTTCTTTGTCCTTCTCTGGTATTCTCCGCACTTCTTTGCCCGTCTTTGCACTTCTCAAACTGTGTTTGCCCTTGTCCACCCGTCTTTGCACTTCTCCGGTACTCTCCGCACTTCTCTGACCATCTTCTCACTTCACCAACCGTCTTTGCCCTTCTCCGCCCATCTTTGCCCTTCTCCGCCCGTCTTTGCACTTCTACAGAACTCTCCGCAATTCTCCGACCGTCTTTGACCTTCTCTGCCCATCTTTGCCCTTCTCTGCCCGTCTTTCCCCTTTTCCGACCGTCTTTTCCTTTCTCTGCCCGTCTTTGCCCTTCTCCACCCGTCTTTGCCCTTCTCTAACCGTCTTTGCCCTTCTCCAACCGTCTTTGCCCTTCTCTGTCCGTCTTTGCCCTTCTCTGTCCGTCTTTGCCCTTCTCCGCCCGTCTTTGCCCTTCTGCGCCCGACTTTGCCCTTCTCCGGTACTCTCCACAATTCTCTGCCTGTCTTTGTCCTTCTCAATCCGTCTTTGCCCTTCTCCGCCCATCTATGCACTTCTCCACCCGTCTTTGCACTTCTCTGGTATTCTCCAGACTTCTTAGACTGCCCTTGTCTAAACCTCTTTGCACTTGTCCACCTGTCTTTGCCCTTTTCTGCCTATCTTTCCCTTCTCCACCCGTCTTTGCCCTTCCCTGTCAGTCTTTGCCCTTCTCCCCCATCTTTGTTCTTGTCCGCCCTTCTTTGCCCTTCTCCGCCCGTCTTTGCCTTTCTCCCCCTGTCTTTTATTTTGTCTGCTTGTTTTTGATCTTTTCCGACTGTCTTTGCACTTCTTCACCCGTCTTTGCACGTATCAAACCTTTTTTACCCTTCTCCGTCCGTCTTTGCCCTTCTCCTACCGTCTCTGCCCTTCTCCACCCGTCTCTGACCTCCTCCATCCGTCTTTGCCCTTCTTCGCCCGACTTTGCCCTTCTCCGCCCGACTTAGCCCTTCTCCGGCCGACTTTGTCCTTCTCCGGCCGACTTTGCCCTTCTCCGCCCGACTTTGCCCTTCTCCGCCCGACTTTGCCCTTCTCCGCCCGACTTTGCCCTTCTCCGCCCGACTTTGCTCTTGTCCGCCCGTCTTTGCCCTTCTCCGCACATCTTTGCCCTTCTCCAGTACTCTCCCCAATTCTCTGACCATCTTTGGCCTTCTCCACCCCTCTTTGTGCTTCTCCGCCCTTCTTTGCGCTTCTCCGCCCCTCTTTGAGCTTCTCCGCCCTTCTTTGCGCTTCTCCGCCCCTCTTTGAGCTTCTCCGCCCCTCTTTGCGTTTCCCCGCCCCTCTTTGCCCTTGTCCGCCCATCTTTGCCCTTGACTGCCCGTCTTTGCCCTTCTCCGCCCGTCTTTGCCCTTCTCCGCCCGTCTTTGCGCTACTCCGCCCGTCTTTGCACTTCTCAGCCCGTCTTTGCCACTCTCTGTGCTTCTTTACCACTCTCCGCATTTCTTTGCACTTTTCTGCCCGTCTTTGCCCTTCTCCGGTACTCTCTGCAATTCTCCAACCTTCTTTGCCCTTGTCCGCCTGTCTTTGCACTTGTCCGCTCGTCTTTGCTCGTGTCCGCCCTTCTTTGCCCTTGTCCGCCCGTCTTTGCACTTGTCCGCCCGTCAATGCCCTTCTCTGCCCCTCTTTGTCCTACTCCACCCGTCTTTGTCCTTCTCTGCCAGCCTTTGCCCTTTTATGCCCGTCTTTGCACTTCTCCGCCCGTCTTTGACCTTTTCCACCCTTCTTTGCCCTTCTCCGCCCGTCCTTGCAATTCTCTGCTCGTCTTTGCCCTTCTCCGCCCGCCTTTGCCTTTGTCCGCCCGTCTTTGCCCTTCTCCGCCCGGCTTTGCCCTTCTCCGACCGGCTTTGCCCTTCTCCGCCCATCTTTCCCCTTCTCCGCCCTGCTTTGCCATTCTCCGCCCGACTTTGCCCTTCTCCGCCCGACTTTGCCCTTTTCCGCCCGACTTTGCCCTTCTCCGCCCGACTTTGCTCTTGTCCGCCCGTCTTTGCCCTTCTCCGCACATCTTTGCCCTTCTCCAGTACTCTCCCCAATTCTCTGACCATCTTTGGCCTTCTCCACCCCTCTTTGTGCTTCTCCGCCCTTCTTTGCGCTTCTCCACCCCTCTTTGAGCTTCTCCGCCCTTCTTTGCGCTTCTCCGCCCCTCTTTGAGCTTCTCCGCCCCTCTTTGCGTTTCCCCGCCCCTCTTTGCCCTTGTCCGCCCATCTTTGCCCTTGACTGCCCGTCTTTGCCCTTCTCCGCCCGTCTTTGCCCTTCTCCGCCCGTCTTTGCGCTACTCCGCCCGTCTTTGCACTTCTCAGCCCGTCTTTGCCACTCTCTGTGCTTCTTTACCACTCTCCGCATTTCTTTGCACTTTTCTGCCCGTCTTTGCCCTTCTCTGGTACTCTCTGCAATTCTCCAACCTTCTTTGCCCTTGTCCGCCTGTCTTTGCACTTGTCCGCTCGTCTTTGCTCGTGTCCGCCCTTCTTTGCCCTTGTCCGCCCGTCTTTGCACTTGTCCGCCCGTCAATGCCCTTCTCTGCCCCTCTTTGTCCTACTCCACCCGTCTTTGTCCTTCTCTGCCAGCCTTTGCCCTTTTCTGCCCGTCTTTGCACTTCTCCGCCCGTCTTTGACCTTTTCCGCCCTTCTTTGCCCTTCTCCGCCCGTCCTTGCAATTCTCTGCTCGTCTTTGCCCTTCTCCGCCCGCCTTTGCCTTTGTCCGCCCGTCTTTGCCCTTCTCCGCCCAGCTTTGCCCTTCTCCGACCGGCTTTGCCCTTCTCCGCCCATCTTTCCCCTTCTCCGCCCTGCTTTGCCATTCTCAGCCCGTCTTTGCCATTCTCCGCCCGTCTTTGCCCTTCTCCGCCCCTCTTTGTCCTTCTCCGCCCGTCTTTGCCCTTCTCCGCCCGTCCTTGCGCTTCTCCGCCCGTCTCTGCCCTTCTCTGCCCTTCTTTGCCCTTCTTTGCCCTTCTCTGCCCGTCTTTGCCCATCTGTGCCCTTCTCTGCCCGGCTTTGCCCTTCTCCGCCCGGCTTTGCCCTTCTCCGCCCGGCTTTGCCCTTCTCCGCCCGGCTTTGCCCTTCTCGGCCCATCTTTGCCCTCCTCCACCCGTCTTTGCCCTCCTCCGCCCATCTTTGCCCTCCTCTGCCCTTCTTTGCCCTTCTCCGCATGTCTATGCCCTTCTCCGCCAATCTTTGCCCTTCTCCACCCGTCTTTGCACTTCTCCGGTACTCTCCGCAATTCTCCGACCGTCTTTACCTTCTCTGCCCGTCTTTGACCTTCTCTGCCCGTCTTTGACCTTCTCTGCCCGTCTTTGCACTTTTCAACCCGTCTTTGCCCTTCTCTACCCGTCTTTGCCCTTCTCCGCCCGGCTTTGCCCTTCTCGGCCCGTCTTTGCCCTCCTCCACCCGTCTTTGCCCTCCTCCGCCCGTCTTTGCCCTCCTCCGCCCGTCTTTCCCCTTCTCCGCATGTCTATGCCCTTCTCCGCCAATCTTTGCCCTTCTCCGCCCGTCTTTGCACTTCTCCGGTACTCTCCGCAATTCTCCGACCGCCTTTACCTTCTCTGCCCGTCTTTGACCTTCTCTGCCCGTCTTTGACCTTCTCTGCCCGTCTTTGCACTTTTCAACCCTTCTTTGCCCTTCTCTACCCGTCTTTGCCCTTCTCCGCCCGGCTTTGCCCTTCTCGGCCCGTCTTTGCCCTCCTCCACCCGTCTTTGCCCTCCTCCGCCCGTCTTTGCCCTCCTCCGCCCGTCTTTCCCCTTCTCCGCATGTCTATGCCCTTCTCCGCCAATCTTTGCCCTTCTCCGCCCGTCTTTGCACTTCTCCGGTACTCTCCGCAATTCTCCGACCGTCTTTACCTTCTCTGCCCGTCTTTGACCTTCTCTGCCCGTCTTTGACCTTCTCTGCCTGTCTTTGCACTTTTCAACCCGTCTTTGCCCTTCTCTACCCGTCTTTGCCCTTCTCCGCCCGGCTTTGCCCTTCTCGGCCCGTCTTTGCCCTCCTCCACCCGTCTTTGCCCTCCTCCGCCCGTCTTTGCCCTCCTCCGCCCGTCTTTCCCCTTCTCCGCATGTCTATGCCCTTCTCCGCCAATCTTTGCCCTTCTCCGCCCGTCTTTGCACTTCTCCGGTACTCTCCGCAATTCTCCGACCGTCTTTACCTTCTCTGCCCGTCTTTGACCTTCTCTGCCCGTCTTTGACTTTCTCTGCCCGTCTTTGCACTTTTCAACCCGTCTTTTCCCTTCTCTACCCGTCTTTGCCCTTCTCTGACCGTCTTTGCCCTTCTCTGTCCGTCTTTGCACTTCTCTGCCCGTCTTTGCCCTTCTCCACCCATCTTTGCCCTTCTCCACCCGTCTTTGCAACTCTCCACAATTCCTTGTAACTCTCCGCACGTCTTTGCCTTTCTCTGCTCGTCTTTGCCCTTCTGCGCCCGACTTTGCCCTTCTCCGGTACTCTCCACAATTCTCTGCCTGTCTTTGTCCTTCTCAATCCGTCTTTGCCCTTCTCCGCCCATCTATGCACTACTCCACCCGTCTTTGCACTTCTCTGGTATTCTCCAGACTTCTTAGACTGCCCTTGTCTAAACCTCTTTGCACTTGTCCGCCTGTCTTTGCCCTTCCCTGTCAGTCTTTGCCCTTCTCTATCAGTCTTTGCCGATCTCCCCCATCTTTGTTCTTGTCCGCCCTTCTTTGCGCTTCTCTGTCAGTCTTTGCCCTTCTCACCCTGTCTTTTTTCTTGTCCGCCTGTTTTTGACCTTTTCCGACTGTCTTTGCCCTTCTTCACCTGTCTTTGCACTTATCAAACCTTCTTTGCCCTTCTCTACCCGTCTTAACCCTTCTCCGCACGTATTTGCCTTTCTCCACCTGTCTTTGCCTTTCTCCGCTTGTCTCTGCCCTCCTCCACCTGTCTCTGCCCTCCTCCGCCCGTCTCTGACCTCCTCCGCCCGTCTCTGACCTTCTCCGCCCGTCTCTGACCTTCTCCGCCCTTCTTTGCCCTTCCCCAGCCATCTTTTCCTTTCCCCTGCCGTCTTTGCCCTTCCCCGGCCGTCTTTGCCCTTCCTTCCCCTGCCGTCTTTGCCCTTCCCTGCCCGTCTTTGCCTTGTCCGCCCCTCTTTGCCCTTCCCCGCCCCTCTTTTCCCTTGTCCGCCCCTCTCTGCCCTTGTCCGCCCCTCTTCGCACTTCTCCGCCCGTCTTTGCCCTTCTCCGCCTGTCTTTGCGCTACTCCGCCCGTCTTTGCCCTTCTCAGCCCGTCTTTGCCACTCTCCGCGCTTCTTTACCACTCTCCGCACTTCTTTGCACTTCTCCGCCTGACTTTGCCCTTCTCCGGTACTCTCCGCAATTCTCCGACCTTCTTTGCACGTGTCTGCCCGTCTTTGCCCTTGTATGCCCTTCTTTGCCATTGTCCACCCGTCTTTGCTCTTGTCCATCCTTTTTTGCCGTTGTCTGCCCATCTTTGCAATTGTGAAGCCATCTTTGCCCTTCTCCACCCGTCTTTGCCCTTCTCCATCCCTCTTTGTCCTTCTCCACCCGTCTTTGAAATTCTCCGCCTGTCCTGGTGCTTCTCCGCCCCTCTTTTCCTTCTCCACCCGTCTTTGCCTTTTTCTGCCCGTCTTTGCCCTTTTCTGCCCGTCTTTGAACTTCTCCTCCCGTCTTTCCCTTCTCAGCCCGTCTTTGCCCTTGTCCACTCGTCTTTGCCCTTCTCCGCCCGTCTTTGCCCTTCTCCGCCCGTCTTTGCCCTTCTCCGCCCGTCTTTGCCCTTGTCTACCTGTCTTTGCCCTTGTCTGCCCGTCTTTGCACTTCTCCGCCCTTTTTTGCCGTTGTCTGCCCGTCTTTGCAATTGTAAAGCCATCTTTGGCCTTCTCCGCCTGTCTTTCCTCTTCTCCGCCCGTGTTTGCCCTTCTCCGCCCCTCTTCGTCCTTCTCCACCCGTCTTTGCCCTTGTCCGCCCGTCTTTGCCCTTGTCCGCCCGTCTTTGCCCTTGTCCACCCATCTTTGCACTTGTCCGCCCGTCTTTGCCCTTGTCCACCCGTCTTTACACTTCTCCGCCCGTCTTTGCACTTCCCCGCCCGTCTTTGTGCTACTCCACCCGTCTTTGCCCTTCTCAGCCCGTCTTTGCCACTCTCCGCGCTTCTTTACCACTCTCCGCACTTCTTTGCACTTCTCCGCCTGACATTGCCCTTCTCTGGTACTCTTCACAATTCTCCGACCTTCTTTGCCCTTGTCTGTCCATCATTGCACTTCTCTGCCTGTCTTTGCACTTGTCCACCCGTCTTTGCACTTGTCCGCCTGTCTTTGCCCGTGTCCGCCCTTCTTTGCCCTTGTCCGCCCGTCTTTGCACTTGTCAGTCCTTTTTTGCCGTTGTCTGCCCGTCTTTGCAATTGTGAAGCCATCTTTGGCCTTCCCCGCCTGTCTTTGCTCTTCTCCGCCCGTCTTTGCCCTTCTCCGCCCGTCTTTGCCCTTCTCCGCCCGTCTTTGCCCTTCTCTGCCCGTCCTTGCGCTTCTCCGCCCCTCTTTGTCCTTCTCCGCCCCTCTTTGTCCTTCTCTGCCCCTCTTTGTCCTTCTCCTCCCCTCTTTGTCCTTCTCCGCCCCTCTTTGCCCTTCTCCGCCCCTCTTTGCCCTTCTCTTCCCGTCTTTGCCTTTCTCCGCCCGTCTTTGCCCTTCTCCACCCGTCTTTGACCTTCTCTGCCCGTCCTTGCAATTCTCCGCTCGTCCTTGCGATTCTCCGCCCGTCTCTGCCCTCCTCCCCCCGTCTCTGCCCTCCTCTGCCCGTCTCTGCCCTCCTCTGCCCGTCTCTGCCCTCCTCCGACCGTCTCTGCCCTCCTCCGACCGTCTCTGCCCTCCTCCGACCGTCTCTGCCCTCCTCCGACCGTCTCTGCCCTCCTCCGACCGTCTCTGCCCTTCTCCACCCGTCTTTGACCTCCTCCGCCCGTCTTTGACCTCCTCCGACCGTCTCTGCCCTCCTCCGACCGTCTCTGCCCTTCTCCACCCGTCTTTGACCTCCTCCGCCCGTCTTTGCCCTCCTCCGCCCGTCTTTGCGCTCCTCCGCCCGTCTTTGCGCTTCTCCGTTCGTCTTTGCGCTTCTCCGTTCGTCTTTGCGCTTCTCCGCCCGTCTTTGCGCTTCTTCGCCCATCTTTGCCCTCGTCTGCCTGTATTTGCCTTCTCCGTCCATATTTGCCCTTCTCCATCTTTCTGGGCCATTCTTCGGTATTCTCCATTATTCTCCGCCCGACTTTCCCCTTCTCCGGTACTCTCCGCAATTCTCTGCCCGTCTTTGCCCTCTCCGCCCGTCTTTGCCCTTCCCTGCCCGTCTTTGCCATTCTCCGCCCGTCATTTCCATTATGCGCCTGTATTTGCTCATGTCCACCCCTCTCTGTCAGTGTCCACCGGTCCTTGATCTTCACCCCGCGTCTTTTCCCTTGTCTGCCCGTCTTTGCTATTGTCCACCCGTCTTTGCCTTTCTCCACCTGTCTTTGCCATTCTCCGTCCATCTTTACCCTTGCCCGACCCTCTTTGCAATTGCCCGACCCTCTTTGCAACTGCCCAACCCTCTTTGCAATTGCCCAACCCTCTTTGCGTTTTTCCGCCCTTCTCTGCCCTCCTCCGCCCGTCTCTGCCCTCCTCCGCCCGTCTCTTCCCTCCTCCGCCCGTCTTTGCCTTTCTCCGCCCGACTTTTGCCTTCTCTGCCCGACTTTGCCCTCCTCTGCCCGACTTTGCAATTCTCTGCCCGACTTTGCGCTTGTCCGACTGTCTTTGCCCTTCTCCAGTACTCTCCGCAATTCTCTGACTGTCTTCTCACTTCAACAACCATCTTTGCCTTTCTCCACCCGTCTTTGCGCTATTCCGCCCGTCTTTGCCCTTCTCAGCCCGTCTTTGCCACACTCCGTGCTTCTTTACCACTGTCCGCACTTCTTTGCACTTCTCCGCCTGACTTTGCCCTTCTCCAGTACTCTCTGCAATTCTCCGACCTTCTTTGCACGTGTCTGTCCGTCATTGCACTTCTCTGCCTGTCTTTGCCCTTTTCCAACCTTCTTTACCGTTGTCCGCCCGTCTTTGCACTTGTGCACCTGTCTTTGCCTTTATCTGCCCGTCTTTGCAATTGTCCGCCCGTCTTTTCCCTTCTCCACCCGTCTTTGCCCTTCTCCGCCCCTCTTTGCCCTTCTCCGCCCGTCTTTGTTACTCTCCGCCCCTCTTTGCCCTTCTCCGCCCGTCTTTGCCACTCTCCGCGCTTCTTTGCCCTTGTCCGCCCGTCTTTGCGCTTCTCCACCCGTCTTTGCCACTCTCCCCACTTCTTTGCCACTCTCCAGTTCTCTCTGCCTTCCTCCGCCCGTATTTACTCATCTCTGCCTGACTTTGCCCTTCTCCGCCCACCTTTGCACTTCTCCATAATTCTCCACACATCTCCGCCTGTCTTTGCCCTCGTCCGCCCATCTTTACCCTTCTCCGCACGTCTTTGCCCTTGTCCGCCCGTCTTTGCCCTTGTCCGCCCGTCTTTGCCTTCCTTTGCCCATCTTTGCCCTCCTCCGCCCTTCTTTTCCATCGTCCTCCCGTCTTTGTCCTCCTCTGCCCGTCTTTGCCCTCGTCCGCCCGTTTTTACCTCCTCCACCAATGTTTGCACTTCTTCGTCTGTCTGCTCCCTTCTTCGGTATTCTCCATCCTTCTCCACCTGTCTTTGCCCTTCTCCATTATCCTCAGCACTTCTCCGCCCGTCTTTGCCCTTCTCCGCCCGTCTTTGCCCTTGTCCACCCGTCTTTGCCCTTGTCCGCCCGTCTTTGCCCTTGTCCGCCTGTCTTTGCCCTTCTCCGCCCGTCTTTGCCCTTCTCCGCCCGTCTTTGCCCTTGTCCGCCCGTCTTTGCCCTTGTCCGCCCGTCTTTGCCCTTCTCCGCCCGTCTTTGCCCTTCTCCGCACTTCTTTGCCCCTCTCCGCCCGTCATTGCCCTGCTCCGCCCGTCTTTGCCCTTCTCCGCCCGTCTTTGCCACTCTCCGCACTTCTTTGCCACTCTCCGCACTTCTTTGCCCTTCTCCGGTTCTCTCTGAATTCCTCCGCCTGTCTTTGCTCTTCTCTGCCCGACTTTGACCTTCTCCGCCCATCTTTCCCCTTCTCCATAATTCTCCACACATCTTCACACTTCTTTGCCCTCCTCCGCCTTTCTTTACCCTCGTCCGCCCGTCTTTGTCCTCTTCCGCCCGTCTTTGCCCTCATCCGCCCGTCTTTGCCCACCTCCACCCATCTTTGCCCTCTTCCACCCGTATTTGCCTTCTCCTCCCATATTTGCCCTTCTCCATCTCTCTGTGCCCTTCTTCGGTGTTCTCCGTCTTTCTCCACCTGTCTTTGCCCTTCTCGGTTATTCTCAGCACTTCTTCAACCCTCTTTGTCCTTCTCCCCTCGTCTTTCAACTTGTGAGACCATCTTTGCCCTTCTTCGCCCGTCTTTGCTATTCTTCGCCCGTCTGTGCCCTTCTCCACCCGTTTGTGCCCTTGTCTGCCTGTCTTTGCTGTTGTCTGCCCGTCTTTGCCCTTCTCCCCCCGTCCTTGCCCTTCGCCCCCTTTCTTTGCCCTTCTCCCTGCGTCTTTTCCCTTCTCCGCCCGTCTTTGCCCTTCTCCGCCCGACTTTGCCTTTCTCCGCCCGTCTTTACCCTTCTCTGGTATTCTCCACAGTTCTCTGCCCATCTTTGCACTTCTCAAGATGTTTTTGCCCTTGTCCGCCTGTCTTTGCCCTTCTCCGGTACTCTCTGCACTTCTCTGACTGTCTTTTCACTTCTCCAACCGTCTTTGCAATTCTCCGCCCGTCTTTGCCCTTCTCCGCCTTTACCCTTCTCCGCCTTTACCCTTCTCCGCCCTTCTTTGCACTTCTCTGGTATTCTCCGGACTTCTCAGACTGTCTTTGCCCTTGTCTAAGCCTTTTTGCACTTGTCCACCCGTCTTTGCCCTTCTCTGTCCGTCTTTGCCCTTCTCTGTCCGTCTTTGCCCTTCTTCCCCCGTCTTTGTTCTTGTCCACCCGTCTATGCCCTCGTTCGCCCGTCTTTGCTCTGGTCCACCCGTCTTTGCACTTCTCCACCCGTCTTTGCCCTCGTCCGCCTGTCTTTGCCCTTGTCCGCCCGTCCTTGCTATTGTCCGCCCGTCTTTGCCCTTGTCCGCCCGTCTTTGCCCTTGTCCGCCCGTCTTTGCCCTTGTCTGGCCGTCTTTGCCCTTGTCCGCCCGTCTTTGTGCTTCTCTGCCCGTCTTTCCTCTTCTCCGCATGTCTTTGCCCTTCTTTGCACTTCTCTATATTCTCCGCCTTTATCAGCCCGTCTTTGCCCTTCTCCGCCCGTCTTTGCCTTTCTTTGCATTTCTCCAATATTCAGAGCCCATCTCCGCATTTTTTTGGCCTTGTCCGCCTCTCATTGCCTTTGCCTGCCCCTCTTTGTCCTTCTCTGCACATCTTTGCTCTTCTCCACCCGTCTTTGACCTTCTTTGCACTTCTCTGATATTATCTGCCTTTCTCCGCCTGTCTTTGCCCTTGTCCACCCGTCTTTGCCCTCCTCCGCCCGTCTTTGCCCTTCTCCGCCCGTCTTTGCCCTTCTCCGCCCGTCTTTGGCCTTCTCCACACATCTTTGTCCTTGTCTGCCCGTCTTTGACCTTGTCTGCTCACTTTTTCCCTTGTCCGCCTGTCTTTGCCCTTTTCCGCCCGTCTTTGCCCCGTCCGGTCGTCTTTGCACTTCTCCAAATATCTTTGCCATTGTTCGCCCTTCTTTGCCCTTCTCCATCTGTCTTTGCACTCCTCCGATATTCTCCTCCCTTCTCCGCTGGTCTTTGCTATTCTCCATCTGTCTATGCCTTCTCTGATCGTCTTTGCCCTTCTCCAATCGTCTTTGCCTTTCTCCGCCCCTCCTTGCCCTTTTCCATCCATCTTTGCCCTTGTCCGCCCGTCTTTTAAATATCCGCCCGTCTTTGCCCTTGTCTGCCCATCTTTGCACTTCTCGGCCCGTCCTTGCTCTTCTCCACACTTCTTTGCCACTCTCCACACTTCTTTGCCACTCTATGCACTTCTTTGCCCTTCTCCGGTTCTCTCTGCATTCCTCTGCCCATCTTTGCTCTTCTCTGCCCTCCTTTGCCCTTCTCTACCCGTTTTTGCCCTTCTCTGTAATTCTCCACACATCTCCAACCGTCCTACCACTCCATCGCCCGTCTTTGTCCTCCTCCACACGTCTTTGCCCTCCTCAATTCTGTCTTTGCCCTCCTCAATCCCGTCTTTGCCCTCGTCCACCAGTATTTGCCTTCTCTGTCCATGTTTGCCCTTCTCCGTCTTTCTGTGTCTTTCTTCAGTATTCTCTATCCTTCTCCACCCGTATTTGCTCTTCTCCGTTATTCTCAGCACTTCTCCACCCGTCTTTGCCCTCGTCCGCCCGTCTTTGCCCTCGTCTGGCCGTCTTTGCCCTCGTCCGCCCGTCTTTCCCTTCTCTACCCGACTTTGCACTTCTCCGGTACTCTCCACAATTCTCTGCCCTTCTCCGACCGTCTTCGCATTTCTCCGCCCGTCTTTGCACTTCTCTGCCCGTCTTTGCACTTCTCCGCCCGTCTTTGCACTTCTCCGCCCGTCTTTGCACTTCTCTGCTCTTCTTTGCACTTCTCCGATATTCTCCGAACTTCTCAGTCTGTCTTTGCCCTTGTCTAAACCTCTTTGCACTTGTCCGCCCGTCTTTGACCTTCTGTGTCCGTCTTTGCCCTTCTCCCCCGGTCTATGTTCTTGTCCGCCCGTCTTTGCCCTTGTCCGCCCGTCTTTGCCCTTCTCCGACCGTCTTTGCTCTTCTTCGCACTTCTTTGCACTTCTTTTCTCGTCTTTCCATTCTCCGCACTTGTTTGCCCTTCTCCACCCGTCTTTATACTCGTCCGCCCGTCTTTGCCCTCGTCCAGCCATCTTTGCCCTCGTCCGCCCATCTTTGCCCTCGTCCGCCCATCTTTGCCCTCGTCCGCCCATCTTTGCCTCGTCCGCCCGTCTTTGCACTTGTCTGCCCGTCTTTATCCTTGTCTGCCGTCTTTGCTCTTGTCTGCCCGTCTTTGCCTTTCTCTGCCCATCTCTGCGTTTCTCCGCCCGTCTCTTCGTTTCTCTGCCCGTCTCTGTGTTTCTCCGCCCGTCTTTGCCCTTCTCCACCCGTCTTTGCCCTTGTCCGCCCGTCTTTGCCCTTGTCCGCCCGTCTTTGCCCTTGTCCGCCCGTCTTTGCCGTTGTCCTCCCATCTTTGCCCTTCTCCGCCTGTCTTTGCCCTTCTCCGCCAGTAATTGCCCTTCTCCGCCCGTCTCTGCCCTTCTGCGCCCTTCTTTGCACTTCTCCGCCCTTCTTTGCCCCTCTCCGCCCGTCATTGCCCTTCTCCGCCTGTCTTTGCCCTTCTCCGCCAGTAATTGCCCTTCTCCGCCCGTCTCTGCCCTTCTGCGCCCGTCTTTGCCCTTGTCCGCCCATCTTTGCCCTTGTCCACCTGTCTTTGCACTTCTCTGCCCGTCTTTGCCCTTCTCCACCCGTCTTTGCCCTTCTCCGCTCGTCTTTGCCCTTGTCCTCCCGTGTTTGCCACTCTCCGCACTTCTTTGCCACTCTCCGCACTTCTTTGCACTTCTCCGGTTCTCTCTAAATTCCTCCACCCGTCTTTGCTCTTCTCTGCCCGACTTTGACCTTCTCCGCCCGTCTTTGCTCTTCTCCGTAATTCTCCACACATCTTCACACGTCTTTGCCCTCATCCGCCCATCTTTGCCCTCGTCCACCCGTCTTTGCCCTCCTCCGCCCGTCTTTGTCCTCGTCCACCCATCTTTCCCTCATCTGCCCGTCTTTGCCCTCGTCTGCCCGTTTTTGCCTCCTCCGCCCATGTTTGCACTTCTCCGTCTGTCTGCTCCCTTCTTCAGTATTCTCCGTGCTTCTCCACCTGTCTTTGCACTTCTCCGCCTGTCTTTGCACTTCTCCGCCAGTCTTTGCCCTTCTCCCACCATCTTTGCACTTCTCCCCCCTTCTTTGCCCTTATCCCACCGTCTTTGCTCTTCTTCGCATGTCTTTGAAATTCTCTGCCCATCTTTGCCCTTCTCCCCACTTGTTTGCCCTTCTCCCCACTTGTTTGCCCTTCTCCGCCCGTCTGTGCCCTTCTCCGCCCATCTGTGCCCTTCTCCACCATTCTGTGCCCTTCTCCGCCCGTCTTTGCCCTTCTCCGCCCGTCTTTGCCCTTCTCCACCCGTCCGTGCACTTCTCCGCCCGTCTTTGCATCTCTCCCCCCGTCTTTGCCCTCTTCCCCCCGTCTTTGCCCTTTTCCCCCCGTCTTTGCCCTTCTGCCCCCGTCTTTGCCCTTCTGCCCCCGTCTTTGCACTTCTTTGCACGTCTTTGCACTTCTCTGCCTGTCTTTACATTCTCCGCACTTGTTTGCCCTTCACTGCTCGTCTGTGCCCTTCTCTGCCCGCCTGTGCCCTTCTCTGCCTGCCTGTGCCCTTCTCCGCCCATCTGTGCCGTTCTCCGCCCGTCTGTGCCCTTTTCCACCCTTCGGTGATCTTCTCCGCCCTTCCGTGCCCTTCTCCGCCCTTCTGTGCACTTCTCCACCCTTCTGTGCCCTTCTCCGCCCGTCTTTGCAATTCTCCGCCCGTCTGTGCCCTTGTCCAACCGTCTTTGCCCTTGTCCGCCCGTTTTTGCCCTTGTCTGCACGTCTTTGCCCTTGTCCACCCATCTTTGCCTTTGCCCGCCCATCTTTGCACTTCTCTGCCCGTCTTTGCATTTTCCGCACTTGTTTGCCCTTCTCCGCTCGTCTGTGCACTTCTCCTTTATTCTCTGCCCTTGTCCACCCTTCTCTGCCCTTGTCTGCCTGTCTCTACCCTTGTCCGCCCGTCTTTGACCTTGTCCGCCCGTATTTACCCTTCTCCGGTACTCTCCGAACTTCTCTGAATGTCTTTTCACTTCACCGACCGTCTTTGCAATTCTCTGCCCGTCTTTGCCATTCTCCACCCGTCTTTGCCCTTCTCCGCCCTTCTTTGCATGTCTCCGGTACTCTCCGGATTTCTCAGACTGTCTTTGCTCTTGTCTAAACCTTTTTGCACTTGTCCACCCGTCTTTGTCCTTCTCTGTCTGTCTTTGCCCTTCTTCCCCCGTCTTTGTTCTTGTCCGCCTGTCTTTGCTCTTGTCCGCCCCTCTTGGCCCATGTCCACCGGTCTTTGCACTTCTCCACCCGTCTTTTCCCTTCTCCGCCCGTCTTTGCTCTTCTCCGCCCGTCTTTGCCCTTGTCCGCCTGTCTTTGCCCTTGTCTGCCCATCTTTGCCCTTCTCCGCCCGTCTTTGCACTTCTCCGCCCATCTTTGCCCTTGTCCGCTTGTCTTTGCCCTTCTCCCCCCCTCTTTGCCCTTCTCCACCCGTCTTTGCCACTCTCCACACTACTTTGCCCTTGTCTGCCCCTCTTTGCCACTCTCCGCACTTCTTTGCCACTCTCCACACTTCTTTGCCACTCTCTGCACTTCTTTGCCACTCTCCGGTTCTCTTAGCCTTCCTCCACTCGCCTTTGCCCTTCCCGCTCCTCTTTGCCCTTCTTCGCCCACATTTGCCCTTGTCCACCCGTCTTTTCCCTCGTCCGCCCTTTTTTGCCCTTGTACACAAGTCTTTGCCCTCATCCACCCTTCTTTGCCCTTCTCCACCCATCTTTGCCCTCGTCCGACCATCTTTGCAATTCTCCATCCGTATATGCTCTTCTCCTCCCATCTTTGCTTTTCTCTGGTATTCTCCACCCTTCTCCACCCATCTTTGCCCTTGTCCAGTATTCTCCACACTTCTCTGCCCGTCTTTGCCCTTCTGTGGTATTCTCCACACTTCTCCGCCCATGTTTGCCCTTCTTCTCTGCCCGTGTTTGCAACTCTATGCACTTCTTTGCCCTTCTCCGCCCATCTTTGCCCTTCTCCGCCCAACTTTGCTCTTCTCCGCTCGACTTTGCACTTTTCTGCCCGTCTTTGCCCTTCTCCGCACGTCTTTGCTCTTCTCCGCACGTCTTTGCCCTTCTCCGCCCGTCTTTGCCACTCTCTGCACTTCTTTGACCTTCTCTGGTTCTCTCTGCCTTCCTCCACCTGTCTTTGTTCTTCTCTGCCTGACTTTGCCCTTCTCCACCCGTCTTTGCCCTTCTCCGTAATTCTGCTCACATCTCCGCCCGTCGTTGCCCTCGTCCGCCCGTCTTTGCCCTCGTCCACAAGTCTTTGCCCTCGTCCAACCGTCTTTGCCTTATACCGCACATCATTGCTCTACTCCGCCTGTGTTTGCACTCCTCTACCCGTCTTTGCCCTCCTCCACCCGTCTTTGCCCTCCTCCGTCCTTCTTTGCCTTTCTTTGCCCGTCTTTGCCCTCATCCGCCCCTCTTTGCCCTCCTCCACCCGTCTTTGCCCTCTTCCACCCGTATTTGCCTTCTCCTCCCATATTTGCCCTTCTCCGTCTCTCTGTGCCCTTCTTCGGTATTCTCCGTCTTTCTCTGCCCGTCTTTGCCCTTCTCGGTTATTCTCAGCACTTCTTCGTCTGTCTTTGCCATTCTCCACCCGTCTTTGCCCTTCTCCCCCCGTATTTGCACTTGTGAGACCATCTTTGCCCTTCTCAGCCCGTCTTTGCTCTTCTTTGCCTGTCTGTGCCATTCTCCACCCCTTTGTGTCCTTGTCCGCCCGTCTTTGCCCTTCTCCGCACGTCTTTGCCCTTGTCTGCCCGTCTTTGCACTTCTCTGCCCGTCTTTGCCCTTCTCCGCCCGTCTTTGCCCTTCTCCACCCTTCTTCGCCCTTCTTTGCGCTTTTACGCCCTTCTTTGCCCTTCTCCGGTATTCTCTGACCTTCTCCACCCTCCTTTGCTCTTCTACGGTATTCTCTTACCTTCTGCACCCTCCTTTGCTCTTCTACGGTATTCTCCGATATTCTCTGCCCGTCTTTGCACTTGTCAGCCACTCTTTGCCCTTCTCCGACCGTCTTTGCCTGTCTCCGCCCGTCTTTGCCCTCGTCCACCCGTCTTTGCCTTCGTCCGCCCGTCTTTGCCCTCATCCGCCCGTCATTGCTCTCCTCCACCCATCTTTGCCCTCCTCCACCCGTCTTTACCCTCCTCCACCCATCTTTGCCCTCTTCCGCCCGTATTTGCCTTCTCCTCCCGTAGTTGCCCTTCTCCGTCTCTCTGTGCCCTTCTTCGGTATTCTCCGTATTTCCCCGCCCGTCTTTGCCCTTCTCGGTTATTCTCAGCACTTCTTCACCTGTCTTCGGCATTCTCTGCCCGTCTTTGCCCTTCTCCCCCTGTCTTTGCACTTGTCCGTCCATCTTTGCCCTTGTCCGCCCGCCTTTGCCCGTGTCCGCCCGTCTTTGCCCTTGTCCGCCCGTCTTTGCCCTTGTCCGCCCGTCTTTGCGCTTGTCCGCCCATCTTTGCACTTCTCCGCCCATCTTTGCCCTTCTCCACCCGTCTTTTCCCTTCTACACCTGTCTTTGCCCTCCTCCGTACGTTTTTGCCCATCTTCGCCCTTATTTGCGCTTCTACGCCCTTCTTTGCCCTTCTCCAGTATTCTCTGCCCTTCTCCAGCCTCCTTTGCACTTCTACGGTGTTCTCTGTTCTCTGTTTGCCCTTGTCCACCCTTCTTTGCCTTTGTCCGCCCGTCTTTGCCCTTGTCAGCCCGTCTTTGCCCTTCTCTGGTTTCTCCGCACTTCTCCACCCATCTTTGCCCTTCTCTGGTATTCTCCGCAGTTCTCTGCCCATCTTTGCCCTTTTCCGCCCGTATTGCCCTTCTCCAACGGTCTATGCCCTCCTCCGGTATTCTCTGCAAGTCTCCGGTATTACCCGAAATTCTCCACCCGTCTTTGGCCTCCTCCGCCCGTCTTTTGCCTCCTCCACCTGTCTTTGGCCTCCTCTGCCCGTATTTGCCCTTCTCCGACCGCATTTGCTCTTGTCCACCCATCTTTGCCATTCTCCGCCCGTCTATGCCCTTTTCCATCCCTCATGGCACTGGTCCGCCTGTCTTTGCCCTTGTCCGCCCGTCTTTGCCATTCTCCGCACATCTTTGACCTTCTGCTCCCGTCTTTGCTCATGTCTGCCCCTCTTGGCACCTGTCCATCGGTCTTTGCACTTCTCCGCCCGTCTTTGCCCCTGTCCGCTGGTCTTTGCGGTTGTATGCCCGTCTTTGCCGTTGTCCAACCCTCTTTGCACTTCTCTTCCATTCTTTGCATTTCTCCATCCGTCTTTGTCCTTCTCCGTCTGTCTTTGCCCTTCTCTGCCCGTCTTTGCACTTCTCTGCCCGTCTTTGCCCTTGTCTGCCCGTCTTTGCCCTTCTCCGCCCGTCTTTGCCCTTCTCCACCCTTCTTCGCCCTTCTTTGCGCTTTTACGCCCTTCTTTGCCCTTCTCCGGTATTCTCTGACCTTCTCCACCCTCCTTTGCTCTTCTACGGTATTCTCTGACCTTCTGCACCCTCCTTTGCTCTTCTACGGTATTCTCTGACCTTCTGCACCCTCCTTTGCTCTTCTACGGTATTCTCCGATATTCTCTGCCCGTCTTTGCACTTGTCAGCCACTCTTTGCCCTTCTCCGACCGTCTTTGCCCTTCTCCGCCCCTCTTTGCACTTCTTTGCGCTTCTACGCCCTTCTTTGCCCTTCTCCGGTATTCTCTGACCTTCTCCACCCTCCTTTGCTCTTCTACGGCATTCTCTGATATTCTCTGCCTGTCTTTGCCCTCCTCCACCCGTCTTTGCCCTCCTCCATCCTTCTTTGCCTTTCTTTGCCCGTCTTTGCCCTCATCTGCCCCTCTTTGCCCTCCTCCACCCGTCTTTGCCCTCTTCCGCCCGTATTTGCCTTCTCCTCCCATATTTGCCCTTCTCCGTCTCTCTGTGCCCTTCTTCGGTATTCTCCATCTTTCCCCGCCTGTCTTTGCCCTTCTCGGTTGTTCTCAGCACTTGTCGCCCGTCTTTGGAATTCTCCGCCCGTCTTTGTTTATCTCCCCCCGTCTTTGCACTTGTGAGACCATCTTTGCCCTTCTCAGCCCGTCTTTGCTTTTCTTCGCCTGTCTGTGCACTTCTCCACGCCTTTGTTCCCTTGTCCGCCCGTCTCTTCCCTCGTCCGCCCGTCTCTTCCCTCGTCCGCCCGTCTCTTCCCTCATCCACCCGTCTCTTCCCTCGTCCGCCTGTCTTTTCCCTCGTCCGCCCATCTTTTCCCTCGTCCGCCCGTCTTTGCCCTCGTCGGTTCGTCTTTACCCTTCTCCACCTGTCTTTGCCCTTCTCCGCCCGTCTTTGCCTTTGTCCACCCATCTTTGCCGTTGTCCGCCCATCTTTGCCGCTGTCCGCCCGTCTTTGCCACTCTCCGAACTTCCTTGCCACTCTCCGCACTTCTTTGCCTCTCTCCGCACTTCTTTGCCAATCTCCGGTTCTCTCAGCCTTCCTCCGCTTGTCTTTGCCCTTCCCGCTCGTCTTTGCCCTTCCCTCTCCTCTTTGCCCTTCTTCGCCCACATTTGCCCTTGTCTGCCCGTCTTTTCCCTCGTCCACCAATCTTTTCCCTCGTCCGCCCGTCTTTGCCCTCGTCTACAAGTCTTTGCCCTCGTCCGCCAGTCTTTGCCCTCATCCGCCCATCTTTGCCCTTCTCCACCCATCTTTGCCCTCGTCTGCCCGTCTTTGCAATTCTCCACCCGTCTTTCCCACTCTCCGCACTTCTTTGCCCTTCTCCGGTTCTCTCTGCTTTCCTCCACCCATCTTTGTTCTTCTCTGCCCGTCTTTTCCCTTCTCCGTAATTCTCCACACATCTCCGCCCGTCTTTGCCCTCCTCCGCCTGTCTTTGCCCTTCTCCGCCCTTCTTTGCCCTTCTCCGCCCGTCTTTGCCCTCCTCCACCCCTCTTTGCCCTCGTCCGCCCATCTTTGCACTCCTCCGCCCATCTTTGCCCTCCTCCGACCGTCTTTGCCCTCCTCCGCCCGTCTTTGCCCTCCTCCGCCCGTCTTTGCCCTCCTCTGCCCTTCTTTGCCTTTTTTTGCCCGTCTTTGCCCTCATCCGCCCCTCTTTGTCCTCCTCAACCCATCTTTGACTTCTTCCGCCTGTATTTGCCTTCTCCTCCTATATTTACCCTTCTCCGCCCATCTTTGCCCTTCTCGGTTATTCTCAGCACTTCTCCCCCCGTCTTTGACATTATCCGCCCGCCTGTGCCTTTCTCCCCCTGTCTTTGCACTTTTGAGACTGTCTTTGCCCTTCTCTGCCCGTCTTTGTCCTTCTCTGGCAGTCTTTGCCCTTCTCTGCCAGTCTTTGTCCTTCTCTGCCAGTCTTTGTCCTTCTCTGCCAGTCTTTGTCCTTCTCTACGTCTCTTTGCCCTTCTCTGCTCATCTTTGCCCTTCTCTGCCCGTCTTTGCCCTTCTCTGCCCGTCTTTGCCCTTCTCTGCCCGTCTTTGCCCTTCTCTGCCTGTCTTTGCCCTTCTCCGCCCATCTTTGCCACTCTCCGCACTTCTTTGCCACTCTCCGCACTTTTTTGCCAATCCCCATACTTCTTTGCCACTCTCCGCACTTCTTTGCCACTCTCCGGATTTCTTTGCAACTCTCCGCACTATCTTGCCACTCTCTGACTTTCTTTGCCCTTCTACCCCCGTCTTTGTTCTTGTCCGCCTGTTTTTGCCTTTGTCAGACCGTCTTTGCCAGAGAAAGTCATGGAGCAGGTGATCTTGAGTGCTCTCATGAAGCACATGCAAGAGAACGGGGTGATCAGGCCCAGTCAACATGGGTTCACAAAAGGCAGGTCTTGCCAGACTAATCTGATTGCCTTCTATGACAAAGTGACTCGGCTGCTGGATGAGGGAAAGGCTGTGGATGTGGTCTTCCTGGACTTCAGTAAAGCCTTTGACACAGTTTCTCACAGCATTCTGCTTGAGAAACTGTCAGCCTCTGGCCTGGACAGGCACACACTCTCCTGGGTGGAAAACTGGTTGGCTGGCCAGGCCCAGAGAGTGGTGGTAAATGGTGTGAAATCCAGCTGGAGGCCGGTGACAAGTGGGGTTCCCCAGGGCTCAGTGCTGGGTCCAGCCCTGTTCAATGTCTTCGTCAATGATCTGGATGAAGGCATCGAGTGCACCCTTAGCAAGTTTGCGGACGACACTAAGCTGGGTGGAAGTGTCGATCTGCTGGAGGGTCGGGAGGCTCTGCAAAGGGATCTGAACAGGCTGGACCGCTGGGCAGAGTCCAATGGCATGAGGTTTAACAAGGCCAAATGCCGGGTCCTGCACTTGGGGCACAACAACCCTATGCAGTGCTACAGACTAGGAGAAGTCTGTCTAGAAAGCTGCCTAGAGGAGACGGACCTGGGTGTGTTGGTTGACAGTGACTGAACATGAGTCAGCAGTGTGCCCAGGTGGCCAAGAAGGCCAATGGCATCTTGGCTTGTATCAGAAACGGCGTGACCAGCAGGTCCAGGGAGGTTATCCTCCCTCTGTACTCGGCACTGGTGAGACCGCTCCTCGAATACTGTGTTCAGTTCTGGGCCCCTCACCACAAGAAGGATGTTGAGGCTCTGGAGAGAGTACAGAGAAGAGCAACAAAGCTGGTGAAAGGGCTGGAGAACAGGCCTTATGAGGAGCGGCTGAGAGAGCTGGGGTTGTTTAGCCTGGAGAAGAGGAGGCTGAGGGGTGACCTCATTGCTCTCTACAACTACCTGAAAGGACGTGGTAGAGAGGAGGGTGCTGGCCTCTTCTTCCAAGTGACAGGGGACAGGACAAGAGGGAATGGCCTCAAGCTCCGCCAGGGGAGATTTAGGCTGGACATTAGGAAAAAATTCTTTACAGAAAAGGTCATTGGGCACTGGAACAGGCTGCCCAGGGAGGTGGTTGAGTCACCTTCCCTGGAGGTGTTTAAGCCACGGGTGGACGAGGTGCTGAGGGATATGGTTTAGTGTTTGATGGGAACGGTTGGACTCGATGATCCCGTGGGTCTTGCAACCTGGTTGTTCTGTGATTCTGTCTTTGCCCTTCTCCGCCCATCTTTGCACTTGTCTGCCCTTCTTTGCCGTTCTCCGCCCGTCTTTGCACTTGTGCACCCGTCTTTGCTTTTTCCGCATGTCTTTTCAATTGTCTACCTGTCTTTGCTCTTCTCCACCTCTCTTTGCCCTTCTCCGCCCGTCTTTGCCCTTCTCCGCCCGTCTTTGCCCTTCTCCGCCCGTCTTTGCCCTTCTCCACACTATCTTGCCACTCTCCGCACTTCTTTGCCCTTCTCTGCCTGCCTTTACTTTTCTCTGGTACTCTACGCAATTCTCCACCCGTCTTTGGCCTTGTCCGCCCGTCTTTGCCCTTCTCCGCCCGTCTTTGCCCTTCTCCGCCCGTCTTTGCCCTTCTCCAGTATTCTCCTAATTTCTCCGCCCGTCTTTGCACTTCTCCACCCATCTTTGCACTTCTCCGCCCGTCTTTGCACTTCTCCGCCCGTCTCTGCCCTTCTCCGGTATTCTCCGCACTTTTCTTCCCGTCTTTGCCCTTGTCCGACCGTCTTTGCCCTTCTCCACCCGCTTTGCCCTTCTCCACTGTTCTCCTCAATTCTCTGCCTGTCTTTGCCTTTCTCCACCCGTCTTTGCAATTCTCCGCCTGTCTTTGCCCTTCTCTGCCCGTCCTTGAAATTCTCCGCCTGTCTTTGCCCATCTCTGACCGTCCTTTCCCTTCTCCGGTATTCTCCACACTTCTCCGCCCATCTTTGCCCTTCTCCGCCAATCTTTGCCCATCTTTGCACTTCTCCGATATTCTCCACCCTTCTCTGCCCGTTTTTGCCCTTATCCCCTTATGTTTTCCTTTCTCGACCCGTCCTTGCCCTTCTCTGCCCGTCCTTGCCCTTCTCCGCCCGTCCTTGCCTTTCTCCGATATTATCCACTCTTCTCCGCCCGTCTTTGCACTTCTCCGCCCGTCTTTGCACATCTTTGCGCTTCTCCAATATTCTCCACCCTTCTCCGCCCGTCTTTGCCAATCTCTGCCCGTCTTTGCCCTTCTCCGCCTGTCTTTGCCCATCTTTCCACTTCCCTGATATTCTCCTCCCTTCTCCGCCTTTCTTTGCACTTCTCCGCCCTTCTTTACCCTTCTCCACCAGTCTTTGTTTTTTTCACCCGTCTTTACCCCTCTTTCCACTTCTCAAATATTCTCTGCCCTTCTCCGCCCGTTATTACCCTTCTCCGCCCATCTTTGCCCTTCTCCGCCCATCTTTGCCCTTCTCCGATATTCTCCACACTTCTTCGCCCGCTTTTGCCCTTCTCCGCCCCTCTTTGCCCTTCTCCGCCCCTCTTTGCCCTTCTCCGCCCCTCTTTGCCCTTCTCCGCCCCTCTTTGCCCTTCTCCGCCCCCTTTGCCCTTCTCCGCCCCTCTTTGCCCTTCTCTTATATTCTCCACAGTTCTCCACCCGACTTTGCCTTTCTCCGTCCATCTTTGCCCTTCTCACATATCTTTGCCCATCTTTGCCCTTCTACCCTTTTCTTTGCCCATCTTTGCCCTTCTCCAATATTCTCTGCCCTTCTCCGCCCGTTATTGCCCTTCTCCGCCCATCTTTGCCCTTCTCCGATATTCTCCACACTTCTCTGCCCGCTTTTGAACTTCTCTGCCTGTCTTTGCCCTCCTCCATCCTACTTTGCCCTTCTCTGCCCGTCTTTGCCCTTGTCCGCCCGTCTTTGCCCTTCTCCGCCCGTCTTTGCCCTTCTCCGCCCGTCTTTGCCCTTCTCCAGTATTCTCCTCATTTCTCCGCCCGTCTTTGCACTTCTCCGCCCGTCTTTGCACTTCTCCGCCCGTCTTTGCCCGTCTTTGCCCTTCTCCGCCCCCCTTTGCCCTTCTCCAGTATTCTCCTCATTTCTTCACCCGTCTTTGCCCTTCTCTGCCCCCCTTTGCCCTTCTCCAGTATTCTCCTCATTTCTTCACCCGTCTTTGCCCTTCTCCGCCCGTTTTGGCTGTTCTCCGCCTGTCCTTGCCCTTTTCCGTTGTTCTCCACACTTCTCAGCCCGTCTTTGCCTTTCTCAGCCCGTCTTTGTCTTTCTCTGCCCATCTTTGCACTTCTCTGATATTCTCCGCCCTTCTCCACACCCCTTTGCCCTTCTCCACACCCCTTTGCCCTTCTCCCCCCGTCTTTGCCCTTCTCCCCCCGTCTTTGCCCTTCTCCCCCCGTCTTTGCCCTTCTTTGCACTTCTCCGATATTCTCCTCCCTTCTTTGCCTGTCCTTGCCCTTCTCCACCCGTCTTTGCCCATCTTTGCACTTCTCCGATATTCTCCACCCTTCTCTGCCCGTCTTTGCCCTTCTCCCCTCATGTTTTCCCTTCTCCGCCCGTCTTTGCCCATCTTTGCACTTCTCCAATATTCTCCACAATTCTCCGCCCGACTTTGCCCTTCTCCATCCATCTTTGCCCTTCTCACTCGTCTTTTCCCATCTTTCCTCTTCTCCGATACTCTCCACACTTCTCCGCCCGTCTTTACCCTTCTACCCTTTTCTTTGCCCATCTTTGCCCTTCTCCAATATTCTCTGCCCTCCTCCGTCCATCTTTGCCCTTCTCCACCCGTCTTTGCCACTCTCCGCCTTCCTTTGCCATTCTCCGCCCGTCTTTGCCATTTTCCGCCCGTCTTTGCCCATCTTTCCACTTCCCTGATATTCTCCACCCTTCTCCGCCTTTCTTTGCACTTCTCCGCCCTTCTTTACCCTTCTCCACCAGTCTTTGTTTTTTTCACCCGTCTTTACCCCTCTTTCCACTTCTAAAATATTCTCTGCCCTTCTCCGCCCGTTATTACCCTTCTCCGCCCATCTTTGCCCTTCTCCGATATTCTCCACATTTCTTCGCCTGCTTTTGACCTTCTCCGCCCCTCTTTGCCCTTCTCCGCCCCTCTTTGCCCTTCTCTGCCCCTCTTTGCCCTTCTCCTATATTCTCCACAGTTCTCCACCCGACTTTGCCTTTCTCCGTCCATCTTTGCCCTTCTCACATATCTTTGCCCATCTTTGCCCTTCTACCCTTTTCTTTGCCCATCTTTGCCCTTCTCCAATATTCTCTGCCCTTCTCCGCCCGTTATTGCCCTTCTCCGCCCATCTTTGCCCTTCTCCGATATTCTCCACACTTCTCTGCCCGCTTTTGAACTTCTCTGCCTGTCTTTGCCCTTCTCTGCCCGTCTTTGCCCTTGTCCGCCCGTCTTTGCCCTTCTCCGCCCGTCTTTGCCCTTCTCCGCCCGTCTTTGCCCTTCTCCGCCCGTCTTTGCCCTTCTCCGCCCGTCTTTGCCCTTCTCCGCCCGTCTTTGCCCTTCTCCGCCCGTCTTTGCCCTTCTCCGCCCGTCTTTGCCCTTCTCCAGTATTCTCCTCATTTCTCCGCCCGTCTTTGCACTTCTCTGCCCGTCTTTGCCCATCTTTGCACTTCTCCAATATTTTCCACCCTTCTCCACCCGTCTTTGCCAATCTCTGCCTGTCTTTGCCCTTCTCCGCCCATCTTTGCCCTTCTCCGCCCGTCTTTGCCCGTCTTTGCCCTTCTCCGCCCGTCTTTGCCCTTCTCCAGTATTCTCCTCATTTTTTCACCCGTCTTTGCCCTTCTCCGCCCCCCTTTGTCCTTCTCCAGTATTCTCCTCATTTCTTCACCCGTCTTTGCCCTTCTCCCCCCGTTTTTGCTGTTCTCCACCTGTCCTTGCCCTTTTCCGTTGTTCTCCACACTTCTCAGCCCGTCTTTGCCTTTCTCTGCCCGTCTTTGCACATCTTTGCACTTCTCTGATATTTTCCGCCCTTCTCCGCACCCCTTTGCCCTTCTCCGCACCCCTTTGCCCTTCTCCGCACCCCTTTGCCCTTCTCCTATATTCTCCACAGTTCTCCACCCGACTTTGCCTTTCTCCGTCCATCTTTGCCCTTCTCAACCATCTTTGCCCATCTTTGCCCTTCTACCCTTTTCTTTGCCCATCTTTGCCCTTCTCCAATATTCTCTGCACTTCTCCGCCTGTCTTTGCACTTCTCCGCCCGTCTTTGCACTTCTCCGCCCGTCTTTGCCCATCTTTGCGCTTCTCCAATATTCTCCACCCTTCTCCGCCCGTCTTTGCCAATCTCCGCCCGTCTTTGCACTTCTCTGATATTCTCCACCCTTCTCCACCCGTCTTTGCCCTTCTCCGCACCCCTTTGCCCTTCTCCCCCTGTTTTTGCCCTTCTCCCCCTTCTTTGCCCTTCTCCCCCCGTCTTTGCCCTTCTCCCCCCATCTTTGCCCTTCTCCCCCCGTCTTTGCCCTTCTCCCCCTGTCTTTGCCCTTCTTTGCACTTCTCCGATATTCTCCTCCCTTCTTTGCCTGTCCTTGCCCTTCTCCACCCGTCTTTGCCCATCTTTGCACTTCTCCGATATTCTCCACCCTTCTCTGCCCGTCTTTGCCCTTCTCCCCTCATGTTTTCCCTTCTCCGCCCGTCTTTGCCCATCTTTGCACTTCTCCAATATTCTCCACAATTCTCCGCCCGACTTTGCCCTTCTCCATCCATCTTTGCCCTTCTCACCCGTCTTTTCCCATCTTTCCTCTTCTCCGATACTCTCCACACTTCTCCGCCCGTCTTTACCCTTCTACCCTTTTCTTTGCCCATCTTCGCCCTTCTCCAATATTCTCTGCCTTTCTCCGTCCATCTTTGCCCTTCTCACATATCTTTGCAAATCTTTGCCCTTCTACCCTTTTCTTTGCCCATCTTTGCCCTTCTCCAATATTCTCTGCCCTTCTCCACCCGTTATTGCCCTTCTCCGCCCATCTTTGCCCTTCTCCGATATTCTCCACACTTCTCTGACCGCTTTTGAACTTCTCTGCCTGTCTTTGCCCTCCTCCATCCTACTTTGCCCTTGTCCGCCCGTCTTTGCCCTTCTCCGCCCGTCTTTGCCCTTCTCCGCCCGTCTTTGCCCTTCTCCGCCCGTCTCCGCCCCCCTTTGCCCTTCTCCAGTATTCTCCTCATTTCTTCACCCGTCTTTGCCCTTCTCCGCCCCCCTTTGCCCTTCTTCAGTATTCTCCTCATTTCTTCACCCGTCTTTGCCCTTCTCCCCCCGTTTTTGCTGTTCTCCACCTGTCCTTGCCCTTTTCCGTTGTTCTCCACACTTCTCAGCCCGTCTTTGCCTTTCTCTGCCCGTCTTTGCACATCTTTGCACTTCTCTGATATTTTCCGCCCTACTCCACCCGTCTTTGCCCTTCTCCCCACCCCTTTGCCCTTCTCCGCCCATCTTTACCCTTCTCCGATATTCTCCACACTTCTCTGCCCGCTTTTAAACTTCTCCGCCCGTCTTTGCCCTTCTCCGCCCGTCTTTGCCCATCTTTGCACTTCTTCGATATTCTCCACACTTCTCCGCCCCTCTTTGCACTTCTACCCTTTTCTTTGCTTAGCTTTGCCCTTCTCCAATATTCTCTGCCCTTCTCCAGCTGTCTTTGCCCTTCTCCTATATTCTCCACAATTCTCCGCCCGACTTTGCCCTTCTCCTATATTCTCCACAATTCTCCGCCCGACTTTGCCCTTCTCCGCCCGTCTTTGCCACTCTCCGTCTTCCTTTGTCCTTCTCCGCCCGTCTTTGCCCTTCTCCGCCCGTCTTTGCCCTTCTCCGCCCGTCTTTGCCCTTCTCCGCCCGTCTTTGCCCTTCTCCAGTATTCTCCTCATTTCTTCACCCGTCTTTGCCCTTCTCCGCCTGTCCTTGCCCTTCTCCGGTGTTTTCCACACTTCTCAGCCCGTCTTTGCCTTTCTCTGCCCGTCTTTGCACATCTTTGCACTTCTCTGATGTTCTCCACCCTTCTCCACCCGTCTTTGCCCTTCTCCACACCCCTTTGCCATTCTCCGCACCCCTTTGCCCTTCTCCAATATTCTCCTCCTTTCTCCACCAATCTTTGCCCTTCTCCTCCCGTTTTTGCCCTGCTCCCACCTTCTTTGACTTTCTCTGAACTTCTCTGAAATTATCTGATCTTTTTTGATCTTCTCTGAATTCTACAGCCTTCTCTGAACTTCCTTTGCCTTCTCCGACCTTCTCTGTCCTTCTACGAACTTCTCCGACCTTCTTCGAACTTCTCCGACTTTTTTGACATTCTCTGAACGTCTTTGACATTTTCTGACCTTCTGTTACCTTCTCTGACATTCTTTGACCTTCTCGGATCTTCTCTGATATTCTTTGACCTTCTCCAAACTTCTCTGACCTTTTCCGATGTTCTTTGACCTTCTACAAGTTTCTCTGACCTTCTCCGACCTTCTTTGATATTCTCTGAACTTCTTTGACTTCCTACTGCTTTCTTCGAATTTCTTTCACCTTCTCTGACCTTCTTTGACCTTGTCAGACCTTCTTTGACCTTCTCCGAACTTCTCCGAACTTCTCTGACCTTCTTGGACTTTCTCTGAACTTCTTTGACCTTCTCCAAAATTCTTTGACATTCTCCAAACTTCTATGAACTCCTCTGACCTTCTCCGAATGCCTTTGAAATTCTCTGACCTTCCTTGATCTTCTCCGACCTTCTCCAAACTTCTTCAACAACTTTTGAAATTCTCTGAATTTCTTTGAGCTTCTCTGTCCTTCTCCGACCTTCTCCAACATTCTTTGAAATTCTCTGACTTTCTCCGACCTACTCCGTACTTATTTGACCTTCTCTGACCTTCTCTGACTTTCTTTTAACTTATCTGACACTCTTTGCCCTTCTCCGCCCGTCTTTGCCCTTCTCCGCCCGTCTTTGCACATCTTTGCACTTCTCTGATATTCTCCACCCTTCTCCACCCGTCTTTGCCCTTCTCCGCACCCCTTTGCCCTTCTCCACACCCCTTTGCCCTTCTCCAATATTCTCCTCCTTTCTCCACCAGTTTTTGCCCTTCTCCTCTCGTTTTTGCCCTGCTCCCACCTTCTTTGACTTTCTCTGAACTTCTCTGAAATTATCTGATCTTTTTTGAACTTCTCTGAATTCTACAGCCTTCTCTGAACTTCCTTTGCCTTCTCCGACCTTCTCTGTCCTTCTACGAACTTCTCCAACCTTCTTCGAACTTCTCCAACTTTTTTGACATTCTCTGAACTTCTTTGACCTTTTCCAAACTTCTTTTACCTTCTCCGACATTCTTTGACCTTCTCGGATCTTCTCTGGTGTTCTTTGACCTTCTCCAAACTTCTCTGACCTTTTCCGATGTTCTTTGAACTTCTACAAATTTCTCCGACCTTCTTTGATATTCTCTGAACTTCTTTGACTTCCTACCACTTTCTTCGAGTTTCTTTCATCTTCTCTGACCTTCTTTGACCTTGTCAGACCTTCTTTGACCTTCTTCGAACTTCTCTGACCTTCTTGGACTTTCTCCGAACTTCTTTGACCTTCTCCAAAATTATTTGACATTCTCCAACCTTCTATGAACTCCTCCGACTTTCTCCGAACGCCTTTGAAATTCTCTGACCTTCCTTGATCTTCTCCGACCTTCTCCAAACTTCTTCAACAACTTTTGAAATTCTCTGAATTTCTTTGAGCTTCTCTATCTTTCTCCGACCTTCTCCAACATTCTTTGAACTTCTCTGACCTTCTCCGAACTACTCCGTACTTATTTGACCTTCTCTGACCTTCTCTGACTTTCTTTTAACTTATCTGACCCTCTTTGCCCTTCTCTGCCCGTCTTTGCCCTTCTCCGCCCGTCCTTGCCCTTCTCCTCCTCTCTTTGCCCTTCTTCGATATTCTCCGTCCTTCTCCTCCCATCTTTGCCCTTCTCAGCCCGCCTTTCCCCTTTTCCTCCCATCTTTGCACTGCTTTGCACTTCTCCAATATTATCCGCCCATCTTTGCCCTTCTCCGCCCCTCTTTGCCCTTCTCCGCCCCTCTTTGCCCTTGTTTGCACTTGTCCGATGTTCTCCTCCCTTCTCCACCCGTCTTTGCCCTTCTTTGTCCTTTTCTTAACTTCTCTGCCCAACTTTGCCCTTCTCCACACTTCTTTGCCCTTCTCTGCCCGTCTTAGGCCTTCTCCGCCCGTCGTTGTCTTTCTTTGCACTTCTCCAATATTCTCCGCCCATCTTTGCCCTTCTCCGCCCATCTTTGCCCTTCTCCGCCCATCTTTGCCCTTCTCCGCCCATCTTTGCCCTTCTCCGCCCATCTTTGCCCTTCTCCGCCCATCTTTGCCCTTCTCCGCCCATCTTTGCCCTTCTCCGCCCATCTTTGCCCTTCTCCGCCCATCTTTGCCCTTCTCCGCCCTTCTCTGCCCTTCTACGCCCGTCTCTACTTTTCTTTGAACTTCTCCAATATTGTACACACTTCTCTGCCCGTCTTTGCCCTTCCCCTAAACTCTTTGCCCATCTTTGCATTTCTCCATTATTTTCCGCACTTCTCTGCACGTCTTATCCCTTCTCTGTACGTCTTTTCCCATCTTTGCACTTCTCTGATATTCTCTGCCCTTCTCCGCCTATCTTTGCCCTTCTTTGCCCCCTTTGCCCTTCTCCGCTCCTCTTTGCCTCCTTTGAAATTCTCCGATAATCTCTGCCCTTCTCCGCCCCTTTGCCCTTCTCCGCCCATCTTTGCCCTTCTCCAATATTCTCCGTCCTTCTCCTACCATCTTTGCTCTTCTCAGCCCGTCTTTGTCCTTCTCCTCCCATCTTTGCCCTTCTTTGCACTTCTCCAATATTCTCCGTCCCTCTCCGCCCGTCTTTGCCCTTCTCTGCTCGTCTTTGCCCTTCTCTGCTCGTCTTTGCCCTTGTCTGCACTTCTCCAATATTCTCCACCCTTCTCCACCTGTTTTTGAACTTCTCTGCCCATGGTTACCCTTCTCCACCCATTATTGCCCTTCTCCGCCCATCTTTGCACTTCTCTTATATTCTCCACACTTCTCCGCCCATCTTTGCCCTTCTCCGCCCGTCTTTGCCCTTCTCTGATATTCTCCTCCTTTTTCCACTGGTCTTTGCCCTTCTCCCACCTTCTTTGACTTTCTCCGAACTTCTCCAAAATTATCTGATCTATTTCGAACTTCTCTGAATTCTACTACCTTCTCTGAACTTCCTTTAGCTTCTCCGACCTTCTCTGTCCTTCTACGAACTTCTCCAACCTTCTCTAAACTTCTCTGACTTCTTTGACATTCTCTGAACTTCTTCGACATTTTCCGACCTTCTTTTACCTTCTCCGACATTCTTTGACCTTCTCAGATCTTCTCCGATGTTCTTTGACCTTCTCCAAACTTCTCTGACCTTTTCCGATATTCTTTGACTTTCTCCAAATATTTCCTTCCTTCTCTGACCTTCTTAGAACTTCTTTGATTTTCTCCAAACTTCTTTGACCTTCTCTGAACCTCTTTGATCTTTTCCGACCTTCTCCGACCTTCTTTGACCTTCTCCGACCTTCTTTGACCTTCTCCGACCTTCTTTGACCTTCTCCGAATTGCTCAATGAGGTCGCTGTAGACACAGACGACACAGACTTTCTAAACCTCAATGAGGTCGCTATAGACACAGATGACACAGACTTTCTAAACCTCAATGAGGTCACTAAATTTAATGACGACACAGACGTTCTAAATATCAATGAGGTCCCTATAGACAGTGACGACACAGATTTTTTAAACATCAGTGAGGTCGCTATAGACAGTGATGACACAGACGACACAGACTTTCTAAACCTCAATGAGGTCGCTGTAGACACAGAAAACACAGACTTTCTAAACGACAGTGAGGTCGCTGTAGACACAGACGACCCAGACTTTCTAAACCTCAGTGAGGTCGCTGTGAACACAGACGACACAGAATTTCTAAACATCAATGAGGTCACTATAGACACAGATGACAGTGAGGTCGCTACAGACAGGCAACACAGACTTTCTAAACGACAGTAAGGTCGCTGTAGACACAGGCGACACAGACTTTCTAAATGACAATGAGGTCGCTGTAGACACGCTCTGACTTCCCCAACCATCTTTGACCTTCTCTGAACTTCTCTGATCTTCTCTGACCCTCTTTATACTTCTCCAACTTTCTTTGACCTTCTCCTGGCTTCTTTGACCTTCTCCAAACTTCTCCTAATCCTTTGTCCTTCTACGACCTTCTCCAAACTTCTCCGACCTTCTCCAAACTTCTCCGACCTTCTCCGACCCTCTCCGACCTTCTCCGACCTTCTCCGACCCTCTCCGACCTTCTCCGAATTGCTCAATGAGGTCGCTGTAGACACAGACGACACAGACTTTCTAAACCTCAATGAGGTCGCTATAGACACAGACGACACAGACTTTCTAAACCTCAATGAGGTTGCTATAGACACAGATGACCCAGACGACCCAGACTTTCTAAACCTCAATGAGGTCGCTGTAGACACAGACGACCCAGACTTTCTAAACCTCAATGAGGTCACTGTAGACACAGACGACACAGACTTTCTAAACGTCAATGAGGTCACTGTAGACACAGACGACACAGACTTTCTAAACGTCAATGAGGTCGCTGTAGACACAGGCGACACAGACTTTCTAAACCTCAATGAGGTCGCTATAGACACAGACGACACAGACTTTCTAAGCCTCAATGAGGTCACTAAATGTAATGACGACACAGACTTTCTAAATGTCAATGAGGTCGCTATAGACAATGACGACACAGACTTTCTAAACGTCAGTGAGGTCACTATAGACAATGATGACACAGACGACACAGACTTTCTAAACCTCAATGAGGTCGCTGTAGACAGAGACGACAAAGACCTTATGGACGACAGTGAGGTCACTGTAGACACAGATGACACAGACTTTCTAAACGTCAGTGAGGTCACTATAGACACAGACGACCGTGAGGTCGCTATAGACACAGGCAACACAGACTTTCTAAACGACAATGAGGTCGCTGTAGACACGCTCTGACTTCCCCGACCATCTTTGACCTTCTCTGAACTTCTCTGATCTTCTCTGACCCTCTTTATACTTCTCCAACTTTCTTTGACCTTCTCCTGGCTTCTTTGACCTTCCCCAAACTTCTCCTAATCCTTTGTCCTTCTGCGACCTTCTCCGTCCTTCTCCAAACTTCTCCGGCCTTCTCCAAACTTCTTTGACCCTCTCTGACCTTCTTTGACCCTCTCTGACCTTCTTTGACCCTCTCTGACCTTCTTTGACCTTCTCCGATCCTCTCTGATCTTCTCTGACCTTCTCCGATCCTCTCTGACCTTTTCCGACCTTTTCCGACCTTATCGGACCTTCTCTGACCTTCTTTTAACTTATCTGACCCTCTCTGAACTTCTCCCACCTTCTCCCACCTTCTCCGACCTTGTCTGACCTTTCTGACCTTCTTTGACATTTTCCGAACTTCTTTGACATTTTCCGAACTTCTCCCATTTTCTCCAACCGTCTTTATCTTTCTCCAACCTTCTTTGACCTTCTCCGAGCTTCTCCGACCTTCTCCGAGCTTCTTTATCTTTCTCCGACCCTCTTTGACCTTCTCCGACCACCTTTGAACTTCTCCGACCACCTTTGAACTTCTCCAACTGTCTTTATCTTTCTCCAACCTTCTTAGGCCTTCTCCAAGCTTCTTTGACCTTCTGCGACCTTCTCCAAGCTTCTTTTACTTTCTCCGACCTTCTCCATGCTTTTTTGACCTTATCTGACCTTCTCCTAACTTCTCCGAAATTCTCCAACCTTCTTCAAATTTCTTTGACCTTCTCCGACCATCTTTTACCTTCTTCGACCTTCTCCAATCTTCTCCAACCTTCTTTATCTTTCTCCAACCTTCTTTGACCTTCTCTGAGCTTCTTTGACCTTCTCCGAAATTCTCTGACCTTCTTTGACCTTCTCCAAAATTCTACGAACTTCTTTGAAATTCTCCAACCACCTTTGACCTTTTCCGACCTTCTTTGAACTTCTCCAACCTCCTTTGACATTCTCTGACCTTCTCCGACCTAATCCGACCTTCTCTGACCTACTCTTAACTTCTCTGACCTTCTCCGATATTCTTCGAACTTCTTTGAACTTCTCCAATCTTCTCCCACCTTCTTTGCCCTTCTCCCACCTTCTTTGCCCTTCTCCCACCTTCTTTGCCCTTCATTTCCCTTGTCCGACCTTCTTTGTAGACCTTGTAGGTTCAGAGAGCAATGAGGTCTCCCCTCAGCCTCCACTTCTCCAGGTTAAACAACCCCAGCTTTCTGAGCCATTTCTCATAAGGCCATGTGTGTACATAAAAAAGAGCTGACTTGTTTTAGAGGAACTAGGAGCCCTACAGACAGACAGAGAATTATAAAAAAGAGCAGGGACTAGCACAAAAATTCAGAAACAGCAAGAGAAGTAAAGGGGAGTGTCAAGATTCAGAGTGAATGGAAAAGCTGGAACAGCAACAGTAAGCAATACAAAGGAATAGAGAAAGAAAGAAAGAGAAAGAAAAGCAAGGCATTTGCAGGTGCAGAAAAAGAACAAGCTACAAGGATCAAGCCAGTAAAATTGTGGGGGAACAGAATGAGGAACGCAGATTGGGACAAAGATGGAAAAGGAAAAAAATAGTATAGGCAGAGAACAGATACTGAAGACTGGGGGGGGGGAAAAAAGAGAGAAAAGAGCACAGAAAAATTAAAGAGTAGGGGTATAGGGATACCTGGGAACAGGAATTGTAGCAGCACGATAAATGAAAGGAACCAAAAAGTCCAGCTCTAAAATGTTCGTTACCTAGTTCCATCACTGTCACAACTAGCAATGTTGCAGTGACTGCACGCATACTGTTATTTCTTGTAAGGATACTTTCAGACATGTAGTAGTGTTGTTCTAGCTGAGAATGCAAGGCAGAGTTAATAAAACACAGCTCCTCCTCAGGCACTATTTATACCTGTGAGGGCTTCACCACACCCCAGTCACAGGTGGTGGGCGGGAAGGCCCAGGGGGTATATAAGCCACAGGCCTTGCCTCTGGAGGTCATTTAGGTTGTGGTTTATCCTTGAGATTAGAGTTTTGCTGTTGTTTCAATTCGTTGTAGCTTTTAGGCAGATTAAGCTAGTTGGGTAAGTGGTGGGTTTTGGCTTTTTTAGTTTTTTTTTTCTTTTTGTTCTTCTAAAGAAGCAGAGGCGTCTGTTGGAGGTATGAGCTTTGGAAGAGTCCAGGCGAAGCAGCACATACAGGTGTAACTATGGGGCTTTTTTGTCAGTAATTTTTGATTGGGTGTTGGAGGGGGCAAGATGTTTTTGGTATCCTTCTTTGTATTTTTTTTCTGGGTGCTTTGCCTCAAGTTTTTGGTTATGGGATGATTTGTTGTTGTTCCTCATTCTGTGTGGCATAATGTATTGGCCCTAGGGGCTCTGCAGTTTGTAATGGGCACCTCGTGGGTGATAATAATCTGGAATGAAGTTTGTTGGCCTAGGGTAGGAAGTAGAGTCTGTGGGTTGGTGGAAGATAGAAGGGGCCAGGGGAGCCCTGGGAAGGGCTCAGGAGCACAGCTCCCAGGGAATAGCAACACAGAAGGGTCAGGAGGGTTAAAATATAGGGCAGGTGCTGTTAAGAAGGAGCCGGGTTCCTTCTCTGATACTTCAGGAGTAGAAAAGGGCTTTAATGGTTTGGGGAAAGGGAGATGGGTTCATCAGTCTTTCTTGGGTCAGTTTGGTGGTCAGATGCAAGTGCCATTCAGATGTCTGTTGTTCTAGTCTCTCTGTAGCCAATGAGGTAATGATGAGGTTGAGACACAAGTTTAAAAGTATTAGTTATCCTAAGAAATGTAATCTCTAGGGCTATGAGATCTCTGCTCCCTTATACCTTTTACTTATTGTGTTCCTCAACTAACTTCTTTGCGTGCATCCTGTCTCCATCCATCTGAATGTCCAGAGAAGAATAATGTAGCTGGTGAGGGGGCTGGTGAACAAGCCTTATGAGGAGTGGCTGAGAGAGCTGGGGGTGTTTAGCCTGGAGAAGAAGAGGCTGAGGGGAGACCTCATTGCTCTCTGCAGCTACCTGAAAGGAGGTTGTGGAGAGGAGGGAGCTGGCCTCTTCTCCCAAGGGACAGGGGACAGGACAAGAGGGAATAGCCTTAAGCTCTGCCAAGGAAGCTTCAGGCTGTACATCAGGAAAAAATATTTCACTGAAAGGGTTATTGGGGATGGGCAAAGGCTGCCCAAGGAGGTGGTAGAGTCACCTTCCCTGGAGGTGTTTAAAGGATGGGTGGATGAGATGGTGAGGGGCATTGTTTAGTGATTGATAGGAATGGGTGGACTCAATGATCCAATGGGTCTTTTCCAACCTGGTGATCCTATGAATATCAGAGACCTTGCTACTTCAAGGTATGGACTTGCTGCCTATCTACAGTGCAGGATTCTGCTGCTTGTTTCCCTTGCATTTCTCAGGGAAGAGATTGGATATTGTTTTGGCTCGTAACAGTTAGCAGCTGAGCAACTCTTCTTCATCTGGTCTGTGGGCACACAAGCCTCCCTTATTTAGTAGAGTTTTGGATTTTTCCTGAACTTACCAGTGAGGTTTGCTCTGTTATTGCTTACAGCAGCTGTTACCTTGTCCCTGTTAATCCATTGTGGTTTTTTACGGTCATTGAGTTTCCAATTTAGGTCTTAGAGCAGTCAATCCCACTGTTGCGAGTTTTTCATTGGCTGACTGCCTCTGTAATTCCAGTCGCCATTGCTGTGTGGTGAGTGTCCTGTGTTTTTATGTCTTCTGTGTTAATAATCTTTACTGGGTTTTGATAAGAATATTTTTTTCAAGTTCTTCTTGTTCACTCCTACGACTAAAGTTTGGTTCCTTCCTAAAATGTGGATTTCCGTGGCTCATCTTTCTTTTGTCCTGGGTATCACCACTACTGGTCCTACAACTTAAGTGGTGAGGAGGAGAGGTAAGCAGATAGCAGAGAATTTTGGGGTGCTGGTGAGGTAGTCAGGCTTATTCTCATCATTGTGGGGCTGATGGTGAGGAGGAAGTTGAGTATGTCTAGAAGAGCAAAGTGTTCTTTGGCAACATAGTATTTACTTTTGGTTTGGCAGGCACTGTGTGGGCCACCTTGGGAATGGGAAGAGCATTTGAGATGAGCTGGGTAGTAGGGAGAAGGAGCATGGGGCAGACTTCTCACAGGTGTGAGTAATTCTCTTAATTTAATTACCCTGGGTGATAACAGCTGCAGCATCTGACATAAAAACTGCTGTGGAGCAAGTGAGTGGAAGGACATGGCAGTTAGGCAGAGCAAGTTGTCATGTAAGGTGGTGACATTGATCAGTGCAATGCTGGCTGTTGGCACTATTTTAGTTTTCTTGTAGATTGCAAAGTGGATCCTGGCAACTGTAGGATCATTCCAGGAAGCTGATGCTCTTGGAGTTTTTTTTCTGCTGAGGAAGCCTCCTGGTGGTCTGAAAGCTAAGTTGAGGGACGGGGGCAGGGGTGGGGTGTGACAGAGGGGAGAAGGCTGGGGATGGCAGGGAGGGGTTTTAAAAGTAGCCTAGGGGAGAGGGCTGTGCGGGAAGTGTCCCCTTTGGGCAGGGAGAGCTGGAGGGTGTTACTTCTCAGCCCAAAGCTAGCACGTTCCAGGCAGGGCCGTTCCAGCTTGTCTGTGCTGTGTGCTTTATATTCTGTTTCTCTTTTACGTTTCTTAAGCCTTGATGTCCCCTTTGCTTTAAAGGAATGCAGCATATGACTTGAGCAGCATCTCGAGGGTCTTGAATGCCTGTACTCATGGGTACAATACCAATTAGGCACTGTTCTTCTTGCATCATAACCTAAGTGTGGATTGGCTTCACATTTTCAAAGTTTCTAGTCAGCCATCTTTTCTCATGGCCTCGCAGCCTGTGTTGGCGGCCACAATCGTTAGTCATATGTTTTCAAGGATCCCTGTTGACCTGAGACTTCTTCCATGCATCTTGTGCCTTTAGTCATTTAAAAGGTGATCCTTTCACATACATCCTCCGAGTCTTGGCCACATCCCGTTGTAATGAGGGATCCTTTACGGCATGCCGGACATGCCTCGAGCACCGTATCTAGGGTCCTGAATGCTCGTACTCATCAATGCGCTGTCGACTGGGCACTGCTTTTCTTGCATTGTGCTCCTAAAGCCTGGATTGGTCTCGTGTTTTGGCACTGTGTTTTTCTGTTAATTTTTCTTGCAGATGCTGAAGAGGAACCCAGTGACTGCAGGATTATTTCTGTTAGCTGATGTGATTTGAGCTGCTTTGTCCAAGGACAGCTTCATTCGTGGCCCTCTGAAAGCTAAGTTGAGAGACGGGAGTTGGGAAGCGGGAGGTGGGATGGGGCTAGCAGGGAGGGGTTTGGAAGGTAGCCTAGGCTGTGCAGGGAGTCCTCTTTGGGCAGGTGAAGGCAGAGGGGTCTACTTCTCAGCCCAAACCCTGTATGGGCAGGGCAGTTCCAGCCTGTATCTGTTGTTGTCTAGTTTGTGTAGTCACCGTGCCATGTCTGAAATTTTCTGCAGGTCTTGATGTTATCTTTTGTGCTCAGGGCATCGCAGGCATGCCTTGGGCGCCATGTCTAGGGTCCCAAATGCTTGTACTGATCAAGGCAGTGTCAACGGAGCACTGCTTTTCTTTCTTCACATTTCTAAAGTGTGGATCGCTCTTGTGTTTTGGAAGCATCTGGTCAGTCGTCTTCTGCTGCAGCTTTACAGCCTGCCTCGTCATCCGGGATAGTTAGTCTTCTGTTTCTTTTCTTTTGTTCCAGGTTCCTGACGTCGGTCTTGTGTATTGGTGTTCTGTGTGTGTTTGTGTCTGGTTAGAGCTGCTCTGCCAGGTGCGTAGAGGAGGCGATAAGCATCAGTAGGGGTATAGTGGCCTGATTGTGTGCTTAACGTTTTGACGTGCCTAGACATTGCGGTCTAGGGGCATCCCTTATTTGCAGAACCAGCAGCCCTAGGTGTGGCGGGTGAGGAGGGTAGTTTCTGCTTGTCTCTGGAGCCACAGAGGGGGTGACCAAAACTGCATGGGAGCAACCAGTGGAGCGGTAACGAAGGGGTTTGAATGTCAAGGGAGCGGCAATTAATGTTTGGGTTTGGTTGTGGACTAGCTTTGCTTGGCTGTAATGTGCAGTAGAGTCTTGGAATTCTTAGGGCGTTGCTGAGCGTCAGGGTGACTTCTTTGCTGTTGTGTTTTTCAGACGTAGCGGGTTGACCTGTGTGCCGAGGGGCACGGATGGAGTTGTGTGCAGTTAGTGTGCCATAGTGAGGTGAGTTGGCTGTGGTGTTGGTAGGGAAATGTAACCATGGCTGTATGATCAGTTACCGTGTGTTGGTTTTGTTCAATGAAGTTACAATCATCCTTGCTGTTTGTATATTCCAGGTGGAGCTCAAGCCTCAACACAACCACAGAAGATGAGGCAAGCTGGGCATCTGAGCAGTCAAGGTAATGCAGTGGAGATAGGTGTTGCTTGGGGCAGCCTGTGCTTTAGTATAGTACAAAAGCATGCTTTTTCTGTGGCAGGTGCCAAATGCAGCCTCAGGGGGGTGAAGCTTCTTGCTGATGTGTGGTCTGAGAGGTGAGGAGGTTGTTGTTCAAATAGGTGTGTTAGAGCCCCGTAGTACGCAGCAACTCCATTGAGCATTGGCCTTTGGTTTTGTAGATGCTGTGTGGTCCGCTTTTAGAATGCAAAGAGCAGTTGAGGTGAACAGGGGAGTAGAGAGATGGAGCACGGGACTGATTTCTCAGAAGCACAATAGTAAATTTTCTGTCTGTCTACCTGAAGTGCCCCAGGTGATGATGACTGCAGCATCCAATGTTTGAATTGGCATCAAATAGGTGAGCAGAATGCCTTGGCAGTTTTGCAGTGGGTGTAGTACAAGATGTTGGCAGTGAGCAGTGTGATGACTTGGCACTGTGTTTTCTGTATGTTTTTGGTTTTGTTTTTTTTTTGCAGATTATAGTCCAGGACAATGTGAGAGTGCAGGATTTTTCCAGTTAGTTGATGCAGTTTGGTTTTTTTCTGCCAAGGATATCTTCAGGCCCTCGGTCCTCAGAAAGTTAAGGGGGCTGTGGTTTTGGTCCGGGAAGAGGGCAGAATGTTGAGAATGGCAGGGAAGGGATTTAGCATAGGGTAGAGGGTTGTGCAGGAAGAGTGCACCTTGTTACACGTTTGGAGAGGGGTTTAATTTTCAGCCCCAAGCTAGCGTGTACCAGGCAGGGCAGTTCCAGCCTATATCTGTCTTGTTGTTTAGACTGTGTAGACTCTGCTGTGTCTTAAATCTTCTGCAGGTCTTGATGTCATCTTTGCATTTGGTCCATGTGTCATCTCTAGACTCTTGGATGTCTGTTCTTAGTAAGGTGCTGATCGGGCACTGCTTTTCTTGCATTGTGATCTTCATGTACAGATAGGTCTTGTATTTTGGCAATTTCTGGTCAGTTGCCTATTGTGTAGGCATCGCAGGACACGTTAGCATCCTCAGCCCTTATTGTTCCATTTTCTTAAATCCCTGTTCTGGCACTTCCTCCATACATACTCTGTTTTGAGGTCTTTAAGAAGGGCTCACATTTGCATCCTTCTAGTTGTGGCTGTGGCTCTTAAAGGGGCCATAGTCTTCCATTTTTCAAGGGCTGACATGATCTTTCTTGCAGCTCCCTACATCTTGTTGCCCAATGCCAGCCCTCTTTTGAGAGTCATTCTTACCAAGTTTCCTTTTTGTTTCTGCATCCTGTCATTGCTTTTCTGTGCAGAGTCAGTCTGTGCACGTTTGAATCTGGCTGGAGCTGCTCTGCCTGAGCTAAAGAATCAGTAGTTAGCAGAAGAACAGCAGTGAAATTCTATCTTTACATATACCCGTCTAGTTAGGCTTTGAAGGGTGAGTTGATACGGTGCATTCCAGAGCAAGTAGCCATAGATACATGGGGTGAGGAGAATCATTTTTGGTCGGTTATGCAGCCACAGAGGGAATGACCAAAGCCATCTCAGATATAACGTTGGAGTGTCTGTAGAGCAGTTTAAATTCTTGGGGCAATAAATCTGGTGTGTATGGTTGTTAAGATTTGATTTTATCTTTTTTTTTTCTGCCTGGCTGTTGTGTGAAGAAGGGTTGGTATTCCTGAATCAAAACAGTGTGTGGAATTGTTTAGTTAATATCGAGTCTGGGGGTAAGTTATTGAATGTTGAGTTCTACAGGTGCAGAGGCATCGGGTCTGGCAGCAAGGGGTGACAATTGAACTGGGGGTAGATTCCCATAGCCAGGTGGGTTGGCTGCCGAGTCAACAGTTAGATATGACTTGTACCTACATTACCTACAAATGCCAGCTAGTAATTTTGGTTTGGTTTTATTTTTTGTCTTTCAAGGTGCAATGAGCATCGTTGTCATGTATGATGTCTGTGTCGTCTGTGTCTATTGTGACGTCATTGTTATATATAGTGTGTGTCTATTTTGAACATCTTTGTCAGTTTTAATGTCTCTGTCGTCTCTCTCTATTGTGAAATCATTGTCATTTATAATGTCAGTGTCATCTGTGTTGTCATTTTTCTGTCGTCTGTTTCTATTGTGACATCATTCTCATTTATAATGTCTGTGTCATCATTTTCGTGTCTGTCATCTATCTCTGTTGTGAAATCATAGTCAATTATAATGCCTGTGTCGCCTGTGTCCGCAGCGACCTCCCTGACGTTTAGAAAGCCTGTGTCGCCTGTGCCCGCAGCGACCTCCCTGACGTTTAGAAAGCCTGTGTCGCCTGTGCCCGCAGCAACCTCCCTGACGTTTAGAAAGCCTGTGTCGCCTGTGCCCGCAGCAACCTCCCTGACGTTTAGAAAGCCTGTGTCTATAAAGACCTCCCTGACGTTTAGAAAGCCTGTCGCCTGTGCCCGCAGCAACCTCCCTGACGTTTAGAAAGCCTGTGTCTATAAAGACCTCCCTGACGTTTAGAAAGCCTGTGTCTATAAAGACCTCCCTGACGTTTAGAAAGCCTGTGTCTATAAAGACCTCCCTGACGTTTAGAAAGCCTGTGTCTATAAAGACCTCCCTGTCGTTTAGAAAGCCTGTGTCTCTAGCGACCTCACTATCGTTTATAAAATCTGTGTCTCTAGCGACCTCACTGTTGTTTATAAAATCTGTGTCTTTGGCGACCTCACTGTCGTTTATAAAATCTGTGTCATCTGTGTCTATAGCGACCTCATTGAGGTTTAGAAAGCCTGTGTCATCTCTGTCTATAACGACCTCATTGTGGTTTAGAAAGCCTGTGTCGCCTGTGTCTATAAAGACCTCCCTGACGTTTAGAAAGCCTGTGTCGTCTGTGTCTATAGTGACATCATTGACGTTTAGACAGTCTGTGTCGCCTGTGTCTACAGCGACCTCACTGTCGTCCATAAGGTCTTTGTCACCTGTGTCTACAGCGACCTCACTGTCGTTCAGAAGGTCTGTGTCATCTGTGTCTATAGCGACCTCAATGAGGTTTAGAAAGTCCGTGTCGTCTGTGTCTATAAAGACCTCCCTGACGTTTAGAACGTCTGTGTTTTCTGTGTCATCTCTGTCTATAGCGACCTCATTGAGGTTTAGAAAGTCTGTGTCGTCTGTGTCTATAGCGACCTCATTGAGGTTTAGAAAGTCTGTGTCGTCTGTGTCTACAGCGACCTCATTGTCGTTTAGAAAGTCTGGTTCATCAGTGTCTATAGCGACCTCATTGAGGTTTAGAAAGTCTGTGTCGTCTGTGTCTATAACGACCTCAATGAGGTTTAGAAATTCTGTGTCGTCTCTGTCTATAGCGACCTCATTGACGTTTAGAAAGTCTGTGTCATCTGTGTCTATAGCGACCTCAATGAGTTTTAGAAAGTCTGTGTCGTCTCTGTCTATAGCGACCTCGTTGAGGTTTAGAAATTCTGTGTCGTCTGTGTCCGCAGCGACCTCATTGACGTTTAGAAAGTCTGTGTCGCCTGTGTCTATAGTGACCTCATTGACGTTTAGAACGTCTGTGTCGCCTGTGTCCACAGCGACCTCATTGACGTTTAGAAAGTCTGTGTCGCCTGTATCTACAGCGACCTCATTGATGTTTAGAAAGTCTGTGTCGCCTGTGTCTACAGCGACATCATTAATGTTTAGAATGTCTGTGTCGCCTGTGTCTACAGCGACCTCATTGTCGTTAAGAAAGCCTGTGTTGGCTGTGTCGCCTGTGTCCACAGCGACCTCATTGACGTTTTGAAAGTCTGTGTCGCCTGTGTCCACAGCGACCTCATTGACATTTAGAAAGTCTGTTTCGCCTGTGTCTACAGCGACCTCATTGATGTTTAGAAAGTCTGTATTGTCTGTGTCGTCATTGTCTATAGTGACCTCATTGACGTTTAGAAAGTCTGTGTTGTCTGTGTCGTCATTACATTTAGTGACCTCATTGAGGTTTAGAAATTCTGTGTCGTCTGTGTCTACAGCGACCTCATTGTCATTTAGAAAGTCTGTGCTGTGTCGTCTGTGTCTATAGTGACCTCATTGATGTTTAGAAAGTCTGTGTCTCTAGAGACCTCACTGTCATTTATAAAATCTGTGTCATCTGTGTCTATAGTGACCTCTTTGACGTTTAGAAAACTGTCATCTGTGTCTATAGTGACCTCTTTGACGTTTAGAAAACTGTCGTCTGTGTCTGTAGCGACCTCTTTGACGTTTAGAAAGTCTGTGTCATCTGTGTCTCTAGAGACCTCATTGAGGTTTAGAAAGTCTGTGTCGCCTGTGTTTATAGTGACCTTATTGTGGTTTAGGAAGTCTGTGTCGCCTGTGTCTATAGTGACCTCATTGTCGTTTAGAAAGTCTGTGTCATCTGTGTCTCTAGCGACCTCACTGTCATTTAGAAAGTCTGGGTCGTCCTTGTCTCTAGTGACCTCATTGACGTTTAGAACGTCTGTGTCGTCTCTGTCTATAGCGACCTCAATGAGTTTTAGAAAGTCTGTGTCATCTGGGTCGTCTGTGTCTATAGCGACTTCATTGAGGTTTAGAATGTCTGTGTCGTCTGTGTCTATAGCGACCTCAATGAGGTTTAGAAAGTCTGTGTCGTCTGTGTCTATAGCAATCTCAATGACGTTTAGAAAGTCTGTGTCGTCTCTGTCTATAGCGACCTCACTGTCATTTAGAAAGTCTGGGTCGTCCTTGTCTCTAGTAACCTCATTGACGTTCATAAGGTCTGTGTCGCCTGTGTCTACCGCGACCTCACTGTCGTTCATAAGGTCTGTGTCGCCTGTGTCTACAGCGACCTCACTGTCGTTTAGAAGGTCTGTGCCACCAGTGTCTACAACGACCTCACTGTCGTTCAGAAGGTCTGTGTCGCCTGTGTCTACAGCGACCTCACTGTCGTTCAGAAGGTCTGTGCCGCCAGTGTCTACAGCGACCTCACTGTCGTTCAGAAGGTCTGTGTCGCCTGTGTCTACAGCTACCTCACTGTCGTTCATAAGGTCTGTGTCGCCTGTCTCTAGTGACCTCGCTGTGGTTTAGAAAGTCTGTGTCGCCTGCGTCTCTAGCGACCTCACTGTCGTTTATAAAGTTTGTGTCGTCTGCGTCTCTAGCGACCTCACTGTCATTCATAAAGTCTGTGTCGTCTGCGTCTCTAGCGACCTCACTGTCATTTAGAAATTCTGTGTCGCCTGTGTCTGTAGTGACCTCATTGATGTTTAGAAAGTCTGTGTCGTCTGCGTCTATAGCAACCTCACTGTCTTTTATAAAGTCTGTGTCGTCTCTGTCGTCTGTCTATTGTGACATCTTTGTCAATTACAATCTCTGTGTCTACTGTGTCTCATGTGACATCATTGTCATTTATAATGTCACTGTCATCGATGTCGTCAATGTCGTCTGTGTTGTTTGTGTATATTGTGACATCATTTTCATTATATCTGTGCCATCTATGTCATCTGTGTCTAATGTGACATCATTGTAAAATATATTGTCTGTGTCGTCTTTGTCTATTGTGACACCCTTGTCACTAATAATGTCTGTGTTGTTGGTGTCGTATGTTTCGTTTTTGTCTATAGTGACTTCATTGATGTTTAGAAAGTTTGTGTCGTCTGTGTCTACAGCGACCTCTCTGTCGTTCATAATGTCTGTGTCGTCTGCGTCTCTAGCGACCTCACTGTCGTTCATAAAGTCTGTGTCGTCTGCGTCTCTAGCGACCTCACTGTCGTTCATAAAGTCTGTGTCGTCTGCGTCTCTAGCGACCTCACTGTCGTTCATAAAGTCTGTGTCGTCTGCGTCTCTAGCGACCTCACTGTCGTTTTTAAAGTCTGTGTCGTCTCTGTCGTCTGTCTATTGTGACATCTTTTTCAATTATAATGTCTGTGTCTACTGTGTCTCATGTGACATCATTGTCATTTATATTGTCAGTGTCATCGATGTCGTCTGTGTTGTTTGTGTATATTGTGACATCATTTTTATTAATAATATCTGTGCCATCTGTGTCATCTGTGTTGTCTGTGTCGTCTGTGTCTAATGTGACGTCATTGTAAAATATATTGTCTGTGTCGTCTTTGTCTATTGTGACACCCTTGTCGTTAATAATGTCTGTGTCGTTGGTGTTGTATGTTTCGTCTGTGTCTCTTGTGACATCATTGTCATTTATAATGTCTGTGTCATCTGTTTCTATTGTGTCATCGTTGTCATGTATAATGTCTGTGTCGTCTGCGTCTATTGTGGCATCATTATCACTTTTAATACCTGTGTCTTTCATTTCACCTGTGTCGTCTCTGGTGTTTGTGTCTATTGTGACATCACTTTATTTATAATATGTCATCTGTGTTTTCAGTGTCTATTGTGACGTCATTGCCCTTTATAATATCTGTGTCGTCTTTGTTGTGACATCACTGTCATTTCTACGTTCTGTGTCGTCTGTGTCTATTCTGAAATCATTGTCATTTAAAATGTCTCTGTCCTCTGTGTCTATTTTGACATCATTTTCATTTATAATGTCTGTGTCTATTTTAACATCATTTTCATTTATTATGTCTGTCATCTGTGTGTAATGTGACATTATTGTCATTTTTAATGTCTGTGTAGTTGGTGTCATCTTTGTCTATATTGAAATCACTGTCATTTATAATGTCAGTGTAGTCTGTGTCATCTGTTTCTATTGTGATATCGTTTTAATTTATAGTGTCTGTGTCATTTGTTTCTATTTTGTTATAATTTTGATTTACAATGTCTGTGTCATCTGTGTCTATTGTGACATCATTGTCATTTATAATGTCTGTGTCTTCTGTGTAGTCTGTCGTCTGTGTCTTCTTTGTCTATTGTGACATCCTTGTCATTTATAATGTCTCTGTCATCTGTGTATATTTAGATATCATTTTTTTTATAATGTCTGTGTCGTCTGTCTATGTTTTGACATTTTTGTCATTTATAATGTCTGTGTTGTCTGTGTCTATTGTGATATCTTTGTCATTTATGTTGTCTGTGTCGTCAGTGTCTATTGTGACATCATTGTCATATATAATGTCTCTGTTTTCTGTGTCTTTTGTGATATCATTGTTATTTAAAATGTCTGTCGTCTGTGTCTATTGTGACATCATTGTCATGTATAATGTCTGTTTCTTCTGTGTATATTTTGACATCATTTCGTTTATAATGTCTGTGTATTCTGTGTTTTCTTTGTCTATTTTGATATATTTGTCATTTATAATGTCTGTGTCTATTGTGACATCATTGTCATTTATGAAGTCTGTGTCATCTTTGTCTATTTTGACATCATTGTCTTTTATAATCTCTGTATCGTCGTATATGTCGTATATGTAATCTGAGAATATTGTGACATCCTTGTAATTTATAATGTCTGTGTCGTCTGTGTCTATTGTGACATCGTTGTCATTTATAAAGTCTTTATTGTCTTTGTCGTATGTGTCGTCTGTGCTTCCTGTGCCTATTGTTACATCATTGTAATTTATAATATCTGTGAGAACTGTGTCTATTGTGACTCCTGTGTCTATTGTTACATCATTGTAATTTATATTATCTGTGTCGTCTGAGTCTATTGTGACATCATTTTCATTTTTAAGTTCTGTCGTCTGTGAATGTTGTGACATCATTTTCATTTATCATGTCTGCATCTTCTGTGTCTATTGTGACATTATTGTTTTTATAATGTCTGTCATCTGTGTCATCTGTGCCGATTGCGACATCATTGTCATTTATAATGTCTTTCGTCTGTGTCGTCTGTCTAGTCTGTGTCTATTGAGACATAATTTTCATTTATAAAATCTGTTGTCTATGTCTAATGTGACAGCACTGTCATTTATAGTGTCTCTGTCATCTGTGAATATTGTGACATCTTTGTCTTTTATAATGGCTGTGTCGTCTCTGTCTATTGAGACATAATTGTCATTTATAAAATCTGTGTCGCCTGTGTCTATTGTGACATCATTGTCATTTATAATATTTTTGTCGTCAGTGTCGTCTGTGGCTATTGTGATATTATTGTCATTTATAATATCTGTCGTCTGTCCAGTCTGTGTCTACTGTGACATCATTGTAGTTTATAGTCTGTGTCGTGTGTTGTACATGTCTATTGTGACATCATTGTCATTTAAGTCTGTGTCGTCTGTGTCTATTGTGACACCATTTTAATTTATAAAGTCTGTGTCGTCTGTGTCATCTTTGTCTATTTTGACATCACTGTCACTTATAATGTTTGTGTCGTCTGTGTAGTCTGTCTATTGTGTCATCATTGTAGTTTATAATGTCTGTTTCTTCTGTCGTCTATGTCTATTGTGACACCATTGTGATTTATAATGTCTGTGTCTTCTGCGTCTGTTGTGACTTCATTTTATATTATGTTTGTGTAGTCTGTGTCTATTGTGACAACATTGTCATTAAAAATGACTGTCCTCTGTTTCGTCTGTATCGTCAGTGTGTATTCTTACACAGTTGTCATTTGTAATGCCTGTGTTGTCTGTCGTCTGTGTCTATTGTGACTTCTTTTTCATTTATAATGTCTGTGATGTCTGTGTCTATTGTGACATCATTGTCATTTATATTGTGTGTCGTTTGTGCCATTTGTGTCATCTCTGTCGTCTGTGTCTATTGTGACATCGTTGTCATTTGTAATGTCTGTCGTCTGTGTCATCTGTGTTTAATGTGACATTGTTTTCATTTATAATGTCTGTGTCGTCTGTGTCATCTTTGTATATTGTGGCATCATTGTCATTTATAATGTCTGTCATCTGTTTTTATTATGACATCATTGTCATTTATAATATCTTTGTTTTCTGTGTCGTCTATGTCATCTCTGTCTTCTGTGTCTATTGTGATATTGTTTGCATTTATAATGTCTGTGTCGTCGCTGTCGTCTTTGTGTATTTTGAATTCATTTTTATTTATAATGTCTATTTCTTCGATGTGTTTTGTGACATCATTTTTATTTTTAATGTCTTTGTCGTCTGTCATCCGTGTCATCTGTGTCTGTTATAACATCATTGTCATTTATAATGTCTTTGTCCTCTGTGTCGTCGGTGTTGTGTGTGTCGACTGTGAGATCACTGTCATTTATAATGCCTGTCGTTTTTTTTTCTGTGTAGTCCATGTCTACTGTAACATCATTATAGTTTTTAATGTCTGCGTCTTCCATGTCTATTGTGACATCATTGTAATTTATAATGTCTGTGTTGTCTGTGTGTTTTGTTACATCATTGTCATTTATAATGTCTGTGTCGTCTGTTTGGTCTGTGTTGATTTTGGTATCATTGTCATTTATAATATCTGTGTGGTCTGTGTTGTCTGTGTTGGCTTTGTATATTGTGACATCATTTTCACTTGTAATGACTTTGTCATCTGTGTAGTCTGTCATCTCTGTCGTCTGAATCGTCTGTGTCCATTGTGACATCATTGTCATTTATAATGTCTGTGTCTACTCTGACACCATTGACATTTATAATATATGTGTCGTCTGTGAATATTGTGACATCATTGTAATTTATAATGTTTGTGTCGTCTGTGTCTATTCTGATATCATTATCGTTTATAATGTCTGTGTCGTCTAAGTCGTCTGTGAATATTGTGGTATCATTGTAATTTATAATGTCTGTGTCATCTCTGTCGTGGGTGTATATTGTGATATCATTTACCTTTATAATGTCTGTGTCGTCTGTGTTGTCTGTGTCTATTGTGACATCATTATCGATTAAAATGTCTGTCGTATGTGTATTTTCTGTCGTCTGATTCGTCTCTGTCTTCTGTGTCTTCATTGTAATATATAATGTCTGTGTCGCTGTGTTGTCTCTGTCGTCTGTGTCTATTGTGACATCATTTTCATTTATAATGTCTTTGTCATCTGTGTTGTCTGTGTCTATTGTGATATTATTGTCATTTATAATGTCTTTATCGTGTGTGTCGTTTTTGTCTATTTTGATATAATTTTCACAGAATCACAGAATAACCAGGTTGGAAGAGACCCACCGGATCATCCAACTGTTCCTATCAAACCCTAAACAATGCCCCTTAGCACCTCGTCCACCTGTGCCTTAAACATCTCCAGGGAAGGTGACTCAACCACCTCCCTGGGCAGCCTGTTCCAGCGCCCAATGACCTTTTCTGTAAAAAATTTTTTCCTAATGTCCAGCCTAAATCTCCCCTGGCGGAGCTTGAGGCCATTCCCTCTTGTCCTGTCCCCTGTCACTTGGAAGAAGAGGCCAGCACCTTCCTCTCTACAACCTCCTTTCAGGTAGTTGTAGAGAGCAATGAGGTCACCCCTCAGCCTCCTCTTCTCCAGGCTAAACAACCCCAGCTCTCTCAGCCGCTCCTCATAAGGCGTGTTCTCCAGCCCCTTCACCAGCTTTGTTGCTCTTCTAATATATGCTCTTCATATATAATGTCTGTGTCGTCTGTGTCTATTGTGAAATAATTGTCATCTATCTGTATCTTCTGTCGTCTGCGTCTGTTGTGACGTCATTGTAATTTATAATGTCTGTATCTTCTGTGTCTATTTTAACAACATTTTCATTTATAATGACTGTCGTCTTTGTCGTCTTTCGTCTTTATCAAATGTAACATCATTGTAATTTATGTCTGTGTCATGTATGTTGTGACATCATTGTCATTTATAATGTCTGTGTCTTCTGTGTCTATTGTGACATCATTTTCATTTATAATATCTGTGTCGTCTGTGGCCTCTGTGTCTATTGTGGTATCATTGTCATTTATAATATATGTGTCGTGTGTGTCGTCTTTGTCTTTTTTGAAATAATTGTCATTTATGATGTCTGTGTTGTTTGTGTTGTCGGTGTCTATTTTGATTTAATACTCATTAGAAATATCTGTGTCGTTTTTGTCGTCTGTCTTCTGTGTCTACTGTTATATCATTGTCATTTATAATGTCTGTGTCTTCTGTGTCTTTTGTGACATCATTTTCAAATATAATGTCTGAGTCGTTTGTGTCTATTGTGATATCATTGTCTTTTATAATGTCTTTGTCGTCTGTGTGGTTTGTGTCATCTTTCCCTATTGTGATATCTTTGTCATTAACCATGTGTGTGTCGTCTCCCTTGTCTCTCTCGTCGTTGTCTATTGTGTCATCATTGTCATTTTTAATGTCTGTGTCATTTGTGTCTATTGTGGCATCATTGTCATTTATAATGTCTGTGTAATCTATGTGATCTCTGTCTATTGTGACTTCTTTGTCCTTTATAATGTCTGTGTTGTCTGTGTCTGTTGTGACATCATTGTCATATATAACGTCTGTGTGGTCAGTGTCATCTATGTCTATTGTGACATTTTCATTTACAGTGGATTTGTCGTCTGTGTCATCTATGACATCTGTGTCTCTTGTGACATCATTGTCATTTATGTCGTCTGTGTCGCCTGTGTCGTCTCTGTCTATTGTGACATAATTTTCATTTATAATGACTTTGTAGTCGCTGTCGTCTCTGTCGTCTGTGTCTATTGTGATATCTTTGTCTTTTTAATGTCTGTGTCATATGTGTCTTATGTGTGTATTGTCACATAATTGCCATTTATACTGTCTGTGTCGTCGGTGTCTATTGTGCCATATTGTCATTTATAAAGTCTGTGTCGTCATTTTCTATTTTGACATGATTTTAATTTATAATGTCTGAGTCTCGTGTGTCGTCTGTGTCTATTGTGCCATCATTCTCAATTATAATGTCTGTGTCATCTGTGTCGTCTATGTCTATTTTGACATCACTGTCATTTATGTCTTTGTTGTCTGTGTCATTTATAATTCTGTGTTGCCTTTGTCTTTTGTAAAATCATTGTGATTTATAATGTCTGTGTTTTCTTTGTGTGTTGTGGCATAAATTATGTATATAAGGTCTGTGTCGTCTGTGTCATCTATTTCTATACAGACATCACTGTCATTTAAAATGTCTCTGTCATCTGTCTATTGTGACTTAACTTTTTTATATAATATCTGTGTTGTCTGTGCCTATTATGACGCAATTTTCAATTATAATGTCTCTGTCGATTGTGTCTTTTATGTTGTTTGTGTTGTCTGTCTACTGTGTCATCATTGTCATTTATAATGTCTGTGTCTATTGTGGTATCATTCTTATTTATAATGTCTGTGTCGAGTGTCCTCTTAGTCTATTTTAATATCTCTTTCATTTACAATATCTGTGTCGTCTGTGTCTATTGTGAAATAATTTTCATTTTTACTGTCTGTTTCTTCTGTGTCGTCTGTTTCTATTTTGACATCATTGTCATTAATAATGTCTGTATCATCTGTGTCGTCTGTGTCTATTTTGACATCATTTTCATTTGTAATGGCTTTGTCGTCTGTGTGTATTGTGACATCATTTTCATTTATAACGTCTGTGTCGTCTGAGTCATCTGTGTCGTCTGAGTCATCTGTGTCGTCTGAGGCGTCTGTGTCTATTTTTAAATCCATGTCATTTATAAGAGTGTGTCCTCTGTGAATTCTTTGTCTATTTTGAGATCCATGTCACTTATAATGTCTGTGTCTTCTGTGTTGTCTGTGTCTAATGTGACATCATTGTCGTTAAAAATGTCACCGTCGTCTGTATCGTCTGTGTCTATTGTTACAAACTGTCAATTATAATGTCTTTGCCGTCTCTGTCATCTGTGTATATTCTGGCATCCTTGTCATTAATGTCTATGTCGTCTTTTTCGTCTGTGTTGTTTGTGTCATATTTTCTGTGTTTATTGTTACATCGTTGTCATTTATAAAGTCTGTGTTGTCTGAGTCATCTGTTTTGTCTCTGGTGTCTGTGTCTATTTTGAAATAATTGTCATTTATTATGTCTCTGTCGTTTGTGTTTTCGGTGTCTATTTTGATTTAATTGACATTAAAAATATCTGTCGTATGTGTCGTCTGTGTCTACTGTGACATAATTTTCATTTACAATGTCTGTGTCTATTGTGACAAAATTTTCAATTATAATGTCTCTGTAGTTTGTGTCTTTTATGTCGTCTGTGTCTACAGTGACATCATTGTCATTTATCAAGTCTGTTTCGTCTGTGTCGTCTGTTTCATCTGTGTCTATTGTGCCATCATTTTCATTTATAATATCTGTCGTCTGTGTCGTTTTTGTCGTATTTGTCTATCGTGACATCATTGTCATTTATAATGTCTGTGTCATATGTGTCTATTGTCACATCACTGTCATTTATAATGTCTCTATCATCTGTGCCTATTGTGAAATAATTGTTGTTTATAATGTCTCTGTCGTCGGTGTCTATTGTGACATCATTGTCATTTATAATGTCTGTGTTGTCTGTGGCTGTTGTGACATAATTGTTATTTTTTATGTCTGTGTCATCTCTGTCGTCTGTGTCGTCTCTGTTGTCGGTGTCTATCGTGACATCATTGTCATTTATAATGTCTGTGTCGTCTGTATCTATTTTGATATCTTTGTCATACATAATGCCTGTGTCATCTGTCAACTGTGTCTATTTTGACATCATAGTAATTTATAACGTCTGTCGTCTGTGTCTATTGTGACATCATTGTCAATTATAATGTCTGTGTCGTCTTTGTTGTGGGTGTCTATTGTTAAATCATTTTCATTTATAATGTCTGTGTCGCCCGTGCCTTCTATGTCTATTGTGACTTCACTGTCATTTATGTCTGTGTCGTCTGTGTTTATTGTGACACCATTGTCATTTATAATGTCTGTATCGTTGGTGTCGTCTGTGTAGTCTTTGTCTATTTTGAAATCATTGTCATTCATAATGTCTGTTTCGTCTGTGTCAATTGTGACATCATTTTCATTTATTATGTCTGTGTTGTCTGTGTCTTCTGTGTCGTCTCTGTCTATTGTGACATCATTGTCATTTATATTATCTGTGTCGACTCTCTTGTGACATGATTATCATATATAACGTCTGTGTATATTTTGGCATCATTATCACTTTTAAAACTTGTGTCATCTTTGTTGTCTGTGTCATTTGTGTCTGTTGTGATATCATTTTCATTTATAAAGACTTTGTCATCTCTGTCATCTGTATCTTCAGTGTCTATTGCGACATCATTGTCTTTTGTAATGTCTGTGTTGTTTGTGTCATCTCTGTCGTCTGTGTCTATTGTGATATCATTGTCCTTTTTAAGTCTGTGTCATATGTGTCTTCTGTGTGTATTGCCACATAATAGCCATTTATACTGTCTGTGTCGTCGGTGGCTATTGTGACTTCATTGTCATTTATAATGTCTGTGTTTTCTGTGTTGTCATTTTCTATTTTGACATCGTTATCATTTATAAAGTCTGGTTGCATTTGTCATCTGTGTCTATTGTAACATTATTCTCATTTATAATGTCAGTGTCATCTGTGTCGTCTCTGTCTATTATGACATCATTGTCATTTATAATGTCTGTCGTGTGTGTCATCTGTGTTGTCTGTGTTAATAGTGACAAAATAGTCGTTTATAATGTCTGTGTCGTCTGTGTTATTTATATTGTCTGTGTCGCTTTTGTCTATTGTGACATCTTTTTCGTATCTAATGTCTGTCGTCTGTGTCATCTATTTCTATAGTGACATCACTGTCATTTAAAATGTCTCTGTCGTCTGTGTCTATTTTGACAAAGTTGTCATATATAATGTCTGTGTTGTCTATGTCTATTTTGACATCATTGTCATTTATTATGTCTGTGTATTCTGTGTCTATTGTGACGTAATTTTCAATTATAATGTCTCTGTTGATTGTGTCTTTTTTGTTGTCTCTGTCGTCTGTGTCTACCATCACATCATTGTCATTTATAATGTCAGTCGTCTGTGTCGTCTGCATCTAATGATACATCATTGTCATATATAATGTCTGTGTCGTGTATGTCCATTGTGACATCATTTTCGTTTACAATGTCTGTGTCGTCTGTGTCGTCTGTTTCAATTGTGACATCATTGTCAATTATAATATCTGTGTCGTTTGTGTCTATTTTGACATCTTTGTCATTTATAATGTCTGTCTTCTGTGTCTATTGTGACATCACTGTCCTTTATAATGTCTGTGTCTATTGTGACATCATTGTCATTTATAATGTCTGTATCGTCTGTGTCTGTTGTGATATCATTGTTATATATAATGCCTGTCATCTGTGTCGACTGTGTCTATTGTGACATCTCTGTCATTTATAGTCTGTCTTCTTTGTCTATTCTGACATCATTTTCATTTATAATATCTCTGTCTTTTGTGTCATCTCTGTCTATTGTGACATCATCGTTATTTATGTCTGTTATCTGTGTCGTCTGTGTCTATTGCCACATCGTTGTCATTTATGTCTGTGTCATCTGTGTCTGTTTTGATATCGTTGTAATTTATAATGTCTGTATTGTCTGTGTCTATTGTGACATCATATTCATTTATAATATCTGCCATCTGTGTCGTCTGTGTCTATTCTGACATCATTGTATTTTATAATGTCTGTGTCGTCTGTGTCTATTTTGACATCAATTTCAATTATGTCTGTGTCGTTTGTTTTGTCTGTGTCGTCTGTGTGTACTGTGACATCATTGTCATTTATAGTGTCTTTGTTGTCTGTGTCGTCTCTGTGCATTGTGACATCATTGTCATTTTTAATGTCTGTGTCGTCTCTGTCTATTTTGACATCGTTGTTATTTATAATGTCTGTGTCTATTGTGACGTCATTTTCAATTATTATGTCTGTGTCGTTTGTGCCTTTTCTGTCGTCTGTGTCTACTGTGACTTTATTGTCGTTTATAATGTCTGTGTCGTCTCTGTCGTCTGTTTATATTGTGACACCATTGTCATTTATACTGTGTTGTCTGTGTAGTCTGTGTCTATTGTGAAAGCATTGTGTTTTATAATGTCAGTGTCGTCTCTGTCTATAGTTACATCATTGTCCTTTATAATGACTGCATCATCTGTGTCATCTCATTCGTCTTTGTCTAATGTGATGTCATTGTGTTTTATAATGTCTGTGTCGTAAGTGTCTGTTGTGACATCTTTGTCATTTATAATGTCTGTGTCATCTGTGTCCTCTGTGCCTTCTGTTTCAATCGTGACAACATTTTAATTTATAATGAATTTGTAGTCTGTCGTCTCTATCGTCTGTGTCTATTAAGACATCATTTTCATTTATAATGTTTGTTTTGTCTGTGTTGTCTATGTCATCTGTTTCATCTGTGTCTATTGTGACATCATTGTCATTTAAAATGTCTGTGCCTTCTGAGTCATTTGTGTCTGTTGTGGCATCATTGTTATTTATAATGTCTGTGTCATCTCTTTTGTTTTTGTCGTCTTTGTCTATTGCGACATCATTGTCATTTACAATGTCTGTGTCGTCTATTTTGTCTCAGTCGTCTCTGGAGTCGGAGTCTATTGTGACATCATTGGCATTTATAATGTCTGTGTCTATTTTGGCATAATTGTCATTTTTAATGTCTGTGTCATCTCTGTCGACTGTGTCGTCTTTGTCGTTTGTGTCTATCATGACGTTTTCATTTATAATGTCTGTGTCATCTGTGTCTATTATGATATCATTGTCATATATAATGCCTGTGTCTTCTGTGTCTATTCTGACATCAATTTCAATTATAATATCTGTCTTCTGTGTTGTCTCTATTTTGTTATCATCTTTATTTATAATGTCTATGTCGTCTGTTTCGTCTGTGTCTATTGTGACATCGTTGTCATTTATAATGTCTGTTCCTTCTGAGTCATTTCTGTCTATTGTGGCATCATTGTCATTTACAATGTCTGTGTCGTCTGTGTTTATTTTGACATAATTTTCATTTTTAATGTCTGTGTCATCTCTGTCGTCTTTGTCGTCTGTCTATGACATTTTCATTTATAATTTCTGTGTCGTCTGTGTCTATTGTGATATCATTGTGATATATAATGCCTGTATCGTCTGTGTCGACTGTGTCTATTGTGACATCATTGTCATTTATAAAGTCTGTGTCTTCTGTGTCATTTCTGATGTCATTTTCATTTATAATATCTCTGTATTCTGTGTCGTCTCTGTCTATTGTGACATCATCGTTATTTATAATGTCTGTTGTTTGTGTTGTCTGTGTCTATTGTCACATCATTGTCATATATAATGTCTGTGTCATCTTTGTCTATTGTGACATCGTTATAATTTATAATGTCTGTGTGGTCTGTGTCATGGGTCCCTATTGTGACATCGTTTTCATTGATAATGTCTGTGTCGTTTGTATTGTCTGTGTCGTCTGTGTCTACTGTGACATCATTGTCATTTATAATGTCTTTGTCGTCTGTGTGTATTATGACATCATTGACATTTATAATGTCTGTGTCGTCTGCGTCTATTGTGATGTCATTGTAATTTATAATATCTGTGACCTCTGTGTCATCTGTGTGTACGGTGCCATCATTGTCATTCATGTCTGCGTTGTCTGTGTTGTGTGTGTCATTTTTGTCTCTTTTGATATCGTTGTCATATATAATGTCTGTGTCGTCTGTGTCTATTTTGTCATCATTATCGCATTTAATACCTGTGTCGTCTGTGTCACCATTGTCGTCTGTGTCTATTGTGACATAATTTTTTTAAATTTTTTCTGTCGTCTGTGTCTATTGTCATATTATTGTAATTTATAATGTCTGTGTCATCTGTGTCTATTTTGATATCATTGTCATTTATAATGTCTGCATCGTCTGTGTCATCTGTGTCTATTGTGACATCATTTGCATTTATATTATCTTTGTCATGTGTGTCATCAGTGTCCTCTTTTTCATCTGTGTTTATTGTGACATCATTGTCATTTATAATGTCTGTGTCGTCTGAGTCATGTGTGTTGTCTGTGTTCTCTGTGTCGTCTGTGGCATCTGTGTCTATTTTGAAATCCATGTAGTTTATAATGTCTGTGTCCTCTGTGACTTCTGTGTCTATTGTGACATCCATGTCACTTATAATGTCTGTCGTCTGTGTTGTCTGTGTCTATTGTGACATCATTGTTATTATAAATGTCTGTGTCTTCTGTGTCTATTGTTACATAATTGTCATTTATAATGTTTTTGCCTTCTCTGTAGTCTATGTTGTGACATCATTGTCATATTTAATGTGTCTGCTGTGTCGTCTGTGTCTATTGTGACATCATTGTCATTTATAATGTATGTGTCGTTTGTATCTATTGTGACATCTGTTTCATTTATAATTTCTCTGTAGTTTGTGTCTTTTATGTCGTCTGTGACTACTGTGACATCATTGTCATTTATAATGTCTGTGTCGTTTGTGTCTATGGTGAAATCGTTTTCATTTATAATGTCTGTGTCGTCTGTGTCATCTCTGTTGTCTTTGTCGTCTGTGTCCATTGTTATATAATTGTCAATTATAATGTCTGTCGTGTGTGTCGTCTTTGTCTATTTTGATATCATTGACATTTATGTCTGTGTCGTCTGTGTCTATTGTGATATCATTGTCATATAAATGCCTGTGTCGTCTGTGTCGAATGCGTCTATTGTGACGTCATTGTCATTTATAAAGTCTGTGTCTTCTGTGTCTATTCTGACATCATTTTCATTTATAGTATCTCTGTTATCTCTGACTATTGTGACATCATTGTCATTTATAATGTCTGAATCGTCTGTGTCATCTGTCTATTGTGACTTCATTTTAATTTTTAATTTCTGTGTTGTTTTTGTTGTCTGCGTCGTCTGTGTCTACTTTGACATCATTGTCATTTGTAATGTCTGTGTCTTCTGTCATCTGTGTTTATTGTAACATCGTTGTAATTTATAATGTCTGTGTAATCTATGTCTATTGTGACATCATTTTCAATTATAATGTCTGTTACGTTTGTGTCTTTTCTGTCGTCTGTGTCTACTGTGACTTTTCTTTCGTTTATAATGTCTGTCTTCTGTGTTGTCTCTGTCATCTGTTCATATTGTGACACCATTGTCATTTATACTGTCTGTGTTGTCTGTCGTCTGTGTCTATTGTGATATTATTGTCGCTTATAATGTCTGTGTCGTGTGTGCCATCTTTGTATATTTTGATATCATTTTCATATATAAAATCTGTCGTCTGTGTCTATTGTGAAATAATTGTTATCTATAATGTCTCTGTGACATCATTGTCATTTTTAATGTCCATGTCCTCTGTGTGTCTTGTGAAATCAGTGTCATTTTTAATGTCTGTGTCGTCTGTGTCATCTGTGTTGTCTGTGACTTTTATGACATCATTGTCATTCAAAATGTCTATGTATTATGTATCTATTGTGACATTATCATTTATGAAGTCTGTGTCGCCTTTGTAGTGTGTCGTCTGTCTATTGTGACATAATTGCCATTTTTAATATCTGTGTCGTCTCTGTTGTCTGTGTCTATTGTGAAATAATTTTCATTTATAATATCTGTCGTCTGTGTCTATTGTGACATCATTGTCATTTATAATATCTGTGTCTGCTGAGTCATCTGTGTCTATTGTGACGTCATTGTAATTTATCATTTCTGTGTCGTCTGTGTCTATTGTGACGTCATTTTCATGTATAAAGTTTGTGTCGTCTGTTTCATCTGTGTCTATTGCGACAACATTGTCATAAAATATCGGTGTCGGCTGAGTCGTCTTTGTCTATTGTGATATTATTGTCATATTATAATGTCTGTGTCGTCTGAGTCTATTATGACATCGGTGTCATTTATAATGGCTGTGTCGTCTGTGTCTATTTTGATATCATTGTCATTTTTTATGTCTGTGTTGTCTGTGTCGTCTTTGAACTACTGTGTTGTCTCTGTTGTCTGTGTCTATAGTGACATCATTGTCATTTTTAAGGTCTGTGTCGACTCTGTCGTCTTAGTCGTCTGTGCCTATTGTTACAACATTTTCATTTATAAAGCCTGTGTCCACTGTGTCATTTGTGTCTATTGTGACATCATTGTCAAATATAATGTCTGTCGTCTGTGTCATCTGTGTCTGTTGTGACATTATTTTCATTAATAATATCTGTCGTCTGTGTTGTTTTGTCATCTGTGTCTATTGTGACATCATTGTGATTGATAATGTCTTTGTTGTCTGTGTCTATTGTGATATCATGTTCATTTATAATGTCTGTGTCTTCTCTGTCGTCTGTTTCGTCTGTGTCGATTATGTCTATTGTGACATCATTGTCATTTAAAATGTCTGTGTCTTCTCTGTCGTCTGTGTCTATTTTGACTTCACTGTCATTTATAATGTCTGTGTCGTCTGTGTCGCCTTTGTATTTTGTGACATAATTTTCATTTATAATGTTAGTGTAGTCTGAGTAGTCTGTGTCTTTTGCGAAATAATTTTCATTAATTATGTATGTGTTTTCTGTGTCATCTGTGTCTGTTTTTATTTCATTGACATTTATAATGTCTGTGTCATCTGTGTCGTCGGTGTCTATTGTGACATCATTGTCATTTACAATGTTTGTGTTATCAATGTCTATTTTGACATCATTGTCATTTATAATGTCTGTGTCGTCTGTGTCTATTGTGATATCATTTTCATTTACAATATATGTGTCGTCTGTCTCATCTGTGTCTATTGTGATATCATTGTCATTTATAATGTCTGTGTCGTCTGTATCCTCTTTGTCCTCTGTGTCGTTTGTGTCTTTTGTGAACATCATTGTCATTTATAATGTCTGTGTCGCCTTTGTCGTCTGTGTCTATTATGACATCATTTTTAATTTATAACGTCTATGTCGTATGTTTCGTCTATGTCTTCTGTGTCTACTGGACATAATTTTCATTTAATATATTTGTGCCGTTTGTTTCGCCTGTGTCGTCTGTGTAGTCTGTTTCGTCTCTGATATCTGTCGTCTGTGTCGTCTGTGTCATGTGCTGTCTCTGTCTATTGTGGTACCACTGTTAATTATCATGTCTGTGTCGTCTCTGTCATCTGTGTCGTCTGTCGTCTGTGTCTACTGTGACATCATTGTCATTTATAATGTCTGTGTCGTGTGTGTATATTTTGACATCAATGTCATTTATAATCTCGTTGTCATGTGTGTAGTCTATGTCTATTGTGAAATCATTGTGTTTTATAATGTCTGTGTCTTCTGTGTCTATTGTGACATCATTGTCATTTATAATGTCTGTGTCATCTGTTTCCTCTGTGTCTATTGTGACATCATTGTCATTTATAATGTTTCTGTCGTCTGTGTCATCTTTGTCTATTTTGACATCATTGACATATATAATTTCTGTGTCAACTGTGTTGTCTGTGTACATTGTGACATTATTGTCATTTATAATGTCTGTGTTGTCTGTGTCGTCTGTTTCTATTGTGACATCATTGTCATTTATAATGTCTGTGTCATCTGTGTCTATTTTACATCATTGTCATTTATAATGTCTGTTTCATCTGGGTCGTCTGTGTGTATTGTGACAACATTTTCATTTATAATGTCTGTGTCTATTTAATATAATTGTCATTTTTTGTCTGTGTCATCTTTGAACTTCTGTGTTGTCTCTGTTGTCTGTGTCTATTGTGACATCATTGTCATTTTTAATATCTGTGTCATCTCTGTCATATTTTTCGTCTTAGTTGTCTGTGCCTATTGTGACATCTTTGTAATTTAAAATGCCTGTGTCGACTGTGTCGTCTGTGTCTATTGTGACATCAATCTCAATTATAATGTATTTGTCGTCTGTGTCATCTGTGTGTATTGTGGCATCATTTTCATTAATAGTATCTGTGTCGTCTGTGTCTATTGTGATATCATTGTCATTTATAATGTCTTTGTTGTCTGTGTCGTCTGTGTTTATTGTGACATCATGTTCATTTATAATGTCTGTGTCATCTGTGTCGTCTGTTTCGTCTGTGTCGACTATGTCTAATGTGACATAATCGGCATTTATAATATCTCTGTCGTCTGTGTCTATTGTGACAGCATAGTCATTTGTAAAGTCTGTGTGGTCTGTCGTCTTTGTGTATTTTGACATCATTTTCATTTTTAATGTCTGTTTCCTCTTTGTCGTCTCTGTTTATTGTTATATGATTGCCATTTATTATGTCTGTCTTGTCTGTTTTGTCTGGGTCTATTGTGACATTATTGTCATTTATAATGTCTTTGTCGTCTGTGTCGTCTTTGTCTATTGTGATATGATTGTCATATATTATGTCACTGTACATTCCGTGTCTATTGTGATGGCATTGTCATTTATAATGTCTGTGTAGTCTGTGTCGTCTTTGTCATCTGGGTCTATTGTGACATCATTGTCATCTATAATACCTGTGTCTTCTGTGTCATCTGTGTCTTTTTTGACATCGTTGTCATTTATAGTGTCTTGTCATCTGTGTCGTCTTTTCTATTGTAACATCATTGTCATTTATGTCTGTCTTCTGTGTCATCTGTGTCTATTGTGATATTATTGTTATTTATAAGGTCTCTGTTGTATGTGTCTATTTTGACATAATTTTCATTTATAATATCTGTCGTTTGTGTTGTCTGTGTCTATTGTGACACCGTTGTCATTTCTATCATCTGTCATCTTTTTCGTCTGTGTCTATTGTGACATCATTTTCCTTTATAATGTCTGTGTCGTCTGTGTAGTCTGATTTGGCTTTGTCTATTGTGACATCATTGTCATTTATAATGTCTGTGTCGTTTGTGGCGTCTGTGTCATCTGCGTCTACTGTGACATCATTGTCATTTATAATCTGTGTTGTCTTTGTAATCTGTGTCGTCTGTGTTTAATGTGACATCATTTTCATCTATAATATATGTGTCGTCTGTGTCTATTGTGGCATATTTTTTTTATTATGTCTGTGTCATCTGTGTAGTCTCTTTCGTCTTTGTATATTGTAACATCGTTGTCATTTATAATGTCTGTGCCGTCTGTGTCGTCTGCGTCTGTTGTGACATCATTGTCATTTATGTCTGTGTCGTTTGCGTCTATTGTGACATCATTTTCGTTTATATTGTCTGTGTTGACTGTGCCATCTGTTTCTATTTTGACATCTTTGTCCTTTATAATGTCTGTCGACTGCGTGGTCAGTTTCGTCTGTGTCATCTGTTTCTATTGTGACATCACTGTTACTTATATTGTATGTGTCGTTTGTGTCGTCTGTGTCTATTGTGACATCATTTCCTATATAATGTCTGTGTCGTCTGTGTCTATTGTGATATGAATATCATTTATTTTGTCTGTGTCGGCTGTGTGTATTGTGACATCATTTTCGTTTATAATGTCTGTGTCGTCTGTCACGTCTGTGTCATCAATGTCTGTTGTAACATCATTGTTATTTATAATGTCTGTGTATTCTGTATATCTTGTGAGATAATAGTCATTTATAATGTGTCTGTTGTCTGTGTCCTCTGCGTCGTCTCTGTCATCTGTGTTGCCTTTGTCTATTGTGACATCATTGTCATTTATAATGTCTGTTTTCTGTGTCCTCTGTGTCATCTGTGTCTATTGTGATATTATTGTCATTTATAATGTCTGTGTCGTCTGTGTGTATTGTGACATCATTTTCATTTATAAAGTCTATGTCGTCTGTGTCATCTGTGTGTATTTTGAAACAATTTTCATTTATATCTGTGTTATCTGTGTCGTCTGAGAATATTTTAACATCATTGCCATTTATAATGTCTGTGTCCTCTGAGTTGTCTGTGTAGTCTGTATCATCTGTGTCTAATCTGACAGCATTGGTGTTTTTGCTATGTAGTCTTTTTCGTCTGTGTCGTCTGTGTCTATTGTGACGTAGTTGTCATTAATAATGTCAGTGTCCTCTGTGTCTATTGTGACATCATTGTCATTAATAATATCTGTGTCGGTTGTGTCGGCTGTGTTGTCTATGTTTATTGCGTCATCATTGTCATCTATAATGCCTGTGTCGGCTGTGTCTATTGTGACATCATTATCATTTATAATATCTGTGTCGTCTTTGTTGACTCTGTCGTCTTTGTCTATTGTGAGATCATTGTCATTTATAAGGTCTGTGTCATCTGTGTCTTCTGTGTCTGTTGTGATATCATTGTCATTTATAATGTCTGTTTCGTCTGTATGTGTCTATTTTGTCATCCTTGTCATTTATAATGTCTGTGTTGTCTTTGTTGTCTTTGTCTATTGTGACATCATTGTAATTTACAATGTCTGTGTCGCATGTGTCTATTGTGACATCATGTCATTTATAATTTCTATTTCTTCTGTTTCTATTGTGTCTTCATTGTCATTTATAATGTCTTTGTTGTCTGTGTTGTCTCTCAAGTCTGTGTCTTCTATGTCGTCTGAGTCGTCTGTGTCTATGGTGACATCATTTTCATTTATAATGACTGTGTCGTCTGTGTCATCTGTCTTAATTTTGACATCATGTTCATTTATAATGTCTTTGTCTTATGTTACGTCTGTGTCAACTGTGTGTATTGTGATATCATTTTCATTTGTAATGTCTCTGTCTTCTGTGTCGTCTGTCGTCTGTGTCTATTTTGACATCATTTTCGTGTATATCATCTGTGTCGTTTGTGTCTATTGTGATATCATTGTCATTTATAATGTCTCTGTAGCCTGTGTAATGTGACATCATTGTCATTTATAATGTCTCTGTAATCTGTGTTGTCTGTGTATATTGTGTCATCATTTTCATTTATAATGTCTGTGTTTTCTGTGTGGTCTGTGTTGTCTCTGTCGTCTGTGTCTATTGTGACATCATTGTCAATTATAAAGATTGTGTTGCCTCTGTCGTCTGTGTCTGTTGTGACATCATTGTCATTTTAATGTCTGTCTCGTCTTTGTCATCTGGCTCTATTGTGACATCATGGTCATGTATTATGTCTGGGTCGTCTGTGTCTATTGTTTCATCATTGTAATTTATAAAGTCTGTGTCATCTGTGTAAATTTTCACATCATTGTTATTTACGATGTCTGTGTCGTTAGTGCCGTCTGTGTCATCTGTGTCTATTGTGACATCATAGTCATTTATAATGTCTGTGTCTTCTGTGTCATCTGTGTCTATTGTGACATCATTGTCATTTATAATGTCTTTGTCGTCTGTGTCAGCTGTGTTGCTGGTGATATAATTGTCATTTATTATTTCTGTGTCATCTGTTTCGTCTCTGTCTACTGTGGCATCGTTTTCCTTCATAATGTCTGTGTCGTCTGTGTCATCTGTGTCTATTGTTGCATCATTGTCATTTATAATGTCTGGGTCGTCTGGGTCTATTGTGACATCATTGTCATTTACAATGTCTGAGTCGTCTTTGTTGTCTGTCTTTTTGTTCTCTGTGCCTATTTTGACATCATTTTAATTTATAATGTCTGTGTCGTCTGTGTCTATTGTGACATAGTTTTAATTTATAAAGTCTGTATCACCTGTGTCTATTTAGATATCATTTTCAATTATGATGTCTTTGTCGTCTATGTCTACTGTGACATCATCGTCATTAATAATGTCTGTGTCTTCTGTGTCTATTGTGACAGCATTGTAATTTATAATGTCTGTGTCGTCTGTGTCTATTGTGAATTCATTGTTATTTATAATATCTGTGTCATCTGTGTCTATTGTGACATCATTATCATTTATAGTGTCTGTGTCGTCTCTGTCTATTTTTGCATCATGGTCATTTATAATGTCTGTGTCGTCTGTGTCTATTGTTACATTATTGACATTTAAAATATGTGTGTTGTCTCTGTCTGTTGTGAAATCATTGTCATTTGTCATGTCTGTGTCAATTTTGACATCATTGTCATTTATATTGTCTGTGTCGGCTGTGTGTATTGTGACATCATTTTCGTTTATAATGGCTGTGTCGTCTGTGTCATCTGTGTCATCTGTGTCTAAATTGAAATCATTGTCATTTAATATCTGTGTTATCTGTGTCATCTGTGTCTAATTTGATATCCTTGTCATTTATAATGTCTGTGTCTTCTGTGTATATTGTGACATCATTATCATTTATAATGTCTGTGTTGTCAGAATACGCACTGTAGTCTGTGTCGTCTGTGTCTATTGTGACATCTTTGTCATTTATAATGTCTCTGTCGTTTGTGTCACCTGTCATCTGTGTCGTCTGTGTATTTTGTGATATCATTGTCATATATAATATCTGTGTCTTCTGTGTCAATTGAGACATCATTGTAATTTGTAATGTAAGGGGCAAGGCAAGGCGGGGCACGGTGGTGCAAGGCGGGGCAAGGTGAGGCAATGCAAGGCAAGGCGGGGCAAGGCAAGGCGGGGCAAGGCAAGGCAAAGCGGGGCAAGGCAAGGCAATGTGGGGCAAGGCGGGGTAAGTTGGGGAAAGGCAATGCTGTGCAAGGCAAGGCAAGATGGGGCAAGGCAAGGCGGGGCAAGGAGGGGTGGGGTGAGGCGAGGTGGGGAAAGGTGGGGCGGGTCAACGCGGGACATGTCGGGGCAAGGCAATTCGGGGCAAGTCAAGGCAGGGCAAGGTGGGCAAGGCGGGGCAATGCAAGGTGAGGCAAGGTGGGGGAAGGCAAGGCGGGGCGAGGTAAGGCGGGGCAAGGCAGGACAAGGCAAGGCAAAACGGGGCAAGGTAAGGCAAGGTAAGGAAAGGCAAGCTAAGGTAAGGTATAGTAAGGATAGTTAGTGTAAGGTAAGGCAAGGATAAGTAAGACAAGGCACGGCAAGGCAAGGTAATGTAAGGGAAGTTAAGGTAAGGTAATATACATTAGGGTAAGGTAAGGTGATCTATGGTAACGTCAGGACGGGTAAGGTAAGGTCAGGCAATTTAAGTTTATGGGAAATTAAGATCAGGTCTGGTCAGGACAGGTCAGGTCAAGGTGACGTCAGATCAGGGTAAGGTCTGGTATGGGTAAGGTAATGTAAGGTAAGATAGGGTAAGGTGATGTAAGGTAAGATAAGGTCAGGTAGGGTAAGTTAACATAAGGTAAGTTTAGGTAAGGTAATGTAAGGTAATTTAAGCTAAGGTAAGATAAGGGTAAGGTAAGTGTAAGGTAAGGGTACGGTAAGGTAGGCTAAGGAAAGGTAACTTAAGTTTAGGTAAGGTAAGGTAATTTCAGGGTAAGGTCAGGTCAGGCTAAGTTCAGGTCAGGTCAGGTTAAGTTCAGGTAAGGGTAAGGTATAGTAAGGTATTGTAAGGTAATTTAGGGTAATGTATGTTTAAGGTACAGACCTTCCCTTCCCCTTCCTTTCCCATACCCTCCCATACCCTTAACTTATCCTTAACTTACCCTTAACTTAAGAGGACTTGACCTTAACTTGCCCTGACCTGAACTTCACTTTCCCTGATGTCACCTTAACTTACACTGACCTGACCTTACCTTGAGGAGACCGGACCTAACCTGACCTTACACGAAGCTAACTTGTCCTTACCTCTCCTGACCTGACCTTAACCTGAAATTTACTTTCCTGGCTTTACCTGCCCCGAACATACATTTCCCTGACTTTGACATTGACCTGAGCTTGACACCTTGTCCTCACCTTGGCCTGACCTTGACCTGACCATGCCCTTGCCTTTACCTGACCTTACCTTACCTTACGTTACCTTACCTTTTCCTTAACATACCGTACCTTACCTTACCCTATCTTACATTAACTGACCCAGACCTGACCTTACCTTGACCTGACCTTACTCAAACCTGACCTGAACTGACCTTACCATAACCTTACCTGAGCTTACCTACAACGACCTTACCTTGCCCTCAACTTGGCCTGACCTTGACCTGACCTTGACCATTACCTTGACCTTACATAACCTTACCTAATCTTAAGTTACCGGGTAAGGTCAGGACAGGTCAGGACAGGTCAGGGTAAGGTCTGTTTAGGTTAAGGTCGGGTAAGATGGGGTTGGGTAGGGTAAGGCAAGGTAAGGTAAGGCAAAGAAGGGTAAGGTAAGGTGAGGTAAGATAAGGTAACGCAAGGTAAGGCAAGGCAAGGTAAGGTAAGGCAAGGCAAGGAAAGGCAAGGTAAGGTAAGGCAAGGCAAGGAAAGGAAAGGTAAGGTAAGAAAAGTTAAGGAAGGGAAGGGAAGGTAAGGCAAGGTAAGGTAAAGTAAGGTAAGGTAAGGCAATGTAAGGTAAAGTAAGGTAAGGTAAGGCAATGTAAGGTAAAGTAAGGTAAGGTAAGGCAATGTAAGGTAAAGTAAGGTAAGGCAAGGTAAGGTAAAGTAAGGTAAGGGAAGGGAAGGCAAGGTAAGGTAAGGCAAGGAAAGGTAAAGTAAGGTAAGGTAAGGCAAGGTAAGGGAAGGTAAGGTAAGAAAAGTTAAGGAACGGAAGGGAAGGGAAGGGAAGGCAAGGCAAGGTAAGGTAAAGTAAGGCAAGGCAAGGTAAGGCAAGGTAAGGTAAAGTAAGGGAAGGGAAGGGAAGGTAAGAAAAGTTAAGGAAGGGAAGGGAAGGCAAGGTAAGGCAAGGTAAGGTAAAGTAAGGCAAGGTAAGGTAAAGTAAGGCAAGGTAAAGTAAGGCAATTTAAGGTTAAGTAAGGTAAGGGAATGTAAGGTAAGAAAATTTAAGGAAGGGAAGGCAAGGTAAGGCAAGGTAAGGTAAAATAAGGCAATGTAAGGTAAAGTAATGTAAGGTAAGGCAATTTAAGGTAAAGTAAGGCAAGGTAAGGGAAGTTAAGGTAAGAAAAGTTAAGGAAGGCAAGGGAAGGGAAGGTAAGGCAAGGTAAGGTAAAGTAAGGTAAGGTAAAGTAAGGTAAAGTAAGGAAAGGTAAGGTAAGGAAAGTTAAGGAAGTGAAGGGAAAGCAAGGTAAGGCAAGGTAAGGTAAAGTAAGGCAAGGTAAGGTAAAGTAAGGTAAAGTAAAGTAAAGTAAGGAAAGGTAAGGTAAGGAAAGTTAAGGAAGGGAAGGGAAGGAAAGGTAAGGCAAGGTAAGGTAAAGTAAGTTAAAGTAAAGTAAAGTAAGGAAAGGTAAGGTAAGGAAAGTTAAGGAAGGGAAGGGAAGGAAAGGTAAGGCAAGGTAAGGTAAAGTAAGGCAAGGTAAGGTAAAATAAAGAAAGGTAAGGTAAGGAAATGTAAGGTAAAATAAGGTAAGGAAAGGGAAGTTAAGGCAAGAAAAGTTAAGGAAGGGAAGGGAAAGGAAGGGAAGGCAAGGGAAGGTAAGGTAAGAAAAGTTAAGGAAGGGAAGGCAAGGTAAGGTAAAGTAAGGTAAGGTAAGGCAAGGTAAGGTAAAGTAAGGTAAGGTAAGGCAAGGTAAGGTAAAGTAAGATAAGGTAAAGCAAGGTAAGATAGAGTAATGTAAGCTAAGGCAAGGTAAGGTAAATTAAGGTAAGGAAAGGCAAGGTAAGGTAAAATAAGGTAAGGCAAGGTAAGGCAAGGTAAGGTAAGGCAAGGCAAGGTAAGGTAAGTTAAGGCAAGGAAGAGTAAGGTAAGGTGAGGTAAGATAAGGTAACGCAAGGTAAGGTAAGGCAAGGTTAGACAAAGTAAGGCAAGGTAACGTAAGGCAAGGTAAGGTAAGGAAAGGCAAGGTAAGGCAAGGCAAGGCAAGGGAAGGTAAAGGAAGGTAAGGTAAGGTAAGAAAAGTTAAGAAAGGGAAGGGAAGGCAAGTCATGGTAAGGTAAGATAAGGTAAGGCAAGGTACGGCAAGGCAAGGTAAGGTAAGGTATGGAAAGGTAAGGTAAGACAAGGCAAGGTAAGGCAAGGTAAGGCAAGGCAAAGGAAGGCAAGGCAAAGGAAGGCAAGGTAAGGTAAGGTAAATTAAGATAAGGGAAGGGAAGGGAAGGTAAGAAAAGTTAAGGAAGGGAAGGGAAGGGAAGGCAAGGTAAGGCAAGATAAGGTAAAGTAGGGCAAGGTAAGGTAAAGTAAGGATAAGTAAGGCAAGGTAAGGTAAAGTAAGGTAAGGCAAGGTAAGGTAAGGGAAGGGAAGGGAAGGTAAGAAAAGTTAAGGAAGGGAAGGGAAGGCAAGGTAAGGTAAAGTAAGGCAAGGTAAGGCAAGGTAAGGTAAAGTAAGGTAAGGTAAATTAAGGTAAGGTAAGGGAAGGTAAGGTAAGAAAAGTTAAGGAAGGGAAGGGAAGGCAAGGTAAGGCAAGATAAGGTAAAGTAGGGCAAGGTAAGGTAAAGTAAGGATAAGTAAGGCAAGGTAAGGTAAAGTAAGGTAAGGTAAAGTAAGGTAAGGCAAGGTAAGGTAATGTAAGGTAAGGGAAGGGAAGGTAAGGTAAGAAAAGTTAAGGAAGGGAAGGGAAGGCAAGGTAAGGCAAGGTAAGGTAAAGTAAGGCAAGGTAAGGCAAGGTAAGGTAAAGTAAGGCAAGGTAAGGTAAAGTAAGGCAAGGTAAGGTAAGGCAACTTAAGGTAAAGTAAGGTAAGGTAAGGGAATATAAGGTAAGAAAATTTAAGGAAGGGGAGGGAAGGGAAGGTAAGTCAAGGTAAGGTAAAGTAAGGCAAGGTAAGGTAAAGTAAGGTAAGGTAAGGTAAGAAAAGTTAAGGAAGGGAAGGGAAGGCAAGGTGATGCAAGGTAAGGTAAAGTAAGGTAAAGTAAGGAAAGGTAAGGTAAGGAAAGTTAAGGAAGGGAAGGGAAGGCAAGGTAAGGCAAGGTAAGGTAAAGTAATGTAAAGTAAGTTAAAGTAAGGAAAGGTAAAGTAAAGTAAGGTAAAGTAAGGCAAGGTAAGGTAAAGTAAGGCAAGGTAATGTAAAGTAAGGTAAGGTAACGTAAGGTAAGGCAAGGCAGGGTAAGGTAATGTAAGGTAAGTTATGGTAAGGTAAGGCAAGGTAAGGCAAGGCAAGGCAAGGGAAGGCCAGGGAAAGTAAATTAAGGTAAAGTAAGGGAAGGTAAATTAAGAAAAGTTAAGGAAGGGAAGGGAAGGGAAGGTAAGGTAAAGTAAGGTAAGGCAAGGTAATGTAAAGTAAGGTAAGGTAAGGGAATATAAGGTAAGAAAAGTTAAGGTAGGGAAGGGAAGGCAAGGTAAGGCAAGGTAAGGTAAAGTAAGGCAAGGTAAGGTAAATTAAGGTAAGGTAAGGCAATGTAAGGTAAAGTAAGGTAAGTTAAGGAAAGGGAAGGTAAGGTAAGAAAAGTTAAGGAAGGGAAGGGAAGGCAAGGTAAGGCAAGGAAAGGTAAAGTAAGGCAAGATAAGTTAAAGTAAGGCAAGGTAAGGTAAGACAAGGTAAGGTAAAGTAAGGCAAATTAAGGTAAAGAAAAGTAAGGTAAGAAAAGTTAAGGAAGGGAAGGTAAGGCAAGGTAAGGCAAGGAAAGGAAAGGTAAAGTAAAGCAAGGTAAGGAAAAATAAGGTAAAGTAAGGCAAGATAAGGTAAAGTAAGGCAAGGTAAGGTAAAGTAAGTTAAAGTAAGGCAAGGTAAGGTAAAGTAAGGTAACGTAAGGTAAGGCAAGGTAAGGTAAAGTAAGGTAAAGTGAGGTAAAGTAAGGCAAGGTAAGGTAAGGCAAGGTAAGGGAAAGGAAGGGAAGGGAAGGTAAGAAAAGTTAAGGAAGGGAAGGTAAGGCAAGGTAAGGTAAAGTAAGGCAAGTTAAGGTAAGGTAAGAAAAGTTAAGGAAGGGAAGGGAAGGCAAGGTAAGGCAAGGAAATGTAAAGTAAAGCAAGGCAAGGAAAAATAAGGTAAAGTAAGGCAAGGTAAGGTAAAGTAAGGCAAGGTAAGGTAAGGTAAGGCAAGGTAAGGTAAAGTAAGTTAAGAAAAGTTAAGGAAGGGAAGGTAAGGTAAGGCAAGGTAAGGCAAGGTAAGGCAAAGTAAGGTAAGGTAAGGCAAGGTAAGGTAAAGTAAGGTAAGGTAAGGGAAGGCAAGGGAAGGGAAGGGAAGGTAAGAAAAGTTAAGGAAGGGAAGGGAAGGGACGGCAAGGTAAGCTAAGGTAAAGTAAAGTAAAGGTAAGGTAAGGAAATGTAAGGTAAAATAAGGTAAGGAAAGGGAATTTAATGTAAGAAAAGTTAAGGAAGGGAAGGGAAGGGAAGGGAAGGGAAAGGAAGGTAAAGGAAGGGAAGGCAAGGGAAGGTAAGAAAAGTTAAGGAAGGGAAGGGAAGGCAAGGTAAGGTAAAGTAAGGCAAGGTAAGGTAAAGTAAGGCAAGGTAAGGTAAAGTAAGGTAAGGTAAGGCAAGGTAAGGTAAAGTAAGGTAAGGTAAGGCAAGGTAAGGTAAAGTAAGTTAAGGTAAAGCAAGGGAAGGGAAGGGAAGAAAAGTTAAGGAAGGGAAGGGAAGGTAAAGTAATGTAAGGTAAGGCAAGGTAAGGTAAAGTAAGGTAAGAGAAGGTAAGGTAAGAAAAGTTAAGGAAGGGAAGGGAAGGGAAGAAAAGTTAAGGAAGGGAAGGGAAGGCAAGGTAAGGCAAGGTAAGGTAAAGTAAGGTACGGTAAGGCAAGGTAATGTAAAGTAGGGTAAGGTAAGGGAAGGTAAGGTAAGAAAAGTTAAGGTAGGGATGGGAAGGCAAGGTAAGGCAAGATAAGGTAAAGTAAGGCAAGGTACAGTAAGGTAAGGCAAGGTAAGGTAAAGTAAGGTAAGTTAAGGAAAGGGAAGGTAAGGTAAGAAAAGATAAGGAAGGGAAGGCAAGGTAAGGCAAGGTAAGGTAAAGTAAGGCAAGATAAGGTAAGGTAAAGCAAGGTAAGGTAAGACAAGGTAAGGTAAAGTAAGGCAAGTTAAGGAAAAGAAAGGTAAGGTAAGAAAAGTTAAGGAAGGGAAGGTAAGGCAAGGTAAGGCAAGGAAAGGAAAGGTAAAGTAAAGCAAGGTAAGGAAAAATAAGGTAAAGTAAGGCAAGGTAAGGCAAGGTAAGGTAAAGTAAGGTAAGGTAAGGCAAGGTAAGGTAAATTAAGGTAAGGTAAATTAAGGTAAGGTAAGGCAAGGTAAGTTAAAGTAAGGTAAGGTAAGGCAACGTAAGGTAAAGTAAGGTAAGGCAAGGTAAGGTAAAGTAAGGTAAGGCAAGGTAAGGTAAATTAAGGTAAGGCAAGGTAAGGTAAGAAAATTTAAGAAAGGGAGGGAAGGGAAGGGAAGGTAAGGTAAGGTAAAGTAAGGTAAGGCAAGGTAAGGTAAATTAAGGTAAGGCAAAGTAAGGCAAGATAAGGCAAGGTAAGGTAAAGTAAGGTAAGAGAAGGTAAGGCAAGGTAAGGTAACTTAAGGTAAGGCAAGGTAAGGTAAAGTAAGTTAAGGCAAGGTTAGACAAGGTAAAGTAAGGTAAGGTAAAGTTAGGCAAGGCAAGGTAAGGCAGGGTAAGGTAAAGTAAGGTAAGGCAATGTAAGGTAACGTAAGGCAAGGTAAGGTAAGAAATTTAAAGAAGGGAAGGGAAGGTAAAGTAAGGTAAGGTAAGGCAAGGTAATGTGAAGTAAGGTAAGGTAAGGCAAGGTAAGGTAAAGTAAGGTAAGGCAAGGTAAGGTAAGAAAAGGCAAGGTAAGGTAAGGTAAGAAAAGTTAAGGAAGGGAAGGGAAGGTAATGGAAGGGAAGGTAAGGTAAGGCAAAGCAAGGTAAGGTAAGGCAAGGTAAGGTAAAGTATGGTAAGGAAAGGTAAAGTAAGGCAAGGTAAGGTAAATAAGGTAAGGTAATTTAAAGTAAGGTAAGACAAGGTAAGGTAAAGTAAGGTAAGGCAAGGTAAGTTAAAGTAAGGTAAGGCAAGGTAAGGTAAAGTAAGATAAGGTAAGGCAAGGTAAGGTAAAGTAAGGTAAGGTAAGGCAAGGTAAGGTAAAGTAAGGTAAGTTAAGGCAAGGTAAGGTAAAGTAAGGTAAGGCAAGTTAAGGTAAGGTAAGAAAAGTTAAGGAAGGGAGGGAAGGTGAGGTAAGGCAAGGTAAGGTAAAGTAAGGTAAAGTAAGGTAAGGTAAGGATAGGTAAGGTAAGGTAAGAAAAGTTAAGGAAGGGAGGGAAGGTGAGGTAAGGCAAGGTAAGGTAAAGTAAGGTAAGACAAGGTAAGGTAACTTAAGGTAAGGCAAGGTAAGGTAAAGTAAAGTAAGACAAGGTAAGAAAAGGTAAGGTAAGGTAAAGTAAGGCAAGGAAAGGTAAGGCAAGGTAAGGTAAGGCAATGTAAGGTAAAGTAAGGCAAGGCAAGGTAAGGTAAAGTAAGGCAAGGCAAGGTAAGGCAAGGTAAGGTAAAGTAAGGCAAAGCAAGGTAAGGTAAAGTAAGGTAAGGCAAGGTAAGGTAACGTAAGGTAAGGAAAGGTAAAGGCAAGGTAAGGTAAGGTAACCTAAGGTAAGGTAAGGCAAGGTAAAGTAAGGTAAGGCAAGGTAAGGTAAAGTAAGGCAAGGCAAGGTAAGGTAAAGTAAGGTAAGGCAAGGTAAGGAAAGGTAAGGTAAGGCAAGGTAAGTCAAGGTAAGGTAACGTAAGGTAAGGCAAGGTAAGGTAAAGTAAGGCAAGGCAAGATAAGGTAAAGTAAGGCAAGGCAAGGCAAGGTAAGGTTAAGTAAGGCAAGGCAAGGTAATGTTAAGTAATGCAAGGCAAGGTAAAGGAAAAGTAAGGCAAGGCAAGGTAAGGTAAAGTAAGGCAAGGCAAGGTAATGTAAAGTAAGGCAAGGTAAGGTAAAGTAAGGCAAGGGAACGTAAGGTAAGGCAACGTAAGGTAAGGCAACGTAAGGTAAGGCAACGTAAGTCAAGGCAACGTAAGTCAAGGCAACGTAAGGTAAGGCAACGTAAGGCAAGGCAACGAAAGGCAACGTAAGGTAAGGCAACGTAATGCAACGAAAGGCAACGTAAGGTAAGGCAACGTAATGCAACGTTAGGTAAGGCAATGTAAGGCAACGTAAGGTAAGGCAACGTACGGCAACGTAAGTCAAGGCAACGTAAGGTAAGGCAACGTAAGGCAAGGCAACGAAAGGCAACGTAAGGTAAGGCAACGTAATGCAACGAAAGGCAACGTAAGGTAAGGCAACGTAATCCAACGTTAGGTAAGGCAATGTAAGGCAACGTAAAGTAAGGCAACTTAAAGGTAAGGCAACGTAAAGTAAGGCAACGTAAGGTAAGGCAACGTAAAGTAAGGCAACGTAAGATAAGGCAACGTAAAGTAAGGCAACGTAAGGTAAGGCAACGTAAAGTAAGGCAACGTAAGGTAAGGCAACGTAAGGTAAGGCAACGTAAGGTAAGGCAACGTAAAGTAAGGCAACGTAAGGTAAGGCAACGTAGGGCAACGTATGGTAAAGGCAACGTAAGGCAATGTAAGGTAAGGCAACGTAAGGGAACGTAAGGTAAGGCAACGTAAGGCAACGTAAGTTGAGGCAACGTAAGGTAAGCAAAGTAAGGCAACGTATGGTAAGGCAACGTATGGTAAGGCAACAAAAGGCAAGGCAAGGTAAGGTAAGGCAAGGTAAGGCAAGGCAACGTTAGGTAAGGTAACGTAAGTTAAGGCAACGTAAGGCAACGTAAGGTAAGGCAACGTAAGGTAAGGCAACGTAAGGTAAGGCAACGTAACGTAAGGCAACATAAGGCAACGTAAGGTAAGGTAACGTAAGGTAAGGCAACGTAAGGCAACGTAAGCTAAGGCAACGTAAGCTAAGGCAACGTAAGGCAACGTAAGATAAGGCAACGTAAGGCAACGTAAGGTAAGGCAATGTAAGGAAACATAAGGTAAGGCAACGTAAGGCAACGTACGGTAAGGCTACGTACGGTAAGGCAACGTAAGGTAAGGCAACGTATTGTAAGGTAAAGTAAGGTAAGGCAACGTAAGCTAAGGCAACGTAAGGCAACGTAAGGTAAGGCAACGTAAGGTAAGGTAAGGCAACGTAAGGCGACGTAATTAAGGCAACGTAAGGTAAGGCAACGTAAGGTAAGGTAATGCAACGTAAGGCAACGTAAGTCAACGTAAGGTAAGGTAAGGCAACGTAAGGTAAGGGAAGGAAACATAAGGTAAGGCAACGTAAAGACAACGTAAGGCAAGGCAACGTAAGGTAAGGCAACGTAAGGCAACGTAACGTAAGGCAAGGCAACGTAAGTTAAGGCAATGTAAGGCAACGTAAGGTAAGGCAACTTAAGGTAAAGTAAGGCAACGTAAAGGTAAGTCAACGTAAGGCAACGTAAGGTAAGGTAAGGCAACGTAAGGCAACGTAAGGGAAGGCAACGTAAGGGAAGGTAAGGTAACGTAAGGCAACTTAAGGCAAGGCAAGGCAAGGGAAGGTAAGGCAAAGTAAGGCATCGTAAGACAAGTTAAGCCAGGGAAACGGAAGGGAAAATAAGGTAAGGCAACGTAAGCTAAGGCAAGGCAACGTAAGGTAAGGCAACGCAAGGAACGTAAGGTAAGGCAAGGCAACATAAGGTAAGGCAACGTAAGGCAAAGTAAGGTAAGGTAAGGCAACGTAAGGCAAAGTAAGGTAAGGTAAGGCAACGTAAGGTAAGGCAGCGTAAGGAAACGTAAATTAAGGCAAAGTAATGTAAGGCAACGTAAGGTAAGGGAACATAAGGCAACGTAAGGTAAGGCAACGTAAGGCAGCGTATGGTAAGGCAACGTAAGGTAAGGCAACGTAAGGTAAGGCAACGTAAGGCAACGTATGGTAAGACAACGTAAGGTAGGGCAACGTAAGGTAAGGTAAGGCAACGTAAGGCAACATAAGGTAAAGGCAATGTAAGACAACGTAAGGTAAGGTAAGGCAACATAAGCCAACGTAAGGTAAGGCAACGTTAGGCAACGTAAGGTAAGGCAACGTAAGGTAAGGCAACGTAAGGTAAAGGTAAGGCAACGTAAGTTAAGGCAACGTAAGGCAACGTAAGGTAAGGCAAGGCAACGTAAGGTAAAGCAACGTAAGGTAAGGCAACGTAAGGTAAGGCAACGTAAGGTAAGGCAACGTAAGGTAAGGCTACGTAAGGTAAGGCAACATAAGGCAACGTAAGGTAAGGTAACGTAAGGTAAGGCAACGTAAGGCAACGTAAGGTAAGGCAATGTAAGGCAACATAAGGTAAGGCAACGTAAGGCAACTTAAGGTAAGGCAACGTAAGTGAACGTACGGTAAGGCAACGTAAGGTAAGGCAATGTAAGGCAACGTATTGTAAGGCAAAGTATTGTAAGGTAAAGTAAGGTAAGGCAACGTAAGGCAATGTAAGGTAAGGCAATGTAAGGTAAGGCAACGTAAGGTAAGGTACTGCAACTTAAGGCATCGTAAGGCAACGTAAGGTAAGGGAAGGAAACGTAAGGGAAGGAAACGTAAGGTAAGGCAACGTAAGGTAAGGAAACGTAAAGACAACGTAAGGCAAGGCAACGTAACGCAAGGCAACGTAAGGTAAGGCAACGTAAGGCAACGTAAGGTAAGGCAAGGCAACGTAAGGCAACGTAAGTTAAGGCAATGTAAGGCAACGTAAGGTAAGGCAACTTAAGGTAAAGTAAGGCAACGTAAGTCAACGTAAAGGTAAGTCAACGTAAGGCACGTAAGGTAAGGCAACGTAAGGTAAGGCAACGTAAGGCAACGTAAGGCAATGTAAGGCAACGTAAGGTAAGGCAAGGTAAGGTAAGGTAATGCAATGTAAGGCAAGGCAACGTAAGGGAAGGTAAGGCAACGTAAGGCAACTTAAGGCAAGGCAAGGCAAGGTAAGGTAAGGCAAAGTAAGTCATTGTAAGACAACTTAAGCCAGGGAAACGGAAGGGAACATAAGGTAAGGCAACGTAAGGCAACGTAAGGTAAGGCAAGGCAACGTAAGGTAAGGCAACGCAAGGAACGTAAGGTAAGGCAAGGCAACGTAAGGTAAGGCAAAGTAAGGTAAGGTAAGGCAAGGTAAGGTAAGGCAACGTAAGGCAACGTATGGTAAGACAACGTAAGCTAGGGCAACGTAAGGTAAGGTAAGGCAACGTAAGGCAACATAAGGTAAAGGCAATGTAAGACAACGTAAGGTAAGGTCAGGCAACATAAGGCAACGTAAGGTAAGGCAACGTTAGGCAACGTAATTAAGGCAACGTTAGGTAAGGCAACGTAAGGTAAGGCAACGTAAGGTAAGGTAAGGCAACGTAAGGTAAAGCAAGGCAACGTAAGGTAAGGAAACGTAAGGTAAGGCAACGTAAGGCAACATAAGGTAAGGCAACGTAAGGCAACGTTAGGCAATGCGACGTAAGGTAAGGCAATGTAAGGCAACGTAAGGTAAGGCAACGTAAGGTAAGGCAACGTAAGGCAAGGCAACGTAAGGCAAGGCAACGTAAGGCAAGGCAACGTAAGGCAAGGCAACGTAAGGCAAGGCAACGTAAGGTAAAGGCAACATAAGGTAAGGCAACGTAAGGCAATGTAATGTAAGGCAACGTAAGGCAACGTAAGGCAAGGCAACGTAAGGTAATGCAACGTAAGGCAACGTAAGGTAAAGACAACGTGAGGCAACGTAAGGCAAGGCAACGTAAGGTAAGGCAAAGTAAGGCAACCTATGGCAGGGCAACGTAAGGCAAGGCAACGTAAGGCAAGGTACGGTAAGGCAATGTAAGACAACGTAAGGCAAGGCAACGTAAGGCAAGGCAACGTAAGGCAAGGCAACGAAAGGTAAAGGAACGTAAGGTAAGGCAAAGTAAGGCAACGTAAGGTAAGGCAACGTAAGGCAAGGCAACGTAAGGCAAGGCAACGCAACATAAGGCAAAGTAAGGCAACGTAAGGTAAGGAAACGTAAGGTAAAGCAACGTAAGGTAAGGCAACGTAAGGCAACGTAAGGTAAGGCAACGTGAGGTTACGTAAGGTAAAGCAACGTAAGGTAAAGCAACGTAAGGTAAGGCAACGTAAGGCAACGTAAGGTAAGGCAAAGTAAAGTAAAGCAACGTAAGGTAAGGCAACGTAAGGCAACGTAAGGCAAGACAAGGCAACGTAAGGTAAGGCAACGTAATGTAAGGCAACGTAAGGTAAGGCAACGTAAGGTAAGGCAACGAAAGGCAACGTAAGGTAAGGCAACGTAATGCAACGATAGGTAAGGCAATGTAAGGCAGCTTAAAGTAAGGCAACGTAAGGTAAGGCAACGTAAGGTAAGGCAACGTAGGGCAACGTATGGTAAAGGCAACGTAAGTTACGGCAACGTAAGGCAATGTAAGGTAAGGCAACGTAAGGCAACGCTAAGTAAGGCAACATAAGGTAAGGCAAAGTAAGGCAACGTAAGGTAAGGCAACTTAAGGCAACGTACAGTAAGGCAACGTAAGGTAAGGCTACGTGAGGCAACGTAAGGTAAGGCAACATAAGGTAAGGCAACGTAAGGTAAGGCAACGTAAGGTAAGGCAACGTAAGGTAAGGAAATTTAAGGCAACGTAAGGTAAGGCAACGTAAAGTAAGGCAACGTAAAGTAAGGCAACGTAAGGTAAGGCAACGTAAGGCAACGTAAGGTAACGCAACGTAAGGTAAAGCAACGTAAAGGCGAGGCAACGGAAGGTAAGGCAATGTAAGGCAACGTAAGTTAAGGCAACGTAAGGCAAGGCAACGTAAGGTAATGCAACATAAGGCAACGTAAGGTAAGGCAACGTAGGGCAACGTATGGTAAAGGCAACGTAAGTTACGGCAACGTAAGGCAATGTAAGGTAAGGCAACGTAAGGCAACGCTAAGTAAGGCAACATAAGGTAAGGCAAAGTAAGGCAACGTAAGGTAAGGCTACGTGAGGCAACGTAAGGTAAGGCAACATAAGGTAAGGCAACGTAAGGTAAGGAAATTTAAGGCAACGTAAAGTAAGGCAACGTAAAGTAAGGCAACGTAAGGTAAGGCAACGTAAGGCAACGTAAGGTAACGCAACGTAAGGTAAAGCAACGTAAAGGCGAGGCAACGGAAGGTAAGGCAATGTAAGGCAACGTAAGTTAAGGCAACGTAAGGCAAGGAAACGTAAGGTAATGAAAAATAAGGTAACGTAAGCAAGGCAACGTAAGGTAAGGCAACGTAAGGCAAAGTAAGGCAAGGCAAAGTAAGGCAACGTAAGGCAAAGTAAGGCAACGTAAGGCAAGGCAACGTAAGGCATCGTAAGGTAAGGCAACGTAAGGCAAAGTAAGGCAAGGCAACGTAAGGTAAGGCAACGTAAGGCAACGTAAGGTAAGGCAACGTAAGGCAACGTAAGGTAAGGCAACGTAAGGTAAGGCAACGTAAGGTAGGCAACGTAAGGGAATGTAAGGCAAGGCAATGTAAGGCAAGGCAACGTAAGGTAAGGCAACGTAAGGTAAGGCAACGTAAGGGAATGTAAGGCAAAGCAACGTAAGGTAAGGCAACGTAAATTAAGGCATCGTAAGGTAAGGAAACGTAAGGCAACGTAAGGTAAGGAAACGTGAAGTAAGGCAACAGAAGGTAAGGCAACTGAAGGTAAGGCAACGTAAGGTAACGCAACGTAAGGTAACGCAACGTAAGGTAAAGCAACGTAAAGGCAAGGCAACGTAAGGTAAGGCAAGGTAAGGCAACGTAAGGCAAGGCAATGTAAGGCAAGGCAACGTAAAGCAAGGCAACGTAAGGCAACGTAAGGTAAGGCAACGTAAGGCAACGTAAGGTAAGGCAACGTAAGGCAATGTAAGGTAAGGCAATGTAAGGTAAGGCAATGTAAGGTAAGGCAATGTAAGGTAAGGCAACGTAAGGTAAGGCAACGTAAGGTAAGGCAACGTAACGCAAGGCAACGTAACGCAAGGCAACGTAAGGCAAAGCAACGTAATGTAAGGCAACGTAAGGCAACGTAAGGTAAGGCAACGTAAGGCAAGGCAACGTAAAGTAAGGCAACGTAAGGGAACGTTAGGTAAGGCAACGTAAGGCAGCGTAAGTTAAGGCAACGTAAGGCAACGTAAGGTAAGGCAACGTAAGGCAACATAAGGTAAAGCAACGTAAGGTAAGGCAACGTAAGGTAAGGCAACGTAAGGTAAGGCAACGTAAGGAAACGTAACGTAAAGCAACGTAAATAAGGCAACGTAATGTAAGGCAACGGAAGGTAACGTAAGGTAAGGCAACGTAAGGCAAGGCAAGGCAACGTAAGGTAAGGTAACTTAAGGCAACGTAAGTTAAGGCAACGTAAGTTAAGGCAACGTAAGTTAAGGCAACGTAAGGTAAGGCAACGTAAGGTAAGGCAACGTAAGGTACGGCAACGTAAGGTAAGGCAACGTAAGGCAACTTAAGGTAAAGCAACGTAAAGTAAGGCAACGTAAGGTAAGGCAACGTAAGGAAATGTTAGGTAAAGCAACGTAAAGTAAGGCAACGTAAGGTAAGGCAACGTAATGTAAGGCAAAGTAAGGTAAGGCAACATAACGCAAGGCAAGGCAAGGCAACGTAAGGCCAGGCAAGGCAAGGCAACCTAAGGCAAGGCAAGGCAACGTAAGGCAAGGCAAGGCAACGTAAAGTAAGGCAAGGCAACGTAAAACAAAGCAAGGCAACGTAAAACAAAGCAAGGCAACGTAAAGTAAGGCAAGGCAACGTAAAGTAAGGCAAGGCAACGTAAAGGAAGGCAAGGCAACGTAAAGGAAGGCAAGGCAACGTAAAGTAAAGCAAGGCAACGTAAAGCAAGGCAAGGCAACGTAAAGCAAGGCAAGGCAACGTAAAGCAAGGCAAGGCAATATAAAGTAAGGCAACGTAAGGCAAGGCAACGTAAAGCAAGGCAAGGCAACGTAAGGCAACGTAAAGTAAGGCAACGTAAGGCAAGGCAACGTAAGGCAAGGCAACGTAAGGCAAGGCAACGTAAGGCAAGGCAACGTAAGTCAAGGCAACGTAAGGCAAAGCAACGTAAGGCAAGGCAACGTAAGGCAAGGCAACGTAAGGTAAGGCAACGTAAGGTAAGGCAACGTAAGGCAACGGAAGATAAGGCAACGTAGGATAAGGCAACGTAAAGTAAGGCAACGTAAGGCTAAGAAAGGTAAGGCAACGTAAGGTAAGGCAACGTAAGGCAACGTAAGGTAAGGCAACATAAAGTAAGGCAACGAAAGGAAACGTAAGGTAAGGAAACGTAAGGCAACATAAGGTAAGGCAACGTAAGGAAAGGGAACGTAAGGCAACATAAGGCAAGGCAACATAAGGCAACGTAAATGCAACGTAAGGTAAGGCAACGTAAGGTAAGGCAACGTAAATCAACTTAAGGTAAGGCAAGGCAAGGGAACGTAAGGCAAGGCAACGTAAGGCAAGGCAATGTAAGGTAAGGCAAAGTAAGGCAAAGTAAGGCAACGTAAGGTAAGGTAACATAAGGAAACGTAAGGTAAGGAAACGTAAGGTAAAGCAACGTTAGGTAAAGCAACGTAAGGTAAGGCAACGTAAGGCAACGTAAAGTAAGGCAACGTAAGGTAAAGGCAACGTAGGACAACGTAAGGTAAAGGCAACGTAAGTTAAGGCAACGTAAGGTAAGGCAACGTAAGGTAAGGCAACGTAATGTAACGCAACTTAAAGTAAGGCAAAGTAAGGTAAGGCAACTTAAGGCAACGTACAGTAAGGCAACGTAAGGTAAGGCTACGTAAGGCAACGTAAGGTAAGGCAACATAAGGTAAGGCAACGTAAGGCAAGATAAGGTAAGGCAACGTAAAATAAGGCAACGTGAGGTAAGGGAACGTAATGCAACGTAAGGCAAGGCAACGTAAGGTAAGGCAACGTAAGGCAAGGTGAATGCAACGTAAGGTAAGGCAAGGCAAAGGAACGTAAGGCAAGGCAACGTAAGGAAAGGCAACATAAGGCAAGGCAACGTAAGGTAAGGCAAAGTAAGGCAACGTAAGGTAAGGTAACATAAGGAAACGTAAGGTAAGGCAACGTAAGGTAAAGTAATGTAAGGTAAGGCAACGTAAGGCAACGTAAGGTAAGGCAACGTAAGGTAAGGCAAAGTAAGGCAACGTAAGGTAAGGTAACATAATGAAACGTAAGTAAGGCAACGTAAGGTAAAGCAATGTAAGGTAAGGCAACGTAAGGCAACGTAAGGTAAGGCAACGTAAGGTAAGGCAACATAAGACAACGTAAGGTAAGGCAACGTAAGGTAAGGCAACGTAAGGTAAAGCAAAGTAAGGTAAAGCAACGTAAGGTAAGGCAACGTAAGGTAAGGCAACGTAAGGCAACGTAAGTTAAGGCAACGTAAGGTAAATCAACGTAAGGTAAGGCAACGTAAGGTAAATCAACGTAAGGTAAGGCAACGTAAGGCAACGTAAGGTAAGGCAACGTAAGTTAAAGCAACGTAAGGTAAAGCAACGTAAGGTAAGGCAACGTAAGGCAACGTAATGTAAGGCAACGTAAGGCAACGTAAGGTAAGGCAACGTAAGGTAAAGCAACGTCCGGTAAGGCAACGTAAGGTAAGGCAACGTAAGGCAACGTAAGGCAAGACAAGGCAACGTAAGATAAGGCAACGTAAGGCAAGGCAACGTAAGGCAAGGCAACGAAAGGCAACGTAAGGTAAGGCAACGTAATGCAACGTTAGGTAAGGCAACGTAAGGCAACGTAAGATAAGGCAACGTAAAGTAAGGAAACTTAAGGTAAGGCAACGTAAGGCAACGCAAAGTAAGGCAACGTAAGGCAAGGCAAAGGCAAGGCAAAGCAAGGCAAGGCAACGTAAGGCAAGGCAACGTAATGTAAGGCAACGTAAAGTAAGGCAACGTAAGGTAAGGAAATGTAAGGCAACGTAAGGTAAGGCAAAGTAAAGTAAGGCAACGTAAGGTAAGGCAACGTAAGGCAACGTAAGGTAACGCAACGTAAGGAAAAGCAACGTAAAGGCGAGGCAACGGAAGGTAAGGCAACGTAAGCAAGGCAACGTAAGGTAAGGCAACGTAAGGCAACGTAAGGCAACGTAAAGTAAGGCAACGTAAGGCAACGTAAGGTAAGCAACGTAAGGCGAAGTAAGGCAAGGCAACGTAAAGTAAGGCAACGTAAGGCAACGTAAGGTAAGGAAACGTAAGGCAACGTAAGGTAAGGCAACGTAAGGTGAGGCAACGTAAGGGAATGTAAGGCAAGGCAACGTAAGGTAAGGCAAATTAAGGCAACGTAAGTTAAAGCAACGTAAGGCAAGGCAACGTAAGGTAAGTCAACGTAAAATAAGGCATCGTAAGGTAAGGAAACGTAAGGCAACGTAAGGTAAGGCAATGTAAGGCAACGTAAGATAAGGCAACGTAAGATAAGGCAACGTAAGGTAACGCAACGTAAGGTAAAGCAACGTAAAGGCGAGGCAACGTAAGGAAAGGCAACGTAAGGTAAGGCAACGTAAAGTAAGGCAACGTAAGGCAACGTTAGGTAAGGCAACGTAAGGCAACGTAAGGTAAGGTAACGTAATTGAAGGCAACATAAAGTAAGGCAACGTAAGGAAACGTAAGGTAAAGCAATGTAAAGTAAGGCAACGTAAGGAAACGTTAGGTAAAGCAACGTAAAGTAAGGCAACGTAAGGAAACGTTAGGTAAAGCAACGTAAAGTAAGGCAACATAAGGCAACTTAAGGTAAATCAACGTAAAGTAAGGAAACGTAAGGTAAGGCAAAGTAAGGTAAGGCAACGTAACGCAAGGCAAGGCAAGGCAACGTAAGGCAAGGCAGGGCAAGGCAACGTAAAGTAAGGCAAGGCAACTTAAAGTAAGGCAACGCAAGGCAAGACAACGTAAAGCAAGACAAGGCAACGTAAAGCAAGGAAACTTAAATCAAGGCAAGGCAACGTAAAGCAACGTAAGGCAACATAAAGTAAGGCAACGTAAGGCAAGGCAACATAAAGCAAGGCAAGGTAAAGCAAGGCAAGGTAAAGCAAGGCAAGGCAACGTAAAGCAACGTAAGGCAACGTAAAGTAAGGCAAGGTAAAGTAAGGCAACGTAAAGCAACGTAAAGGCAACGTAAAGTAAGGCAAGGTAAAGTAAGGCAACGTAAAGCAACGTAAGGCAACGTAAAGTAAGGCAACGTAAGGCAAGGAAAGGCAAGGCAAGGCAGCGTAAGGCAAGGCAACGTAAAGTAAGGCAACTTAAGGTAAGGCAACGTAAGGCAACGCAAAGTAAGGAAACGTAAAGCAACGTAAAGTAAGGCAACGTAAAGTAAGGCAATGTAATGCAACGTAAGGCAACGTAAAGTAAGGCAACGTAAAGCAGCGTAAAGCAAGGCAACGTGAAGCAAGGCAACGTGAAGCAAGGCAACGTGAAGCAAGGAAACGTAAAGCAACGTAAAGCAAGGCAACGTAAAGGAAGGCAATGTAAAGCAAGGCAACGTAAAGCAACGTAAAGTAAGGCAACGTAATGCAAGGCAACGTAAAGCAACGTAAAGCAAGGCAACGTAAAGCAAGGCTACATAAAGCAAGGCAAAGTAAAGCAAGGCAACGTAAAGCAAGGCAACGTAAAGCAAGGCAACGTAAAGCAACGTAAAGCAAGGCAACGTAAAGAAAGGCAACATAAAGCAACGTAAAGTAATGCAAAGTAAAGTAAGGCAATGTAAGGCAACGTAAAGCAAGGCAGCGTAAGGTAAGGCAACGTAAAGCAAGGCAGCGTAAGGTAAGGCAACGTAAAGCAAGGCAACGTAAAGCAACGTAAAGCAAGGCAACGTAAAGCAACATAAAGCAAGGCAACGTAAAGCAAGGTAACGTAAAGCAACGTAAAGTAAGGCAACGTAAAGAAAGGCAACGTAAAGTAAGGCAACGTAAATCAAAGTAAAGCAAGGTAACGTAAAGCAACGTAAAGTAAGGCAACGTAAGTAAGACAACGTAATGTAAGGCAACGTAAAGCTACGTAAAGGAAGGCAACGTAAAGTAAGGCAACGTAAAGCAACGTAAAGCAAGGCAACGTAAATTAAGGCAACGTAAAGCAACGTAAATCAAGGAAACGTAAAGCAAGGCAACGTAAAGCAACGTAAATCCAGGTAACGTAAAGCAAGGCAATGTAAAGTAAGGCAAAGCAAGGCAACGTAAAGCAAGGCAACGTAAAGCTAGGCAACGTAAGGCAATGTAAAGGAAGGCAACGTAAAGCAAGGCAACGTAAAGCATCGTAAAGCAAGGCAAAGTAAGGCAACGTAAGGCAAGGCAGCGCAAAGCAAGGCAATGTAAGCAAGACAAGGCAACGTACAGCAACGTAAGGCAACGTAAAGTAAGGCAACGTAAATAAGGCAACGTAAAGTAAGGCAATGTAAAGTAAGGCAACGTAAGGCAAGGCAAGGCAAGGCAACGTAAGGCAAGGCAACGTAAGGCAAGGCAACGTAAAGTAAGGCAACGTAAAGTAAGGAAACATAAAGCAACGTAAGGCAACGTAAAGTAAGGCAACATAAAGCAACGTAAGGCAACGTAAAGCAAGGCAACGTAAAGTAAGGCAACGTAAAGCAACGTAAAGCAACGTAAAGCAACGTAAGGCAAGGCAACTTAAAGTAAGGCAACGTAAAGTAAGGCAACGTAAAGCAACGTAAGGCAAGGCAACGTAATGCAAGGCAACGTAATGCAAGGCAACGTAAAGTAAGGCAACGTAAAGTAAGGCAACGTAAAGCAACGTAAGGCAAGGCAACGTAAAGCAACGTAAGGCAAGGCAACGTAAAGTAAGGTAACGTAAAGTAAGGCAACGTAAAGCAACGTAAGGCAAGGCTACGTAAAGTAAGGCAACGTAAGGCAAGGCAACGTAAAGTAAGGCAACATAAAGTAAGGCAACGTAAAGCAAAGTAAGGGAAGGGAACGTAAAGTAAGGCAACGTATAGTAAGGCAACGTAAAGCAACGTAAAGTAAGGCAACGTAAAGTAGAGCAATGTAAGGGAAGGCAACGTAAAGTAAGGCAACGTAAAGTAAAAGCAATTTAAAGCAACGTAAGGCAAGCAACGTAAAGTAAGGCAACGTAAAGTAAGGCAACGTAAAGCAACGTAAGGCAAGGCAACGTAAAGTAAGGCAACGTAAAGCAACAAAGGCAAGGCAACGTAAAGTAAAGCAACGTAAAGCAACGTAAGGCAAGGCAACGTAAAGTAAGGCAACGTAAAGCAACGTAAAGTAAGGCAACGTAAGGCAACGTAAAGTAAGGCAACGTAAGGCAACGTAAAGCAAGGCAACGTAAAGCAATGCAACGTAAAGTAAGGAAACGTAAAGCAACGTAAACCAAGGCAACGTAAATTAAGGCAACGTAAAGCAACGTAAAGCAAGGCAACGTAAAGCAACGTAAAGTAAGGCAACGTAAAGTAAGGGAACGTAAGGCAACGTAAAGCAAGGCAACGTATAGCAACGTAAAACAAGGCAAGGTTAATTAAGGAAACGTAAGGCAACGTAGAGTAAGGCAACGTAAAGCAACGCAACGTAAAGCATGGCTACGTAAAGCAATGTAAACAAGGCAAATAAAGAAAGGCAACGTAAAGCAACATAAAGCAAGGCAACATAAAGCAACGCAACGTAACGCAACGTAAAGCAAGGCAACGTAAAGCAAGGCAACGTAAAGCAACGTAAATCAAGGCAACGTAAAGCAAGGCAACCGTAAAGCAAGGCAACGTAAAGCAAAGTAAAGCAAGGCAATGTAAAGCAAGGCAACGTAAAGCAACCTAAAGCAAGAAAACGTAAAGCAAGGCAACGTAAAGAAAGGCAACGTAAGGCAACGTAAAGCAACGTAAAGCAAGGCAACGTAAAGCAACGCAAAGCAAGGCAAGGTAAAGGAACGTAAAGCAAGGCAACGTAAAGGAACGTAAAGCAAGGAAACGTAAAGTAAGGCAACGTAAATAAGGGCAACGTAAAGCAACGTAAAGCAAGGCAACGTAAAGCAAGACAACGTAAAGTACGTAAAGTAAGGCAACGTAAAGCAATGTAAAACAAGGCAACGTAAACCAAAGTAAAGCAAGAAAAGGCAAGGCAACGTAAAGCAAGGCAAGGCAACGTAAAGCAAGGCAATGTAAAGCAACGTAAAGCAAGGCAACGTAAAGCAATGGAAGGCAAGGCAATGTAAAGCAAGGCAATGTAAAGCAAGGCAACGTAAAGCACCGTAAAGCAATGCAACGTAAAGGAACGTAAAGCAATGTAAAGCAAGGCAACGTAAAGCAACGTAAAGGAAGGCAAGGCAAGGCAACGTAAAGCAACGTAAAGCAAGGCAAGGCAAGGCAACGTAAAGCAATGTAAAACAAGGCAACGTAAACCAACGTAAAGCAAGACAAGGCAAGGCAACGTAAAGCAAGGCAAGGCTACGTAAAGCAAGGCAATGTAAAGCAACGTAATGCAAGGCAACGTAAAGCAATGGAAGGCAAGGCAACGTAAAGCAACGTAAAGCAAGGCAAAATAAAGCAAGGCAACGTAAAGCAACGTAAAGCAAGGCAAAATAAAGCAAGGCAACGTAAAGCAAAGTAAAGCAAGGCAACGTAAAGCAAAGTAAAGCAAGGCAACGTAAAGCAACGTAAAGCAAGGCAACGTAAAGCAATGTAAAGCAAGGCAACGTAAAGCAACGTAAAGGAAGGCAAGGCAAGGCAACGTAAAGCAAGGCAAAGAAAAGCAACGTAAGGCAAGGCAAGGCAACGTAAAGCAAGACAACGTAAAGCAACGTAAAGTAAGGCAACGTAAAGCAATGTAAAGCAAGGCAAAGTAAACCAAGAAAAGAAAGACAAGGCAAGGCAACGTAAAGCAAGGCAAGGCAAGGCAACGTAAAGCAAGGCAACGTAGAGCAACGTAAAGCAAGGCAATGAAAAGCAACGTAAAGCAAGGCAAAGTAAAGCAAGGAAAGGCAAGGCAACGTAAAGCAACGTAAAGCAAGGCAAGGCAAGGCAACCTAAAGCAAGGCAAGGCAACGTAAAGCAAAGCAAGGCAAGGCAACGTAAAACAAGGAAACGTAAAGCAACGTAAGCAAGGCAACGTAAAGGAACGTAAAGCAAGGCAAAGTTAAGTATGGCAACGAAAGCAACGTAAAGTAAAGCAACGTAAAGCAAGGAAACGTAAAGCAAGGCAACGTAAAGCAACGTAAAGCAAAGCAACATAAAGCAAGGCAACGTAAAGCAAGGCAACTTAAAGCAAAGTAAAATAAAGCAACGTAAAGCAAGGCAACTTAAAGTTAGGCAACGTAAGGCAACGTAAAGTAAGGCAACGTAAAGCAGCGTAAAGCAAGGCAACGTAAAGCAACGTAAAGTAAGGCAACGTAAAGCAATGTAAAGCAAGGCAACGTAAAGCAAGGCAACGTAAAGCAACGTAAAGCAAGACAACGTAAAGTAAGGCAACGTAAAGCAACGTAAAGCAAGGCAACGTAAAGCAAGGCAACGTAAAGCAACGTAAAGTAAAGCAACGTAAAGCAACATAAAGCAACATAAATCAAGGCAAAGTAAAGCAACCTAAAGCAAGGCAACGTAAAGCAACGTAAAGTAATGCAACGTAAAGTAAGGCAACGTAAAGTAAGGCAACGTAAAGCAATGTAAAGCAAGGCAACGTGAAGCAAGACAACGTAAGGCAACGTAAAGCAAGGCAACGTAAAGCAACGTAAAGCAAGGCAACGTAAAGCAAGGCAATGTAAGGCAACGTAAAGGAAGGCAAGGTAAAGCAAGGCAACGTAAAGCAACGTAAAGCAACGGAACGTAAAGCAAGGCAACGTAAAGTATCGTAAAGCAAGGCATCGTAAAGCAAGACAATGTAAGCAACGTAAAGCAACGGAACGTAAAGCAAGGCAACGTAAAGCTAGGCAACGTAAGGCAATGTAAAGGAAGGCAACGTAAAGCAAGGCAACGTAAAGCAACGTAAAGCAAGGCAAAGTAAGGCAACGTAAGGCAAGGCAGCGCAAAGCAAGGCAATGTAAGCAAGACAAGTCAACGTAAAGCAACATAAGGCATAGTAAAGTAAGGCAACGTAAGGCAAGGCAAGGCAAGGCAACGTAAGGCAAGGCAACGTAAAGTAAGGAAACGTAAAGCAACGTAAGGCAACGTAAAGTAAGGCAACGTAAAGCAACGTAAGGCAACGTAAAGCAAGGAAACGTAAAGTAAGGCAACGTAAAGTAAGGCAACGTAAAGCAACGTAAAGCAACGTAAGGCAAGGCAACGTAATGCAAGGAAACGTAAAGTAAGGCAACGTAAAGTAAGGCAACGTAAAGCAACGTAAGGCAAGGCAACGTAAAGTAAGGCAACGTAAAGCAACGTAAGGCAACGTAAAGTAAGGCAACGTAAGGCAAGGCAACGTAAAGTAAGGCAACGTAAAGTAAGGCAACGTAAAGCAACGTAAGGCAAGGCTACGTAAAGTAAGGCAACGTAAGGCAAGGCAACGTAAAGTAAGGCAACGTAAGGCAAGGCAACGTAAAGTAAGGCAACATAAAGTAAGGCACACGTAAAGCAAAGTAAGGGAAGGGAACGTAAAGTAAGGCAACGTATAGTAAGGCAACGTAAAGCAACGTAAAGTAAGGCAACGTAAATTAGAGCAATGTAAGGGAAGGCAACGTAAAGTAAGGCAACGTAAAGTAAAGCAATGTAAAGCAACGTAAGGCAAGGCAACGTAAAGTAAGGCAACGTAAAGTAAGGCAACGTAAAGCAACGTAAGGCAAGGCAACGTAAAGTAAGGCAACGTAAAGCAACAAAGGCAAGGCAACGTAAAGTAAAGCAACGTAAAGCAACGTAAGGCAAGGCAACGTAAAGTAAGGCAACGTAAAGCAACGTAAAGTAAGGCAACGTAAGGCAACGTAAAGCAAGGCAACGTAAAGCAATGCAACGTAAAGTAAGGCAACGTAAAGCAACGTAAACCAAGGCAAAGTAAAGTAAGGCAACGTAAAGCAACGTAAAGCAAGGCAACGTAAAGCAAGGCAACGTAAAGCAACGTAAAGAAAGGCAACGTAAAGCAAGGCAAAGTAAAGCAAGGACACGTAAAGTAAGGCAACGTAAGGCAACGTAAAGTAAGGCAACGTAAAGCAATGTAAAGCAAGGCAACGTGAAGCAAGACAACGTAAGGCAACGTAAAGCAAGGCAACGTAAAGCAACGTAAAGCAAGGCAACGTAAAGCAAGGCAATGTAAGGCAACGTAAAGGAAGGCAAGGTAAAGCAAGGCAACGTAAAGCAACGTAAAGCAACGGAACGTAAAGCAATGCAACGTAAAGTATCGTAAAGCAAGGCATCGTAAAGCAAGACAATGTAAGCAACGTAAAGCAACGGAACGTAAAGCAAGGCAACGTAAAGCTAGGCAACGTAAGGCAATGTAAAGGAAGGCAACGTAAAGCAAGGCAACGTAAAGCAACGTAAAGCAAGGCAAAGTAAGGCAACGTAAGGCAAGGCAGCGCAAAGCAAGGCAATATAAGCAAGACAAGTCAACGTAAAGCAACATAAGGCAATGTAAAGTAAGGCAACGTAAGGCAAGGCAAGGCAACGTAAGGCAAGGCAACGTAAAGTAAGGAAACGTAAAGCAACGTAAGGCAACGTAAAGTAAGGCAACGTAAAGTAAGGCAACGTAAAGCAACGTAAAGCAACGTAAGGCAAGGCAACGTAATGCAAGGAAGCGTAAAGTAAGGCAACGTAAAGCAACGTAAGGCAACGTAAAGTAAGGCAACGTAAGGCAAGGCAACGTAAAGTAAGGCAACGTAAAGCAACGTAAGGCAAGGCTACGTAAAGTAAGGCAACGTAAGGCAAGGCAACGTAAAGTAAGGCAACGTAAGGCAAGGCAACGTAAAGTAAGGCAACATAAAGTAAGGCACACGTAAAGCAAAGTAAGGGAAGGGAACGTAAAGTAAGGCAACGTATAGTAAGGCAACGTAAAGCAACGTAAAGTAAGGCAACGTAAATTAGAGCAATGTAAGGGAAGGCAACGTAAAGTAAGGCAACGTAAAGTAAAGCAATGTAAAGCAACGTAAGGCAAGGCAACGTAAAGTAAGGCAACGTAAAGTAAGGCAACGTAAAGCAACGTAAGGCAAGGCAACGTAAAGTAAGGCAACGTAAAGCAACAAAGGCAAGGCAACGTAAAGTAAAGCAACGTAAAGCAACGTAAGGCAAGGCAACGTAAAGTAAGGCAACGTAAAGCAACGTAAAGTAAGGCAACGTAAGGCAACGTAAAGTAAGGCAACGTAAGGCAACGTAAAGCAAGGCAACGTAAAGCAATGCAACGTAAAGTAAGGCAACGTAAAGCAACGTAAACCAAGGCAAAGTAAAGTAAGGCAACGTAAAGCAACGTAAAGCAAGGCAACGTAAAGCAAGGCAACGTAAAGCAACGTAAAGAAAGGCAACGTAAAGCAAGGCAACGTAAAGCAAGGCAACGTAAAGCAACGTAAAGTAAGGCAACGTAAACTAAGGGAACGTAAGGCAACGTAAAGCAAGGCAACGTATAGCAACGTAAAGCAAGGCAATGTAAAGCAAGGCAACGTAAGGCAACGTAAAGCAACCTAAAGCAAGAAAACGTAAAGCAAGGCAACGTAAAGAAAGGCAACGTAAGGCAACGTAAAGCAACGTAAAGCAAGGCAACGTAAAGCAACGCAAAGCAAGGCAACGTAAAGGAACGTAAAGCAAGGCAACGTAAAGGAACGTAAAGCAAGGAAACGTAAAGCAACGTAAAGCAAGGAAAAGTTAAGTATGGCAACGTAAAGCAACGTAAAGTAAGGCAACGTAAAGCAACGTAAGGCTACGTAAAGTAAGGCAACGTAAAGCAACGTAAAGCAAGAAAACGTAAAGCAAGGCAACGTAAAGCAACGTAAAGCAAGGCAACGTAAAGCAAGGCAACGTAAGTCAACGTAAAGCAAGGCAACGTATAGCAAAGTAAAGCAAGGCAACTTAAAGTTAGGCAACGTAAGACAACGTAAAGTAAGGCAACGTAAAGTAAGGCAACGTAAAGCAACGTAAAGCAAGGCAACGTAAAGCAACGTAAAGCAAGACAACGTAAAGTAAGGCAACGTAAAGCAACGTAAAGCAAGGCAACGTAAAGGAACGTAAAGTAAAGCAACGTAAAGCAACATAAAGCAACATAAATCAAGGCAAAGTAAAGCAACCTAAAGCAAGGCAACTTAAAGCAATGCAACGTAAAGCAACGTAAAGTAAGGCAACGTAAAGTAAGGCAACGTAAGGCAACGTAAAGCAAGGCAACGTAAAATAAGGCAACGTAAGGCAGCGTAAAGCAAGGCAACGTATAGCAAAGTAAAGCAAGGACACGTAATGTAAGGCAACGTAAGGCAACGTAAAGTAAGGCAACGTAAAGTAAGGCAACGTAAAGCAAGGTAACGTGAAGCAAGACAACGTAAGGCAACGTAAAGCAAGGCAACGTAAAGCAAGGCAATGTAAGGCAACGTAAAGGAAGGCAAGGTAAAGCAAGGCAACGTAAAGCAACGTAAAGCAACGGAACGTAAAGCAAGGCAACGTTAAGTATCGTAAAGCAAGGCATCGTAAAGCAAGACAACGTAAAGCAACGTAAAGCAAGGCAACGTAAAGCAAGGCAACGTAAAGCTAGGCAACGTAAGGCAATGTAAAGGAAGGCAACGTAAAGCAAGGTAACGTAAAGCAACGTAAAGCAAGGCAAAGTAAGGCAACGTAAGGCAAGGCAGCGCAAAGCAAGGCAATGTAAGCAAGACAAGGCAACGTACAGCAACGTAAGGCAACGTGAAGTAAGGCAACGTAAAGCAACATAAGGCAATGTAAAGTAAGGCAACGTAAGGCAACGTAAGGCAAGGCAACGTAAAGTAAGGCAACGTAAAGTAAGGAAACGTAAAGCAACGTAAGGCAACGTAAAGTAAGGCAACGTAAAGCAAGGCAACGTAAAGCAAGGCAACGTAAAGTAAGGCAACGTAAAGCAACGTAAGGCAATGTAAAGTAAGGCAGCGTAAAGTAAGGCAACGTAAAGCAACGTAAAGCAAGGCAACGTAATGCAAGGCAACGTAATGCAAGGCAACGTAAAGAAAGGCAACGTAAAGTAAGGCAACGTAAAGCAACGTAAGGCAAGGCAACGTAAAGTAAGGCAACGTAAAGCAATGTAAGGCAACGTAAAGTAAGGCAACATAAAGTAAGGCAAGGTAAAGCAAAGTAAGGGAAGGGAACGTAAGGTAAGGCAACGTATAGTAAGGCAACGTAAAGCAACCTAAAGTAAGGCAACGTAAAGTAGAGCAATGTAAGGGAAGGCAACGTAAAGTAAGGCAACGTAAAGTAAAGCAATGTAAAGCAACGTAAGGCAAGGCAACGTAAAGTAAGGCAACGTAAAGTAAGGCAATGTAAAGCAACGTAAGGCAAGGCAACGTAAAGTAAGGCAACGTAAAGCAACAAAGGGAAGGCAACGTAAAGTAAAGCAACGTAAAGCAACGTAAGGCAAGGCAACGTAAAGTAAGGCAACGTAAGGCAACGTAAAGTAAGGCAACGTAAGGCAACGTAAAGCAAGGCAACGTAAAGCAATGCAACGTAAAGCAACGTAAACCAAGGCAACGTAAAGTAAGGCAACGTAAAGCAACGTAAAGCAAGGCAACGTAAAGCAAGGCAACGTAAAGCAACGTAAAGAAAGGCAAGGCAAGGCAACGTAAAGCAATGTAAAACAAGACAAGGTAAGGCAACGTAATGAATGGCAAGGCAACGTAAAGCAAGGCAATGTAAAGCAACGTAATGCAAGGCAACGTAAAGCAATGGAAGGCTAGGCAACGTAAAGCAAGGCAACGTAAAGCAATGCAAAGCAAGGCAAGGCAAGGCAATCTAAAGCAAGGCAAGGCAAGGCAACGTAAAGCAAAGCAAGGCAAGGCAATGTAAAACAAGGAAACGTAAAGCAACGTTAAGCAAGGCAACGTAAAGCAATGTAAAGCAAGGCAAAGTTAAGTATGGCAACGTAAAGCAACGTAAAGTAAGGCAACGTAAAGCAACGTAAGTCTACGTAAAGTAAGGCAACGTAAAGCAACGTAAAGCAAGGAAACGTAAAGCAAGGCAACGTAAAGCAACGTAAAGCAAGGCAACATAAAGCAAGGCAACGTAAAGCATGGCAACTTAAAGCAACGTAAAGCAACGTAAAGCAAGGCAACGTAAAGCAAGGCAACGTAAAGCAAGGCAACGTAAAGTAAAGCAACGTAAAGCAGCGTAAAGCAAGGCAACGTAAAGCAACGTAAAGTAAAGGCAACGTAATGTAAGGCAACGTAAAGCAGCGTAAATCAAGGCAACGTAAAGCAACGTAAAGTAAGGCAACGTAAAGTAAGGCAACGTAAAGCAACGTAAAGCAAGGCAACGTAAAGCAAGGCAACGTAAAGCAAGACAACGTAAAGTAAGGCAACGTAAAGCAACGTAAAGCAAGGCAACGTAAAGCAAGGCAACGTAAAGCAACGTAAAGTAAAGCAACGTAAAGCAACATAAAGCAACATAAATCAAGGCAAAGTAAAGCAACCTAAAGCAAGGCAACGTAAAGCAATGCAACGTAATGCAACGTAAAGTAAGGCAACGTAAAGTAAGACAACGTAAGGCAACGTAAAGAAAGGAAACGTAAAATAAGGCAACGTAAGGCAGCGTAAAGCAAGGCAACGTATAGCAAAGTAAAGCAAGGACACGTAAAGTAAGGCAACGTAAGGCAACGTAAAGTAAGGCAACGTAAAGCAATGTAAAGCATGGCAACGTAAAGCAAGGCAACGTGAAGCAAGACAACGTAAGGGAACGTAAAGCAAGGCAACGTAAAGCAACGTAAAGCAAGGCAACGTAAAGCAAGGCAATGTAAGGCAACGTAAAGGAAGGCAAGGTAAAGCAAGGCAAGGTAAAGCAACGTAAAGCAACGGAACGTAAAGCAAGGCAACGTAAAGTATCGTAAAGCAAGGCATCGTAAAGCAAGACAACGTAAAGCAACGTAAAGCAACGGAACGTAAAGCAAGGCAACGTAAAGCAAGGCAACGTAAAGGTAGGCAACGTAAGGCAATGTAAAGGAAGGCAAGGTAAAGCAAGGCAACGTAAAGCAACGTAAAGCAAGGCAAAGTAAGGCAACGTAAGGCAAGGCAGCGCAAAGCAAGGCAACGTATAGCAACGTAAAACAAGGCAAATTTAATTAAGGAAACGTAAGGCAACGTAGAGTAAGGCAACGTAAACCAACGAAACGTAAAGCATTACTACGTAAAGCAATGTAAATCAAGGCAAATAAAGAAAGGCAACGTAAAGCAACATAAAGCAAGGCAACATAAAGCAACGCAACGTAACGCAACGTAAAGCAAGGCAACGTAAAGCAAGGAAACGTAAAGCAACGTAAATCAAGGCAACGTAAAGCAAGGCAACCGTAAAGCAAGGCAACGTAAAGCAAAGTAAAGCAAGGCAATGTAAAGCAAGGCAACGTAAGGCAACGTAGAGCAACCTAAAGCAAGAAAACGTAAAGCAAGGCAACGTAAAGAAAGGCAACGTAAGGCAACGTAAAGCAACGTAAAGCAAGGCAACGTAAAGCAACGCAAAGCAAGGCAAGGTAAAGGAACGTAAAGCAAGGCAACGTAAAGGAACGTAAAGCAAGGAAACGTAAAGTAAGGCAACGTAAATCAAGGCAACGTAAAGCAACCTAAAGCAAGGCAACGTAAAGCAACGTAAAGCAAGGCAAGGCAAGGCAACGTAAAGCAAGGCAACGTAAAGCAACGTAAAGCAAGGCAAGGCAACGTAAAGCAAGGCAACGTAAAGCAACGTATAGCAAGGCAACGTAAACCAACGTAAAGCAAGGCAAGGCAAGGCAACGTAAAGCAAGGCTACGTAAAGCAACGTAAAGCAAGGCAAGGCAACGTAAAGCAAGGCAACGTAAAGCAACGTAAAGCAAGGCAACGTAAAGCAACGTATAGCAAGGCAACGTAAACCAACGTAAAGCAAGACAAGGCAAGGCAACGTAAGGCAAGGCAAGGCAACGTAAAGCAAGGCAATGTAAAGCAACGTAAAGTAAGGCAACGTAAAGCAATGGAAGGCAAGGCAACGTAAAGCAAGGAAACGTAAAGCAAGGCAACGTAAAGCAACGTAAAGCAAGGCAATGTAAAGCAACGTAAAGCAACGCAACGTAAAGCAATGTAAAGCAAGGCAACGTAAAGCAACGTAAAGGAAGGCAAGGCAAGGCAACGTAAAGCAAGGAAACGTAAAGCAACGTAAAGCAAGGCAAGGAAAGGCAACGTAAAGCAATGTAAAACAAGGCAAAGTAAACCAACGTAAAGCAAGACAAGGCAAGGCAACGTAAAGCAAGGCAAGGCAACGTAAAGCAAGGCAATGTAAAGCAACGTAATGCAAGGCAACGTAAAGCAATGGAAGGCAAGGCAACGTAAAGCAAGGCAACGTAAAGCAACGTAAAGCAAGGCAACGTAAAGCAACGTAAAGCAAGGCAACGTAAAGCAACGTAAAGCAAGCCAACGTAAAGCAATGTAAAGCAAGGCAACGTAAAGCAACGTAAAGGAAGGCAAGGCAAGGCAACGTAAAGCAAGGCAACGAAAAACAACGTAAAGCAAGGCAAGGCAAGGCAACGTAAAGTAAGACAACGTAAAGCAACGTAAAGTAAGGCAACGTAAAGCAATGTAAAGCAAGGCAACGTAAACCAAGAAAAGAAAGACAAGGCAAGGCAACGTAAAGCCAGGCAAGGCAAGGCAACGTAAAGCAAGGCAACGTAGAGCAACGTAAAGCAAGGCAATGAAAAGCAACGTAAAGCAAGGCAAACTAAAGCAAGGCAAGGCAAGGCAACGTAAAGCAAGGCAACATAAAGCAACGTAAAGCAAGGCAAGGCAAGGCAAACTAAAGCAAGGCAAGGCAACGAAAAGCAAGGCAACGTAAAGCAACGTAAAGCAAGGCAAAGTTAAGTATGGCAACGTAAAGCAACGTAAAGTAAGGCAACGTAAAACAACGTAAGGCTACGTAAAGTAAGGCAACGTAAGGCAACGTAATGCAAGGAAACGTAAAGCAAGGCAACGTAAAGCAACGTAAAGCAAGGCAACTTAAAGCAAGGCAACGTAAAGCAAGGCAACGTAAAGCAAGGCAACTTAAAGCAACGTAAAATAAAGCAACGTAAAGAAACCTAAAGCAAGGCAACGTAAAGCAAGGCAACGTAAAGTAAGGCAACGTAAGTCAACGTAAAGCAAGGCAACGTATAGCAAAGTAAAGCAAGGCAACTTAAAGTTAGGCAACGTAAGGCAACGTAAAGTAAGGCAACGTAAAGCAGCGTAAAGCAAGGCAACGTAAAGCAACGTAAAGTAAGGCAACGTAAAGTAAGTCAACGTAAAGCAACGTAAAGCAAGGTAACGTAAAGCAAGGCAACGTAAAGCAACGTAAAGCAAGACAACGTAAAGTAAGGCAACGTAAAGCAACGCAAAGCAAGGCAACGTAAAGTAAAGCAATGTAAAGGAACGTAAAGCAACATAAATCAAGGCAAAGTAAAGCAACCTAAAGCAAGGCAACGTAAAGCAATGCAACGTAAAGCAACGTAAAGTAAGGCAACGTAAAGTAAGGCAACGTAAGGCAACGTAAAGCAAGGCAACATAAAATAAGGCAACGTAAGGCAGCGTAAAGCAAGGCAACGTATAGCAAAGTAAAGCAAGGACACGTAAAGTAAGGCAACGTAAAGCAACGTAAAGTAAGGCAACGTAAAGCAATGTAAAGCAAGGCAACTTAAAGCAAGGCAATGTAAGGCAACGTAAAGTAAGGCAACGTAAAGCAACGTAAAGTAAGGCAACGTAAAGCAACGTAAAGCAACGGAACGTAAAGCAAGGCAACGTAAAGTATCGTAAAGCAAGGCATCGTAAAGCAAGACAATGTAAAGCAACGTAAAGCAACAGAAAGTAAAGCAAGGCAACGTAAAGCAACGTAAAGCAACGTAAAGCAAGGCAACGTAAAGCAATGCAACGTAAAGCAACATAATGCAAGGCAACGTAAAGCAAAGCAACGTAAGGCAACGTAAAGCAACTTAAATCAAGGCAACTTAAAGCAACGTAAGGTAACTTAAAGCAAGGCAACGTAAAGCAAGTCATCGTAAAGAAACGTAAAGCAAGGGAACGTAAAGCAATTAAACGTAAAGCAAGGCAATGTAAAGCAAATTAAATCAAGGCAACGTAAAGGAAGGCAACGTAAGGCAACGTAAAGCATCGTAAAGCAAGGCAAAGTAAAGCTAGGCAACGTAAAGCAACGTAAAGCAAGGCAACGTAAAGCAATGTAAAGCAAGTCAACGTAAAGCAATGCAAGGCAAGGCAACGTAAAGCAAGGCAACGTAAAGCAACGTAAAGCAAGGCAAGGCAACGTAAAGCAACGTAAAGCAAGGCAACGTAAAGCAAGGCAACGTAAAGCAACGTAACGCAAAGCAAGGTAACGTAAGGCAACGTAAAGCAAGGCAAGGTAAGGCAACATAAAGCAAGGCAACGTAAAGCAACGTAAAGCAAGGCAAGGTAAGGCAACGTAAAGCAATGCAACGTAAAGCAACGTAAAGTAAGGCAACGTAAAGCAACGTAAAGCAAGGCAAGGCAATGCAACGTAAAGCAAGTCAAGGCAAGGCAACGTAAAGCAAATCAAGGCAAGGAAACGTAAAGCAAGGCAACGTAAAGCAACGTAAAACAAGGCAACGTAAAGCAACGTAAAGCAAGGCAACGTAAAGCAAGGCAAGGCAAGGCAACGTAAAGCAAGGCAACGTAAATCAAGGCAATGTAAAGCAAGGCAAGGCATCGTAAAGGAAGTCAAGGCAAGGCAACGTAAAGCAAGTCAAGGCAAGGAAACGTAAAGCAAGGCAACGTAAAGCAACTTAAAACAAGGCAACCTAAAGCAACCTAAAGCAAGGCAACGTAAAGTAAGGCAAAGCAAGGCAACGTAAAGCAAGGCAATGTAAAGCAAGGCAACGTAAAGCAAGGCAACATAAAGCAACGTAAAGCAAGGCAACTTAAAGCAACGTAAAGCAAGGCAACGTAAAGCAATGTAAAGCAAGGCAACGTAAAGCAACGTAAAGCAAGGCAAGGCAAGGCAACGTAAAGCAAGGCAACGTAAAGCAACGTAAAGCAAGGCAACGTAAACCAACGTAAAGCAAGGCAAGGCAAGGCAACGTAAAGGAAGAGAACGTAAAGCAACGTAAAGCAAGGCAACTAAAGCAATGTAAAGCTAGGCAACGTAAATCAAGAAAAGCAAGACAAGGCAAGGCAACATAAAGCAAGGCAAGGCAAGGCAAGGTAAAGCAAGGCAACGTAAAGCAACGTAAATCAAGGCAATGTAAAGCAACGTAAATCAAGGCAACGTAAAGAAAGGCAAGGCAACATAAAGCAAGGCAACGTAAAGCAAAGTAAAGCAAGGCAAGGCAAGGCAAACTAAAGCAAGGCAAGGCAACGAAAAGCAAGGCAACGTAAAGCAACGTAAAGCAAGGCAAAGTTAAGTATGGCAACGTAAAGCAACGTAAAGTAAGGCAACGTAAAACAACGTAAGGCTACGTAAAGTAAGGCAACGTAAGGCAACGTAATGCAAGGAAACGTAAAGCAAGGCAACGTAAAGCAACGTAAAGCAAGGCAACTTAAAGCAAGGCAACGTAAAGCAAGGCAACGTAAAGCAAGGCAACTTAAAGCAACGTAAAATAAAGCAACGTAAAGAAACCTAAAGCAAGGCAACGTAAAGCAAGGCAACGTAAAGTAAGGAAACGTAAGTCAACGTAAAGCAAGGCAACGTATAGCAAAGTAAAGCAAGGCAACTTAAAGTTAGGCAACGTAAGGCAACGTAAAGTAAGGCAACGTAAAGCAGCGTAAAGCAAGGCAACGTAAAGCAACGTAAAGTAAGGCAACGTAAAGTAAGTCAACGTAAAGCAACGTAAAGCAAGGTAACGTAAAGCAAGGCAACGTAAAGCAACGTAAAGCAAGACAACGTAAAGTAAGGCAACGTAAAGCAACGCAAAGCAAGGCAACGTAAAGTAAAGCAATGTAAAGGAACGTAAAGCAACATAAATCAAGGCAAAGTAAAGCAACCTAAAGCAAGGCAACGTAAAGCAATGCAACGTAAAGCAACGTAAAGTAAGGCAACGTAAAGTAAGGCAACGTAAGGCAACGTAAAGCAAGGCAACATAAAATAAGGCAACGTAAGGCAGCGTAAAGCAAGGCAACGTATAGCAAAGTAAAGCAAGGACACGTAAAGTAAGGCAACGTAAAGCAACGTAAAGTAAGGCAACGTAAAGCAATGTAAAGCAAGGCAACTTAAAGCAAGGCAATGTAAGGCAACGTAAAGTAAGGCAACGTAAAGCAACGTAAAGTAAGGCAACGTAAAGCAACGTAAAGCAACGGAACTTAAAGCAAGGCAACGTAAAGTATCGTAAAGCAAGGCATCGTAAAGCAAGACAATGTAAAGCAACGTAAAGCAACAGAAAGTAAAGCAAGGCAACGTAAAGCAACGTAAAGCAAGGCAACGTAAGGCAATGTAAAGCAAGGCAATGTAAAGCAATGCAACGTAAAGCAACATAATGCAAGGCAACGTAAAGCAAAGCAACGTAAGGCAACGTAAAGCAACTTAAATCAAGGCAACTTAAAGCAACGTAAGGTAACTTAAAGCAAGGCAACGTAAAGCAAGTCATCGTAAAGAAACGTAAAGCAAGGGAACGTAAAGCAATTAAACGTAAAGCAAGGCAATGTAAAGCAAATTAAATCAAGGCAACGTAAAGGAAGGCAACGTAAGGCAACGTAAAGCATCGTAAAGCAAGGCAAAGTAAAGCTAGGCAACGTAAAGCAACGTAAAGCAAGGCAACGTAAAGCAATGTAAAGCAAGTCAACGTAAAGCAATGCAAGGCAAGGCAACGTAAAGCAAGGCAACGTAAAGCAACGTAAAGCAAGGCAAGGCAACGTAAAGCAACGTAAAGCAAGGCAACGTAAAGCAAGGCAACGTAAAGCAACGTAACGCAAAGCAAGGTAACGTAAGGCAACGTAAAGCAAGGCAAGGTAAGGCAACATAAAGCAAGGCAACGTAAAGCAACGTAAAGCAAGGCAAGGTAAGGCAACGTAAAGCAATGCAACGTAAAGCAACGTAAAGTAAGGCAACGTAAAGCAACGTAAAGCAAGGCAAGGCAATGCAACGTAAAGCAAGTCAAGGCAAGGCAACGTAAAGCAAATCAAGGCAAGGAAACGTAAAGCAAGGCAACGTAAAGCAACGTAAAACAAGGCAACGTAAAGCAACGTAAAGCAAGGCAACGTAAAGCAAGGCAAGGCAAGGCAACGTAAAGCAAGGCAACGTAAATCAAGGCAATGTAAAGCAAGGCAAGGCATCGTAAAGGAAGTCAAGGCAAGGCAACGTAAAGCAAGTCAAGGCAAGGAAACGTAAAGCAAGGCAACGTAAAGCAACTTAAAACAAGGCAACCTAAAGCAACCTAAAGCAAGGCAACGTAAAGTAAGGCAAAGCAAGGCAACGTAAAGCAAGGCAATGTAAAGCAAGGCAACGTAAAGCAAGGCAACATAAAGCAACGTAAAGCAAGGCAACTTAAAGCAACGTAAAGCAAGGCAACGTAAAGCAATGTAAAGCAAGGCAACGTAAAGCAACGTAAAGCAAGGCAAGGCAAGGCAACGTAAAGCAAGGCAACGTAAAGCAACGTAAAGCAAGGCAACGTAAACCAACGTAAAGCAAGGCAAGGCAAGGCAATGTAAAGGAAGAGAACGTAAAGCAACGTAAAGCAAGGCAACTAAAGCAATGTAAAGCTAGGCAACGTAAATCAAGAAAAGCAAGACAAGGCAAGGCAACATAAAGCAAGGCAAGGCAAGGCAAGGTAAAGCAAGGCAACGTAAAGCAACGTAAATCAAGGCAATGTAAAGCAACGTAAATCAAGGCAACGTAAAGAAAGGCAAGGCAACATAAAGCAAGGCAACGTAAAGCAAAGTAAAGCAAGGCAAGGCAAGGTAACGTAAAGCAAGGCAACGTAAAGCAACGTAAGGAAACGTAAAGTAAGGAAACGTAAAGCAACGTAATGCAAGGAAACGTAAAGCAAGGCAACGTAAAGCAACGTAAAGGAAGGCAACGTAAAGCAACGTAAAGCAAGACAAAGTAAAGCAAGGCAAGGCAAGGCAACGTAATGCAAGGCAACGTAAAGCAACATAAAGCAAGGCAAGGCAAGGCAACGTAAAGCAAGGCAAGGCAAGGTAAAGCAAGGCAACGTAAAGCAACGTTAAGCAAGGCAACGTAAAGCAACGTAAAGCAAGGCAACGTAAAGCAAGGTAAAGCAAGGAAAAGTTAAGTACGGCAAGGTAAAGCAACGTAAAGCATGGCAACGTAAAGTAAGGCAACGTAAAGCAACGTAAAGCAAGGAAACGTAAAGCAAGGCAACCTAAAGCAACGTAAAGCAAGGTAACGTATAGCAAGGCAACGTAAAACAACGTAAGGCAAGACAAGGTAAAGTAAGGCAAAGTAAAGCAATGTAAAGCAAGGCAACGTAAAGCAAGGCAACGTAAAGCAACGTAAAGTAAAGCAACGTAAAGCAACGTAAAGCAAGGCAACGTAAAGCAAGGCAACGTAAAGCTACGTAAAGTAAGGCAACGTAAAGCAACATAAAGCAAGGCAACGTAAAGAAAGGCAACGTAAAGCAACGTAAAGCAAGGCAACGTAATGCAAGGCAACGTAAAGCAAGGCAACGTAAAGCAATGTAAAGCAAGACAACGTAAAGTAAGGCAACGTAAAGCAACGTAAAGCAAGGGAACATAAAGCAAGGGAACGTAAAGCTACGTAAAGTAAAGCAACGTAAAGCAACGTAAAGCAACGTAAATCAAGGCAAAGTAAAGCAACGTAAAGCAAGGCAACGTAAAGCAAGGAAACGTAAAGAAACGTAAAGCAAGGCAAGGCAACGTAAAGCAAGGCAACGTAAAGCAACGTAAAGCAAGGCAAGGCAAGGCAACGTAAAGCAAGGCAACGTAAACCAAAGTGAAGCAAGGCAAGGCAAGGCAACGTAAAGCAAGACAACGTAAAGCAACGTAAAGCAAGGCAACGTAAAGCAATGTAAAGCAAGGCAACGTAAACCAAGAAAAGGAAGACAAGGCAAGGCAAAGTAAAGCAAGGCAAGGCAAGGCAACGTAAAGCAAGGCAACGTAAAGCAACGTAAAGCAAGGCAAGGCAAGGCAACCTAAATCAAGGCAAGGCAAGGCAATGTAAAGCAAAGCAAGATAAGGCAACATAAATCAAGGCAACGTAAAGCAAGGCAACTTAAAGCAACGTAAAATAAAGCAACGTAAAGCAACGTAAAGCAAGGCAACGTAAAGCAAGGCAACGTAAAGTAAGGCAACGTAAGTCAACGTAAAGCAAGGCAACGTATAGCAAAGTAAAGCAAGGCAACGTAAAGCAACGTAAAGCAAGGCAACGTAAAGCAAGGCAACGTAAAGTTAGGCAACGTAAGGCAACGTAAGTAAGGCAACGTAAAGCAGCGTAAAGCAAGGCAACGTAAAGCAACATAAAGTAAGGCAACGTAAAGCAAGGCAACGTAAAGCAACGTAAAGCAAGGCAACGTAAAGCAACGTAAAGCAAGGAAACGTAAAGCAAGGCAACGTAAAGCAACGTAAAGCAAGGCAAAGTTAAGTATGGCAACGTAAAGCAACGTAAAGTAAGGCAACGTAAAACAACGTAAGGCTACGTAAAGTAAGGCAACGTAAGGCAACGTAATGCAAGGAAACGTAAAGCAAGGCAACGTAAAGCAACGTAAAGCAAGGCAACATAAAGCAAGGCAACGTAAAGCAAGGCAACGTAAAGCAAGGCAACTTAAAGCAACGTAAAATAAAGCAACGTAAAGAAACCTAAAGCAAGGCAACGTAAAGCAAGGCAACGTAAAGTAAGGCAACGTAAGTCAACGTAAAGCAAGGCAACGTATAGCAAAGTAAAGCAAGGCAACTTAAAGTTAGGCAACGTAAGGCAACGTAAAGTAAGGCAACGTAAAGCAGCGTAAAGCAAGGCAACGTAAAGCAACGTAAAGTAAGGCAACGTAAAGTAAGTCAACGTAAAGCAACGTAAAGCAAGGTAACGTAAAGCAAGGCAACGTAAAGCAAGACAACGTAAAGTAAGGCAACGTAAAGCAACGCAAAGCAAGGCAACGTAAAGTAAAGCAATGTAAAGGAACGTAAAGCAACATAAATCAAGGCAAAGTAAAGCAACCTAAAGCAAGGCAACGTAAAGCAATGCAACGTAAAGCAACGTAAAGTAAGGCAACGTAAGGCAACGTAAAGCAAGGCAACATAAAATAAGGCAACGTAAGGCAGCGTAAAGCAAGGCAATGTATAGCAAAGTAAAGCAAGGACACGTAAAGTAAGGCAACGTAAAGCAACGTAAAGTAAGGCAACGTAAAGCAATGTAAAGCAAGGCAACTTAAAGCAAGGCAATGTAAGGCAACGTAAAGGAAGGCAAGGTAAAGCAAGGCAACGTAAAGAAACGTAAAGCAACGGAACGTAAAGCAAGGCAACGTAAAGTATCGTAAAGCAAGGCATCGTAAAGCAAGACAATGTAAAGCAACGTAAAGCAACGGAAAGTAAAGCAAGGCAACGTAAAGCAACGTAAAGCAAGGCAACGTAAGGCAATGTAAAGCAAGGCAATGTAAAGCAATGCAACGTAAAGCAACATAATGCAAGGCAACGTAAAGCAAAGCAACGTAAGGCAACGTAAAGCAACTTAAATCAAGGCAACTTAAAGCAACGTAAGGTAACTTAAAGCAAGGCAACGTAAAGCAAGTCATCGTAAAGAAACGTAAAGCAAGGGAACGTAAAGCAATTAAACGTAAAGCAAGGCAATGTAAAGCAAATTAAATCAAGGCAACGTAAAGGAAGGCAACGTAAGGCAACGTAAAGCATCGTAAAGCAAGGCAAAGTAAAGCTAGGCAACGTAAAGCAACGTAAAGCAAGGCAACGTAAAGCAACGTAAAGCAAGTCAACGTAAAGCAATGCAAGGCAAGGCAACGTAAAGCAAGGCAACGTAAAGCAACGTAAAGCAAGGCAAGGCAACGTAAAGCAACGTAAAGCAAGGCAACGTAAAGCAAGGCAACGTAAAGCAACGTAAAGCAAGTCAACGTAAAGCAATGCAAGGCAAGGCAACGTAAAGCAAGGCAACGTAAAGCAACGTAAAGCAAGGCAAGGCAACGTAAAGCAACGTAAAGCAAGGCAACGTAAAGCAAGGCAACGTAAAGCAACGTAACGCAAAGCAAGGTAACGTAAGGCAACGTAAAGCAAGGCAAGGTAAGGCAACATAAAGCAAGGCAACGTAAAGCAACGTAAAGCAAGGCAAGGTAAGGCAACGTAAAGCAATGCAACGTAAAGCAACGTAAAGTAAGGCAACGTAAAGCAACGTAAAGCAAGGCAAGGCAATGCAACGTAAAGCAAGTCAAGGCAAGGCAACGTAAAGCAAATCAAGGCAAGGAAACGTAAAGCAAGGCAACGTAAAGCAACGTAAAACAAGGCAACGTAAAGCAACGTAAAGCAAGGCAACGTAAAGCAAGGCAAGGCAAGGCAACGTAAAGCAAGGCAACGTAAATCAAGGCAATGTAAAGCAAGGCAAGGCATCGTAAAGGAAGTCAAGGCAAGGCAACGTAAAGCAAGTCAAGGCAAGGAAACGTAAAGCAAGGCAACGTAAAGCAACTTAAAACAAGGCAACCTAAAGCAACCTAAAGCAAGGCAACGTAAAGTAAGGCAAAGCAAGGCAACGTAAAGCAAGGCAATGTAAAGCAAGGCAACGTAAAGCAAGGCAACATAAAGCAACGTAAAGCAAGGCAACTTAAATCAACGTAAAGCAAGGCAAGGCAAGGCAACGTAAAGCAAGGCAACGTAAAGCAATGTAAAGCAAGGCAACGTAAAGCAACGTAAAGCAAGGCAAGGCAAGGCAACGTAAAGCAAGGCAACGTAAAGCAACGTAAAGCAAGGCAACGTAAACCAACGTAAAGCAAGGCAAGGCAAGGCAACGTAAAGGAAGAGAACGTAAAGCAACGTAAAGCAAGGCAACTAAAGCAATGTAAAGCTAGGCAATGTAAATCAAGAAAAGCAAGACAAGGTAAGGCAACATAAAGCAAGGCAAGGCTATGCAAGGTAAAGCAAGGCAACGTAAAGCAACGTAAATCAAGGCAATGTAAAGCAACGTAAATCAAGGCAACGTAAAGAAAGGCAAGGCAACATAAAGCAAGGCAACGTAAAGCAAAGTAAAGCAAGGCAAGGCAAGGTAACGTAAAGCAAGGCAACGTAAAGCAACGTAAGGAAACGTAAAGTAAGGAAACGTAAAGCAACGTAATGCAAGGAAACGTAAAGCAAGGCAACGTAAAGCAACGTAAAGGAAGGCAACGTAAAGCAACGTAAAGCAAGACAAAGTAAAGCAAGGCAAGGCAAGGCAACGTAATGCAAGGCAACGTAAAGCAACATAAAGCAAGGCAAGGCAAGGCAACGTAAAGCAAGGCAAGGCAAGGCAAGGTAAAGCAAGGCAACGTAAAGCAACGTTAAGCAAGGCAACGTAAAGCAACGTAAAGCAAGGCAACGTAAAGCAAGGTAAAGCAAGGAAAAGTTAAGTACGGCAAGGTAAAGCAACGTAAAGCAAGGTAACGTATAGCAAGGCAACGTAAAACAACGTAAGGCAAGACAAGGTAAAGTAAGGCAAAGTAAAGCAATGTAAAGCAAGGCAACGTAAAGCAAGGCAACGTAAAGCAACGTAAAGTAAAGCAACGTAAAGCAACGTAAAGCAAGGCAACGTAAAGCAAGGCAACGTAAAGCTATGTAAAGTAAGGCAACGTAAAACAACGTAAGGCAAGACAAGGTAAAGTAAGGCAAAGTAAAGCAATGTAAAGCAAGGCAACGTAAAGCAAGGCAACGTAAAGCAACGTAAAGTAAAGCAACGTAAAGCAACGTAAAGCAAGGCAACGTAAAGCAAGGCAACGTAAAGCTACGTAAAGTAAGGCAACGTAAAGCAACATAAAGCAAGGCAACGTAAAGAAAGGCAACGTAAAGCAACGTAAAGCAAGGCAACGTAATGCAAGGCAACGTAAAGCAAGGCAACGTAAAGCAATGTAAAGCAAGACAACGTAAAGTAAGGCAACGTAAAGCAACGTAAAGCAAGGGAACATAAAGCAAGGGAACGTAAAGCTACGTAAAGTAAAGCAACGTAAAGCAACGTAAAGCAACGTAAATCAAGGCAAAGTAAAGCAACGTAAAGCAAGGCAACGTAAAGCAAGGAAACGTAAAGAAACGTAAAGCAAGGCAAGGCAACGTAAAGCAAGGCAACGTAAAGCAACGTAAAGCAAGGCAAGGCAAGGCAACGTAAAGCAAGGCAACGTAAAGCAAGGCAACGTAAACCAAAGTGAAGCAAGGCAAGGCAAGGCAACGTAAAGCAAGACAACGTAAAGCAACGTAAAGCAAGGCAAGGTAAAGCAATGTAAAGCAAGGCAACGTAAACCAAGAAAAGGAAGACAAGGCAAGGCAAAGTAAAGCAAGGCAAGGCAAGGCAACGTAAAGCAAGGCAACGTAAAGCAACGTAAAGCAAGGCAAGGCAAGGCAACCTAAATCAAGGCAAGGCAAGGCAATGTAAAGCAAAGCAAGATAAGGCAACATAAATCAAGGCAACGTAAAGCAAGGCAACTTAAAGCAACGTAAAATAAAGCAACGTAAAGCCACGTAAAGCAAGGCAACGTAAAGCAAGGCAACGTAAAGCAACGTAAAGCAAGGCAACGTAAAGCAAGGCAACGTAAAGTTAGGCAACGTAAGGCAACGTAAGTAAGGCAACGTAAAGCAGCGTAAAGCAAGGCAACGTAAAGCAACATAAAGTAAGGCAACGTAAAGCAAGGCAATGTAAAGCAACGTAAAGCAAGGCAACGTAAAGCAACGTAAAGCAAGGAAACGTAAAGCAAGGCAACGTAAAGCAACGTAAAGCAAGGTAACGTTAAGCAAGGCAACGTAAAACAACGTAAGGCAAGAAAACGTAAAGTAAGGCAAAGTATAGCAATGTAAAGCAAGGCAACGTAAAGCAAGGCAACGTAAAGCAACGTAAAGTAAAGCAACGTAAAGCAACGTAAAGCAACGTAAAGCAAGGCAACGTAAAGCTACGTAAAGTAAGGCAACGTAAAGCAACATAAAGCAAGGTAACGTAAAGAAAGGCAAGTAAAGCAACGTAAAGCAAGGCAACGTAAAGCAAGGCAACGTAAAGAACGTATAGCAAGGCAACGTAAAGCAAGGCAACGTAAAGCAATGTAAAGCAAGACAACGTAAAGTAAGGCAACGTAAAGCAACGTAAAGCAAGGCAACATAAAGCAAGGGAACGTAAAGCTACGTAAAGTAAAGCAACGTAAAGCAACGTAAAGCAACGTAAATCAAGGCAAAGTAAAGCAACGTAAAGCAAGGCAACGTAAAGCAAGGAAACGTAAAGAAACGTAAAGCAAGGCAAGGCAACGTAAAGCAAGGCAACGTAAAGCAACGTAAAGCAAGGCAAGGCAAGGCAACGTAAAGCAAGGCAACGTAAAGCAAGGCAACGTAAACCAAAGTGAAGCAAGGCAAGGCAAGGCAACGTAAAGCAAGACAACGTAAAGCAACGTAAAGCAAGGCAACGTAAAGCAATGTAAAGCAAGGCAACGTAAACCAAGAAAAGGAAGACAAGGCAAGGCAAATTAAAGCAAGGCAAGGCAAGGCAACGTAAAGCAAGGCAACGTAAAGCAACGTAAAGCAAGGCAAGGCAAGGCAACCTAAATCAAGGCAAGGCAAGGCAATGTAAAGCAAAGCAAGATAAGGCAACATAAATCAAGGCAACGTAAAGCAACGTAAAGCAAGGCAAGGCAAGGCAACCTAAATCAAGGCAAGGCAAGGCAATGTAAAGCAAAGCAAGATAAGGCAACATAAATCAAGGCAACGTAAAGCAAGGCAACTTAAAGCAACGTAAAATAAAGCAACGTAAAGCAACGTAAAGCAAGGCAACGTAAAGCAAGGCAACGTAAAGTAAGGCAACGTAAGTCAACGTAAAGCAAGGCAACGTATAGCAAAGTAAAGCAAGGCAACGTAAAGCAACGTAAAGCAAGGCAACGTAAAGCAAGGCAACGTAAAGTTAGGCAACGTAAGGCAACGTAAGTAAGGCAACGTAAAGCAGCGTAAAGCAAGGCAACGTAAAGCAACGTAAAGTAAGGCAACGTAAAGCAAGGCAACGTAAAGCAACGTAAAGCAAGGCAACGTAAAGCAACGTAAAGCAAGACAACGTAAAGTAAGGCAACGTAAAGCAACGTAAAGCAAGGCAACGTAAAGCAACGTAAAGTAAAGCAACGTAAAGGAACGTAAAGCAACATAAATCATGGCAAAGTAAAGCAACTAAAGCAAGGCAACGTAAAGCAATGCAACGTAAAGCAACGTAAAGTAAGGCAACGTAAAGTAAGGCAACGTAAGGCAATGTAAAGCAAGGCAACGTAAAATACGGCAACGTAAGGCAGCGTAAAGCAAGGCAACGTATAGCAAAGTAAAGAAAGGACACGTAAAGTAAGGCAACGTAAGGCAACGTAAAGTAAGGCAACGTAAAGCAATGTAAAGCAAGGCAACGTAAAGCAAGGCAACGTGAAGCAAGACAACGTGAGGCAACGTAAAGCAACGTAAAGCAAGGCAACTTAAAGCAAGGCAATGTAAGGCAACGTAAAGGAAGGCAAGGTAAAGCAAGGCAACGTAAAGCAACGTAAAGCAACGGAACGTAAAGCAAGGCAACGTAAAGTATCGTAAAGCAAGGCATCGTAAAGCAAGGCAACGTAAATTATCGTAAAGCAAGGCATCGTAAAGCAAGACAATGTAAAGCAACGTAAAGCAACGGAACGTAAAGCAAGGCAACGTAAAGCTACGTAAAGCAAGGCAACGTAAAGCAACGTAAAGCAAGGCAACGTAAGGCAACGTAAAGCAAGGCAATGTAAAGCAATTCAACGTAAAGCAACATAATGCAAGGCAACGTAAAGCAAAGCAACGTAAGGCAACGTAAAGCAACATAAATCAAGGCAACTTAAAGCAACGTAAGGTAACTTAAAGCAAGGCAACGTAAAGCAAGTCATCGCAAAGAAACGTAAAGCAAGGGAACGTAAAGCAATTAAACGTAAAGCAAGGGAACGTAAAGCCATTAAACGTAAAGCAAGGCAACGTAAAGCAAAGTAAATCAAGGCAACATAAAGGAAGGCAACGTAACGCAACGTAAAGCAAGGCAACGTAAAGCAAGGCAACGTAAAGCAACGTAATGCAAAGCAAGGTAAGGCAACGTAAAGCAATGCAACGTAAAGCAACGTAAAGTAAGGAAACGTAAAGCAACGTAAAGCAAGGCAAGGCAAGGCAACGTAAAGCAAGTCAAGGCAAGGCAACGTAAAGCAAATCAAGGCAAGGAAACGTAAAGCAAGGCAACGTAAAGCAACGTAAAACAAGGCAACGTAAAGCAACGTAAAGCAAGGCAACGTAAAGCAAGGCAAGGCAAGGCAACGTAAAGCAAGGCAACGTAATTCAAGGCAATGTAAAGCAAGGCAAGGCAACGTAAAGGAAGTCAAGGCAAGGCAACGTAAAGCAAGTCAAGGCAAGGAAACGTAAAGCAAGGCAACGTAAAGCAACTTAAACAAGGCAACCTAAAGCAACCTAAAGCAAGGCAACGTAAAGTAAGGCAAAGCAAGGCAACGTAAAGCAAGGCAATGTAAAGCAAGGCAACGTAAAGCAAGGCAACATAAAGCAACGTAAAGCAAGGCAACTTAAAGCAACGTAAAGCAAGGCAAGGCAAGGCAACGTAAAGCAAGGCAACGTAAAGCAACGTAAAGTAAGGCAACGTAAAGCATCATAAAGCAAGGCAACGTAAAGCAAGGCAACGTAAAGCAACGTAAAGCAAGGCAACGTAAAGCAAGGCAACGTAAAGCAACGTATAACAAGGCAACGTAAAGCAAGGCAACGTAAAGCAACGTACAGCAAGACAACGTAAAGTAAGGCAACGTAAAGCAACATAAAGCAAGGCAACATAAAGCAAGGCAACGTAAAGCTACGTAAAGTAAAGCAACGTAAAGCAACGTAAAGCAACGTAAATCAAGGCAAAGTAAAGCAACGTAAAGCAAGGCAACGTAAAGCAATGTAAAGCAAGGAAACGTAAAGAAACGTAAAGCAAGGCAAGGCAACGTAAAGCAAGGCAACGTAAAGCAACGTAAAGCAAGGCAAGGCAAGGCAACGTAAAGCAAGGCAACGTAAACCAAAGTGAGGCAAGGCAAGGCAAGGCAACGTAAAGCAAGACAACGTAAAGCAACGTAAAGCAAGGCAACGTAAAGCAATGTAAAGCAAGGCAACGTAAACCAAGAAAAGGAAGACAAGGCAAGGCAAAGTAAAGCAAGGCAAGGCAAGGCAACGTAAAGCAAGGCAACGTAAAGCAACGTAAAGCAAGGCAAGGCCAGGCAACCTAAATCAAGGCAAGGCAAGGCAATGTAAAGCAAAGCAAGATAAGGCAACGTAAAGCAAGGCAACGTAAAGCAACGTAAAGCAAGGCAAGGCAACGTAAAGCAAGGAAACGTAAAGCAACGTAAAGCAAGGCAACGTAAAGCAACGTAAAGCAAGGCAAAGTTAAGTAAGGCAACGTAAAGCAACGTAAAGCAAGGCAACGTAAAGCAAGGCAACGTAAGGCAACGTAAAGCAAGGCAACGTAAAGCAAGGCAAGGCAAGGCAAGGTAAAGCAAGGCAACGTAAAGCAACGTTAAGCAAGGCAACGTAAAGCAACGTAAAGCAAGGCAACGTAAAGCAAGGTAAAGCAAGGAAAAGTTAAGTACGGCAAGGTAAAGCAACGTAAAGCAAGGTAACGTATAGCAAGGCAACGTAAAACAACGTAAGGCAAGACAAGGTAAAGTAAGGCAAAGTAAAGCAATGTAAAGCAAGGCAACGTAAAGCAAGGCAACGTAAAGCAACGTAAAGTAAAGCAACGTAAAGCAACGTAAAGCAAGGCAACGTAAAGCAAGGCAACGTAAAGCTATGTAAAGTAAGGCAACGTAAAACAACGTAAGGCAAGACAAGGTAAAGTAAGGCAAAGTAAAGCAATGTAAAGCAAGGCAACGTAAAGCAAGGCAACGTAAAGCAACGTAAAGTAAAGCAACGTAAAGCAACGTAAAGCAAGGCAACGTAAAGCAAGGCAACGTAAAGCTACGTAAAGTAAGGCAACGTAAAGCAACATAAAGCAAGGCAACGTAAAGAAAGGCAACGTAAAGCAACGTAAAGCAAGGCAACGTAATGCAAGGCAACGTAAAGCAAGGCAACGTAAAGCAATGTAAAGCAAGACAACGTAAAGTAAGGCAACGTAAAGCAACGTAAAGCAAGGGAACATAAAGCAAGGGAACGTAAAGCTACGTAAAGTAAAGCAACGTAAAGCAACGTAAAGCAACGTAAATCAAGGCAAAGTAAAGCAACGTAAAGCAAGGCAACGTAAAGCAAGGAAACGTAAAGAAACGTAAAGCAAGGCAAGGCAACGTAAAGCAAGGCAACGTAAAGCAACGTAAAGCAAGGCAAGGCAAGGCAACGTAAAGCAAGGCAACGTAAAGCAAGGCAACGTAAACCAAAGTGAAGCAAGGCAAGGCAAGGCAACGTAAAGCAAGACAACGTAAAGCAACGTAAAGCAAGGCAAGGTAAAGCAATGTAAAGCAAGGCAACGTAAACCAAGAAAAGGAAGACAAGGCAAGGCAAAGTAAAGCAAGGCAAGGCAAGGCAACGTAAAGCAAGGCAACGTAAAGCAACGTAAAGCAAGGCAAGGCAAGGCAACCTAAATCAAGGCAAGGCAAGGCAATGTAAAGCAAAGCAAGATAAGGCAACATAAATCAAGGCAACGTAAAGCAAGGCAACTTAAAGCAACGTAAAATAAAGCAACGTAAAGCCACGTAAAGCAAGGCAACGTAAAGCAAGGCAACGTAAAGCAACGTAAAGCAAGGCAACGTAAAGCAAGGCAACGTAAAGTTAGGCAACGTAAGGCAACGTAAGTAAGGCAACGTAAAGCAGCGTAAAGCAAGGCAACGTAAAGCAACATAAAGTAAGGCAACGTAAAGCAAGGCAATGTAAAGCAACGTAAAGCAAGGCAACGTAAAGCAACGTAAAGCAAGGAAACGTAAAGCAAGGCAACGTAAAGCAACGTAAAGCAAGGTAACGTTAAGCAAGGCAACGTAAAACAACGTAAGGCAAGAAAACGTAAAGTAAGGCAAAGTATAGCAATGTAAAGCAAGGCAACGTAAAGCAAGGCAACGTAAAGCAACGTAAAGTAAAGCAACGTAAAGCAACGTAAAGCAACGTAAAGCAAGGCAACGTAAAGCTACGTAAAGTAAGGCAACGTAAAGCAACATAAAGCAAGGTAACGTAAAGAAAGGCAACGTAAAGCAACGTAAAGCAAGGCAACGTAAAGCAAGGCAACGTAAAGAACGTATAGCAAGGCAACGTAAAGCAAGGCAACGTAAAGCAATGTAAAGCAAGACAACGTAAAGTAAGGCAACGTAAAGCAACGTAAAGCAAGGCAACATAAAGCAAGGGAACGTAAAGCTACGTAAAGTAAAGCAACGTAAAGCAACGTAAAGCAACGTAAATCAAGGCAAAGTAAAGCAACGTAAAGCAAGGCAACGTAAAGCAAGGAAACGTAAAGAAACGTAAAGCAAGGCAAGGCAACGTAAAGCAAGGCAACGTAAAGCAACGTAAAGCAAGGCAAGGCAAGGCAACGTAAAGCAAGGCAACGTAAAGCAAGGCAACGTAAACCAAAGTGAAGCAAGGCAAGGCAAGGCAACGTAAAGCAAGACAACGTAAAGCAACGTAAAGCAAGGCAACGTAAAGCAATGTAAAGCAAGGCAACGTAAACCAAGAAAAGGAAGACAAGGCAAGGCAAATTAAAGCAAGGCAAGGCAAGGCAACGTAAAGCAAGGCAACGTAAAGCAACGTAAAGCAAGGCAAGGCAAGGCAACCTAAATCAAGGCAAGGCAAGGCAATGTAAAGCAAAGCAAGATAAGGCAACATAAATCAAGGCAACGTAAAGCAACGTAAAGCAAGGCAAGGCAAGGCAACCTAAATCAAGGCAAGGCAAGGCAATGTAAAGCAAAGCAAGATAAGGCAACATAAATCAAGGCAACGTAAAGCAAGGCAACTTAAAGCAACGTAAAATAAAGCAACGTAAAGCAACGTAAAGCAAGGCAACGTAAAGCAAGGCAACGTAAAGTAAGGCAACGTAAGTCAACGTAAAGCAAGGCAACGTATAGCAAAGTAAAGCAAGGCAACGTAAAGCAACGTAAAGCAAGGCAACGTAAAGCAAGGCAACGTAAAGTTAGGCAACGTAAGGCAACGTAAGTAAGGCAACGTAAAGCAGCGTAAAGCAAGGCAACGTAAAGCAACGTAAAGTAAGGCAACGTAAAGCAAGGCAACGTAAAGCAACGTAAAGCAAGGCAACGTAAAGCAACGTAAAGCAAGACAACGTAAAGTAAGGCAACGTAAAGCAACGTAAAGCAAGGCAACGTAAAGCAACGTAAAGTAAAGCAACGTAAAGGAACGTAAAGCAACATAAATCATGGCAAAGTAAAGCAACTAAAGCAAGGCAACGTAAAGCAATGCAACGTAAAGCAACGTAAAGTAAGGCAACGTAAAGTAAGGCAACGTAAGGCAATGTAAAGCAAGGCAACGTAAAATACGGCAACGTAAGGCAGCGTAAAGCAAGGCAACGTATAGCAAAGTAAAGAAAGGACACGTAAAGTAAGGCAACGTAAGGCAACGTAAAGTAAGGCAACGTAAAGCAATGTAAAGCAAGGCAACGTAAAGCAAGGCAACGTGAAGCAAGACAACGTGAGGCAACGTAAAGCAACGTAAAGCAAGGCAACTTAAAGCAAGGCAATGTAAGGCAACGTAAAGGAAGGCAAGGTAAAGCAAGGCAACGTAAAGCAACGTAAAGCAACGGAACGTAAAGCAAGGCAACGTAAAGTATCGTAAAGCAAGGCATCGTAAAGCAAGGCAACGTAAATTATCGTAAAGCAAGGCATCGTAAAGCAAGACAATGTAAAGCAACGTAAAGCAACGGAACGTAAAGCAAGGCAACGTAAAGCTACGTAAAGCAAGGCAACGTAAAGCAACGTAAAGCAAGGCAACGTAAGGCAACGTAAAGCAAGGCAATGTAAAGCAATTCAACGTAAAGCAACATAATGCAAGGCAACGTAAAGCAAAGCAACGTAAGGCAACGTAAAGCAACATAAATCAAGGCAACTTAAAGCAACGTAAGGTAACTTAAAGCAAGGCAACGTAAAGCAAGTCATCGCAAAGAAACGTAAAGCAAGGGAACGTAAAGCAATTAAACGTAAAGCAAGGGAACGTAAAGCCATTAAACGTAAAGCAAGGCAACGTAAAGCAAAGTAAATCAAGGCAACATAAAGGAAGGCAACGTAACGCAACGTAAAGCAAGGCAACGTAAAGCAAGGCAACGTAAAGCAACGTAATGCAAAGCAAGGTAAGGCAACGTAAAGCAATGCAACGTAAAGCAACGTAAAGTAAGGAAACGTAAAGCAACGTAAAGCAAGGCAAGGCAAGGCAACGTAAAGCAAGTCAAGGCAAGGCAACGTAAAGCAAATCAAGGCAAGGAAACGTAAAGCAAGGCAACGTAAAGCAACGTAAAACAAGGCAACGTAAAGCAACGTAAAGCAAGGCAACGTAAAGCAAGGCAAGGCAAGGCAACGTAAAGCAAGGCAACGTAATTCAAGGCAATGTAAAGCAAGGCAAGGCAACGTAAAGGAAGTCAAGGCAAGGCAACGTAAAGCAAGTCAAGGCAAGGAAACGTAAAGCAAGGCAACGTAAAGCAACTTAAACAAGGCAACCTAAAGCAACCTAAAGCAAGGCAACGTAAAGTAAGGCAAAGCAAGGCAACGTAAAGCAAGGCAATGTAAAGCAAGGCAACGTAAAGCAAGGCAACATAAAGCAACGTAAAGCAAGGCAACTTAAAGCAACGTAAAGCAAGGCAAGGCAAGGCAACGTAAAGCAAGGCAACGTAAAGCAACGTAAAGTAAGGCAACGTAAAGCATCATAAAGCAAGGCAACGTAAAGCAAGGCAACGTAAAGCAACGTAAAGCAAGGCAACGTAAAGCAAGGCAACGTAAAGCAACGTATAGCAAGGCAACGTAAAGCAAGGCAACGTAAAGCAACGTACAGCAAGACAACGTAAAGTAAGGCAACGTAAAGCAACATAAAGCAAGGCAACATAAAGCAAGGCAACGTAAAGCTACGTAAAGTAAAGCAACGTAAAGCAACGTAAAGCAACGTAAATCAAGGCAAAGTAAAGCAACGTAAAGCAAGGCAACGTAAAGCAATGTAAAGCAAGGAAACGTAAAGAAACGTAAAGCAAGGCAAGGCAACGTAAAGCAAGGCAACGTAAAGCAACGTAAAGCAAGGCAAGGCAAGGCAACGTAAAGCAAGGCAACGTAAACCAAAGTGAGGCAAGGCAAGGCAAGGCAACGTAAAGCAAGACAACGTAAAGCAACGTAAAGCAAGGCAACGTAAAGCAATGTAAAGCAAGGCAACGTAAACCAAGAAAAGGAAGACAAGGCAAGGCAAAGTAAAGCAAGGCAAGGCAAGGCAACGTAAAGCAAGGCAACGTAAAGCAACGTAAAGCAAGGCAAGGCCAGGCAACCTAAATCAAGGCAAGGCAAGGCAATGTAAAGCAAAGCAAGATAAGGCAACGTAAAGCAAGGCAACGTAAAGCAACGTAAAGCAAGGCAAGGCAACGTAAAGCAAGGAAACGTAAAGCAACGTAAAGCAAGGCAACGTAAAGCAACGTAAAGCAAGGCAAAGTTAAGTAAGGCAACGTAAAGCAACGTAAAGCAAGGCAACGTAAAGCAAGGCAACGTAAGGCAACGTAAAGCAAGGCAACGTAAAGCAAGGCAACGTAAGGCAACGTAAAGCAAGGCAACGTAAAGCAAGTCAACGTAAAGCAACATAAAGCAAGGCAACTTAAAGCAAGGCAACGTAAGGCAACGTAAAGCAACATAAAGCAAGGCAATTTAAAGCAACGTAAGGTAACGTAAAGCAAGGCAACGTAAAGCAAGGCATCGTAAAGCAAAGTAAAGCAAGGGAACGTAAAGCAAGGAAACGTAAAGGAAGGCAACGTAAAGCAACGTAAAGCAAGGCAACGTAAAGCAAGGCAAGGCAAGGCAACATAAAGCAAGGCAACGTAAAGCAACGTAAAGCAACGTAAAGCAAGGCAAGGCAAGGCAACGTAAAGCAAGTAAAGGCAAGGCAACGTAAAGCAAGTCAAGGCAAGGAAACTTAAAGCAAGGCAACGTAAAGCAACGTAAAGCAAGGCAACATAAAGCAAGGCAACGTAAAGCTACGTAAAGTAAAGCAACGTAAAGCAACGTAAAGCAACGTAAATCAAGGCAAAGTAAAGCAACGTAAAGCAAGGCAACGTAAAGCAATGTAAAGCAAGGAAACGTAAAGAAACGTAAAGCAAGGCAAGGCAACGTAAAGCAAGGCAACGTAAAGCAACGTAAAGCAAGGCAAGGCAAGGCAACGTAAAGCAAGGCAACGTAAACCAAAGTGAGGCAAGGCAAGGCAAGGCAACGTAAAGCAAGACAACGTAAAGCAACGTAAAGCAAGGCAACGTAAAGCAATGTAAAGCAAGGCAACGTAAACCAAGAAAAGGAAGACAAGGCAAGGCAAAGTAAAGCAAGGCAAGGCAAGGCAACGTAAAGCAAGGCAACGTAAAGCAACGTAAAGCAAGGCAAGGCCAGGCAACCTAAATCAAGGCAAGGCAAGGCAATGTAAAGCAAAGCAAGATAAGGCAACGTAAAGCAAGGCAACGTAAAGCAACGTAAAGCAAGGCAAGGCAACGTAAAGCAAGGAAACGTAAAGCAACGTAAAGCAAGGCAACGTAAAGCAACGTAAAGCAAGGCAAAGTTAAGTAAGGCAACGTAAAGCAACGTAAAGCAAGGCAACGTAAAGCAAGGCAACGTAAGGCAACGTAAAGCAAGGCAACGTAAAGCAAGGCAACGTAAGGCAACGTAAAGCAAGGCAACGTAAAGCAAGTCAACGTAAAGCAACATAAAGCAAGGCAACTTAAAGCAAGGCAACGTAAGGCAACGTAAGGCAACGTAAAGCAACATAAAGCAAGGCAATTTAAAGCAACGTAAGGTAACGTAAAGCAAGGCAACGTAAAGCAAGGCATCGTAAAGCAAAGTAAAGCAAGGGAACGTAAAGCAAGGAAACGTAAAGGAAGGCAACGTAAAGCAACGTAAAGCAAGGCAACGTAAAGCAAGGCAAGGCAAGGCAACATTAAGCAAGGCAACGTAAAGCAACGTAAAGCAACGTAAAGCAAGGCAAGGCAAGGCAACGTAAAGCAAGTAAAGGCAAGGCAACGTAAAGCAAGTCAAGGCAAGGAAACTTAAAGCAAGGCAACGTAAAGCAACGTAAAACAAGGCAACGTAAAGCAACGTAAAGCAACGTAAAGCAAGGCAACGTAAAGAAACGTAAAGCAAGGCAACTTAAAGCAACGTAAAGCAAGACAACGTAAAGCATCGTAAAGCAAGGCAACGTAAAGCAAGGCAAGGCAAGGCAACGTAAAGCAAGGCAACGTAAAGCAACGTAAAGCAAGGCAAGGCAAGGCAACGTAAAGCAAGGCAACGTAAAGCAACGGAAAGCAAGGCAACGTAAAGCAACATAAAGCAAGGCAACGTAAAGCAAGGCAAGGCAAGGCAACGTAAAGCAAGGCAACGTAAAGCAACGTAAAGCAAACCAAAGTAAAGCAACGTAAAGCAAGGTAAAGCAAGGTAAAGTCAGTTAAAGCAACGTAAAGCAACGTAAAGCAAGGCAAAGTAAAGCAGGGTAAAGCAAGGTAAAGCAACGTAAAGCAACGTAAAGCAAGGACACATATATCAACGTAAAGCAAGGCAACGTAAAGCAAGGTAAAGAAAGCTAAAGCAAGGTAAAGCAATGTAAAGCAACGTAAAGCAAGGCAACGTAAAGAAAGGTAAAGCAAGGTAAAGCAAGGAAAAGCAACGTAAAGCAACGTAAAGCAAGGCAACGTAAAGCAACGTAAAGTAAGGCAAAGTAAAGCAACGTAAAGCAAGGCAACGTAAAGCAAGGCAACTTAAAGCAAAGTAAAATAAAGCAACGTAAAGCAAGGCAACGTAAAGCAAGGCAACGTAAAGCAAGAAAACTTAAAGCAACGTAAATTAAGGCAACGTAAGGCAATGTAAAGCAAGGCAACGTAAAGTAAGGCAATGTAAGTCAACGTAAAGTAAGGCAACGTAAAGCAACGTAAATTAAGGAAATGTATAGCAAAGTAAAGCAAGGCAACGTAAAGTTAGGGAACGTAAGGCAACGTAAAGAAAGGCAACGTAAAGCAAGTCAACGTAAAGCAAGGCAACGTAAGGCAACGTAAAGCAAGGCAACGTAAAGCAAGACAACGTAAGTCAACGTAAAGCAAGGTAACGTAAAGCAAGGCAACGTAAAGCAACATAAAGAAAGGCAACGTAAAGCAACATAAAGCAAGGCAACGTAAAGCAAGGCAATGTAAGGCAACGTAAGGCAACGTAAAGCAACATAAAGCAAGGCAACTTAAAGCAACGTAAGGTAACGTAAAGCAAGGCAACGTAAAGCAAGGCATCGTAAAGCAAAGTAAAGCAAGGGAACGTAAAGGAAGGCAACGTAAGGAAACGTACAGCATCGTAAAGCAAGGCAATGTAAAGCAACGTAAAGCAAGGCAACGTAAAGCCACGTAAAGCAAGGCAATGTAAAGCAACGTAAAGCAAGGCAACGTTAAGCAACGTTAAGCAAGGCAAGGCAAGGCAACGTAAAGCAAGACAACGTAAAGCAACTAAAAGCAAGGCAACGTAAAGCAATGTAAAGCAAGGCAACGTAAACCAAGAAAAGCAAGACAAGGCAAGGCAACGTAAAGCAAGGCAAGGTAAGGCAACATAAAGCAAGGCAATGTAAAGCAACGTAAAGCAAGGCAACGTAAAGAAACGTAAAGTAAGGCAAGGCAAGGCAACGTAAAGCAAGGCAACGTAAAGCAATGTAAAGCAAGGCAACGTAAAGCAATGTAAAGAAAGGCAACGTAAAGAAACGTAAAGGAAGGCAAGGCAAGGCAACGTAAAGCAAGGCAAGGCAACGTAAAGCAAGGCAATGTAAAGCAACGTAATGCAAGGCAACGTAAAGCAATGGAAGGCAAGGCAACGTAAAGCAAGGCAACATAAAGCAACGTAAAGCAAGGCAACGTAAAGCAACGTAAAGCAAGGCAACGTAAATCAACGTAAAGCAAGGCAACGTAAAGCAATGTAAAGCAAGGCAACGTAAAGTAACGTAAAGGAAGGCAAGGCAAGGCAACGTAAAGCAAGGCAACGAAAAGCAACGTAAAGCAAGGCAAGGCAAGGCAACATAAAGCAAGACAACGTAAAGCAACGTAAAGTAAGGCAACGTAAAGCAATGTAAAGCAAGGCAACGTAATCCAAGAAAAGAAAGACAAGGCAAGGCAACGTAAAGCAAGGCAAGGCAAGGCAACGTAAAGCAAGGCAATGAAAAGCAACGTAAAGCAAGGCAAAGTAAAGCAAGGCAAGGCAAGGCAACGTAAAGCAAGGCAACGTAAAGCAACGTAAAGCAAGGCAAGGCAAGGCAACGTAAAGCAAAGCAAGGCAAGGCAACGTAAAGCAAGGAAACGTAAAGCAACATAAAGCAAGGCAACGTAAAGCAACGTAAAGTAAGGCAACATAAAGCAATGTAAGGCTACGTAAAGTAAGGCAACGTAAAGCAACGTAAAGCAAGGCAACGTAAAGCAAGGCAACGTAAAGTAAGGCAACGTAAGTCAACGTAAAGCAAGGCAACGTATAGCAAAGTAAAGCAAGGAAACTTAAATTTAGGCAACGTAAAGCAACGTAAAGTAAGGCAACGTAAAGTAAGGCAACGTAAAGCAACGTAAAGCAAGTCAACGTAAAGCAAGGCAACGTAAAGCAACGTAAAGCAAGACAACGTAAAGTAAGGCAACGTAAAGCAACGTAAAGCAAGGCAACGTAAAGCAAGGCAACGTAAAGCAACGTAAAGTAAAGCAACGTAAAGCAACGTAAAGCAACATAAATCAAGGCAAAGTAAAGCAACCTAAAGCAAGGCAACGTAAAGCAATGCAACGTAAAGCAACGTAAAGTAAGGCAACGTAAAGTAAGGCAACGTAAGGCAACGTAAAGCAAGGCAACGTAAAATAAGGCAACGTAAGGCAGCGTAAAGCAAGGCAACGTATAGCAAAGTAAAGCAAGGACACGTAAAGTAAGGCAACGTAAGGCAACGTAAAGTAAGGCAACGTAAAGCAATGTAAAGCAAGGCAAGGTAAAGCAAGGCAACGTAAAGCAACGTAAAGCAACGGAACGTAAAGCAAGGCAACGTAAAGTATCGTAAAGCAAGGCATCCTAAAGCAAGACAACGTAAAGCAACGTAAAGCAACGGAACGTAAAGCAAGGCAACGTAAAGCTACGTAAAGCAAGGCAACGTAAGGCAACGTAAAGCAAGGCAACGTAAAGCAACGTAAAGCAAGGCAACGTAAGGCAACGTAAAGCAAGGCAATGTAAAGCAAGGCAACATAAAGCAACATAATGCAAGGCAACGTAAAGCAAAGCAACGTAAGGCAACGTAAAGCAACATAAATCAAGGCAACTTAAAGCAACGTAAGGTAACTTAAAGCAAGGCAACGTAAAGCAAGGCATCGTAAAGAAACGTAAAGCAAGGGAACGTAAAGCAATTAAACGTAAACCAAGGCAACGTAAAGGAAGGCAACGTAAGGCAACGTAAAGCATCGTAAAGCAAGGCAAAGTAAAGCAAGGCAACGTAAAGCAACGTAAAGCAAGGCAACGTAAAGCAACGTAAAGCAAGGCAAGGCAACGTAAAGCAACGTAAAGCAAGGCAACGTAAAGCAAGGCAACTTAAAGCAACGTAAAGCAAAGCAACGTAAAGTAAGGGAACGTAAAGCAAGGCAACGTAAAGCAACGTAAAGCAAGGTAACTTAAGGCAACGTAAAGCAAGGCAAGGTAAGGCAATGTAAAGCAAGGCAACGTAAACCAAGAAAAGCAAGACAAGGCAAGGCAACGTAAAGCAAGGCAAGGGAAGGCAACGTAAAGCAAGGCAACGTCAATCAAGGCAATGTAAAGCAAGGCAAGGCAACGTAAAGGAAGTCAAGGCAAGGCAACGTAAAGCAAGTCAAGGCAAGGAAACGTAAAAAAGGCAACGTAAAGCAACTTAAAACAAGGCAACGTAAAGCAATCTAAATAAAGGCAACGTAAAGTAAGGCAAAGCAAGGCAACGTAAAGCAAGGCAATGAAAAGCAAGGCAACGTAAAGCAAGGTAACATAAAGCAACGTAAAGCAAGGCAACTTAAAGCAACGTAAAGCAAGGCAAGGCAAGGCAACGTAAAGCAAGGCAACGTAAAGCATTGTAAAGCAAGGCAACGTAAAGCAACGTAAAGCAAGGCAAGGCAAGGCAACGTAAAGCAAGGCAACGTAAAGCAACTTAAAACAAGGCAACGTAAAGCAATCTAAAGAAAGGCAACGTAAAGTAAGGCAAAGCAAGGCAACGTAAAGCAAGGCAATGAAAAGCAAGGCAACGTAAAGCAAGGTAACATAAAGCAACGTAAAGCAAGGCAACTTAAAGCAACGTAAAGCAAGGCAAGGCAAGGCAACGTAAAGCAAGGCAACGTAAAGCATTGTAAAGCAAGGCAACGTAAAGCAACGTAAAGCAAGGCAAGGCAAGGCAACGTAAAGCAAGGCAACGTAAAGCAACGTAAAGCAAGGCAACGTAAACCAACGTAAAGCAAGGCAAGGCAAGGCAACGTAAAGGAAGAGAACGTAAAGCAACGTAAAGCAAGGCAACGTAAAGCAATGTAAAGCAAGGCAACGTAAAGCAAGGCAAGGTCACATAAAGCAAGGCAACGTAAAGCAAAGTAAAGCAAGGCAAGGCAAGGCAACGTAAAGCAAGGCAAGGCAAGGCAACGTAAAGCAAAGCAAGGCAAGGCAACGTAAAGCAAGGCAACGTAAAGCAACGTAAAGCAAGGCAACGTAAAGGAACGTAAAGCAAGGTAAAGTTAAGTAAGGCAACGTAAAGCCACGTAAAGTAAGGCAACGTAAAGCAACGTAAGGAAATGTAAAGTAAGGAAACGTAAAGCAACGTAAAGCAAGGAAACGTAAAGCAAGGCAACGTAAAGCAACGTAAAGCAAGGCAACGTAAAGCAACGTAAAGCAAGACAAAGTAAAGCAAGGCAAGGCAAGGCAACGTAAAGCAAGGCAACGTAAAGCAACATAAAGCAAGGCAAGGCAAGGCAAAGTAAAGCAAGGCAACGTAAAGCAACGTTAAGCAAGGCAACGTAAAGCAACGTAAAGCAAGGCAACGTAAAGCAACGTAAAGCAAGGCAAAGTTAAGTACGGCAAGGTAAAGCAACGTAAAGCATGGCAACGTAAAGTAAGGCAACTTAAAGCAACGTAAAGCAAGGCAAGGCAAGGCAACGTAAAACAACGTAAGGCAAGACAATGTAAAGTAAGGCAAAGTAAAGCAATGTAAAGCAAGGCAACGTAAAGCAAGGCAACGTAAAGCAACGTAAAGTAAAGCAACGTAAAGCAACGTAAAGCAACGTACAGAAGGCAAAGTAAAGCAAGGCAACGTAAAGCAACGTAAAGTAAGGCAACGTAAAGTAAGGCAACGTAAGGCAATGTAAAGCAAGGCAACGTAAATTAAGGCAAAGTAAGTCAACGTAAAACAATGCAACGTATAGCAAAGTAAAGCAAGGCAACGTAAAGTTAGGCAACATAAGGTAACGTAAAGTAAGGCAACGTAAATCAACATAAAGAAAGGCAACGTAAAGAAAGGCAACGTAAAGCAACGTAAAGCAAGGCAACGTAAAGCAAGGAAACGTAAAGCAACGTATAGCAAGGCAACGTAAAGCAAGGCAACGTAAAGCAACGTAAAGCAAGACAACGTAAAGTAAGGCAACGTAAAGCAACGTAAAGCAAGGCAACATAAAGCAAGGCAACGTAAAGCTACGTAAAGTAAAGCAACGTAAAGCAACGTAAAGCAACATAAATCAAGGCAAAATAAAGCAACGTAAAGCAAGGCAACGTAAAGCAAGGCAACGTAAAGCAATGTAAAGCAAGGAAACGTAAAGAAACGTAAAGCAAGGCAAGGCAACTTAAAGCAAGGCAACGTAAAGCAACGTAAAGCAAGGCAAGGCAAGGCAACGTAAAGCAATGTAAAGCAAGGCAACGTAAATCAAGAAAAGCAAGACAAGGCAAGGCAACATAAAGAAAGGCAAGGCAAGGCAACGTAAAGCAAGGCAACGTAAAGCAACGTAAATCAAGGCAACGTAAAGCAAGGCAAGGCAACATAAAGCAAGGCAACGTAAAGCAAAGTAAAGCAAGGCAAGGCAAGGCAACGTAAAGCAAGGCAAGGCAAGGCAACGTAAAGCAAAGCAAGGCAAGGCAACGTAAAGCAAGGCAACGTAAAGCAACGTAAAGCAAGGCAACGTAAAGGAACGTAAAGCAAGGCAAAGTTAAGAAAGGCAACGTAAAGCAACGTAAAGCAAGGCAACGTAAAGTAAGGCAACGTAAAGCAACGTAAGGAAACGTAAAGTAAGGAAACGTAAAACAACGTAAAGCAAGGAAACGTAAAGCAAGGCAACGTAAAGCAACGTAAAGCAAGTCAAGGCAAGGCAACGTAAAGCAAATCAAGGCAAGGAAACGTAAAGCAAGGCAACGTAAAGCAACGTAAAACAAGGCAACGTAAAGCAACGTAAAGCAAGGCAACGTAAAGCAAGGCAAGGCAAGGCAACGTAAAGCAAGGCAACGTAATTCAAGGCAATGTAAAGCAAGGCAAGGCAACGTAAAGGAAGTCAAGGCAAGGCAACGTAAAGCAAGTCAAGGCAAGGAAACGTAAAGCAAGGCAACGTAAAGCAACTTAAACAAGGCAACCTAAAGCAACCTAAAGCAAGGCAACGTAAAGTAAGGCAAAGCAAGGCAACGTAAAGCAAGGCAATGTAAAGCAAGGCAACGTAAAGCAAGGCAACATAAAGCAACGTAAAGCAAGGCAACTTAAAGCAACGTAATTAAGGCAAGGCAAGGCAACGTAAAGCAAGGCAACGTAAAGCAACGTAAAGTAAGGCAACGTAAAGCAACGTAAAGTAAGGCAACGTAAAGCATCATAAAGCAAGGCAACGTAAAGAAAGGCAACGTAAAGCAAGGCAACGTAAAGCAAGGCAACGTAAAGCAACGTATAGCAAGGCAACGTAAAGTAAGGCAACGTAAAGCAACGTAAAGCAAGGCAACATAAAGCAAGGCAACGTAAAGCTACGTAAAGTAAAGCAACGTAAAGCAACGTAAAGCAACGTAAATCAAGGCAAAGTAAAGCAACGTAAAGCAAGGCAACGTAAAGCAATGTAAAGCAAGGAAACGTAAAGAAACGTAAAGCAAGGCAAGGCAACGTAAAGCAAGGCAACGTAAAGCAACGTAAAGCAAGGCAAGGCAAGGCAACGTAAAGCAAGGCAACGTAAACCAAAGTGAGGCAAGGCAAGGCAAGGCAACGTAAAGCAAGACAACGTAAAGCAACGTAAAGCAAGGCAACGTAAAGCAATGTAAAGCAAGGCAACGTAAACCAAGAAAAGGAAGACAAGGCAAGGCAAAGTAAAGCAAGGCAAGGTAAGGCAACGTAAAGCAAGGCAACGTAAAGCAACGTAAAGCAAGGCAAGGCCAGGCAACCTAAATCAAGGCAAGGCAAGGCAATGTAAAGCAAAGCAAGATAAGGCAACGTAAAGCAAGGCAACGTAAAGCAACGTAAAGCAAGGCAAGGCAACGTAAAGCAAGGAAACGTAAAGCAACGTAAAGCAAGGCAACGTAAAGCAACGTAAAGCAAGGCAAAGTTAAGTAAGGCAACGTAAAGCAACGTAAAGCAAGGCAACGTAAAGCAAGGCAACGTAAGGCAACGTAAAGCAAGGCAACGTAAAGCAAGGCAACGTAAGGCAACGTAAAGCAAGGCAACGTAAAGCAAGTCAACGTAAAGCAACATAAAGCAAGGCAACTTAAAGCAAGGCAACGTAAGGCAACGTAAGGCAACGTAAAGCAACATAAAGCAAGGCAATTTAAAGCAACGTAAGGTAACGTAAAGCAAGGCAACGTAAAGCAAGGCATCGTAAAGCAAAGTAAAGCAAGGGAACGTAAAGCAAGGAAACGTAAAGCAAGGCAACGTAAAGCAACGTAAAGCAAGGCAACGTAAAGCAAGGCAAGGCAAGGCAACATAAAGCAAGGCAACGTAAAGCAACGTAAAGCAACGTAAAGCAAGGCAAGGCAAGGCAACGTAAAGCAAGTAAAGGCAAGGCAACGTAAAGCAAGTCAAGGCAAGGAAACTTAAAGCAAGGCAACGTAAAGCAACGTAAAACAAGGCAACGTAAAGCAACGTAAAGCAACGTAAAGCAAGGCAACGTAAAGAAACGTAAAGCAAGGCAACTTAAAGCAACGTAAAGCAAGACAACGTAAAGCATCGTAAAGCAAGGCAACGTAAAGCAAGGCAAGGCAAGGCAACGTAAAGCAAGGCAACGTAAAGCAACGTAAAGCAAGGCAAGGCAAGGCAACGTAAAGCAAGGCAACGTAAAGCAACGGAAAGCAAGGCAACGTAAAGCAACATAAAGCAAGGCAACGTAAAGCAAGGCAAGGCAAGGCAACGTAAAGCAAGGCAACGTAAAGCAACGTAAAGCAAACCAAAGTAAAGCAACGTAAAGCAAGGTAAAGCAAGGTAAAGTCAGTTAAAGCAACGTAAAGCAACGTAAAGCAAGGCAAAGTAAAGCAGGGTAAAGCAAGGTAAAGCAACGTAAAGCAACGTAAAGCAAGGACACATATATCAACGTAAAGCAAGGCAACGTAAAGCAAGGTAAAGAAAGCTAAAGCAAGGTAAAGCAATGTAAAGCAACGTAAAGCAAGGCAACGTAAAGAAAGGTAAAGCAAGGTAAAGCAAGGAAAAGCAACGTAAAGCAACGTAAAGCAAGGCAACGTAAAGCAACGTAAAGTAAGGCAAAGTAAAGCAACGTAAAGCAAGGCAACGTAAAGCAAGGCAACTTAAAGCAAAGTAAAATAAAGCAACGTAAAGCAAGGCAACGTAAAGCAAGGCAACGTAAAGCAAGAAAACTTAAAGCAACGTAAATTAAGGCAACGTAAGGCAATGTAAAGCAAGGCAACGTAAAGTAAGGCAATGTAAGTCAACGTAAAGTAAGGCAACGTAAAGCAACGTAAATTAAGGAAATGTATAGCAAAGTAAAGCAAGGCAACGTAAAGTTAGGGAACGTAAGGCAACGTAAAGAAAGGCAACGTAAAGCAAGTCAACGTAAAGCAAGGCAACGTAAGGCAACGTAAAGCAAGGCAACGTAAAGCAAGACAACGTAAGTCAACGTAAAGCAAGGTAACGTAAAGCAAGGCAACGTAAAGCAACATAAAGAAAGGCAACGTAAAGCAACATAAAGCAAGGCAACGTAAAGCAAGGCAATGTAAGGCAACGTAAGGCAACGTAAAGCAACATAAAGCAAGGCAACTTAAAGCAACGTAAGGTAACGTAAAGCAAGGCAACGTAAAGCAAGGCATCGTAAAGCAAAGTAAAGCAAGGGAACGTAAAGGAAGGCAACGTAAGGAAACGTACAGCATCGTAAAGCAAGGCAATGTAAAGCAACGTAAAGCAAGGCAACGTAAAGCCACGTAAAGCAAGGCAATGTAAAGCAACGTAAAGCAAGGCAACGTTAAGCAACGTTAAGCAAGGCAAGGCAAGGCAACGTAAAGCAAGACAACGTAAAGCAACTAAAAGCAAGGCAACGTAAAGCAATGTAAAGCAAGGCAACGTAAACCAAGAAAAGCAAGACAAGGCAAGGCAACGTAAAGCAAGGCAAGGTAAGGCAACATAAAGCAAGGCAATGTAAAGCAACGTAAAGCAAGGCAACGTAAAGAAACGTAAAGTAAGGCAAGGCAAGGCAACGTAAAGCAAGGCAACGTAAAGCAATGTAAAGCAAGGCAACGTAAAGCAATGTAAAGAAAGGCAACGTAAAGAAACGTAAAGGAAGGCAAGGCAAGGCAACGTAAAGCAAGGCAAGGCAACGTAAAGCAAGGCAATGTAAAGCAACGTAATGCAAGGCAACGTAAAGCAATGGAAGGCAAGGCAACGTAAAGCAAGGCAACGTAAAGCAACGTAAAGCAAGGCAACGTAAAGTAACGTAAAGCAAGGCAACGTAAATCAACGTAAAGCAAGGCAACGTAAAGCAATGTAAAGCAAGGCAACGTAAAGTAACGTAAAGGAAGGCAAGGCAAGGCAACGTAAAGCAAGGCAACGAAAAGCAACGTAAAGCAAGGCAAGGCAAGGCAACATAAAGCAAGACAACGTAAAGCAACGTAAAGTAAGGCAACGTAAAGCAATGTAAAGCAAGGCAACGTAATCCAAGAAAAGAAAGACAAGGCAAGGCAACGTAAAGCAAGGCAAGGCAAGGCAACGTAAAGCAAGGCAATGAAAAGCAACGTAAAGCAAGGCAAAGTAAAGCAAGGCAAGGCAAGGCAACGTAAAGCAAGGCAACGTAAAGCAACGTAAAGCAAGGCAAGGCAAGGCAACGTAAAGCAAAGCAAGGCAAGGCAACGTAAAGCAAGGAAACGTAAAGCAACATAAAGCAAGGCAACGTAAAGCAACGTAAAGTAAGGCAACATAAAGCAATGTAAGGCTACGTAAAGTAAGGCAACGTAAAGCAACGTAAAGCAAGGCAACGTAAAGCAAGGCAACGTAAAGTAAGGCAACGTAAGTCAACGTAAAGCAAGGCAACGTATAGCAAAGTAAAGCAAGGAAACTTAAATTTAGGCAACGTAAAGCAACGTAAAGTAAGGCAACGTAAAGTAAGGCAACGTAAAGCAACGTAAAGCAAGTCAACGTAAAGCAAGGCAACGTAAAGCAACGTAAAGCAAGACAACGTAAAGTAAGGCAACGTAAAGCAACGTAAAGCAAGGCAACGTAAAGCAAGGCAACGTAAAGCAACGTAAAGTAAAGCAACGTAAAGCAACGTAAAGCAACATAAATCAAGGCAAAGTAAAGCAACCTAAAGCAAGGCAACGTAAAGCAATGCAACGTAAAGCAACGTAAAGTAAGGCAACGTAAAGTAAGGCAACGTAAGGCAACGTAAAGCAAGGCAACGTAAAATAAGGCAACGTAAGGCAGCGTAAAGCAAGGCAACGTATAGCAAAGTAAAGCAAGGACACGTAAAGTAAGGCAACGTAAGGCAACGTAAAGTAAGGCAACGTAAAGCAATGTAAAGCAAGGCAAGGTAAAGCAAGGCAACGTAAAGCAACGTAAAGCAACGGAACGTAAAGCAAGGCAACGTAAAGTATCGTAAAGCAAGGCATCCTAAAGCAAGACAACGTAAAGCAACGTAAAGCAACGGAACGTAAAGCAAGGCAACGTAAAGCTACGTAAAGCAAGGCAACGTAAGGCAACGTAAAGCAAGGCAACGTAAAGCAACGTAAAGCAAGGCAACGTAAGGCAACGTAAAGCAAGGCAATGTAAAGCAAGGCAACATAAAGCAACATAATGCAAGGCAACGTAAAGCAAAGCAACGTAAGGCAACGTAAAGCAACATAAATCAAGGCAACTTAAAGCAACGTAAGGTAACTTAAAGCAAGGCAACGTAAAGCAAGGCATCGTAAAGAAACGTAAAGCAAGGGAACGTAAAGCAATTAAACGTAAACCAAGGCAACGTAAAGCAAAGTAAATCAAGGCAACGTAAAGGAAGGCAACGTAAGGCAACGTAAAGCATCGTAAAGCAAGGCAAAGTAAAGCAAGGCAACGTAAAGCAACGTAAAGCAAGGCAACGTAAAGCAACGTAAAGCAAGGCAAGGCAACGTAAAGCAACGTAAAGCAAGGCAACGTAAAGCAAGGCAACTTAAAGCAACGTAAAGCAAAGCAACGTAAAGTAAGGGAACGTAAAGCAAGGCAACGTAAAGCAACGTAAAGCAAGGTAACTTAAGGCAACGTAAAGCAAGGCAAGGTAAGGCAATGTAAAGCAAGGCAACGTAAACCAAGAAAAGCAAGACAAGGCAAGGCAACGTAAAGCAAGGCAAGGGAAGGCAACGTAAAGCAAGGCAACGTCAATCAAGGCAATGTAAAGCAAGGCAAGGCAACGTAAAGGAAGTCAAGGCAAGGCAACGTAAAGCAAGTCAAGGCAAGGAAACGTAAAGAAAGGCAACGTAAAGCAACTTAAAACAAGGCAACGTAAAGCAATCTAAAGAAAGGCAACGTAAAGTAAGGCAAAGCAAGGCAACGTAAAGCAAGGCAATGAAAAGCAAGGCAACGTAAAGCAAGGTAACATAAAGCAACGTAAAGCAAGGCAACTTAAAGCAACGTAAAGCAAGGCAAGGCAAGGCAACGTAAAGCAAGGCAACGTAAAGCATTGTAAAGCAAGGCAACGTAAAGCAACGTAAAGCAAGGCAAGGCAAGGCAACGTAAAGCAAGGCAACGTAAAGCAACTTAAAACAAGGCAACGTAAAGCAATCTAAAGAAAGGCAACGTAAAGTAAGGCAAAGCAAGGCAACGTAAAGCAAGGCAATGAAAAGCAAGGCAACGTAAAGCAAGGTAACATAAAGCAACGTAAAGCAAGGCAACTTAAAGCAACGTAAAGCAAGGCAAGGCAAGGCAACGTAAAGCAAGGCAACGTAAAGCATTGTAAAGCAAGGCAACGTAAAGCAACGTAAAGCAAGGCAAGGCAAGGCAACGTAAAGCAAGGCAACGTAAAGCAACGTAAAGCAAGGCAACGTAAACCAACGTAAAGCAAGGCAAGGCAAGGCAACGTAAAGGAAGAGAACGTAAAGCAACGTAAAGCAAGGCAACGTAAAGCAATGTAAAGCAAGGCAACGTAAAGCAAGGCAAGGTCACATAAAGCAAGGCAACGTAAAGCAAAGTAAAGCAAGGCAAGGCAAGGCAACGTAAAGCAAGGCAAGGCAAGGCAACGTAAAGCAAAGCAAGGCAAGGCAACGTAAAGCAAGGCAACGTAAAGCAACGTAAAGCAAGGCAACGTAAAGGAACGTAAAGCAAGGTAAAGTTAAGTAAGGCAACGTAAAGCCACGTAAAGTAAGGCAACGTAAAGCAACGTAAGGAAATGTAAAGTAAGGAAACGTAAAGCAACGTAAAGCAAGGAAACGTAAAGCAAGGCAACGTAAAGCAACGTAAAGCAAGGCAACGTAAAGCAACGTAAAGCAAGACAAAGTAAAGCAAGGCAAGGCAAGGCAACGTAAAGCAAGGCAACGTAAAGCAACATAAAGCAAGGCAAGGCAAGGCAAAGTAAAGCAAGGCAACGTAAAGCAACGTTAAGCAAGGCAACGTAAAGCAACGTAAAGCAACGTAAAGCAAGGCAAAGTTAAGTACGGCAAGGTAAAGCAACGTAAAGCATGGCAACGTAAAGTAAGGCAACTTAAAGCAACGTAAAGCAAGGCAAGGCAAGGCAACGTAAAACAACGTAAGGCAAGACAATGTAAAGTAAGGCAAAGTAAAGCAATGTAAAGCAAGGCAACGTAAAGCAAGGCAACGTAAAGCAACGTAAAGTAAAGCAACGTAAAGCAACGTAAAGCAACGTACAGAAGGCAAAGTAAAGCAAGGCAACGTAAAGCAACGTAAAGTAAGGCAACGTAAAGTAAGGCAACGTAAGGCAATGTAAAGCAAGGCAACGTAAATTAAGGCAAAGTAAAGTCAACGTAAAACAATGCAACGTATAGCAAAGTAAAGCAAGGCAACGTAAAGTTAGGCAACATAAGGTAACGTAAAGTAAGGCAACGTAAATCAACATAAAGAAAGGCAACGTAAAGAAAGGCAACGTAAAGCAACGTAAAGCAAGGCAACGTAAAGCAAGGAAACGTAAAGCAACGTATAGCAAGGCAACGTAAAGCAAGGCAACGTAAAGCAACGTAAAGCAAGACAACGTAAAGTAAGGCAACGTAAAGCAACGTAAAGCAAGGCAACATAAAGCAAGGCAACGTAAAGCTACGTAAAGTAAAGCAACGTAAAGCAACGTAAAGCAACATAAATCAAGGCAAAATAAAGCAACGTAAAGCAAGGCAACGTAAAGCAAGGCAACGTAAAGCAATGTAAAGCAAGGAAACGTAAAGAAACGTAAAGCAAGGCAAGGCAACTTAAAGCAAGGCAACGTAAAGCAACGTAAAGCAAGGCAAGGCAACGTAAAGCAATGTAAAGCAAGGCAACGTAAATCAAGAAAAGCAAGACAAGGCAAGGCAACATAAAGAAAGGCAAGGCAAGGCAACGTAAAGCAAGGCAACGTAAAGCAACGTAAATCAAGGCAACGTAAAGCAAGGCAAGGCAACATAAAGCAAGGCAACGTAAAGCAAAGTAAAGCAAGGCAAGGCAAGGCAACGTAAAGCAAAGCAAGGCAAGGCAACGTAAAGCAAGGCAACGTAAAGCAACGTAAAGCAAGGCAACGTAAAGGAACGTAAAGCAAGGCAAAGTTAAGAAAGGCAACGTAAAGCAACGTAAAGCAAGGCAAGGCAAGGCAACGTAAAGCAAGGCAACGTAAACCAAAGTGAGGCAAGGCAAGGCAAGGCAACGTAAAGCAAGACAACGTAAAGCAACGTAAAGCAAGGCAACGTAAAGCAATGTAAAGCAAGGCAACGTAAACCAAGAAAAGGAAGACAAGGCAAGGCAAAGTAAAGCAAGGCAAGGCAAGGCAACGTAAAGCAAGGCAACGTAAAGCAACGTAAAGCAAGGCAAGGCCAGGCAACCTAAATCAAGGCAAGGCAAGGCAATGTAAAGCAAAGCAAGATAAGGCAACGTAAAGCAAGGCAACGTAAAGCAACGTAAAGCAAGGCAAGGCAACGTAAAGCAAGGAAACGTAAAGCAACGTAAAGCAAGGCAACGTAAAGCAACGTAAAGCAAGGCAAAGTTAAGTAAGGCAACGTAAAGCAACGTAAAGCAAGGCAACGTAAAGCAAGGCAACGTAAGGCAACGTAAAGCAAGGCAACGTAAAGCAAGGCAACGTAAGGCAACGTAAAGCAAGGCAACGTAAAGCAAGTCAACGTAAAGCAACATAAAGCAAGGCAACTTAAAGCAAGGCAACGTAAGGCAACGTAAGGCAACGTAAAGCAACATAAAGCAAGGCAATTTAAAGCAACGTAAGGTAACGTAAAGCAAGGCAACGTAAAGCAAGGCATCGTAAAGCAAAGTAAAGCAAGGGAACGTAAAGCAAGGAAACGTAAAGGAAGGCAACGTAAAGCAACGTAAAGCAAGGCAACGTAAAGCAAGGCAAGGCAAGGCAACATTAAGCAAGGCAACGTAAAGCAACGTAAAGCAACGTAAAGCAAGGCAAGGCAAGGCAACGTAAAGCAAGTAAAGGCAAGGCAACGTAAAGCAAGTCAAGGCAAGGAAACTTAAAGCAAGGCAACGTAAAGCAACGTAAAACAAGGCAACGTAAAGCAACGTAAAGCAACGTAAAGCAAGGCAACGTAAAGAAACGTAAAGCAAGGCAACTTAAAGCAACGTAAAGCAAGACAACGTAAAGCATCGTAAAGCAAGGCAACGTAAAGCAAGGCAAGGCAAGGCAACGTAAAGCAAGGCAACGTAAAGCAACGTAAAGCAAGGCAAGGCAAGGCAACGTAAAGCAAGGCAACGTAAAGCAACGGAAAGCAAGGCAACGTAAAGCAACATAAAGCAAGGCAACGTAAAGCAAGGCAAGGCAAGGCAACGTAAAGCAAGGCAACGTAAAGCAACGTAAAGCAAACCAAAGTAAAGCAACGTAAAGCAAGGTAAAGCAAGGTAAAGTCAGTTAAAGCAACGTAAAGCAACGTAAAGCAAGGCAAAGTAAAGCAGGGTAAAGCAAGGTAAAGCAACGTAAAGCAACGTAAAGCAAGGACACATATATCAACGTAAAGCAAGGCAACGTAAAGCAAGGTAAAGAAAGCTAAAGCAAGGTAAAGCAATGTAAAGCAACGTAAAGCAAGGCAACGTAAAGAAAGGTAAAGCAAGGTAAAGCAAGGAAAAGCAACGTAAAGCAACGTAAAGCAAGGCAACGTAAAGCAACGTAAAGTAAGGCAAAGTAAAGCAACGTAAAGCAAGGCAACGTAAAGCAAGGCAACTTAAAGCAAAGTAAAATAAAGCAACGTAAAGCAAGGCAACGTAAAGCAAGGCAACGTAAAGCAAGAAAACTTAAAGCAACGTAAATTAAGGCAACGTAAGGCAATGTAAAGCAAGGCAACGTAAAGTAAGGCAATGTAAGTCAACGTAAAGTAAGGCAACGTAAAGCAACGTAAATTAAGGAAATGTATAGCAAAGTAAAGCAAGGCAACGTAAAGTTAGGGAACGTAAGGCAACGTAAAGAAAGGCAACGTAAAGCAAGTCAACGTAAAGCAAGGCAACGTAAGGCAACGTAAAGCAAGGCAACGTAAAGCAAGACAACGTAAGTCAACGTAAAGCAAGGTAACGTAAAGCAAGGCAACGTAAAGCAACATAAAGAAAGGCAACGTAAAGCAACATAAAGCAAGGCAACGTAAAGCAAGGCAATGTAAGGCAACGTAAGGCAACGTAAAGCAACATAAAGCAAGGCAACTTAAAGCAACGTAAGGTAACGTAAAGCAAGGCAACGTAAAGCAAGGCATCGTAAAGCAAAGTAAAGCAAGGGAACGTAAAGGAAGGCAACGTAAGGAAACGTACAGCATCGTAAAGCAAGGCAATGTAAAGCAACGTAAAGCAAGGCAACGTAAAGCCACGTAAAGCAAGGCAATGTAAAGCAACGTAAAGCAAGGCAACGTTAAGCAACGTTAAGCAAGGCAAGGCAAGGCAACGTAAAGCAAGACAACGTAAAGCAACTAAAAGCAAGGCAACGTAAAGCAATGTAAAGCAAGGCAACGTAAACCAAGAAAAGCAAGACAAGGCAAGGCAACGTAAAGCAAGGCAAGGTAAGGCAACATAAAGCAAGGCAATGTAAAGCAACGTAAAGCAAGGCAACGTAAAGAAACGTAAAGTAAGGCAAGGCAAGGCAACGTAAAGCAAGGCAACGTAAAGCAATGTAAAGCAAGGCAACGTAAAGCAATGTAAAGAAAGGCAACGTAAAGAAACGTAAAGGAAGGCAAGGCAAGGCAACGTAAAGCAAGGCAAGGCAACGTAAAGCAAGGCAATGTAAAGCAACGTAATGCAAGGCAACGTAAAGCAATGGAAGGCAAGGCAACGTAAAGCAAGGCAACATAAAGCAACGTAAAGCAAGGCAACGTAAAGCAACGTAAAGCAAGGCAACGTAAATCAACGTAAAGCAAGGCAACGTAAAGCAATGTAAAGCAAGGCAACGTAAAGTAACGTAAAGGAAGGCAAGGCAAGGCAACATAAAGCAAGGCAACGAAAAGCAACGTAAAGCAAGGCAAGGCAAGGCAACATAAAGCAAGACAACGTAAAGCAACGTAAAGTAAGGCAACGTAAAGCAATGTAAAGCAAGGCAACGTAATCCAAGAAAAGAAAGACAAGGCAAGGCAACGTAAAGCAAGGCAAGGCAAGGCAACGTAAAGCAAGGCAATGAAAAGCAACGTAAAGCAAGGCAAAGTAAAGCAAGGCAAGGCAAGGCAACGTAAAGCAAGGCAACGTAAAGCAACGTAAAGCAAGGCAAGGCAAGGCAACGTAAAGCAAAGCAAGGCAAGGCAACGTAAAGCAAGGAAACGTAAAGCAACATAAAGCAAGGCAACGTAAAGCAACGTAAAGTAAGGCAACATAAAGCAATGTAAGGCTACGTAAAGTAAGGCAACGTAAAGCAACGTAAAGCAAGGCAACGTAAAGCAAGGCAACGTAAAGTAAGGCAACGTAAGTCAACGTAAAGCAAGGCAACGTATAGCAAAGTAAAGCAAGGAAACTTAAATTTAGGCAACGTAAAGCAACGTAAAGTAAGGCAACGTAAAGTAAGGCAACGTAAAGCAACGTAAAGCAAGTCAACGTAAAGCAAGGCAACGTAAAGCAACGTAAAGCAAGACAACGTAAAGTAAGGCAACGTAAAGCAACGTAAAGCAAGGCAACGTAAAGCAAGGCAACGTAAAGCAACGTAAAGTAAAGCAACGTAAAGCAACGTAAAGCAACATAAATCAAGGCAAAGTAAAGCAACCTAAAGCAAGGCAACGTAAAGCAATGCAACGTAAAGCAACGTAAAGTAAGGCAACGTAAAGTAAGGCAACGTAAGGCAACGTAAAGCAAGGCAACGTAAAATAAGGCAACGTAAGGCAGCGTAAAGCAAGGCAACGTATAGCAAAGTAAAGCAAGGACACGTAAAGTAAGGCAACGTAAGGCAACGTAAAGTAAGGCAACGTAAAGCAATGTAAAGCAAGGCAAGGTAAAGCAAGGCAACGTAAAGCAACGTAAAGCAACGGAACGTAAAGCAAGGCAACGTAAAGTATCGTAAAGCAAGGCATCCTAAAGCAAGACAACGTAAAGCAACGTAAAGCAACGGAACGTAAAGCAAGGCAACGTAAAGCTACGTAAAGCAAGGCAACGTAAGGCAACGTAAAGCAAGGCAACGTAAAGCAACGTAAAGCAAGGCAACGTAAGGCAACGTAAAGCAAGGCAATGTAAAGCAAGGCAACATAAAGCAACATAATGCAAGGCAACGTAAAGCAAAGCAACGTAAGGCAACGTAAAGCAACATAAATCAAGGCAACTTAAAGCAACGTAAGGTAACTTAAAGCAAGGCAACGTAAAGCAAGGCATCGTAAAGAAACGTAAAGCAAGGGAACGTAAAGCAATTAAACGTAAACCAAGGCAACGTAAAGGAAGGCAACGTAAGGCAACGTAAAGCATCGTAAAGCAAGGCAAAGTAAAGCAAGGCAACGTAAAGCAACGTAAAGCAAGGCAACGTAAAGCAACGTAAAGCAAGGCAAGGCAACGTAAAGCAACGTAAAGCAAGGCAACGTAAAGCAAGGCAACTTAAAGCAACGTAAAGCAAAGCAACGTAAAGTAAGGGAACGTAAAGCAAGGCAACGTAAAGCAACGTAAAGCAAGGTAACTTAAGGCAACGTAAAGCAAGGCAAGGTAAGGCAATGTAAAGCAAGGCAACGTAAACCAAGAAAAGCAAGACAAGGCAAGGCAACGTAAAGCAAGGCAAGGGAAGGCAACGTAAAGCAAGGCAACGTCAATCAAGGCAATGTAAAGCAAGGCAAGGCAACGTAAAGGAAGTCAAGGCAAGGCAACGTAAAGCAAGTCAAGGCAAGGAAACGTAAAAAAGGCAACGTAAAGCAACTTAAAACAAGGCAACGTAAAGCAATCTAAATAAAGGCAACGTAAAGTAAGGCAAAGCAAGGCAACGTAAAGCAAGGCAATGAAAAGCAAGGCAACGTAAAGCAAGGTAACATAAAGCAACGTAAAGCAAGGCAACTTAAAGCAACGTAAAGCAAGGCAAGGCAAGGCAACGTAAAGCAAGGCAACGTAAAGCATTGTAAAGCAAGGCAACGTAAAGCAACGTAAAGCAAGGCAAGGCAAGGCAACGTAAAGCAAGGCAACGTAAAGCAACTTAAAACAAGGCAACGTAAAGCAATCTAAAGAAAGGCAACGTAAAGTAAGGCAAAGCAAGGCAACGTAAAGCAAGGCAATGAAAAGCAAGGCAACGTAAAGCAAGGTAACATAAAGCAACGTAAAGCAAGGCAACTTAAAGCAACGTAAAGCAAGGCAAGGCAAGGCAACGTAAAGCAAGGCAACGTAAAGCATTGTAAAGCAAGGCAACGTAAAGCAACGTAAAGCAAGGCAAGGCAAGGCAACGTAAAGCAAGGCAACGTAAAGCAACGTAAAGCAAGGCAACGTAAACCAACGTAAAGCAAGGCAAGGCAAGGCAACGTAAAGGAAGAGAACGTAAAGCAACGTAAAGCAAGGCAACGTAAAGCAATGTAAAGCAAGGCAACGTAAAGCAAGGCAAGGTCACATAAAGCAAGGCAACGTAAAGCAAAGTAAAGCAAGGCAAGGCAAGGCAACGTAAAGCAAGGCAAGGCAAGGCAACGTAAAGCAAAGCAAGGCAAGGCAACGTAAAGCAAGGCAACGTAAAGCAACGTAAAGCAAGGCAACGTAAAGGAACGTAAAGCAAGGTAAAGTTAAGTAAGGCAACGTAAAGCCACGTAAAGTAAGGCAACGTAAAGCAACGTAAGGAAATGTAAAGTAAGGAAACGTAAAGCAACGTAAAGCAAGGAAACGTAAAGCAAGGCAACGTAAAGCAACGTAAAGCAAGGCAACGTAAAGCAACGTAAAGCAAGACAAAGTAAAGCAAGGCAAGGCAAGGCAACGTAAAGCAAGGCAACGTAAAGCAACATAAAGCAAGGCAAGGCAAGGCAAAGTAAAGCAAGGCAACGTAAAGCAACGTTAAGCAAGGCAACGTAAAGCAACGTAAAGCAAGGCAACGTAAAGCAACGTAAAGCAAGGCAAAGTTAAGTACGGCAAGGTAAAGCAACGTAAAGCATGGCAACGTAAAGTAAGGCAACTTAAAGCAACGTAAAGCAAGGCAAGGCAAGGCAACGTAAAACAACGTAAGGCAAGACAATGTAAAGTAAGGCAAAGTAAAGCAATGTAAAGCAAGGCAACGTAAAGCAAGGCAACGTAAAGCAACGTAAAGTAAAGCAACGTAAAGCAACGTAAAGCAACGTACAGAAGGCAAAGTAAAGCAAGGCAACGTAAAGCAACGTAAAGTAAGGCAACGTAAAGTAAGGCAACGTAAGGCAATGTAAAGCAAGGCAACGTAAATTAAGGCAAAGTAAGTCAACGTAAAACAATGCAACGTATAGCAAAGTAAAGCAAGGCAACGTAAAGTTAGGCAACATAAGGTAACGTAAAGTAAGGCAACGTAAATCAACATAAAGAAAGGCAACGTAAAGAAAGGCAACGTAAAGCAACGTAAAGCAAGGCAACGTAAAGCAAGGAAACGTAAAGCAACGTATAGCAAGGCAACGTAAAGCAAGGCAACGTAAAGCAACGTAAAGCAAGACAACGTAAAGTAAGGCAACGTAAAGCAACGTAAAGCAAGGCAACATAAAGCAAGGCAACGTAAAGCTACGTAAAGTAAAGCAACGTAAAGCAACGTAAAGCAACATAAATCAAGGCAAAATAAAGCAACGTAAAGCAAGGCAACGTAAAGCAAGGCAACGTAAAGCAATGTAAAGCAAGGAAACGTAAAGAAACGTAAAGCAAGGCAAGGCAACTTAAAGCAAGGCAACGTAAAGCAACGTAAAGCAAGGCAAGGCAAGGCAACGTAAAGCAATGTAAAGCAAGGCAACGTAAATCAAGAAAAGCAAGACAAGGCAAGGCAACATAAAGAAAGGCAAGGCAAGGCAACGTAAAGCAAGGCAACGTAAAGCAACGTAAATCAAGGCAACGTAAAGCAAGGCAAGGCAACATAAAGCAAGGCAACGTAAAGCAAAGTAAAGCAAGGCAAGGCAAGGCAACGTAAAGCAAGGCAAGGCAAGGCAACGTAAAGCAAAGCAAGGCAAGGCAACGTAAAGCAAGGCAACGTAAAGCAACGTAAAGCAAGGCAACGTAAAGGAACGTAAAGCAAGGCAAAGTTAAGAAAGGCAACGTAAAGCAACGTAAAGCAAGGCAACGTAAAGTAAGGCAACGTAAAGCAACGTAAGGAAACGTAAAGTAAGGAAACGTAAAACAACGTAAAGCAAGGAAACGTAAAGCAAGGCAACGTAAAGCAACGTAAAGCAAGTCAAGGCAAGGCAACGTAAAGCAAATCAAGGCAAGGAAACGTAAAGCAAGGCAACGTAAAGCAACGTAAAACAAGGCAACGTAAAGCAACGTAAAGCAAGGCAACGTAAAGCAAGGCAAGGCAAGGCAACGTAAAGCAAGGCAACGTAATTCAAGGCAATGTAAAGCAAGGCAAGGCAACGTAAAGGAAGTCAAGGCAAGGCAACGTAAAGCAAGTCAAGGCAAGGAAACGTAAAGCAAGGCAACGTAAAGCAACTTAAACAAGGCAACCTAAAGCAACCTAAAGCAAGGCAACGTAAAGTAAGGCAAAGCAAGGCAACGTAAAGCAAGGCAATGTAAAGCAAGGCAACGTAAAGCAAGGCAACATAAAGCAACGTAAAGCAAGGCAACTTAAAGCAACGTAATTAAGGCAAGGCAAGGCAACGTAAAGCAAGGCAACGTAAAGCAACGTAAAGTAAGGCAACGTAAAGCAACGTAAAGTAAGGCAACGTAAAGCATCATAAAGCAAGGCAACGTAAAGAAAGGCAACGTAAAGCAAGGCAACGTAAAGCAAGGCAACGTAAAGCAACGTATAGCAAGGCAACGTAAAGTAAGGCAACGTAAAGCAACGTAAAGCAAGGCAACATAAAGCAAGGCAACGTAAAGCTACGTAAAGTAAAGCAACGTAAAGCAACGTAAAGCAACGTAAATCAAGGCAAAGTAAAGCAACGTAAAGCAAGGCAACGTAAAGCAATGTAAAGCAAGGAAACGTAAAGAAACGTAAAGCAAGGCAAGGCAACGTAAAGCAAGGCAACGTAAAGCAACGTAAAGCAAGGCAAGGCAAGGCAACGTAAAGCAAGGCAACGTAAACCAAAGTGAGGCAAGGCAAGGCAAGGCAACGTAAAGCAAGACAACGTAAAGCAACGTAAAGCAAGGCAACGTAAAGCAATGTAAAGCAAGGCAACGTAAACCAAGAAAAGGAAGACAAGGCAAGGCAAAGTAAAGCAAGGCAAGGTAAGGCAACGTAAAGCAAGGCAACGTAAAGCAACGTAAAGCAAGGCAAGGCCAGGCAACCTAAATCAAGGCAAGGCAAGGCAATGTAAAGCAAAGCAAGATAAGGCAACGTAAAGCAAGGCAACGTAAAGCAACGTAAAGCAAGGCAAGGCAACGTAAAGCAAGGAAACGTAAAGCAACGTAAAGCAAGGCAACGTAAAGCAACGTAAAGCAAGGCAAAGTTAAGTAAGGCAACGTAAAGCAACGTAAAGCAAGGCAACGTAAAGCAAGGCAACGTAAGGCAACGTAAAGCAAGGCAACGTAAAGCAAGGCAACGTAAGGCAACGTAAAGCAAGGCAACGTAAAGCAAGTCAACGTAAAGCAACATAAAGCAAGGCAACTTAAAGCAAGGCAACGTAAGGCAACGTAAGGCAACGTAAAGCAACATAAAGCAAGGCAATTTAAAGCAACGTAAGGTAACGTAAAGCAAGGCAACGTAAAGCAAGGCATCGTAAAGCAAAGTAAAGCAAGGGAACGTAAAGCAAGGAAACGTAAAGCAAGGCAACGTAAAGCAACGTAAAGCAAGGCAACGTAAAGCAAGGCAAGGCAAGGCAACATAAAGCAAGGCAACGTAAAGCAACGTAAAGCAACGTAAAGCAAGGCAAGGCAAGGCAACGTAAAGCAAGTAAAGGCAAGGCAACGTAAAGCAAGTCAAGGCAAGGAAACTTAAAGCAAGGCAACGTAAAGCAACGTAAAACAAGGCAACGTAAAGCAACGTAAAGCAACGTAAAGCAAGGCAACGTAAAGAAACGTAAAGCAAGGCAACTTAAAGCAACGTAAAGCAAGACAACGTAAAGCATCGTAAAGCAAGGCAACGTAAAGCAAGGCAAGGCAAGGCAACGTAAAGCAAGGCAACGTAAAGCAACGTAAAGCAAGGCAAGGCAAGGCAACGTAAAGCAAGGCAACGTAAAGCAACGGAAAGCAAGGCAACGTAAAGCAACATAAAGCAAGGCAACGTAAAGCAAGGCAAGGCAAGGCAACGTAAAGCAAGGCAACGTAAAGCAACGTAAAGCAAACCAAAGTAAAGCAACGTAAAGCAAGGTAAAGCAAGGTAAAGTCAGTTAAAGCAACGTAAAGCAACGTAAAGCAAGGCAAAGTAAAGCAGGGTAAAGCAAGGTAAAGCAACGTAAAGCAACGTAAAGCAAGGACACATATATCAACGTAAAGCAAGGCAACGTAAAGCAAGGTAAAGAAAGCTAAAGCAAGGTAAAGCAATGTAAAGCAACGTAAAGCAAGGCAACGTAAAGAAAGGTAAAGCAAGGTAAAGCAAGGAAAAGCAACGTAAAGCAACGTAAAGCAAGGCAACGTAAAGCAACGTAAAGTAAGGCAAAGTAAAGCAACGTAAAGCAAGGCAACGTAAAGCAAGGCAACTTAAAGCAAAGTAAAATAAAGCAACGTAAAGCAAGGCAACGTAAAGCAAGGCAACGTAAAGCAAGAAAACTTAAAGCAACGTAAATTAAGGCAACGTAAGGCAATGTAAAGCAAGGCAACGTAAAGTAAGGCAATGTAAGTCAACGTAAAGTAAGGCAACGTAAAGCAACGTAAATTAAGGAAATGTATAGCAAAGTAAAGCAAGGCAACGTAAAGTTAGGGAACGTAAGGCAACGTAAAGAAAGGCAACGTAAAGCAAGTCAACGTAAAGCAAGGCAACGTAAGGCAACGTAAAGCAAGGCAACGTAAAGCAAGACAACGTAAGTCAACGTAAAGCAAGGTAACGTAAAGCAAGGCAACGTAAAGCAACATAAAGAAAGGCAACGTAAAGCAACATAAAGCAAGGCAACGTAAAGCAAGGCAATGTAAGGCAACGTAAGGCAACGTAAAGCAACATAAAGCAAGGCAACTTAAAGCAACGTAAGGTAACGTAAAGCAAGGCAACGTAAAGCAAGGCATCGTAAAGCAAAGTAAAGCAAGGGAACGTAAAGGAAGGCAACGTAAGGAAACGTACAGCATCGTAAAGCAAGGCAATGTAAAGCAACGTAAAGCAAGGCAACGTAAAGCCACGTAAAGCAAGGCAATGTAAAGCAACGTAAAGCAAGGCAACGTTAAGCAACGTTAAGCAAGGCAAGGCAAGGCAACGTAAAGCAAGACAACGTAAAGCAACTAAAAGCAAGGCAACGTAAAGCAATGTAAAGCAAGGCAACGTAAACCAAGAAAAGCAAGACAAGGCAAGGCAACGTAAAGCAAGGCAAGGTAAGGCAACATAAAGCAAGGCAATGTAAAGCAACGTAAAGCAAGGCAACGTAAAGAAACGTAAAGTAAGGCAAGGCAAGGCAACGTAAAGCAAGGCAACGTAAAGCAATGTAAAGCAAGGCAACGTAAAGCAATGTAAAGAAAGGCAACGTAAAGAAACGTAAAGGAAGGCAAGGCAAGGCAACGTAAAGCAAGGCAAGGCAACGTAAAGCAAGGCAATGTAAAGCAACGTAATGCAAGGCAACGTAAAGCAATGGAAGGCAAGGCAACGTAAAGCAAGGCAACGTAAAGCAACGTAAAGCAAGGCAACGTAAAGTAACGTAAAGCAAGGCAACGTAAATCAACGTAAAGCAAGGCAACGTAAAGCAATGTAAAGCAAGGCAACGTAAAGTAACGTAAAGGAAGGCAAGGCAAGGCAACGTAAAGCAAGGCAACGAAAAGCAACGTAAAGCAAGGCAAGGCAAGGCAACATAAAGCAAGACAACGTAAAGCAACGTAAAGTAAGGCAACGTAAAGCAATGTAAAGCAAGGCAACGTAATCCAAGAAAAGAAAGACAAGGCAAGGCAACGTAAAGCAAGGCAAGGCAAGGCAACGTAAAGCAAGGCAATGAAAAGCAACGTAAAGCAAGGCAAAGTAAAGCAAGGCAAGGCAAGGCAACGTAAAGCAAGGCAACGTAAAGCAACGTAAAGCAAGGCAAGGCAAGGCAACGTAAAGCAAAGCAAGGCAAGGCAACGTAAAGCAAGGAAACGTAAAGCAACATAAAGCAAGGCAACGTAAAGCAACGTAAAGTAAGGCAACATAAAGCAATGTAAGGCTACGTAAAGTAAGGCAACGTAAAGCAACGTAAAGCAAGGCAACGTAAAGCAAGGCAACGTAAAGTAAGGCAACGTAAGTCAACGTAAAGCAAGGCAACGTATAGCAAAGTAAAGCAAGGAAACTTAAATTTAGGCAACGTAAAGCAACGTAAAGTAAGGCAACGTAAAGTAAGGCAACGTAAAGCAACGTAAAGCAAGTCAACGTAAAGCAAGGCAACGTAAAGCAACGTAAAGCAAGACAACGTAAAGTAAGGCAACGTAAAGCAACGTAAAGCAAGGCAACGTAAAGCAAGGCAACGTAAAGCAACGTAAAGTAAAGCAACGTAAAGCAACGTAAAGCAACATAAATCAAGGCAAAGTAAAGCAACCTAAAGCAAGGCAACGTAAAGCAATGCAACGTAAAGCAACGTAAAGTAAGGCAACGTAAAGTAAGGCAACGTAAGGCAACGTAAAGCAAGGCAACGTAAAATAAGGCAACGTAAGGCAGCGTAAAGCAAGGCAACGTATAGCAAAGTAAAGCAAGGACACGTAAAGTAAGGCAACGTAAGGCAACGTAAAGTAAGGCAACGTAAAGCAATGTAAAGCAAGGCAAGGTAAAGCAAGGCAACGTAAAGCAACGTAAAGCAACGGAACGTAAAGCAAGGCAACGTAAAGTATCGTAAAGCAAGGCATCCTAAAGCAAGACAACGTAAAGCAACGTAAAGCAACGGAACGTAAAGCAAGGCAACGTAAAGCTACGTAAAGCAAGGCAACGTAAGGCAACGTAAAGCAAGGCAACGTAAAGCAACGTAAAGCAAGGCAACGTAAGGCAACGTAAAGCAAGGCAATGTAAAGCAAGGCAACATAAAGCAACATAATGCAAGGCAACGTAAAGCAAAGCAACGTAAGGCAACGTAAAGCAACATAAATCAAGGCAACTTAAAGCAACGTAAGGTAACTTAAAGCAAGGCAACGTAAAGCAAGGCATCGTAAAGAAACGTAAAGCAAGGGAACGTAAAGCAATTAAACGTAAACCAAGGCAACGTAAAGCAAAGTAAATCAAGGCAACGTAAAGGAAGGCAACGTAAGGCAACGTAAAGCATCGTAAAGCAAGGCAAAGTAAAGCAAGGCAACGTAAAGCAACGTAAAGCAAGGCAACGTAAAGCAACGTAAAGCAAGGCAAGGCAACGTAAAGCAACGTAAAGCAAGGCAACGTAAAGCAAGGCAACTTAAAGCAACGTAAAGCAAAGCAACGTAAAGTAAGGGAACGTAAAGCAAGGCAACGTAAAGCAACGTAAAGCAAGGTAACTTAAGGCAACGTAAAGCAAGGCAAGGTAAGGCAATGTAAAGCAAGGCAACGTAAACCAAGAAAAGCAAGACAAGGCAAGGCAACGTAAAGCAAGGCAAGGGAAGGCAACGTAAAGCAAGGCAACGTCAATCAAGGCAATGTAAAGCAAGGCAAGGCAACGTAAAGGAAGTCAAGGCAAGGCAACGTAAAGCAAGTCAAGGCAAGGAAACGTAAAGAAAGGCAACGTAAAGCAACTTAAAACAAGGCAACGTAAAGCAATCTAAAGAAAGGCAACGTAAAGTAAGGCAAAGCAAGGCAACGTAAAGCAAGGCAATGAAAAGCAAGGCAACGTAAAGCAAGGTAACATAAAGCAACGTAAAGCAAGGCAACTTAAAGCAACGTAAAGCAAGGCAAGGCAAGGCAACGTAAAGCAAGGCAACGTAAAGCATTGTAAAGCAAGGCAACGTAAAGCAACGTAAAGCAAGGCAAGGCAAGGCAACGTAAAGCAAGGCAACGTAAAGCAACTTAAAACAAGGCAACGTAAAGCAATCTAAAGAAAGGCAACGTAAAGTAAGGCAAAGCAAGGCAACGTAAAGCAAGGCAATGAAAAGCAAGGCAACGTAAAGCAAGGTAACATAAAGCAACGTAAAGCAAGGCAACTTAAAGCAACGTAAAGCAAGGCAAGGCAAGGCAACGTAAAGCAAGGCAACGTAAAGCATTGTAAAGCAAGGCAACGTAAAGCAACGTAAAGCAAGGCAAGGCAAGGCAACGTAAAGCAAGGCAACGTAAAGCAACGTAAAGCAAGGCAACGTAAACCAACGTAAAGCAAGGCAAGGCAAGGCAACGTAAAGGAAGAGAACGTAAAGCAACGTAAAGCAAGGCAACGTAAAGCAATGTAAAGCAAGGCAACGTAAAGCAAGGCAAGGTCACATAAAGCAAGGCAACGTAAAGCAAAGTAAAGCAAGGCAAGGCAAGGCAACGTAAAGCAAGGCAAGGCAAGGCAACGTAAAGCAAAGCAAGGCAAGGCAACGTAAAGCAAGGCAACGTAAAGCAACGTAAAGCAAGGCAACGTAAAGGAACGTAAAGCAAGGTAAAGTTAAGTAAGGCAACGTAAAGCCACGTAAAGTAAGGCAACGTAAAGCAACGTAAGGAAATGTAAAGTAAGGAAACGTAAAGCAACGTAAAGCAAGGAAACGTAAAGCAAGGCAACGTAAAGCAACGTAAAGCAAGGCAACGTAAAGCAACGTAAAGCAAGACAAAGTAAAGCAAGGCAAGGCAAGGCAACGTAAAGCAAGGCAACGTAAAGCAACATAAAGCAAGGCAAGGCAAGGCAAAGTAAAGCAAGGCAACGTAAAGCAACGTTAAGCAAGGCAACGTAAAGCAACGTAAAGCAACGTAAAGCAAGGCAAAGTTAAGTACGGCAAGGTAAAGCAACGTAAAGCATGGCAACGTAAAGTAAGGCAACTTAAAGCAACGTAAAGCAAGGCAAGGCAAGGCAACGTAAAACAACGTAAGGCAAGACAATGTAAAGTAAGGCAAAGTAAAGCAATGTAAAGCAAGGCAACGTAAAGCAAGGCAACGTAAAGCAACGTAAAGTAAAGCAACGTAAAGCAACGTAAAGCAACGTACAGAAGGCAAAGTAAAGCAAGGCAACGTAAAGCAACGTAAAGTAAGGCAACGTAAAGTAAGGCAACGTAAGGCAATGTAAAGCAAGGCAACGTAAATTAAGGCAAAGTAAAGTCAACGTAAAACAATGCAACGTATAGCAAAGTAAAGCAAGGCAACGTAAAGTTAGGCAACATAAGGTAACGTAAAGTAAGGCAACGTAAATCAACATAAAGAAAGGCAACGTAAAGAAAGGCAACGTAAAGCAACGTAAAGCAAGGCAACGTAAAGCAAGGAAACGTAAAGCAACGTATAGCAAGGCAACGTAAAGCAAGGCAACGTAAAGCAACGTAAAGCAAGACAACGTAAAGTAAGGCAACGTAAAGCAACGTAAAGCAAGGCAACATAAAGCAAGGCAACGTAAAGCTACGTAAAGTAAAGCAACGTAAAGCAACGTAAAGCAACATAAATCAAGGCAAAATAAAGCAACGTAAAGCAAGGCAACGTAAAGCAAGGCAACGTAAAGCAATGTAAAGCAAGGAAACGTAAAGAAACGTAAAGCAAGGCAAGGCAACTTAAAGCAAGGCAACGTAAAGCAACGTAAAGCAAGGCAAGGCAACGTAAAGCAATGTAAAGCAAGGCAACGTAAATCAAGAAAAGCAAGACAAGGCAAGGCAACATAAAGAAAGGCAAGGCAAGGCAACGTAAAGCAAGGCAACGTAAAGCAACGTAAATCAAGGCAACGTAAAGCAAGGCAAGGCAACATAAAGCAAGGCAACGTAAAGCAAAGTAAAGCAAGGCAAGGCAAGGCAACGTAAAGCAAAGCAAGGCAAGGCAACGTAAAGCAAGGCAACGTAAAGCAACGTAAAGCAAGGCAACGTAAAGGAACGTAAAGCAAGGCAAAGTTAAGAAAGGCAACGTAAAGCAACGTAAAGCAAGGCAACGTAAAGTAAGGCAACGTAAAGCAACGTAAGGAAACGTAAAGTAAGGAAACGTAAAACAACGTAAAGCAAGGAAACGTAAAGCAAGGCAACGTAAAGCAACGTAAAGCAAGGCAACGTAAAGCAACGTAAAGCAAGACAAAGTAAAGCAAGGCAAGGCAAGGCAACGTAAAGCAAGGCAACGTAAAGCAACATAAAGCAAGGCAAGGCAAGGCAACGTAAAGCAAGGCAAGGCAAGGCAAGTAAAGCAAGGCAACATAAAGCAACGTTAAGCAAGGCAACGTAAAGCAACGTAAAGCAAGGCAACGTAATGCAACGTAAAGCAAGGCAAAGTTAAGTACGGCAAGGTAAAGCAACGTAAAGAATGGCAATGTAAAGTAAGGCAACGTAAAGCAACGTAAAGCAAGGAAACGTAAAGCAAGGCAACGTAAAGCAACGTAAAGAAAGGTAACGTAAAGCAAGGCAACGTAAAACAACGTAAGGCAAGACAACGTAAAGTAAGGCAAAGTAAAGCAATGTAAAGCAAGGCAACGTAAAGCAAGTCAACGTAAAGCAACGTAAAGTAAAGCAACGTAAAGCAACGTAAAGCAACGTAAATCAAGGCAACGTAAAGCAACGTAAAGTAAGGCAACATAAAGCAATGTAAGGCTACGTAAAGTAAGGCAACGTAAAGCAACGTAAAGCAAGGCAACGTAAAGCAACGTAAAGTAAGGCAACATAAAGCAATGTAAGGCTACGTAAAGTAAGGCAAAGTAAAGCAACGTAAAGCAAGGCAACGTAAAGCAAGGCAACGTAAAGTAAGGCAACGTAAGTCAACGTAAAGCAAGGCAACATATAGCAAAGTAAAGCAAGGCAACTTAAAGTTAGGCAACGTAAGGCAACGTAAAGTAAGGCAACGTAAAGCAGCGTAAAGCAAGGCAACGTAAAGCAACGTAAATTAAGGCAACGTAAAGTAAGGCAACGTAAAGCAACGTAAAGCAAGTCAACGTAAAGCAAGGCAACGTAAAGCAACGTAAAGCAAGACAACGTAAATTAAGGCAACGTAAAGCAACGTAAAGCATGTCAACGTAAAACAAGGCAACCTAAAGCAACGTAAAGTAAAGCAACGTAAAGCAACGTAAAGCAACATAAAGCAAGGCAACGTAAAGCAACGTATAGCAAGGCAACGTAAAGCAAGGCAACGTAAAGCAACGTAAAGCAAGGCAACATAAAGCAAGGCAACGTAAAGCTACGTAAAGTAAAGCAACGTAATGCAACGTAAATCAAGGCAAAGTAAAGCAACGTAAAGCAAAGCAACGTAAAGCAATGTAAAGCAAGGCAACGTAAACCAAGAAAAGTAAGACAAGGCAAGGCAACGTAAAGCAAGGCAAGGCAAGGCAAGGTAAAGCAAGGCAACGTAAAGCAACGTAAAGCAAGGCAAGGCAATGTAAAGCAAGGAAACGTAAAGCAACGTAAAGCAAGGCAACGTAAAGCAACGTAAAGCAAGGCAAAGTTAAGTAAGGCAACGTAAAGCAAGGCAAAGTTAAGTAAGGCAACGTAAAGCAACGTAAAGCAAGGAAACTTAAAGGAAGGCAACGTAAAGGAACGTTAAGCAAGGCAAAGTAAAGCAAGGCAACGTAAAGCAACGTAAAGCAAGACAACATAAAGTAAGGCAAAGTAAAGCAACGTAAAGCAAGGAAACATAAAGCAAGGCAACTTAAAGCAAAGTAAAATAAAGCAACGTAAAGCAAGGCAACGTAAAGCAAGACAACGTAAAGCAACGTAAGTAAGGCAACGTAAAGTAAGGCAACGTAAGGCAATGTAAAGCAAGGCAACGTAAAGTAAGGCAACGTAAGTAAACGTAAAGTAATGCAACGTAAAGCAACGTAAAGTAAGGAAACGTATAGCAAGTCAACGTAAAGCAAGGCAACGTAAGGCAACGTAAAGCAAGGCAACGTAAAGCAAGGCAACGTAAAGCAAGGCAACGTAAAGTAACATAAAGCAAGGCAACGTAAAGCAAGTCAACGTAAAGCAACATAAAGCAAGGCAACTTAAAGCAAGGCAACGTAAGGCAACGTAAGGCAACGTAAAGCAACAGAAAGCAAGACAATTTAAAGCAACGTAAGGTAACGTAAAGCAAGGCAACGTAAAGCAAGGCATCGTAAATCAAAGTAAAGCAAGGGAACATAAAGCAAGGAAACGTAAAGCAAGGCAATGCAAAGCAAACTAAATCAAGGCAACGTAAAGGAAGGCAACGTAAGGAAACGTACAGCATCGTAAAGCAAGGCAAAGTAAAGCAAGGTAACGTAAAGAAACGTAAAGCAAGGCAACGTAAAGCAAGGCAACGTAAAGCAACGTAAAGCAAGGCAACGTAAAGCTACGTAAAGTAAAGCAACGTAAAGCAACGTAAAGCAACGTAAATCAAGGCAAAGTAAAGCAACGTAAAGCAAGGCAACGTAAAGCAAGGCAACGTAAAGCAATGTAAAGCAAGGAAACGTAAAGAAACGTAAAGCAAGGCAAGGCAACGTAAAGCAAGGCAACGTAAAGCAACATAAAGCAAGGCAAGGCAAGGCAACGTAAAGCAAGGCAACGTAAACCAAAGTGAAGCAAGGCAAGGCAAGGCAACGTAAAGCAAGACAACGTAAAGCAATGTAAAGCAAGGCAACCTAAACCAAGAAAAGAAAGACAAGGCAAGGCAACGTAAAGCAAGGCAAGGCAAGGCAACGTAAAGCAAGGCAACGTAAAGCAACGTAAAGCAAGGCAAGGCAAGGCAACCTAAATCAAGGCAAGGCAAGGCAATGTAAAGCAAAGCAAGGCAAGGCAACGTAAAGCAAGGCAACGTAAAGCAACGTAAAGCAAGGCAAGGCAACGTAAAGCAAGGAAACGTAAAGCAACTTAAAGCAAGGCAACGTAAAGCAACGAAAAGCAAGGCAAAGTTAAGTAAGGCTACGTAAAGCAACGTAAAGCAAGGAAACGTAAAGCAAGGCAACTTAAAGCAAAGTAAAATAAAGCTGCGTAAAGCAAGGCAACGTAAAGCAAGGCAAGGTAAAGCAAGAGAACGTAAAGCAACGTAATTAAGGCAACGTAAAGTAAGGCACGTAAGGCAATGTAAAGCAAGGCAACGTAAAGTAAGGCAACGTAAGTCAACGTGAAGTAAGGCAACGTAAAGCAACGTAAAGTAAGGAAACGTATAGCAAAGTAAAGCAAGCCAACGTAAAGTTAGGCAACGTAAGGCAACGTAAAGAAAGGCAATGTAAAGCAAGTCAACGTAAAGCAAGGCAACGTAAGGCAACGTAAAGCAAGGCAACGTAAAGCAAGGCAACGTAAAGCAAGGCAACGTAAAGCAACATAAAGAAAGGCAACGTAAAGCCAGTCAACGTAAAGCAACATAAAGCAAGCCAACTTAAAGCAAGGCAACGTAAGGCAACGTAAGGCAACGTAAAGCAACATTATGCAAGGCAATTTAAAGCAACGTAAGGTAACGTAAAGCAAGGCAACGTAAAGCAAGGCATCGTAAATCAAAGTAAAGCAAAGGAACGTAAAGCAAGGAAACGTAAAGCAAGGCAACGCAAAGCAAAATAAATCAAGGCAACGTAAAGGAAGGCAACGTAAGGAAACGTACAGCAATGCAACGTAAAGCAAGGCAACGTAAGGCAACGTAAAGCAAAGTAAAACAAGGCAACGTAAAGCCACGTAAAAAAGGCAACGTAAAGCAAGGTAAAGCAAGACAAGGCAAGGCAACGTAAAGCAAGGCAAGGCAAGGCAACGTAAAGCAAGGCAACGTAAAGCAACGTAAAGCAAGGCAACGTAAAGCAAGGCAAGTCAAGGCAACGTAAAGCAAGGCAACGTAAAGCAAGGCAAGGCAAGGCAACGTAAAGCAAGGCAACGTAAAGCAACAGAAAGCAAGGCAAGGCAACGTAAAGCAAGGACATGTAAAGTAAGGCAAAGCAAGGCAACGTAAAGCAAGGTAACGTAAAGAAACATAATGCAAGACAAGTCAAGGAAACGTAAAGCAAGGCAAGGCAAGGCAACGTAAAGCAAGGTAAATCAAGACAAGGCAAGGCAACGTAAAACAAGGCAAGGCAAGGCAACGTAAAGCAAGACAACGTAAGGCAACGTAAAGCAATGCAACGTAAAACAATGTAAAGCAAGGCAACGTAAACCAAGAAAAGCAAGACAAGGCAAGGCAACGTAAAGCAACGTAAAGCAAGGCAACTTAAAGCAACGTAAATCAAGACAACGTAAAGCATCGTAAAGCAAGGCAACGTAAAGCATCGTAAAGCAAGGCAACATAAAGCAAGGCAAGGCAAGGCAACGTAAAGCAAGGCAACGTAAAGCAAGGCAAGGCAAGGCAACGTAAATCAAGGCAACGTAAATCAACAGAAAGCAAGGTAAGGCAACGTAAAGCAAGGCAACGTAAAGCAACGGAAAGCAAGGCAACGTAAAGCAACGGAAAGCAAGGTAACGTAAAGAAACATAATGCAAGACAAGTCAAGGAAACGTAAAGCAAGGCAAGGCAAGGCAACGTAAAGCAACGTAAAGCAAGGAAACGTAAAGAAACATAAAGCAAGGCAACGTAAAGCAAGGCAAGGCAAGGCAACGTAAAGCACGGCAAGGCAAGGCAACGTAAAGCAAGGCAACGTAAAGCAACGTAAGGCAAGGAAACGTAAAGCAAGGCAACGTAACGAAACGCAACGTAAAGCAACGTAAAGCAACGTAAAGCAAGGTAAAGCAATGTAAAGGAAGGCAACGTAAAGCAACGTAAAGCAAACCAACGTAAAGCAACGTAAAGCAACGTAAAGCAGGGTAAAGCAAGGTAAAGCAACGTAAAGCAACGTAAAGCAAGGACAAATAAGTCAACGTAAAGCAAGGCAATGTAAAGCAAGGTAAAGAAAGCTAAAGAAAGGTAAAGCAACGTAAAGCAACGTAAAGCAAGGCAACGTAAAGAAAGGGAAAGCAAGGTAAAGAAAGGTAAAGCAACGTAAAGCAACGTAAAGCAAGGCAAGTTAAAGCAACGTAAAGTAAGGCAAAGTAAAGCAACGTAAAGCAAGGCAACGTAAAGCAAGGCAACTTAAAGCAAAGTAAAATAAAGCAACGTAAAGCAAGGCAACGTACAGTAAGGCAACGTGAAGCAAGTCAACGTAAAGCAAGAAAAAGTAAAGCAACGTAAAGTAAGGCACCGTAAAGTAAGGCAACGTAAGGCAATGTAAAGCAAGGCAACGTAAAGTAAGGCAACGTAAGTCAACGTAAAGTAAGGCAACGTAAAGCAACGTAAACTAAGGAAACGTATAGCAAAGTAAAGCAAGGCAAGGTAAAGTTAGGCAACGTAAGGCAACGTAAAGCAAGGCAACGTAAAGCAAGTCAACGTAAAGCAAGGCAACGTAAGGCAACGTAAAGCAAGGCAACGTAAAGCAAGGCAACATAAAGCAACATAAAGAAAGGCAACGTAAAGCAAGGCAACGTAAAGCAACATAAAGCAAGGCAACGTAAGGCAACGTAAGGCAACGTAAAGCAACATAAAGCAAGGTAACTTAAAGCAACGTAAGGTAACGTAAAGCAAGGCAACGTAAAGCAAGGCATCGTAAAGCAAAGTAAAGCAAGGGAACGTAAAGCTACGTAAAGTAAAGCAACGTAAAGCAACGTAAAGCAACGTAAACCAAGGCAAAGTAAAGCAACGTAAAGCAAGGCAACGTAAAGCAAGGCAACGTAAAGCAATGTAAAGCAAGGAAACGTAAAGAAACTTAAAGCAAGGCAAGGCAACGTAAAGCAAGGCAACGTAAAGCAACGTAAAGCAAGGCAAGGCAAGGCAACGTAATGCAAGGCAACGTAAAGCAAGGCAACGTAAACCAAAGTGAAGCAAGGCAAGGCAGGGGAACGTAAAGCAAGACAACATAAAGCAACGTAAAGCAAGGCAACGTAAAGCAATGTAAAGCAAGGCAACGTAAACCAAGAAAAGAAAGACAAGGCAAGGCAACGTAAAGCAAGGCAAGGCAAGGCAACGTAAAGCAAGGCAACGTAAAGCAACGTAAAGCAAGGCAAGGCAAGGCAACCTAAATCAAGGCAAGGCAAGGCAATGTAAAGCAAAGCAAGGCAAGGCAACGTAAAGCAAGGAAACGTAAAGCAACGTAAAGCAAGGAAACCTAAAGCAACGTAAAGCAAGGAAACGTAAAGCAACATAAAGCAAGGCAAAGTTAAGTAAGGCAACGTAAAGCAACGTAAAGCAAGGAAACCTAAAGGAAGGCAACGTAAAGCAACGTAAAGCAAGGCAACGTAAAGCAAGGCAACGTAAAGCAACGTAAAGCAAGACAACGTAAAGGAAGGCAAAGTAAAGCAACGTAAAGCAAGGAAACGTAAAGCAACGTTAAGCAAGGAAACGTAAAGCAAGGCAACTTAAAGCAAAGTAAAATAAAGCGACGTAAAGCAAGGCAACGTAAAGCAAGGCAACGTAAAGCAAGACAACGTAAAGCAACGTAAGTAAGGCAACGTAAAGTAAGGCAACGTAAGGCAATGTAAAGCAAGGCAACGTAAAGTAAGGCAACGTAAGTCAACGTAAAGTAAGGCAACGTAAAGCAACGTAAAGCAAGGACACATAAATCAACGTAAAGCAAGGCAACGTAAAGCAAGGTAAAGCAAGGCAACGTAAAGCCACGTAAAGCAAGGCAACGTAAAGCAACGTAAAGCAAGGCAACGTAAAGCAACGTAAAGAATGGCAAGGCAAGGCAACGTAAAGCAAGACAACGTAAAGCAACGTAAAGCAAGGCAACGTAAAGGAATGTAAAGCAAGGCAACGTAAACCAAGAAAAGCCAGACAAGGTAAGGCAACATAAAGCAAGGCAACGTAAAGCAACGTAAAGCAAGGCAACGTAAAGCAAGGCAAGGCAAGGCAACATAAAGCAAGGCAACGTAAAGCAACGGAAAGCAAGGCAAGGCAAGGCAACGTAAAGCAAGTAAAGCAAGGCAACGTAAAGCAAGTCAAGGCAAGGAAACGTAAAGCAAGGCAACGGAAAGCAACGTAAAACAAGGCAACGTAAAGCAACATAAAGCAAGGCAACGTAAAGCAACGTAAAGCAAGGCGACTTAAAGCAACGTAAAGCAAGACAACGTAAAGCATCGTAAAGCAAGGCAACGTAAAGCATCGTAAAGCAAGGCAACGTAAAGCAAGGCAAGGCAAGGCAACGTAAATCAAGGCAACGTAAAGCAACAGAAAGCAAGGCAAGGCAACGTAAAGCAACGGAAAGCAAGGCAACGTAAAGCAACGGAAAGCAAGGCAACGTAAAGCAACGTAAAGCAAGGTAACATAAAGAAACATAATGCAAGACAAGTCAAGGAAACTTAAAGCAAGGCAAGGCAAGGCAACGTAAAGCAAGGCAACGTAAAGCAACGTAAAGCAAGGCAACGTAAAGCAACATAAAGCAAGGCAACGTAAAGCAACATAAAGCAAGGCAACGTAAAGCAAGGCAAGGCAACGTAAAGCAAGGCAACGTAAAGCAATGTAAGTCAAGGCAACGTAAAGCAAGGCAACGTAACGAAACGCAACGTAAAGCAACGTAATGCAGGGTAAAGCAAGGTAAAGCAAGGTAAAGCAACGTAAAGCAAGGACACATAAATCAACGTAAAGCAAGGCAACGTAAAGCAAGGTTAAGATAGCTAAAGCAACGTAAAGCAACGTAAAGCAAGGCAACGTAAAGAAAGGTAAAGCAAGGTAAAGAAACGTAAAGCAAGGTAAAGCAAGGCAATGTAAAGCTACGTAAAGCAACGTAAAGCAAGGTAAAGCAAGGTAAAGCAAGGCAACATAAAGCTAGGTAAAGCAAGACAACGTAAATCAACGTAAAGCAAGGTAAAGCAACGTAAAGTAACGTAAAGCAAGGCACCGTAATGCAAGGTAAAGCAAGGCAACGTAAAGCAACGTAAAGCAACGTAGAGCAAGGCAACGTAAAGCAGCGTACAGCAAGGCTACGTAAAGCAACGTAAAGCAAGGGAAAGCAAGGCAACGTAAAGCAAGGCTACGTAAAGCAACGTAAAGCAACGTAAAGCAAGGCAAAGAAAGGCAACATAAAGCAAGGTAATGCATGGCAACGGAAAGCAACGTAAAGCAACGTAAAGCAAGGTAAAGCAAGGCAACGTAAAGCAACGTAAAGCAACGTAAAGTAAGGTAAATCAAGGCAACGTAAAGCAACGTAAAGCAAGGCAAGGTAAAGCAAGGTAAAGAAAGGCAAAGCAACGTAAGGCAAGGTAAAGCAAGGCAACTTAAAGTAAGGCAAAGCAAGGCAAAGCAACGTAAAGCAAGGTAAAGCAAGGCAAGCTAAATCTTGGCAAAGCAACATAAAGCAAGGTAAAGCAAGGCAAGGTAAAACAAGACAAAGCAACGTAAAGCAACGCAAAGCAAGGTAAAGCAACGTAAAGTAAGATAAAGCAAGGTAAAGCAACGCAACGTAAAGCAACGTAAAGCAAGGTAAAGCAATGCAAGGTAAAGCAAGGTAAATCAAGGTAAAGCATGGCAACGTAAAGCAACGTAAAGCAAGGTAAAGCAAGGCAAGGCAAAGCAAGGTAAAGCAACGTAAAGCAAGGCAACATAAAGCAAAATAAAGCAAGGTAAAGCAAGGCAAGGTAAAGCAAGGTAAAGCAAGGCAAGGTAAAGCAAGGCATCGTAAAGGAACGTAAAGCAAGGCAACGTAAAGGAACGTAAAGCAAGGAAACGTAAAGTAAGGCAACGTAAAGCAAGGCAACATAAAGCAACGTAAAGCAAGGCAACGTAAAGCAACGTAAAGCAAGGCAACGTAAAGCAACGTAAAGCAAGGCAACGTAAACCAAGGCAACTTAAAGCAACGTAAAGCAAGACAACGTAAAGCAAGGCCACGTAAAGCAACGTAAAGCAAGGCCACGTAAAACAACGTAAAGCAAGCCAACGTAAAGCAAGGCAATGTAAAGCAAGCCAACGTAAGGAAACGTAAAGTAAGGCAACGTAAATCAAGGCAACGTAAAGCAAGGTAAGGTAAAGCAAGGCAACGTAAAGCAAGGCAACGTAAAGCAACGTAAAGCAAGGCAACGTAAAGGAATGTAAAGCAAGGCAACGTAAACCAAGAAAAGCAAGACAAGGTAAGGCAACATAAAGCAAGGCAACGTAAAGCAACGTAAAGCAAGGCAACGTAAAGCAAGGCAAGGCAAGGCAACATAAAGCAAGGCAACGTAAAGCAACGGAAAGCAAGGCAAGGCAAGGCAACGTAAAGCAAGTAAAGCAAGGCAACGTAAAGCAAGTCAAGGCAAGGAAACGTAAAGCAAGGCAACGGAAAGCAACGTAAAACAAGGCAACGTAAAGCAACATAAAGCAAGGCAACGTAAAGCAACGTAAAGCAAGGCAACTTAAAGCAACGTAAAGCAAGACAACGTAAAGCATCGTAAAGCAAGGCAACGTAAAGCATCGTAAAGCAAGGCAAGGCAAGGCAACGTAAAGCAAGGCAACGTAAAGCAACAGAAAGCAAGGCAAGGCAACGTAAAGCAACGGAAAGCAAGGCAACGTAAAGCAACGTAAAGCAAGGTAACATAAAGAAACATAATGCAAGACAAGTCAAGGAAACTTAAAGCAAGGCAAGGCAAGGCAACGTAAAGCAAGGCAACGTAAAGCAACGTAAAGCAAGGCAACGTAAAGCAACATAAAGCAAGGCAACGTAAAGCAACATAAAGCAAGGCAACGTAAAGCAAGGCAAGGCAACGTAAAGCAAGGCAACGTAAAGCAATGTAAGTCAAGGCAACGTAAAGCAAGGCAACGTAACGAAACGCAACGTAAAGCAACGTAAAGCAAGATAAAGCAACGTAAAGGAAGGCAACGTAAAGCAACGTAAAGCAAACCAACGTAAAGCAACGTAAAGCAAGGTAAAGCAAGGTAAAGTCTGTTAAAGCAACGTAAAGCAACGTAAAGCAAGGCAACGTAATGCAGGGTAAAGCAAGGTAAAGCAACGTAAAGCAACGTAAAGCAAGGACACATAAATCAACGTAAAGCAAGGCAACGTAAAGCAAGGTTAAGATAGCTAAAGCAACGTAAAGCAACGTAAAGCAAGGCAACGTAAAGAAAGTTAAAGCAAGGTAAAGCAACGTAAAGCAACGTAAAGCAAGGCAACGTAAAGCAAGGTAAAGCTGGGTAAAGCAAGGTAAAGCAACATAAAGCAACGTAAAGCAAGGCAACATAAAGCAAGGCAATGTAAAGCTAGATAAAGCAAGGGAAAGCAAGGTAAAGCAACGTAAAGCAAGGCAACGTAAAGCAACGTAAAGGAAGGCAACGTAAAACAACGTAAAGCAAGGCAACGTAAAGCAAGGTAAAGCAAGGTAAAGCAACGTAAAGCAAGGTAAAGCAAGGCAATGTAAAGCAACGTAAAGCAACGTAAAGCAAGGTAAAGCAAGGTAAAGCAAGGGAACATAAAGCTAGGTAAAGCAAGACAACGTAAAGCAACGTAAAGCAAGGTAAAGCAACGTAAAGCAACGTAAAGCAAGGCACCGTAATGCAAGGTAAAGCAAGGCAACGTAAAGCAACGTAAAGCAACGTAGAGCAAGGCAACGTAAAGCAGCGTACAGCAAGGCTACGTAAAGCAACGTAAAGCAAGGGAAAGCAAGGCAACGTAAAGCAAGGCTACGTAAAGCAACGTAAAGCAACGTAAAGCAAGGCAAAGAAAGGCAACATAAAGCAAGGTAATGCATGGCAACGGAAAGCAACGTAAAGCAACGTAAAGCACGGTAAAGCAAGGCAACGTAAAGCAACGTAAGGCAACGTAAAGTAAGGTAAATCAAGGCAACGTAAAGCAATGTAAAGCAAGGCAAGGTAAAGCAAGGTAAAGAAAGGCAAAGCAACGTAAGGCAAGGTAAAGCAAGGCAACTTAAAGTAAGGCAAAGCAAGGCAAAGCAACGTAAAGCAAGGTAAAGCAAGGCAAGCTAAATCTTGGCAAAGCAACACAAAGCAAGGTAAAGCAAGGCAAGGTAAAGCAAGACAAAGCAACGTAAAGCAACGCAAAGCAAGGTAAAGCAACGTAAAGTAAGATAAAGCAAGGTAAAGAAACGCAACGTAAAGCAACGTAAAGCAAGGTAAAGCAATGCAAGGTAAAGCAAGGTAAATCAAGGTAAAGCATGGCAACGTAAAGCAACGTAAAGCAAGGTAAAGCAAGGCAAGGCAAAGCAAGGTAAAGCAACGTAAAGCAAGGCAACATAAAGCAACATAAAGCAAGGTAAAGCAAGGCAAGGTAAAGCAAGGTAAAGCAAGGCAAGGTAAAGCAAGGCATCGTAAAGGAACGTAAAGCAAGGCAACGTAAAGGAACGTAAAGCAAGGAAACGTAAAGTAAGGCAACGTAAAGCAAGGCAACATAAAGCAACGTAAAGCAAGGCAACGTAAAGCAACGTAAAGCAAGGCAACGTAAAGCAACGTAAAGCAAGGCAACGTAAACCAAGGCAACTTAAAGCAACGTAAAGCAAGACAACGTAAAGCAAGGCCACGTAAAGCAACGTAAAGCAAGGCCACGTAAAGCAACGTAAAGCAAGCCAACGTAAAGCAAGGCAACGTAAAGCAAGCCAACGTAAGGAAACGTAAAGTAAGGCAGCGTAAATCAAGGCAACGTAAAGCAAGGTAAGGTAAAGCAAGGCAACGTAAAGCAAGGCAACGTAAAGCAACGTAAAGCAAGGCAATGTAAAGCAACGTAAAGCAAGGCAACGTAAGGCAACATAAAGCAACGTAAAGCAAGGCAACGTAAAGCAACGTAAAGGAAGGCAACGTAAAGCAACGTAAAGCAAGGCCACGTAAAGCAACATAAAGCAAGGCAACGTAAAGCAACATAAAGCAAGGCAACGTAAAGCAAGGCAAGGCAACGTAAAGCAAGGCAACGTAAAGCAATGTAAGTCAAGGCAACGTAAAGCAAGGCAACGTAACGAAACGCAACGTAAAGCAACGTAATGCAGGGTAAAGCAAGGTAAAGCAACGTAAAGCAACGTAAAGCAAGGACACATAAATCAACGTAAAGCAAGGCAACGTAAAGCAAGGTTAAGATAGCTAAAGCAACGTAAAGCAACGTAAAGCAAGGCAACGTAAAGAAAGGTAAAGCAAGGTAAAGAAACGTAAAGCAAGGTAAAGCAAGGCAATGTAAAGCAACGTAAAGCAACGTAAAGCAAGGTAAAGCAAGGTAAAGCAAGGCAACATAAAGCTAGGTAAAGGAAGACAACGTAAATCAACGTAAAGCAAGGTAAAGCAACGTAAAGCAACGTAAAGCAAGGCACCGTAATGCAAGGTAAAGCAAGGCAACGTAAAGCAACGTAAAGCAACGTAGAGCAAGGCAACGTAAAGCAGCGTACAGCAAGGCTACGTAAAGCAACGTAAAGCAAGGGAAAGGAAGGCAACGTAAAGCAAGGCTACGTAAAGCAACGTAAAGCAACGTAAAGCAAGGCAAAGAAAGGCAACATAAAGCAAGGTAATGCATGGCAACGGAAAGCAACGTAAAGCAACGTAAAGCAAGGTAAAGCAAGGCAACCTAAAGCAACGTAAAGCAACGTAAAGTAAGGTAAATCAAGGCAACGTAAAGCAACGTAAAGCAAGGCAAGGTAAAGCAAGGTAAAGAAAGGCAAAGCAACGTAAGGCAAGGTAAAGCAAGGCAACTTAAAGTAAGGCAAAGCAAGGCAAAGCAACGTAAAGCAAGGTAAAGCAAGGCAAGCTAAATCTTGGCAAAGCAACATAAAGCAAGGTAAAGCAAGGCAAGGTAAAGCAAGACAAAGCAACGTAAAGCAACGCAAAGCAAGGTAAAGCAACGTAAAGTAAGATAAAGCAAGGTAAAGCAACGCAACGTAAAGCAACGTAAAGCAAGGTAAAGCAATGCAAGGTAAAGCAAGGTAAATCAAGGTAAAGCATGGCAACGTAAAGCAACGTAAAGCAAGGTAAAGCAAGGCAAGGCAAAGCAAGGTAAAGAAACGTAAAGCAAGGCAACATAAAGCAAAATAAAGCAAGGTAAAGCAAGGCAAGGTAAAGCAAGGTAAAGCAAGGCAAGGTAAAGCAAGGTAAAGCAAGGCAAGGTAAAGCAAGGCATCGTAAAGGAACGTAAAGCAAGGCAACGTAAAGGAACGTAAAGCAAGGAAACGTAAAGTAAGGCAACGTAAAGCAAGGCAACATAAAGCAACGTAAAGCAAGGCAACGTAAAGCAACGTAAAGCAAGGCAACGTAAAGCAACGTAAAGCAAGGCAACGTAAACCAAGGCAACTTAAAGCAACGTAAAGCAAGAGAACGTAAAGCAAGGCCACGTAAAGCAACGTAAAGCAAGGCCACGTAAAACAACGTAAAGCAAGCGAACGTAAAGCAAGGCAATGTAAAGCAAGCCAACGTAAGGAAACGTAAAGTAAGGCAACGTAAATCAAGGCAACGTAAAGCAAGGTAAGGTAAAGCAAGGCAACGTAAAGCAAGGCAACGTAAAGCAACGTAAAGCAAGGCAACGTAAAGGAATGTAAAGCAAGGCAACGTAAACCAAGAAAAGCAAGACAAGGTAAGGCAACATAAAGCAAGGCAACGTAAACCAACGTAAAGCAAGGCAACGTAAAGCAAGGCAAGGCAAGGCAACATAAAGCAAGGCAACGTAAAGCAACGGAAAGCAAGGAAAGGCAAGGCAACGTAAAGCAAGTAAAGCAAGGCAACGTAAAGCAAGTCAAGGCAAGGAAACGTAAAGCAAGGCAACGGAAAGCAACGTAAAACAAGGCAACGTAAAGCAACATAAAGCAAGGCAACGTAAAGCAACGTAAAGCAAGGCAACTTAAAGCAACGTAAAGCAAGACAACGTAAAGCATCGTAAAGCAAGGCAACGTAAAGCATCGTAAAGCAAGGCAACGTAAAGCAAGGCAAGGCAAGGCAACGTAAAGCAAGGCAACGTAAAGCAACAGAAAGCAAGGCAAGGCAACGTAAAGCAACGGAAAGCAAGGCAACGTAAAGCAACGTAAAGCAAGGTAACATAAAGAAACATAATGCAAGACAAGTCAAGGAAACTTAAAGCAAGGCAAGGCAAGGCAACGTAAAGCAAGGCAACGTAAAGCAACGTAAAGCAAGGCAACGTAAAGCAACATAAAGCAAGGCAACGTAAAGCAACATAAAGCAAGGCAACGTAAAGCAAGGCAAGGCAACGTAAAGCAAGGCAACGTAAAGCAATGTAAGTCAAGGCAACGTAAAGCAAGGCAACGTAACGAAACGCAACGTAAAGCAACGTAAAGCAAGATAAAGCAACGTACAGGAAGGCAACGTAAAGCAACGTAAAGCAAACCAACGTAAAGCAACGTAAAGCAAGGTAAAGCAAGGTAAAGTCTGTTAAAGCAACGTAAAGCAACGTAAAGCAAGGCAACGTAATGCAAGGTAAAGCAAGGTAAAGCAACGTAAAGCAACGTAAAGCAAGGACACATAAATCAACGTAAAGCAAGGCAACGTAAAGCAAGGTTAAGATAGCTAAAGCAACGTAAAGCAACGTAAAGCAAGGCAACGTAAAGAAAGTTAAAGCAAGGTAAAGCAACGTAAAGCAACGTAAAGCAAGGCAACGTAAAGCAAGGTAAAGCTGGGTAAAGCAAGGTAAAGCAACATAAAGCAACGTAAAGCAAGGCAACATAAAGCAAGGCAATGTAAAGCTAGATAAAGCAAGGGAAAGCAAGGTAAAGCAACGTAAAGCAAGGCAACGTAAAGCAACGTAAAGGAAGGCAACGTAAAACAACGTAAAGCAAGGCAACGTAAGGCAAGGTAAAGCAAGGCAACTTAAAGTAAGGCAAAGCAAGGCAAAGCAACGTAAAGCAAGGTAAAGCAAGGCAAGCTAAATCTTGGCAAAGCAACACAAAGCAAGGTAAAGCAAGGCAAGGTAAAGCAAGACAATGCAACGTAAAGCAACGCAAAGCAAGGTAAAGCAACGTAAAGTAAGATAAAGCAAGGTAAAGAAACGCAACGTAAAGCAACGTAAAGCAAGGTAAAGCAATGCAAGGTAAAGCAAGGTAAATCAAGGTAAAGCATGGCAACGTAAAGCAACGTAAAGCAAGGTAAAGCAAGGCAAGGCAAAGCAAGGTAAAGCAACGTAAAGCAAGGCAACATAAAGCAACATAAAGCAAGGTAAAGCAAGGCAAGGTAAAGCAAGGTAAAGCAAGGCAAGGTAAAGCAAGGCATCGTAAAGGAACGTAAAGCAAGGCAACATAAAGGAACGTAAAGCAAGGAAACGTAAAGTAAGGCAACGTAAAGCAAGGCAACATAAAGCAACGTAAAGCAAGGCAACGTAAAGCAACGTAAAGCAAGGCAACGTAAAGCAACGTAAAGCAAGGCAACGTAAACCAAGGCAACTTAAAGCAACGTAAAGCAAGACAACGTAAAGCAAGGCCACGTAAAGCAACGTAAAGCAAGGCCACGTAAAGCAACGTAAAGCAAGCCAACGTAAAGCAAGGCAACGTAAAGCAAGCCAACGTAAGGAAACGTAAAGTAAGGCAGCGTAAATCAAGGCAACGTAAAGCAAGTTAAGGTAAAGCAAGGCAACGTAAAGCAAGGCAACGTAAAGCAACGTAAAGCAAGGCAATGTAAAGCAACGTAAAGCAAGGCAACGTAAGGCAACATAAAGCAACGTAAAGCAAGGCAACGTAAAGCAACGTAAAGGAAGGCAACGTAAAGCAACGTAAAGCAAGGCCACGTAAAGCAACGTAAAGCAAGGCCACGTAAAGCAACGTAAAGCAAGGCCACGTAAAGCAACGTAAAGCAAGCCAACGTAAAGCAAGCCAACGTAAGGAAACGTAAAGTAAGGCAACATAAATCAAGGCAACGTAAAGCAAGGTAAGGTAAAGCAAGGCAACGTAAAGCAAGGCAACGTAAGGCAACGTAAAGCAAGGCAATGTAAAGCAACGTAAAGCAAGGCAACGTAAGGCAACGTAAAGCAAGGCAAAGTAAAGCAAGGCAACGTAAAGCAACATAAAGCAAGGCAACGTAAAGCAAAGCAACGTAAGGAAACGTAAAGCAAGGGAACGTAAAGCAAGGAAATGTAAAGCAAGGCAACGTAAAGCAAAGTAAATCAAGGCAACGTAAAGGAAGGCAACGTAAGGCAACGTAAATCATCGTAAAGCAAGGCAAAGTAAAGCAAGGCAATGTAAAGCAACGTAAAGCAAGGCAACGTAAAGCAACGTAAAGCAAGGCAACGTAAAGCAAGTCAACGTAAAGCAATGCAAGGCAAGGCAACGTAAAGGAAGGCAACGTAAAGCAACGTAAAGCAAGGCAAGGCAACGTAAAGCAAAGTAAAGCAAGGCAACGTAAATCAAGGCAACGTAAAGCAACGTAAAACAAAGCAACGTAAAGTAAGGCAACGTGAAGCAAGGCAACGTAAAGCAACGTAAAGCAAGGTAACGTAAAGCAACGTAAAGCAAGGAAACGTAAGGCAACATAAAGCAAGGCAACGTAAAGCAACGTAAAGCAAGGCAACATAAGGCAAGGCAAGGCAACGTAAAGCAAGGCAACGTAAAGCAACGTAAAGCAAGGCAAGGCAAGGCAACGTAAAGCAAGGCAAGGCAAGGCAACGTAAAGCAAATCAAGGCAAGGAAACGTAAAGCAAGGCAACGTAAAGCAACTTAAAGCAAGGCAACGTAAAGTAAGGCAAAGCAAGGCAACGTAAAGCAAGGCAACGTAAAGCAACGTAAAGCAAGGCAACGTAAAGCAACGTAAAGCAAGGCAACGTAAAGCAACGTAAAGCAAGGCAAGGCAAGGCAACGTAAGGCAAGGCAAGGCAACGTAAAGCACGGCAAGGCAAGGCAACGTAAAGTAAGGCAAAGCAAGGCAACGTAAAGCAAGGCAACGTAAAGCAACGTAAAGCAAGGCAACGTAAAGCAACGTAAAGCAAGGCAAGGCAAGGCAAAGTAAAGCAAGTAAAGGCAAGGTAACGTAAAGCAATTCAAGGCAAGGAAACGTAAAGCAAGGCAACGTAAAGCAACGTAAAACAAGGCAACGTAAAGCAACGTAAAGGAAGGCAACGTAAAGCAACGTAAAGCAAGACAACGTAAAGCAAGGCCACGTAAAGCAACGTAAAGCAAGGCCACGTAAAGCAACGTAAAGAAAGCCAACGTAAAGCAAGCCAACGTAAAGCAAGCCAACGTAAGGAAACGTAAAGTAAGGCAACGTAAATCAAGGCAACGTAAAGCAAGGTAAGGTAAAGCAAGGCAAGGTAAAGCAAGGCAACGTAAGGCAACGTAAAGCAAGGCAATGTAAAGCAACGTAAAGCAAGGCAACGTAAGGCAACGTAAAGCAAGGCAAAGTAAAGCAAGGCAACGTAAAGCAACATAAAGCAAGGCAACGTAAAGCAAAGCAACGTAAGGAAACGTAAAGCAAGGGAACGTAAAGCAAGGAAATGTAAAGCAAGGCAACGTAAAGCAAGGGAAAGCAAGATAAAGCAAGGTAAAGCAAGGCAACGTAAAGCAATGCAAGGCAAGGCAACGTAAAGGAAGGCAACGTAAAGCAACATAAAGCAAGGCAAGGCAACGTAAACCAAAGTAAAGCAAGGCAACGTAAACCAAGGCAACGTAAAGCAACGTAAAACAAAGCAACGTAAAGTAAGGCAACGTGAAGCAAGGCAACGTAAAGCAACGTAAAGCAAGGTAACGTAAAGCAACGTAAAGCAAGGAAACGTAAGGCAACATAAAGCAAGGCAACGTAAAGCAACGTAAAGCAAGGCAACATAAAGCAAGGCAAGGCAACGTAAAGCAAGGCAACGTAAAGCAACGTAAAGCAAGGCAAGGCAAGGCAACGTAAAGCAAGTCAAGGCAAGGCAACGTAAAGCAAATCAAGGCAAGGAAACGTAAAGCAAGGCAACGTAAAGCAACTTAAAGCAAGGCAACGTAAAGTAAAGGCAAAGCAAGGCAACGTAAAGCAAGGAAACGTAAAGTAACGTAAAGCAAGGCAACGTAAAGCAACTTAAAGCAAGGCAAGGCAAGGCGACGTAAGGCAAGGCAAGGCAACGTAAAGCAAGGCAAGGCAAGGCAACGTAAAGTAAGGCAAAGCAAGGCAACGTAAAGCAAGGCAACGTAAAGCAACGTAAAGCAAGGCAACGTAAAGCAACGTAAAGCAAGGCAAGGCAAGGCAACGTAAAGCAAGTAAAGGCAAGGCAACGTAAAGCAAGTCAAGGCAAGGAAACGTAAAGCAAGGCAACGTAAAGCAACTTAAAACAAGGCAACGTAAAGCAACGTAAAGCAAGGCAACGTAAAGCAACGTAAAGCAAGGCAACTTAAAGCAACGTAAAGCAAGACAACGTAAAGCATCGTAAAGCAAGGCAACATAAAGCATCGTAAAGCAAGGCAACGTAAAGCAAGGCAAGGCAAGGCAACGTAAAGCAAGGCAAAGTAAAGCAACGTAAAGCAAGGCAAGGCAACGTAAAGCAAGGCAACGTAAAGCAACAGAAAGCAAGGCAAGGCAACGTAAAGCAAGGCAACGTAAAGCAACTGAAAGCAAGGCAACGTAAAGCAACGTAAAGCAAGGTAACGTAAAGAAACATAATGCAAGACAAGTCAAGGAAACGTAAAGCAAGGCAAGGCAAGGCAACGTAAAGCAAGGCAACGTAAAGCAACGTAAAGCAAGGCAACGTAAAGCAACATAAAGCAAGGCAACGTAAAGCAAGGCAAGGCAAGGCAACGTAAAGCAAGGCAAGGCAAGGCAACGTAAAGCAAGGCAACGTAAAGCAAGGTAAAGATAGCTAAAGCAACGTAAAGCAACGTAAAGCAAGGCAACGTAAAGAAAGGTAAAGCAAGGTAAAGCAACGTAAAGCAACGTAAAGCAAGGCAACGTAAAGCAAGGTAAAGCTGGGTAAAGCAAGGTAAAGCAACATAAAGCAACGTAAAGCAAGGCAACATAAAGCAAGGCAATGTAAAGCAAGATAAAGCAAGGGAAAGCAAGGTAAAGCAACGTAAAGCAAGGCAACGTAAAGCAACGTAAAGGAAGGCAACGTAAAACAACGTAAAGCAAGGCAACGTAAAGCAAGGTAAAGCAAGGTAAAGCAACGTAAAGCAAGGTAAAGCAAGGCAATGTAAAGCAACGTAAAGCAACGTAAAGCAAGGTAAAGCAAGGTAAAGGAAGGCAACATAAAGCTAGGTAAAGCAAGACAACGTAAAGCAACGTAAAGCAAGGTAAAGCAACGTAAAGCAACGTAAAGCAAGGCACCGTAATGCAAGGTAAAGCAAGGCAACGTAAAGCAACGTAAAGCAACGTAGAGCAAGGCAACGTAAAGCAACGTACAGCAAGGCTACGTAAAGCAACGTAAAGCAAGGGAAAGCAAGGCAACATAAACAAGGCTACGTAAAGCAACGTAAAGCAACGTAAAGCAAGGCAAAGAAAGGCAACATAAAGCAAGGTAATGCATGGCAACGGAAAGCAATGTAAAGCAACGTAAAGCAACGTAAAGCAAGGTAAAGCAAGGCAACGTAAAGCAACGTAAAGCAACGTAAAGTAAGGTAAATCAAGGCAACGTAAAGCAACGTAAAGCAAGGCAACGTAAAGCAAGGTAAAGAAAGGCAAAGCAACGTAAGGCAAGGTAAAGCAAGGCAACATAAAGTAAGGCAAAGCAAGGCAAAGCAACGTAAAGCAAGGTAAAGCAAGGCAAGCTAAATCTTGGCAAAGCAACACAAAGCAAGGTAAAGCAAGGCAAGGTAAAGCAAGACAAAGCAACGTAAAGCAACGCAAAGCAAGGAAAAGCAACGTAAAGTAAGATAAAGCAAGGTAAAGCAACGCAACGTAAAGCAACGTAAAGCAAGGTAAAGCAATGCAAGGTAAAGCAAGGTAAATCAAGGTAAAGCATGGCAACGTAAAGCAACGTAAAGCAAGGTTAAGCAAGGCAAGGCAAAGCAAGGTAAAGCAACGTAAAGCAAGGCAACATAAAGCAACATAAAGCAAGGTAAAGCAAGGCAAGGTAAAGCAAGGTAAAGCAAGGCAAGGTAAAGCAAGGCATCGTAAAGGAACGTAAAGCAAGGAAACGTAAAGTAAGGCAACGTAAAGCAAGGCAACATAAAGCAACGTAAAGCAAGGCAACGTAAAGCAACGTAAAGCAAGGCAACGTAAAGCAAGGCAACTTAAAGCAACGTAAAGCAAGACAACGTAAAGCAAGGCCACGTAAAGCAACATAAAGCAAGGCCACGTAAAGCAACGTAAAGCAAGCCAACGTAAAGCAAGGCAATGTAAAGCAAGCCAACGTAAGGAAACGTAAAGTAAGGCAACGTAAATCAAGGCAACGTAAAGCAAGGTAAGGTAAAGCAAGGCAACGTAAAGCAAGGCAACGTAAAGCAAGGCAATGTAAAGCAACGTAAAGCAAGACAACGTAAAGTAAGTCAACGTAAAGCAAGGCAACGTAAGGCAACATAAAGCAAGGCAACGTAAAGCAAGGCAACGTAAAGCAAGGCAACGTAAGGCAACGTAAAGCAAGGCAACGTAAAGCAAGGCAACGTAAAGCAACATAAAGAAAGGCAACGTAAAGCAAGGCAACGTAAAGCAACATAAAGCAAGGCAACATAAATCAAGGCAACGTAAGGCAACGTAAGGCAACGTAAAGCAACATAAAGCAAAGCAACTTAAAGCAACGTAAGGTAACGTAAAGCAAGGCAACGTAAAGCAAGGCATCGTAAAGCAAAGTAAAGCAAGGGAACGTAAAGGAAGGCAACGTAAGGAAACGTACAGCATCGTAAAGCAAGGCAAAGTAAAGCAAGGCAACGTAAAGAAACGTAAAGCAAGGCAACGTAAAGCAAGGCAACGTAAGGCAACGTAAAGCAACGTAAAGCAAGGCAACGTAAAGCCACGTAAAGCAAGGCAACGTAAAGCCACGTATAAGCAAGGCAACGTAAAGCAACGTAAAGCAAGGCAAGGCAAGGCAACGTAAAGCAAGGCAAGGCAAGGCAACATAAAGCAAGGCAATGTAAAGCAACGTAAAGCAAGGCAACGTAAAGCAAGGCAAGGCAAGGCAACATAAAGCAAGGCAACCTAAAGCAACGTAAAGCAAGGCAAGGCAAGGCAACGTAAAGCAAGTAAAGGCAAGGCAACGTAAAGCAAGTCAAGGCAAGGAAACGTAAAGCAAGGCAACGGAAAGCAACGTAAAACAAGGCAACGTAAAGCAACGTAAAGCAAGGCAATGTAAAGCAACGTAAAGCAAGGCAACTTAAAGCAACGTAAAGCAAGACAACGTAAAGCATCGTAAAGCAAGGCAACGTAAAGCATCGTAAAGCAAGGCAACGTAAAGCAAGGCAAGGCAAGGCAACGTAAAGCAAGGCAACGTAAAGCAACAGAAAGCAAGGCAAGGCAACGTAAAGCAAGGCAACGTAAAGCAACGGAAAGCAAGGCAACGTAAAGCAACGTAAAGCAAGGTAACATAAAGAAACATAATGCAAGACAAGTCAAGGAAACGTAAAGCAAGGCAAGGCAAGGCAACGTAAAGCAACGTAAAGCAAGGCAACGTAAAGCAACATAAAGCAAGGCAACGTAAAGCAACATAAAGCAAGGCAACGTAAAGCAAGGCAAGGCAACGTAAAGCAAGGCAACGTAAAGCAATGTAAGTCAAGGCAACGTAAAGCAAGGCAACGTAACGAAACGCAACGTAAAGCAACGTAAAGCAACGTAAAGCAAGGTAAAGCAACGTAAAGGAAGGCAACGTAAAGCAGGGTAAAGCAAGGTAAAGCAACGTAAAGCAACGTAAAGCAACGTAAAGCAAGGACACATAAATCAACGTAAAGCAAGGCAACGTAAAGCAAGGTAAAGATAGCTAAAGCAACGTAAAGCAACGTAAAGCAAGGCAACGTAAAGAAAGGTAAAGCAAGGTAAAGCAACGTAAAGCAACGTAAAGCAAGGCAACGTAAAGCAGGGTAAAGCAAGGTAAAGCAACGTAAAGCAACGTAAAGCAAGGACACATAAATCAACGTAAAGCAAGGCAACGTAAAGCAAGGTAAAGATAGCTAAAGCAACGTAAAGCAACGTAAAGCAAGGCAACGTAAAGAAAGGTAAAGCAAGGTAAAGCAACGTAAAGCAACGTAAAGCAAGGCAACGTAAAGCAAGGTAAAGCTGGGTAAAGCAAGGTAAAGCAACATAAAGCAACGTAAAGCAAGGCAACATAAAGCAAGGCAATGTAAAGCAAGATAAAGCAAGGGAAAGCAAGGTAAAGCAACGTAAAGCAACGTAAAGTAAGGCAACGTAAAACAACGTAAAGCAAGGCAACGTAAAACAAGGTAAAGCAAGGTAAAGCAACGTAAAGCAAGGTAAAGCAAGGCAATGTAAAGCAACGTAAAGCAACGTAAAGCAAGGTAAACAAGGTAAAGCTAGGTAAAGCAACGTAAAGCAAGGCAACGTAAAGCAAGTTAAAGCAAGGTAAAGCAAGGTAAAGCAAGGCAACATAAAGCTAGGTAAAGCAAGACAACGTATAGCAACGTAAAGCAAGGTAAAGCAACGTAAAGCAACGTAAAGCAAGGCACCGTAATTCAAGGTAAAGCAAGGCAACGTAAAGCAACGTAAAGCAACGTAGAGCAAGGCAACGTAAAGCAACGTACAGCAAGGCTACGTAAAGCAACGTAAAGCAACGTAAAGCAAGGGAAAGCAAGGCAACGTAAAGCAAGGCTACGTAAAGCAACGTAAAGCAAGGTAAAGAAAGGCAACGTAAAGGAAGGTAAAGCATGGCAACGGAAAGCAACGTAAAGCAACGTAATGCAACGTAAAGCAAGGTAAAGCAAGGCAACGTAAAGCAACGTAAAGCAACGTAAAGTAAGGTAAATCAAGGCAACGTAAAGCAACATAAAGCAAGGCAACGTAAAGCAAGGTAAAGAAAGGCAAAGCAACGTAAGGCAAGGTAAAGCAAGGCAACGTAAAGGAAGGCAAAGCAACTCAAAGCAACGTAAAGCAAGGTAAAGCAAGGCAAGCTAAATCTTGGCAAAGCAACACAAAGCAAGGTAAAGCAAGGCAAGGTAAAGCAAGATAAAGCAACGTAAAGCAAGGTAAAGCAATGCAAGGTAAACCAAGGTAAATCAAGGTAAAGCATGGCAACGTAAAGCAACGTAAAGCAAGGTAAAGAAAGGCAAGGCAAAGCAAGGTAAAGCAACGTAAAGCAAGGCAACATAAAGCAACATAAAGCAGGGTAAAGCAAGGCAAGGTAAAGCAAGGTAAAGTAAGGCAAGGTAAAGCAAGGCATCGTAAAGGAACGTAAAGCAAGGCAACATAAAGCAACGTAAAGCAAGGCAACGTAAAGCAACGTAAAGCAAGGCAACGTAAAGCAACGTAAAGCAAGGCAACGTAAAGCAAGGCCACGTAAAGCAACGTAAAGCAATCCAACATAAAGCAAGCCAACGTAAGGAAACGTAAAGTAAGGCAACGTAAATCAAGGCAACGTAAAGCAAGGTAAGGTAAAGCAAGGCAACGTAAAGCAAGGCAACGTGAGGCAACGTAAAGCAGGGCAATGTAAAGCAACGTAAAGCAAGGCAACGTAAGGTAACGTAAAGCAACGTAAAGCAAGGCAACGTAAAGCAACATAAAGCAAGGCAACGTAAAGCAAAGCAACGTAAGGAAACGTAAACCAAGGGAACGTAAAGCAAGGAAACGTAAAGCAAGGCAACGTAAAGCAAAGTAAATCAAGGCAACGTAAAGGAAGGCAACGTAAGGCAACGTAAAGCATCGTAAACAAGGCAAAGTAAAGCAAGGCAATGTAAAGCAACGTAAAGCAAGGCAACGTAAAGCAACGTAAAGCAAGGCAACGTAAAGCAAGTCAACGTAAAGCAATGCAAGGCAAGGCAACGTAAAGGAAGGCAACGTAAAGCAACGTAAAGCAAGGCAAGGCAACGTAAAGCAAAGTAAAGCAAGGCAACGTAAATCAAGGCAACGTAAAGCAACGTAACGCAAAGCAACGTAAAGTAAGGCAACGTAAAGCAAGGCAACGTAAAGCAACGTAAAGCAAGGTAACGTAAAGCAAGGTAAAGCAAGGCAACGTAAAGCAACGTAAAGCAAGGCAAGGTAAGGCAACATAAAGCAAGGCAACGTAAAGCAACGTAAAGCAAGGCAACATAAAGCAAGGCAAGGCAACGTAAAGCAAGGCAACGTAAAGCAACGTAAAGCAAGGCAAGGCAAGGCAATGTAAAGCAAGTCAAGGCAAGGCAACGTAAAGCAAATCAAGGCAAGGAAACGTAAAGCAAGGTAACGTATAGCAACTTAAAACAAGGCAACGTAAAGCAACGTAAAGCAAGGCAACGTAAAGTAAGGCAAAGCAAGGCAACGTAAAGCAAGGCAACGTAAAGCAACGTAAAGCAAGGCAAGGCAAGGCAACGTAAAGGAAGAGAACGTAAAGCAACGTAAAGCAAGGCAACGTAAAGCAATGTAAAGCAAGGCAACATAAACCAAGAAAAGCAAGACAAGGCAAGGCAACGTAAAGCAAGGCAAGGCAAGGCAACGTAAAGCAACGTAAATTAAGGCAATGTAAAGCAACGTAAAGCAAGGCAAGGCAAGGCAACGTAAAGCAAGGCAACGTAAACCAACGTGAAGCAAGGCAAGGCAAGGCAACGTAAAGCAAGACAACGTAAAGCAACGTAAAGCAAGGCAACGTAAAGCAATTTAAAGGAAGGCAACGTAAACCAAGAAAAGAAAGACAAGGCAAGGCAACGTAAAGCAAGGCAAGGCAAGGCAACGTAAAGCAAGGCAACCTAAATCAAGGCAAGGCAAGGCAACGTAAAGCAAGGCAACGTAAAGCAACGTAAAGCAAGGCAATGAAAAGCAACGTAAAGCAAGGCAAAGTAAAGCAAGGCAAGGCAAGGCAACGTAAAGCAAGGCAACGTAAAGCAAAGGAAAGCAAGGCAAGTCAAGGCAACTTAAAGCAAAGCAAGGCAAGGCAACGTAAACAAGGAAACGTAAAGCAATGTAAAGCAAGGCAACGTAAAGCAACGTAAAGCAAGGCAAAGTTAAGTAAGGCAACGTAATGCAACGCAAAGCAAGGCAACGTAAAGTAAGGCAACGTAAAGCAACGTAAGGAAAGGTAAAGTAAGGAAACGTAAAGCAACGTAAAGCAAGGAATCCTAAAGCAAGGCAACGTAAAGCAACGTAAAGCAAGGCAACGTAAAGCAAGGCAACTTAAAGCAAAGTAAAATAAAGCAACGTAAAACAACGTAAAGCAACGTAAAGCAAGGCAACGTAAAGCAAGGCAACGTAAAGCAATGCAACGTGAAGCAAGGCAACGAAAAACAACGTAAAGTAAGGCAACGTATACCAAAGTAAAGTAAGACAACGTTAATTTAGGCAACGTAAGGCAACGTAAAGTAAGGCATCGTAAAGAAAGGCAACGTAAAGCAAGTCAACGTAAAGCAAGTCAACGTAAAGCAAGGCAACGTAAGGCAACGTAAAGCAAGGCAACGTAAAGCAAGGCAACATAAGGCAACGTAAAGCAAGGCAACGTAAAGCAAGGCAACGTAAAGCAACATAACGAAAGGCAACGTAAAGCAAGGCAACATATAGCAACATAAAAAAGGCAACGTAAAGCAAGGCAACGTAAGGCAACGTAAGGCAACGTAAAGCAACATAATGCAAGGCAACCTTAAGCAACGCAAGGTAACGTAAAGCAAGGCAACGTAAAGCAAGGCATCGTAAAGCAACGTAAAGCAAGGGAACGTAAATCAAGGAAACGTAAAGCAAGGCAACGTAAAGCAAAGTAAATCAAGGCAACGTAAAGGAAGGCAACGTAAGGCAACGTAACGCATCGTAAAGCAAGGCAAAGTAAAGCAAGGCATCGTAAAGCAACGTAAAGCAAAGTAAAGCAAGGTAAACAAGGTAAAGCAAGGTAAAGCAACGTAAAGCAAGGCAACGTAAAGCAAGGGAAAGCAAGGTAAAGCAAGGTAAAGCAAGGCAACGTAAAGCAACGTAAAGCAAGACAACGTAAAGCAACATAAAGCAAGACAAAGTAAAGCAACGTAAAGCAAGGTAAATCAACGTAAAGCAACGTAAAGCATGGTAAAGCAAGGCAACGAAATGCAAGGTAAAGCAAAGCAACGTAAAGCAACGTAAAGCAACGTAGAGCAAGGCAACGTAAAGCAACGTACAGCAAGGCAACGTAAAGCAACGTAAAGCAAGGTAAAGCAAGGCAACGTAAAGCAAGGCTACGTAAAGCAACGTAAAGCAACGTAAAGCAAGGTAAAGAAAGGCAAAGTAAAGCAAGGTAAATCATGGAAACGTAAAGCAACGTAAAGTAAGGTAAAGCAAGGAAACGTAAAGAAACGTAAAGCAACGTAAAGCAAGGTAAATCAAGGCCACGTAAAGCAACGTAAAGCAAGGCAACGTAAAGCACGGTAAAGAAAGGCAAAGCAACGTAAGGCAAGGTAAAGCAAGGCAACGTAAAGTAAGGCAAAGCAAGGCAAAGCAACGTAAAGCAAGGTAAAGCAAGGCAAGATAAATCTTGGCAAAGCAACATAAAGCAAGGTAAAGCAAGGCAAGGTAAAGCAAGACAAAGCAACGTAAAGCAAGGTAAAGCAAGGTAAAGCAACGTAAAGCAAGGCAACGTAAAGCAACGTAAATAAGGCAACGTAAAGCAACGTAAAGCAAGGCAACGTAAACCAAGGCAACTTAAAGCAACGTAAAGCAAGGCAACGTAAAGCAAGGCCATGTAAAGCAATGTAAAGCAAGTCACCGTAAAGCAAGGCAACGTAAGGCAACGTAAATCAAGGCAACGTAAAGCAACGTAAAGCAAGGCAACGTAAGGCAACGTAAAGCAAGGCAAAGTAAAGCAAGGCAACGTAAAGCAACATAAAGCAAGGCAACGTAAATCAAAGCAACGTAAGGATACGTAAAGCAAGGGAACGTAAAGCAAGGAAACGTAAAGCAAGGCAACGTAAAGCAAAGTAAATCAAGGCAACGTAAAGGAAGGCAACGTAAGGCAACGTAAAGCGTCGTAAAGCAAGGCAAAGTAAAGAAAGGCAACGTAAAGCAACGTAAAGCAAGGCAACGTAAAGCAATGTAAGGCAAGGCAACGTAAAGCAAGGCAACGTAAAGCAACGTAACGCAAAGCAACGTAAACTAAGGCAACGTAAAGCAAGGCAACGTAAAGCAACGTAAAGCAAGGCAACGTAAAGCAATGTAAAGCAAGGCAAAGTAAACCATGAAAAGCAAGACAAGGCAAGGAAACGTAAAGCAAGGCAAGGCATTGCAACGTAAAGCAAGGCAACATAAATCAAGTCAATGTAAAGCAAGGAAAGGCAAGGCAACCTAAAGGAAGTCAAGGCAAGGCAACGTAAAGCAAGTCAAGGCAAGGAAACGTAAAGCAAGGCAACGTAAAGCAACTTAAAACAAGGTAACGTAAAGCAACGTAAAGCAAGGCAACGTAAAGCAAGGCAATGTAAAGCAACGTAAAGCAAGGCAACGTAAAGCAACGTAAAGCAAGGCAAGGCAAGGCAACGTAAAGCAAGGCAACGTAAAGCAATGTAAAGCAAGGCAACGTAAAGCAACGTAAAGAAAGGCAAGGCAAGGCAACGTAAAGCAAGGCAACGTAAAGCAACGTAAAGCAAGGCAACGTAATCCAACGTAAAGCAAGGCAAGGCAAGGAAACGTAAAGCAAGACAACGTAAAGCAACGTAAAGCAAGGCAACGTAAAGCAATGTAAAGCAAGGCAAAGTAAACCAAGAAAATCAAGACAAGGCAAGGCAACGTAAAGCAAGGCAAGGCAACATAAAGCAAGGAAACGTAAAGCAACGTAAAGCAAGGCAACGTAAAGCAAGGCAAGGCAAGGTAACATAAAGCAATGCAACGTAAAGCAAAGTAAAACAAGGCAAGGCAAGGCAACGTAAAGCAAGGCAAGGCAAGGCAACGTAAAGCAAAGCAAGGCAAGGGAACGTAAAGCAAGGCAACGTAAAGCAACGTAAAGCAAGGCAACGTAAAGGAACGTAAAGCAAGGCAAAGTTAAGTAAGGCAAGGTAAAGCAACGTAAAGCAAGGCAACGTAAAGCAAGGCAACGTAAAGCAACGTAAAGCAAGGCAACGTAAAGCAAGGCAAAGTAAAGCAACGTAAAGCCAGGCAAAGTAAAGCAAGGCAACGTAAAGCAAGGCAAAGTAAAGCAACGTAAAGCCAGGCAAAGTAAAGCAAGGCAAGGCAACGTAAAGCAAGGCAACATAAAGCAACGTAAAGCAACGTGAAGTAAGGTAAATCAAGGCAACGTAAAGCAACGTAAAGCAAGGCAACGTAAAGCAAGGTAAAGAAAGGCAAAGCAACGTAAGGCAAGGTAAAGCAAGGCAACATAAAGTAAGGCAAAGCAACGTAAAGCAACGTAAAGCAAGGTAAAGAAAGGCAAGGCAAAGCAAGGTAAAGCAACGTAGAGCAAGGCAACATAAAGCAACATAAAGCAGGGAAAAGCAAGGCAAGTTAAAGCAAGGTAAAGCAAGGGAAGGTAAAGCAAGGCATCGTAAAGGTACGTAAACCAAGGCAACAATAGGAACTTAAAGCAAGGAAACGTAAAGTAAGGCAACGTAAAGCAAGGCAACATAAAGCAACGTAAAGCAAGGCAACGTAAAGCAACGCAAAGCAAGGCAACTTAAAGCAACGTAAAGCAAGGCAACGTAAACCAAGGCAACTTAAAGCAACGTAAAGCAAGACAACGTAAAGCCAGGCCACGTAAAGCAACTTAAAGCAATCCAACGTAAAGCAAGCCAACGTAAAGCAGGGCAATGTAAAGCAACGTAAAGCAAGGCAACGTAAGGCAACGTAAAGCAAGGCAAAGTAAAGCAAGGCAACGTAAAGCAACATAAAGCAAGGCAACGTAAAGCAAAGCAACGTAAGGAAACGTAAAGCAAGGGAACGTAAAGCAAGGCAACGTAAAGCAAGGCAACGTAAAGCAAAGTAAACAAGGCAAAGTAAAGCAAGGCAATGTAAAGCAACGTAAAGCAAGGCAACGTAAAGCAACGTAAAGCAAGGCAACGTAAAGCAAGGCAACGTAAATCAATGCAAGGCAAGGCAACTTAAGGGAAGGCAACGTAAAGCAACGTAAAGCAAGGCAAGGCAACGTAAAGCAAAGTAAAGCAAGGCAACGTAAAGCATGGCAACGTAAAGCAACGTAAATAAGGCAACGTAAAGCAAGGCAACGTAAAGCAACGTAAAGCAAGGTAACGTAAAGCAACGTACAGCAAGGCAAGGTAAGGCAACATAAAGCAAGGCAACGTAAAGCAACGTAAAGCAAGGCAACATAAAGCAAGTCAAGGCAACGTAAAGCAAGGCAACGTAAAGCAACGTAAAGAAAGGCAAGGCAAGTCAACGTAAAGCAAGTCAAGGCAAGGCAACGTAAAGCAAATCAAGGCAAGGAAACTTAAAGCAAGGCAACGTAAAGCAACTTAAAGCAAGGCAACGTAAAGCCACTTAAAACAAGGCAACGTAAAGCAACGTAAAGCAAGGCAAGGCAAGGCAACGTAAAGTAAGGCAAAGCAAGGCAACGTAAAGCAAGGCAACGTAAAGCAACGTAAAGCAAGGCAACGTAAAGCAACGTAAAGCAAGGCAAGGCAAGGCAACGTAAAGCAAGTAAAGGCAAGGCAACGTAAAGCAAGTCAAGGCAAGGAAACGTAAAGCAAGGCAAGGCAAGGCAACGTAAAGCAAGGCAACGTAAAGCAACGTAAAGCAAAGTAAAACAAGGCAACGTAAAGCCACGTAAAAAAGGCAACGTAAAGCAAGGTAAAGCAAGACAAGGCAAGGCAACGTAAAGCAAGGCAAGGCAAGGCAACGTAAAGCAAGGCAACGTAAAGCAACGTAAAGCAAGGCAACGTAAAGCAAGGCAAGTCAAGGCAACGTAAAGCAAGGCAACGTAAAGCAAGGCAAGGCAAGGCAACGTAAAGCAAGGCAACGTAAAGCAACAGAAAGCAAGGCAAGGCAACGTAAAGCAAGGACATGTAAAGTAAGGCAAAGCAAGGCAACGTAAAGCAAGGTAACGTAAAGAAACATAATGCAAGACAAGTCAAGGAAACGTAAAGCAAGGCAAGGCAAGGCAACGTAAAGCAAGGTAAATCAAGACAAGGCAAGGCAACGTAAAACAAGGCAAGGCAAGGCAACGTAAAGCAAGACAACGTAAGGCAACGTAAAGCAATGCAACGTAAAACAATGTAAAGCAAGGCAACGTAAACCAAGAAAAGCAAGACAAGGCAAGGCAACGTAAAGCAACGTAAAGCAAGGCAACTTAAAGCAACGTAAATCAAGACAACGTAAAGCATCGTAAAGCAAGGCAACGTAAAGCATCGTAAAGCAAGGCAACATAAAGCAAGGCAAGGCAAGGCAACGTAAAGCAAGGCAACGTAAAGCAAGGCAAGGCAAGGCAACGTAAATCAAGGCAACGTAAATCAACAGAAAGCAAGGTAAGGCAACGTAAAGCAAGGCAACGTAAAGCAACGGAAAGCAAGGCAACGTAAAGCAACGGAAAGCAAGGTAACGTAAAGAAACATAATGCAAGACAAGTCAAGGAAACGTAAAGCAAGGCAAGGCAAGGCAACGTAAAGCAACGTAAAGCAAGGAAACGTAAAGAAACATAAAGCAAGGCAACGTAAAGCAAGGCAAGGCAAGGCAACGTAAAGCACGGCAAGGCAAGGCAACGTAAAGCAAGGCAACGTAAAGCAACGTAAGGCAAGGAAACGTAAAGCAAGGCAACGTAACGAAACGCAACGTAAAGCAACGTAAAGCAACGTAAAGCAAGGTAAAGCAATGTAAAGGAAGGCAACGTAAAGCAACGTAAAGCAAACCAACGTAAAGCAACGTAAAGCAACGTAAAGCAGGGTAAAGCAAGGTAAAGCAACGTAAAGCAACGTAAAGCAAGGACAAATAAGTCAACGTAAAGCAAGGCAATGTAAAGCAAGGTAAAGAAAGCTAAAGAAAGGTAAAGCAACGTAAAGCAACGTAAAGCAAGGCAACGTAAAGAAAGGGAAAGCAAGGTAAAGAAAGGTAAAGCAACGTAAAGCAACGTAAAGCAAGGCAAGTTAAAGCAACGTAAAGTAAGGCAAAGTAAAGCAACGTAAAGCAAGGCAACGTAAAGCAAGGCAACTTAAAGCAAAGTAAAATAAAGCAACGTAAAGCAAGGCAACGTACAGTAAGGCAACGTGAAGCAAGTCAACGTAAAGCAAGAAAAAGTAAAGCAACGTAAAGTAAGGCACCGTAAAGTAAGGCAACGTAAGGCAATGTAAAGCAAGGCAACGTAAAGTAAGGCAACGTAAGTCAACGTAAAGTAAGGCAACGTAAAGCAACGTAAACTAAGGAAACGTATAGCAAAGTAAAGCAAGGCAAGGTAAAGTTAGGCAACGTAAGGCAACGTAAAGCAAGGCAACGTAAAGCAAGTCAACGTAAAGCAAGGCAACGTAAGGCAACGTAAAGCAAGGCAACGTAAAGCAAGGCAACATAAAGCAACATAAAGAAAGGCAACGTAAAGCAAGGCAACGTAAAGCAACATAAAGCAAGGCAACGTAAGGCAACGTAAGGCAACGTAAAGCAACATAAAGCAAGGTAACTTAAAGCAACGTAAGGTAACGTAAAGCAAGGCAACGTAAAGCAAGGCATCGTAAAGCAAAGTAAAGCAAGGGAACGTAAAGCTACGTAAAGTAAAGCAACGTAAAGCAACGTAAAGCAACGTAAACCAAGGCAAAGTAAAGCAACGTAAAGCAAGGCAACGTAAAGCAAGGCAACGTAAAGCAATGTAAAGCAAGGAAACGTAAAGAAACTTAAAGCAAGGCAAGGCAACGTAAAGCAAGGCAACGTAAAGCAACGTAAAGCAAGGCAAGGCAAGGCAACGTAATGCAAGGCAACGTAAAGCAAGGCAACGTAAACCAAAGTGAAGCAAGGCAAGGCAGGGGAACGTAAAGCAAGACAACATAAAGCAACGTAAAGCAAGGCAACGTAAAGCAATGTAAAGCAAGGCAACGTAAACCAAGAAAAGAAAGACAAGGCAAGGCAACGTAAAGCAAGGCAAGGCAAGGCAACGTAAAGCAAGGCAACGTAAAGCAACGTAAAGCAAGGCAAGGCAAGGCAACCTAAATCAAGGCAAGGCAAGGCAATGTAAAGCAAAGCAAGGCAAGGCAACGTAAAGCAAGGAAACGTAAAGCAACGTAAAGCAAGGAAACCTAAAGCAACGTAAAGCAAGGAAACGTAAAGCAACATAAAGCAAGGCAAAGTTAAGTAAGGCAACGTAAAGCAACGTAAAGCAAGGAAACCTAAAGGAAGGCAACGTAAAGCAACGTAAAGCAAGGCAACGTAAAGCAAGGCAACGTAAAGCAACGTAAAGCAAGACAACGTAAAGGAAGGCAAAGTAAAGCAACGTAAAGCAAGGAAACGTAAAGCAACGTTAAGCAAGGAAACGTAAAGCAAGGCAACTTAAAGCAAAGTAAAATAAAGCGACGTAAAGCAAGGCAACGTGAAGCAAGGCAACGTAAAGCAAGACAACGTAAAGCAACGTAAGTAAGGCAACGTAAAGTAAGGCAACGTAAGGCAATGTAAAGCAAGGCAACGTAAAGTAAGGCAACGTAAGTCAACGTAAAGTAAGGCAACGTAAAGCAACGTAAAGCAAGGACACATAAATCAACGTAAAGCAAGGCAACGTAAAGCAAGGTAAAGCAAGGCAACGTAAAGCCACGTAAAGCAAGGCAACGTAAAGCAACGTAAAGCAAGGCAACGTAAAGCAACGTAAAGAATGGCAAGGCAAGGCAACGTAAAGCAAGACAACGTAAAGCAACGTAAAGCAAGGCAACGTAAAGGAATGTAAAGCAAGGCAACGTAAACCAAGAAAAGCCAGACAAGGTAAGGCAACATAAAGCAAGGCAACGTAAAGCAACGTAAAGCAAGGCAACGTAAAGCAAGGCAAGGCAAGGCAACATAAAGCAAGGCAACGTAAAGCAACGGAAAGCAAGGCAAGGCAAGGCAACGTAAAGCAAGTAAAGCAAGGCAACGTAAAGCAAGTCAAGGCAAGGAAACGTAAAGCAAGGCAACGGAAAGCAACGTAAAACAAGGCAACGTAAAGCAACATAAAGCAAGGCAACGTAAAGCAACGTAAAGCAAGGCGACTTAAAGCAACGTAAAGCAAGACAACGTAAAGCATCGTAAAGCAAGGCAACGTAAAGCATCGTAAAGCAAGGCAACGTAAAGCAAGGCAAGGCAAGGCAACGTAAATCAAGGCAACGTAAAGCAACAGAAAGCAAGGCAAGGCAACGTAAAGCAACGGAAAGCAAGGCAACGTAAAGCAACGGAAAGCAAGGCAACGTAAAGCAACGTAAAGCAAGGTAACATAAAGAAACATAATGCAAGACAAGTCAAGGAAACTTAAAGCAAGGCAAGGCAAGGCAACGTAAAGCAAGGCAACGTAAAGCAACGTAAAGCAAGGCAACGTAAAGCAACATAAAGCAAGGCAACGTAAAGCAACATAAAGCAAGGCAACGTAAAGCAAGGCAAGGCAACGTAAAGCAAGGCAACGTAAAGCAATGTAAGTCAAGGCAACGTAAAGCAAGGCAACGTAACGAAACGCAACGTAAAGCAACGTAATGCAGGGTAAAGCAAGGTAAAGCAAGGTAAAGCAACGTAAAGCAAGGACACATAAATCAACGTAAAGCAAGGCAACGTAAAGCAAGGTTAAGATAGCTAAAGCAACGTAAAGCAACGTAAAGCAAGGCAACGTAAAGAAAGGTAAAGCAAGGTAAAGAAACGTAAAGCAAGGTAAAGCAAGGCAATGTAAAGCTACGTAAAGCAACGTAAAGCAAGGTAAAGCAAGGTAAAGCAAGGCAACATAAAGCTAGGTAAAGCAAGACAACGTAAATCAACGTAAAGCAAGGTAAAGCAACGTAAAGTAACGTAAAGCAAGGCACCGTAATGCAAGGTAAAGCAAGGCAACGTAAAGCAACGTAAAGCAACGTAGAGCAAGGCAACGTAAAGCAGCGTACAGCAAGGCTACGTAAAGCAACGTAAAGCAAGGGAAAGCAAGGCAACGTAAAGCAAGGCTACGTAAAGCAACGTAAAGCAACGTAAAGCAAGGCAAAGAAAGGCAACATAAAGCAAGGTAATGCATGGCAACGGAAAGCAACGTAAAGCAACGTAAAGCAAGGTAAAGCAAGGCAACGTAAAGCAACGTAAAGCAACGTAAAGTAAGGTAAATCAAGGCAACGTAAAGCAACGTAAAGCAAGGCAAGGTAAAGCAAGGTAAAGAAAGGCAAAGCAACGTAAGGCAAGGTAAAGCAAGGCAACTTAAAGTAAGGCAAAGCAAGGCAAAGCAACGTAAAGCAAGGTAAAGCAAGGCAAGCTAAATCTTGGCAAAGCAACATAAAGCAAGGTAAAGCAAGGCAAGGTAAAACAAGACAAAGCAACGTAAAGCAACGCAAAGCAAGGTAAAGCAACGTAAAGTAAGATAAAGCAAGGTAAAGCAACGCAACGTAAAGCAACGTAAAGCAAGGTAAAGCAATGCAAGGTAAAGCAAGGTAAATCAAGGTAAAGCATGGCAACGTAAAGCAACGTAAAGCAAGGTAAAGCAAGGCAAGGCAAAGCAAGGTAAAGCAACGTAAAGCAAGGCAACATAAAGCAAAATAAAGCAAGGTAAAGCAAGGCAAGGTAAAGCAAGGTAAAGCAAGGCAAGGTAAAGCAAGGCATCGTAAAGGAACGTAAAGCAAGGCAACGTAAAGGAACGTAAAGCAAGGAAACGTAAAGTAAGGCAACGTAAAGCAAGGCAACATAAAGCAACGTAAAGCAAGGCAACGTAAAGCAACGTAAAGCAAGGCAACGTAAAGCAACGTAAAGCAAGGCAACGTAAACCAAGGCAACTTAAAGCAACGTAAAGCAAGACAACGTAAAGCAAGGCCACGTAAAGCAACGTAAAGCAAGGCCACGTAAAACAACGTAAAGCAAGCCAACGTAAAGCAAGGCAATGTAAAGCAAGCCAACGTAAGGAAACGTAAAGTAAGGCAACGTAAATCAAGGCAACGTAAAGCAAGGTAAGGTAAAGCAAGGCAACGTAAAGCAAGGCAACGTAAAGCAACGTAAAGCAAGGCAACGTAAAGGAATGTAAAGCAAGGCAACGTAAACCAAGAAAAGCAAGACAAGGTAAGGCAACATAAAGCAAGGCAACGTAAAGCAACGTAAAGCAAGGCAACGTAAAGCAAGGCAAGGCAAGGCAACATAAAGCAAGGCAACGTAAAGCAACGGAAAGCAAGGCAAGGCAAGGCAACGTAAAGCAAGTAAAGCAAGGCAACGTAAAGCAAGTCAAGGCAAGGAAACGTAAAGCAAGGCAACGGAAAGCAACGTAAAACAAGGCAACGTAAAGCAACATAAAGCAAGGCAACGTAAAGCAACGTAAAGCAAGGCAACTTAAAGCAACGTAAAGCAAGACAACGTAAAGCATCGTAAAGCAAGGCAACGTAAAGCATCGTAAAGCAAGGCAAGGCAAGGCAACGTAAAGCAAGGCAACGTAAAGCAACAGAAAGCAAGGCAAGGCAACGTAAAGCAACGGAAAGCAAGGCAACGTAAAGCAACGTAAAGCAAGGTAACATAAAGAAACATAATGCAAGACAAGTCAAGGAAACTTAAAGCAAGGCAAGGCAAGGCAACGTAAAGCAAGGCAACGTAAAGCAACGTAAAGCAAGGCAACGTAAAGCAACATAAAGCAAGGCAACGTAAAGCAACATAAAGCAAGGCAACGTAAAGCAAGGCAAGGCAACGTAAAGCAAGGCAACGTAAAGCAATGTAAGTCAAGGCAACGTAAAGCAAGGCAACGTAACGAAACGCAACGTAAAGCAACGTAAAGCAAGATAAAGCAACGTAAAGGAAGGCAACGTAAAGCAACGTAAAGCAAACCAACGTAAAGCAACGTAAAGCAAGGTAAAGCAAGGTAAAGTCTGTTAAAGCAACGTAAAGCAACGTAAAGCAAGGCAACGTAATGCAGGGTAAAGCAAGGTAAAGCAACGTAAAGCAACGTAAAGCAAGGACACATAAATCAACGTAAAGCAAGGCAACGTAAAGCAAGGTTAAGATAGCTAAAGCAACGTAAAGCAACGTAAAGCAAGGCAACGTAAAGAAAGTTAAAGCAAGGTAAAGCAACGTAAAGCAACGTAAAGCAAGGCAACGTAAAGCAAGGTAAAGCTGGGTAAAGCAAGGTAAAGCAACATAAAGCAACGTAAAGCAAGGCAACATAAAGCAAGGCAATGTAAAGCTAGATAAAGCAAGGGAAAGCAAGGTAAAGCAACGTAAAGCAAGGCAACGTAAAGCAACGTAAAGGAAGGCAACGTAAAACAACGTAAAGCAAGGCAACGTAAAGCAAGGTAAAGCAAGGTAAAGCAACGTAAAGCAAGGTAAAGCAAGGCAATGTAAAGCAACGTAAAGCAACGTAAAGCAAGGTAAAGCAAGGTAAAGCAAGGGAACATAAAGCTAGGTAAAGCAAGACAACGTAAAGCAACGTAAAGCAAGGTAAAGCAACGTAAAGCAACGTAAAGCAAGGCACCGTAATGCAAGGTAAAGCAAGGCAACGTAAAGCAACGTAAAGCAACGTAGAGCAAGGCAACGTAAAGCAGCGTACAGCAAGGCTACGTAAAGCAACGTAAAGCAAGGGAAAGCAAGGCAACGTAAAGCAAGGCTACGTAAAGCAACGTAAAGCAACGTAAAGCAAGGCAAAGAAAGGCAACATAAAGCAAGGTAATGCATGGCAACGGAAAGCAACGTAAAGCAACGTAAAGCACGGTAAAGCAAGGCAACGTAAAGCAACGTAAGGCAACGTAAAGTAAGGTAAATCAAGGCAACGTAAAGCAATGTAAAGCAAGGCAAGGTAAAGCAAGGTAAAGAAAGGCAAAGCAACGTAAGGCAAGGTAAAGCAAGGCAACTTAAAGTAAGGCAAAGCAAGGCAAAGCAACGTAAAGCAAGGTAAAGCAAGGCAAGCTAAATCTTGGCAAAGCAACACAAAGCAAGGTAAAGCAAGGCAAGGTAAAGCAAGACAAAGCAACGTAAAGCAACGCAAAGCAAGGTAAAGCAACGTAAAGTAAGATAAAGCAAGGTAAAGAAACGCAACGTAAAGCAACGTAAAGCAAGGTAAAGCAATGCAAGGTAAAGCAAGGTAAATCAAGGTAAAGCATGGCAACGTAAAGCAACGTAAAGCAAGGTAAAGCAAGGCAAGGCAAAGCAAGGTAAAGCAACGTAAAGCAAGGCAACATAAAGCAACATAAAGCAAGGTAAAGCAAGGCAAGGTAAAGCAAGGTAAAGCAAGGCAAGGTAAAGCAAGGCATCGTAAAGGAACGTAAAGCAAGGCAACGTAAAGGAACGTAAAGCAAGGAAACGTAAAGTAAGGCAACGTAAAGCAAGGCAACATAAAGCAACGTAAAGCAAGGCAACGTAAAGCAACGTAAAGCAAGGCAACGTAAAGCAACGTAAAGCAAGGCAACGTAAACCAAGGCAACTTAAAGCAACGTAAAGCAAGACAACGTAAAGCAAGGCCACGTAAAGCAACGTAAAGCAAGGCCACGTAAAGCAACGTAAAGCAAGCCAACGTAAAGCAAGGCAACGTAAAGCAAGCCAACGTAAGGAAACGTAAAGTAAGGCAGCGTAAATCAAGGCAACGTAAAGCAAGGTAAGGTAAAGCAAGGCAACGTAAAGCAAGGCAACGTAAAGCAACGTAAAGCAAGGCAATGTAAAGCAACGTAAAGCAAGGCAACGTAAGGCAACATAAAGCAACGTAAAGCAAGGCAACGTAAAGCAACGTAAAGGAAGGCAACGTAAAGCAACGTAAAGCAAGGCCACGTAAAGCAACATAAAGCAAGGCAACGTAAAGCAACATAAAGCAAGGCAACGTAAAGCAAGGCAAGGCAACGTAAAGCAAGGCAACGTAAAGCAATGTAAGTCAAGGCAACGTAAAGCAAGGCAACGTAACGAA